>NC_133132.1:19269900-19869900 GCF_048418815.1 Hemitrygon akajei | reverse complement strand
TCCTGGTTTGAATGGACAGAGCCGATCAGCCTGCTGGGAATGGTGTTTCTGGACGCTCAGCAGAGAAGCCCTGGCTCGTCTCCGGGTGCACTTGTAGCACTGGATCAGCTGTTCAGCAGCAGGAACTCCTATGTCGATCTCCTGATCAGGGAAGAGCGGGGTCTGGCATCCCTTCTGGCATTCAAAGGGAGACATACTGGTGGAGGACGACTGGAGGTTATTGTGGGCGATCTCTGTCCAAACCAGTTGGGAGCTCCAGGACGTGGGCTTGGAAGAGGCAAGGCATTGCAGAGTTGTCTCCAATTCCTGGTTCACTCTCTCAGCCTGGCCATTAGATTGGGGGTGGAAGCTGGCCGTGGCTCCTACAAGAGAGCAGAAAGCCTTCCAAAAGCCGGAAGTGAACTGTGATCCACGATCAGACACTGTCTTGAGGAAAACCATGGAGCCTGAACACATGTTGAACCATGAGTGTGGCAGTCTCACGAGCCGATGGGAGCTTGGGGAGGGCAATGAAGTGGGCAGCCTTGGAAAATCGATCCACAATGACCAAAATGGTGGTGTTTCCATTAGACAGGGGCAAACCAGTGATAAAATCTATTGAGAGATGGGACCAGGGGCAGTGGGGCACGGGCGGTGGGGCACAGGCAGTGGACATAACAGACCCACAGGACGCTGGCGTGATGTCTTGTTCCGAGCGCGGATGGGACAGGCAGATGCAAAGTTGTGGACATCCTGGGACATAGATGGCCACCAAAATTGTCTCTTTATAAACTTCTGAGTCCATTGAATTCCTGGATGTCCAGTTGTGCGGCCCTCACCTCTGCCTCTATTCCCCAGATCACCGGAGCAGCGAGCGAGGAAGAATGGGCTCTGGACCGGCATTGTCCTCAGATCCGTCGGGAGAGGTCGTCAGCCTTTATATTCTTGCTTGGAAGTAGGTATGGGCGGTGTCAGAGGTAAGCTTTTCACACAGAGAGTGGTGGGTGCGTGGAATGCACTGCCAGCGAAGGTGGTCGAGGCGGATACAATAGGGTCTTTTAAGAGACACTTAGGTAGATACGTGGAGTTTAGAAAAATAGAGGGTATGCGGTAGGGAAATTCTTAGCAGTTTCTAGAGAAGGTTACATGGTCAGCATTGTGGGCCAAAAGGCCTGTAATGTGCTATAGATTTCTGTTCTAATTTATGTTTGACGTATGGAGGGATCGTGGAGTCTATGTCTATAGCACCCTGAAAGTGGGAACACGAGTGGATCGATGGTACAGAAGGTGTAAAGCATACATGCCTTCACTGGCTGAAGCACTGAGTATACTAGTCTGAAGCTGTATGAAACTTCATTAAGGCCACATTTGTAGAGCCTTTCTTTTACCTTAGAAGAAAACATCTAATACAGAGGGCAACGACTTTAGCAGAAAGTTTAAAGGAGACACGTAAGGCATATTTTTGTTCTACTGAGAGTAGTAGGTGTCAGCGATGCACTGTCTAGATAGAGAAACTGACTTTAATGGCAATGTTTAACATTCCTTTGTATAGGTTCATGGAAAGGCAGGAATACAAGGAGAACGACCAAGGCAGACAGGATTAGTTTAGTTGGCATAATGTCTGCACAGACATGGTGAGCCGAGGGCAAGATCGATGTGCTTTATATGTTCTGTTATTGAAAACTGATTCTACAAGTATAATCAAACAATAATCTGACAGGTGAAACAGATAGGAGTATGGGGCTCAAGCAACTGGTTTTACTGAAATCCAGCACATGCACGATAAACCAGACAGCCTCCCTCAGTACACTAATGTTTTGTTTGCTGATACCGGTGGCCTCACTACGTTAGGAAACCAAGTAAAATTATCCTGGCCTGAAGTGTCCACTGTAATCTTTTCCAGATGCTGCCTGGCCTGGTGAGTTCCTCCAGCATTTTGTGTGTGTTGCTCGTAAAATTATCTTTTAAGTTTACTTGATTCTAATTCTGATAGCCTCCTTCAAACTGTCCATCTGCCTCAACGCAGCCCGCCCTCTCTTTGATTCTGCTTTCACCACTTCAGACATCCTTTTTGAGTTATTTTTATATTTCCTCAGCTTCTCTATTTATTTTCTGCTTTTTTTCTTTCTTAGAATGTACTATCTCACTTCATTTTTTTTGTAATTTATTTTTTTATTGAAGTTCATCATCAAACAAACATTTCCATAAGATGTATTTCAGACATTGTACATATATATCATATAATCATATATATCACAAATCTCCACAAAGTATTTATCTGAGGTATACACTCATAGAAAAGAGTGGAAAGAAAAAACAAGCAAAAGGAAAGAACTATGTACAAGTAGGGAGTGATCCTTTTTTTTATATAACAGATTCACTATCTCACTTCTTAACCTCAGAAGGTACACATCTCAGCAGGAAGCTACTTCATACTCCCCTAATGTGAATGAATTTAACAAGTGAATTAAATCTACCTAAGCTGCTATGGGTGTGCAAATCAGTGATATGATTATACCCTTGGCTTCGTCATGCTCCAAACAAACACTGGTATATTTGATGGTGAAATACGCAAAGTATTACAAATGATCTTCGTGCCACAGCTTAACATTTCAACTTACCCCATTCATTCCTATGACAGTTCTCTGCCAGTCCTTATCTTGTAATGCTTGTGGCTCCAGCTGTAAATAAGACAAGAGCTTTATTTACCTCATTTAAATTGTGTGTGTCTGTGTGCTTGCGCTTGAGTAAAGAGTTGGAGGGAGTGGTAGAGGGAAAAGGAGAGGAAGGGAGGGAGAGAGAGAAAGAGAGAGGGGGAGAATGAGTTTTCGCGTGAGTGTGGTATATGTGATTGTATCTGTGTTTCTTCATCATGTAAGCATTAAAACATGAAAAGAAGGCAGAGAGTATTATAGAAGAGGTTGTTACTCCACAGGTTCAGCTAAAAATAGGATGGTAAGTCGCCAGGAAGGGCAGTCTACAGTTTAGGAGTCCCATGTCACAATTCCTCTCTCTAACAGGTACACTGCTTTGGATAGTTAAGGTGGGAAATGGCCTCTCAATGAAAAACAGCATTCGGTGGCTCTACATCCAGCTCTGATGTACAGCAGGGAACGACATATTCTAGAAGTGTAGTAATGATAGAGGAATCAATAGGGACAAACAGGCGCTCCTGTGGCCAAGGGCAGTTCTCCAATGTAGTGTGTTGCTCCCCCCGGAGTCAGGGTCAAAAATAGCCTAAGAATGTCTATCAAGGAGATAACCAAAGGGCAAAATGAAGTTAGGGATTCAGTAAAGTGTTAGACAAGGTACTGCATGGTATGCAGGTCCAGAAGGTCAAAGCACACGAGATCCAAGACACGTTGGTGCACAGTGGTGCAAAATCTGCTTTTTATATACGTTATGTGTATAGATTTATATACACACACAGGATTCCGGCTAGTTTTATATACGTATGTGTATAGATTTATACACACACAGGATTCCGGCTAGTTTTATATACGTATGTGTATAGATTTATACACACACACAGGATTCCGGCTAGTTTTATATACGTATGTGTATAGATTTATATACACACACAGGATTCCGGCTAGTTTTATATACGTATGTGTATAGATTTATACACACACACAGGATTCCGGCTAGTTTTATATACGTATGTGTATAGATTTATATACACACACAGGATTCCGGCTAGTTTTATATACGTATGTGTATAGATTTATACACACACAGGATTAAGGCTAGTTTTATATACGTATGTGTATAGATTTATACACACACACAGGATTCCGGCTAGTTTTATATACGTATGTGTATAGATTTATACACACACAGGATTCCGGCTAGTTTTATATACGTATGTGTATAGATTTATACACACACACAGGATTCCGGCTAGTTTTATATACGTTATGTGTATAGATTTATACACACACACAGGATTCCGGCTAGTTTTATATACGTATGTGTATAGATTTATACACACACACAGGATTCCGGCTAGTTTTATATACGTATGTGTATAGATTTATACACACACAGGATTCCGGCTAGTTTTATATACGTATGTGTATAGATTTATACACACACAGGATTCCGGCTAGTTTTATATACGTATGTGTATAGATTTATACACACACACAGGATTCCGGCTAGTTTTATATACGTATGTGTATAGATTTATACACACACACAGGATTCCGGCTAGTTTTATATACGTATGTGTATAGATTTATACACACACAGGATTCCGGCTAGTTTTATATACGTATGTGTATAGATTTATACACACACACAGGATTCCGGCTAGTTTTATATACGTATGTGTATAGATTTATATACACACACAGGATTCCGGCTAGTTTTATATACGTATGTGTATAGATTTATACACACACACAGGATTCCGGCTAGTTTTATATACGTATGTGTATAGATTTATATACACACACAGGATTCCGGCTAGTTTTATATACGTATGTGTATAGATTTATACACACACACAGGATTCCGGCTAGTTTTATATACGTATGTGTATAGATTTATATACACACACAGGATTCCGGCTAGTTTTATATACGTATGTGTATAGATTTATACACACACAGGATTAAGGCTAGTTTTATATACGTATGTGTATAGATTTATACACACACACAGGATTCCGGCTAGTTTTATATACGTATGTGTATAGATTTATACACACACAGGATTCCGGCTAGTTTTATATACGTATGTGTATAGATTTATACACACACACAGGATTCCGGCTAGTTTTATATACGTATGTGTATAGATTTATACACACACAGGATTCCGGCTAGTTTTATATACGTATGTGTATAGATTTATACACACACACAGGATTCCGGCTAGTTTTATATACGTATGTGTATAGATTTATACACACACACAGGATTCCGGCTAGTTTTATATACGTATGTGTATAGATTTATACACACACAGGATTCCGGCTAGTTTTATATACGTATGTGTATAGATTTATACACACACAGAGGATTCCGGCTAGTTTTATATACGTATGTGTATAGATTTATACACACACACAGGATTCCGGCTAGTTTTATATACGTATGTGTATAGATTTATACACACACACAGGATTCCGGCTAGTTTTATATACGTATGTGTATAGATTTATACACACACACAGGATTCCGGCTAGTTTTATATACGTATGTGTATAGATTTATACACACACACAGGATTCCGGCTAGTTTTATATACGTATGTGTATAGATTTATACACACACACAGGATTCCGGCTAGTTTTATATACGTATGTGTATAGATTTATACACACACAGGATTCCGGCTAGTTTTATATACGTATGTGTATAGATTTATACACACACACAGGATTCCGGCTAGTTTTATATACGTATGTGTATAGATTTATACACACACAGGATTCCGGCTAGTTTTATATACGTTATGTGTATAGATTTATACACACACACAGGATTCCGGCTAGTTTTATATACGTATGTGTATAGATTTATACACACACAGGATTCCGGCTAGTTTTATATACATATGTGTATAGATTTATACACACACACAGGATTCCGGCTAGTTTTATATACGTATGTGTATAGATTTATACACACACACAGGATTCCGGCTAGT
Organism: Hemitrygon akajei; assembly: GCF_048418815.1. Classification (NCBI taxonomy): domain Eukaryota; kingdom Metazoa; phylum Chordata; class Chondrichthyes; order Myliobatiformes; family Dasyatidae; genus Hemitrygon; species Hemitrygon akajei. The sequence continues at coordinate 19,864,266 of NC_133132.1, read as the reverse complement.
TTTATATACGTATGTGTATAGATTTATACACACACACAGGATTCCGGCTAGTTTTATATACGTATGTGTATAGATTTATACACACACACAGGATTCCGGCTAGTTTTATATACGTATGTGTATAGATTTATACACACACACAGGATTCCGGCTAGTTTTATATACGTATGTGTATAGATTTATACACACACACAGGATTCCGGCTAGTTTTATATACGTTATGTGTATAGATTTATACACACACACAGGATTCCGGCTAGTTTTATATACGTATGTGTATAGATTTATAAACACACACAGGATTCCGGCTAGTTTTATATACGTATGTGTATAGATTTATACACACACAGGATTCCGGCTAGTTTTATATACGTATGTGTATAGATTTATACACACACACAGGATTCCGGCTAGTTTTATATACGTATGTGTATAGATTTATACACACACACAGGATTCCGGCTAGTTTTATATACGTATGTGTATAGATTTATACACACACACAGGATTCCGGCTAGTTTTATATACGTATGTGTATAGATTTATACACACACACAGGATTCCGGCTAGTTTTATATACGTATGTGTATAGATTTATACACACACACAGGATTCCGGCTAGTTTTATATACGTTATGTGTATAGATTTATACACACACACAGGATTCCGGCTAGTTTTATATACGTATGTGTATAGATTTATACACACACACAGGATTCTGGCTAGTTTTATATACGTATGTGTATAGATTTATACACACATACAGGATTCCGGCTAGTTGAGGCAGCCGCTTACTTGAGACAGTTGGTGAGAAATAAGCAGTAAGATAATTTAGAATTGTTTTGCTCACTGAAGTTTCAAATATTCAGGCTTAGAGAGAGCAAAAACAGCTAGGAGTGAAAACGAAATGATTTCACTACTTTAACAAGTTCAGAACTATGAATTTGAAAGTTTTGACAATCAGCTTGTATATTACAATGTAAGTGAATATATGGAGGATACAATCGTTGAAAGCATCATATGAAGGCATTTTTAAAAATCTATTCAATATACGTAATTGATTTACTTGTTTATTTATCATTATGTTTTCTTTTATTTATTATTTTTCTCGTCTAGATTATGTATTACATTGAACTGCTGCTGCTAAGTTAACAAATTTCATGTCACATGCCGGTGATAATAAACCTGATTCTGATTCTAATTCTGAAGGCAGTCCATTATCTGCACTATATGTCTGTGCTAATTTTGTTCGTTTACAGTCAATCAAAAGAACATGGCAGCATGATGGTTGTCTGTCATATCCGATGTTAACAGTGAAACCTGTGCGGGAGAGTTTTTAAAGTGTAAATTCCATTGCACAGGGACAGTGCCAGTCCCCCAACCTCGGAAATCCAGTCTCGTCCATTCAGCTTGCCAGAGCTGACCTCACACGCTAGGACAGGCGTATCCCTATTTCACTGAAGCATGGGGCCTGCCGGCTACACTCGCCTTGTTTAGCTCCCTTTTGGAGCGGTGTACTGGGCTGTGGCTGCTGTCGCACGCAAACAGTACGGGGTTGAATGGGATCTGGGGTCAGCCATGATGAAATGACGGACTGGACTCGATGGGCTGAATGGCCTAATTCTGCTCCTATGGCTTAGGGTCTATTTGGTGCCACAGGTGAAACTTGAGCATACAGTGGGGATGAAAGGTGAGTGAGCTGCTACAATGTGAATACAACAAGCACGTTCAACAGACGTGCTACCCCTCCCTGGACACCCCATACATGGCAGCGTACACTGGATGAACTCCTCCATCAATAACCACTAACACACAGTTTTATAGTAGCACTGGTGTGTCCTATATCTTATTTAATCCTAAGTTAAACAGTAGTTTGTCTTTTTTATACTTTTTCAACTACTTCCATGAAACTTTGGCTAATTGGGGCACCCACTTAATTGGCCAAAATGTATAAAACATTGATTCGACTGCACTTGGAGTATGGTGTGCAGTACCAGTTGCTACACCCCCAGGAAGGATATGATAACATGTGAGAAAGTGCAGAAGAGCTTCATTAGAAAATTGCCTGGAATAGAGGGCTGTTGTTATGAGAAGAAATGGGATACAGTGGGATTATTCTCACTGGAATGTGTGGTGACATTACAATGGTTTACAAAATTATGAAGGTTATAGGTAGGATAGACAGAATCTTTTTCTCAGGGCAGGGAGTCTTGAGGGCACGTGCTTAAGTGAAATGGAGATATTTAAAGAACAGTTACTTTCTTTTACATGGAAGATTGTGGTTACATGGATCGAGTGTCAGAGAAGATAGTGGAGGAAGATGCTATTACAACTTATCAAAGGTGCTTGGACAGGTATTTGGAGAGAAGGAGTACACAGAATATTCAAAGTTCAAAAGCTTAAAATAAATGTATTATCAAAGTACATACAGAGCCTACAAAAGTGCTCATCCCCTTGGATGTTTTCATGTTTTATTGTTTTACAACAATGAATCACAGTGGATTTAATTTGGCATTTTTGACACTGATCAACAGAAAAAGATTTTTGCATCAAAGTAAAAACAGATTGCATAAGTATTCATCCCCTTTACTATGACAAACCAAATCATCACTGGTGCAGCCAACTGGTTAAAGATGTCACATAGTTAAATGGAGATCACTTACGTGCAGTCAAGGTGTTACAATTGACTGTAGGAAACGTACACCTGCATCTGGAAAGTCCGACTGCTGATTTGCAGAAGAGTTTTTAGATATTTCACATCTTGTGTGTCTTAATGATGGGAGGGGCCTTGTGTGTCTTAATGATGGGAGGGGCATGAAATTTACTGTTCGTAACAGTTCTGAAACTGCTATAGATTTAACTTTAATTTTGAATATTCTGGCTGGAGTGAGTGGAGTGGGATGTCAAGGGAGATGAAATATTGGTAAGTGGTCAATTTCCTATATTTATAAGCTTGGATTTATATAACGGCCAGGAGGCCACTTTTAGGAGATGGCATATTGGTAAAGCAAATTGGGAGAGGTTTAAGGTTTTATGTGATGAATGTTGAGGATGATGTGGATTTCTGCAATGAAAGGTTATTACTCATCAATCTGCAGTGGAAGTGATTTCTATTATAAAGAGCATTAACGTGAGCAAAGCCGTACCATGGTGGACTGAGGAGTGTACAGAGGCCATTAGCGAGAGAAATAAGGCATTTCGGAAAGTTAAGGAGTATCACTCTTTGAGTAACCTTATTAAGTACAAAAGGGCACAGGTCATGGTGAGGAAAGTAGTGAAGTTGTGAAAAAGGTTTGTGATAGTATTGGAAGGGGTTTTAAACTTGGAGATGTTTGGGGAATGATTAAAAAATGGGGGGGGGGGAATTCATAGGGCTAATAACATTCCAGTATTGATTAAGGAAGATAATATGATTGTTACTGAAACAGAGAAGGTTGGGTTACTGGCTCGGTCATTTGCTGCAATTCATAATCAAGATAATTTAAGGGAAAAGGCTAAACAATAAAGGGATAGGGTTCTAAGTGAATACCCTGATGTATTGTCAGTCGGCTCAAGGAAAGGATGATACATGTTACTGTATGTTTAAACATATGGCTGACAACTCTCCTAAGATAATATTAAAATTTCTGAAACATTTGGAATTTAGGCCATCTTCCTTCTTCGTGGAAGACCCCCGTCAGACCCTTCTAGTTATAGACCAATATCATTAACGTCCTATTTGTGTGAATGTATGGTAAAAGAGTGGCTGAATTATATTTTGGAAAAAAGAGGTGATAATTATGTTTTTTCAGAACGGATTTTGAAAGGGTAGAGTGACATTGGATTTAGTTTTATGTCTGGAAGAAATCAGGAAAACACAGGTAAATAAGTAAGTTATAAAGTAGTATTTTTGATATAAATAAAGCCTATGATATGTTATGCAGGGAGGGTCTTTTGATGAAGTTATGGAAATTAGGAGTGGGAGGAAGGCTATATAATTTTTTTCTGAGTTTCTTATTTAGACAGTCTCTGCAGGTAGGGGTAGGAAAGGCTTCTAGGAGATAGAGAACGGGACTCCACAAGGCAGTATTTGTAGCCCTTTATTGTTTAATGTTCTGATTAATAAAGTCATAGTCACAAAATACATATTTTGGACTAACTGGTTCTTGCCAGCCAAGATGCCAATCTAAGCCAGTCCTATTTGCTTAAGTCTGGCCCATATCCTTTGTTTCCTATCCATATAGTTGTCCAAGGTCAGGGACTATTTGGCATGAACAAGAGAAAATCTGCAGTTGCTGGAAACCCACGCAACACAAACAAATCAAGGGATATGGGGACAAGGCAGGAACTGGGTATTGATAGTAGATGATCAGCCATGATCTCAGAATGGCGGAGCAGGCTCGAAGGGCCGAATGGTCTACTTCTGCACCTATTGTCTATTGTCTATTAATATTTTCTCTGAGACAGCCACTAGGGTGGGTGAATCACTTTTTGCAGGCAATGGAGCTTTATGGATCAGAGGAAAAAACTTACTTAACTGTATACAGGATGCAATTAGCAATTAATAAGGTCAAAGTTGGCAAATAGATGGGGCTGTAAGCTTTCAGTAGCTAAAACACAAGTTACATGTTTTACAAAGAGGATCAATAGACCTGCACTCAATCCGAAGACTCTTGAAGAAGGGTCAGTGGTAAGAGTTCTTGGCATGTGGTTGGATAATAAGCTGACAAGAAAGCATCATATCAGTAAGGGTCATTAAGTATCCTGGTGTTCTTGGAGTGCTACACGAAAATCTCTGTTGCCTTTAGGTCAGTACTTGAGGGGGCAGAGGAACGATCACCCTATCAAAAGTGTGTTGGGAAGACTGTTGGGAACATCACATGAAGAAAGATGTTATGCTGAGGCTTTATAAGGCATTGCTAGACTGCACTTTTGGGCTCCTTATCTATGAAAAGATGTTCTGACACTGGAGAGCATCCAGAGGAGGTTCATGTGAATGATTTCAGCAATGAAAGGTTAGCATTTGATGACTCTAGGCCTCTACTCATTGGAGTTCTGAAGAATGAGGAGGAACCTCACTGAAACTTAGAAGAATATTGAAAGGCCTAGATAGTGTCGATGTGAAAAGGATGTTTCTATTGTCTAGGACCAGAAGGTATAGCCTCAGAATAGAGGGATGTCCATTTAGAACAAAAATGAGGAGGGATTTCTTTAGCCTGAGGTAGTGAATTTGTGGAACTTGTTAGCACACACGACCGTGAAGGCCATGTCATTGGATATATTTAAAGCGGAGGTTAACAGGTTCTTGATTAGTCTGGATGTTAAAGGTTAAGGGGAAAAGGCAGAAGAATGCGATTGAGAAGGACAATAAATCAGCCATGAAGGAATGGTGGAGCAGACTCAATGGGTGGAGTGGCCTAATTCTGCTCCTATGTCTTATGGTCTTGTGTCTTTCTCTGGAAATAAGATTCTAGTTAATATAAATGATCTGGGAAACTGGATTCTTTGAAAAAAAATTCTATCTCTAAATAAGGGAAAGAGGTTTTGAATTGGTGATTACGATAGATAAGTCCCCAGGGTCAGATGGGATATACCCTAGGTTACCATGAGAAGTGAGTTGAGGGATCTATGGACACAGTAATCTCTTAAGGTGCCACACAAGTTATCGCGTTGTTAATAAGACGCATGGGGTGTTAGCCTTCAGTAGCTGAGAGGTTCAATTCAAGAGCCATGAGATAATGTTGCAGCTCTATAAAACCCTGGTTAGATCATGCTATCAGGTTCAGTTCTGGTTGCCTCAATATATGAAAGATGAGGAGGCTTTAGAGAGGGTGCAGAGCAAGTTTTATGACAAGAAGTGCAAGCTAGGGCTTTTCTCGTTGGAGAGAACTGCTCTCGTCGGCTGAAGTCAGAGGTGATGAAAGGCATGGATCGAATCGGCAGCCAGAGACATTTTCCAGGGCAGAAACGGATAATATGAGGAGCGTAATTTTAAGGTGATCATACTGGAGTGTGGTGGGTATGTGTAACACGCTGCTGGGTTTGGTGGTGGAGGCAAATACATAACGAGACTCTTAGATACGCACATGGATGATAGAAAAATGGAGGGCTATATGAGAGGGGTGAGATTGATCTTGGTGTAAGTTGAAAGGTCATTGCAACATCGTAAGCTGAACGGCCTGTACTGTGCTGTAATGTTCTTTAATCCTTTGTTCTGGACTCCCTTAACCTGGGGAAATGACTGTTACCATTGTGACATAATCACTGTAATGACATTCAAGTCTATCAGTTACTACTTCAAATTAAGTAAGCTAAAGAAAATGTACCAGGTAACTCATTAACCATACAGAGAACCAGAGTTCTGTGGTCGAGATTACATTGACGTACCTGAATCTGCCCTTTCCCCATGATTTTATCCGTGATTTCAGCATCTTCTTTGGGGAGCTTGGTTTTGTTGTAGCATTTTTCGTAACTCAGAATTCTTAGAGTCTGAGAGCCTTCTAATTCAATCTCAAATTCCTGTTTTTTAAAAAAAAAGAGAATTAAAAATGTGAAAGTAAACTGTAGAAGTTTGAACCGTAGGGAATTTCCTCTTATTGATACGACAGCATAAAGGAGTGAGACAGATCAGCTAGTAGATTGATTCACGACAAACTTGCAGTCAACCTCAGTAAGATGAAGGAATTCATTGTGGACTTCAGGAAGGGGAAATTGAGGAAATATACACCAGTCCTCATGGAGGGGTCAGGGATCTATACTAGGCCCAACATCTTGATATAATTATGCAGAAGGGACACCAGAGGTTACATTTCTCTTAAGAGCTTGAGGAGATTTAGTATGTCACCAAAATCTCTGGCAAATTTCTGTATTATGGAGAGCATTCTAACTGGTATGGGCTGGGGCCATTGAACAGGATCAGAAAACATCATGGGCACTAACGTCCCCAGCCTTGAGAACGTATTCAAGAGGCAATGCCTCAAAAAGTTGGCATCAGTCATTGAAGACCCCCATTAACCAAGACAGGCTTCTTCCTATTACTAACATCAGAGAGGAGGTACAGGAACCAGAAGATGAACACAGAATGTTTCTGGAACAGCTTCTGCACTGCCATCAAATTTCTGAGTGGATACGGAACCAACCCATGAACAGGACCTTACTATATTTGTTCTCTTTTTGCACAACTTATTTAATTTCATTTTTAATATATATTTCTTATTGCAATTTATTTTATGTATTCTACTGTACTGCTGCCGCAAAACAACAAATGTTGCGATACGTCAGTGAAATCAAACCCAATTCTGATTCTTCACACACCTCCATCATGGAATTATTAGCAAATACAATGCATAATGTGAACTCTGCCTCATCATGTCTCTTACACTTTAATTGTCTACTTGCAGTGTACTTTTTCTATAACTATAATGCTGTACTTTACACAAGAGATGCTGTAGATGCTAGGAATTCAAAGCATCACACACAAAACGCAGGAGGAACTCAGCAGGTCAGACAGCATCTATGGAAAAGAATCAACAGCCTAAATTTTGGGCAGAGAACCTTCATCAAGACTGGAATGGAAGAAGGAAGATGTTAGAATAAAGTGGTGGACGAAGGGAACAAGCTAGTAAGTTTGTAAGAATGGTAAGTGAAGCTAGGTGGGTGGGGGGGGGGATGATAATGGGAAAATATAAAGGGCTGAAGAATCTGATAGGAGAGGAGAGTGGGCCATGGGAGAAAAGAAAGGAGGAGGAGCACCCAGGGGAGGCAGGTGAGGGCAAAAGGTAAGAGGCAGGTGAGGGCAAAGTGAGGAATAGAAGAGGGAAAAGGAAAGGGAAAAATTATCTGAAGGAGAAATTGATGTTCAGGTTAGAGGGTACCTAATGGAACCTGGGGTGTTACTCCTGCAACTGATCGGCGGTGGAGCCAAGTGATGATGTGGAACCTGGGGTGTTACTCCTGCAACTGATCGGCGGTGGAGCCAAGTGATGGTGTGGAACCTGGGGTGTTACTCCTGCAACTGATCGGCGGTGGAGCCAAGTGATGGTGGCGCTAAATGGCGACTCCTTTCTTTGCATCTTCAGAAATAGCTCTATTTCCATCATCAATTTTTTCCCTGTCAGGTTCTTTTGAAGACTCTGACCTGGAGTTACACACTCACTACAGTTCTTTACAGGAATGGGACTTGCAAACTGGCCGTTGTTCGGAATGCCAAGGGCTCGGCCTGAGAGTTTGGTTCCCCTTTGGAGGCCTAGGATCTTGGAGCTCTGGAGACGGGTGGATCGAAGGTCAGTGTTAAGGCAGGAGATCCGTGTGTTGTCAGAGGAGTTGGAAGATCTACGGCTTGTGTGCCCAGAGACTCAAGATCTTTGGGCGCAGAGCTTGAAAAAAGTGACATAACAGACTTTTAACATCGTAAACGCGAGCTGTTTGTTATGTCTCCCCTTTCACTGTGAAGCGTAGACATCTCTTTCTCCTTGATCAGAGAGAGTGAGAGAGCCTGTGGTATGCTGAATGCCAGGTGAACAATGTAGTCTTTGCTGGTGCTTTGCTCACGCGTGAGTGCTCCGTGGTGGGTGCTGATGCTTTTCTTTTTGCCAGTGGGGGGAAGGAGGGATCGTTGCTTGCTGCCACTTACGCGCGGGAGGGAGAGGAACTGGGGGGACTTTGGGGTTCTAACATTTAACTGTCATTCGTTCTTTAGGGCACTCCTCTGTTTTCGTGGATGGTTGCGAAGAAAAAGCATTTCAGGATGTATACTGTATACATTTCTCTGACATTAAATGTACCTTTGAAACTTGAGACTGTCCTCATCGTGACCGAAGAAGAGGCCATGGATTGACAGGTCGAATTGGGAATGCAGATAGAAATTAAAATGGTTGGCCATTCTGCTTTGTTTCCCTTTTGTGCTAAATGTACCTCAGTATGGAATGATCTGTCCAGGTGACATGCAAACAAATATTTTCACTGTATCTTGGAACATGTGACAATAATAAAACAATCACCCATATTACAGTTGCAACTTAACCAGAATTAAGTTACAGCAGTTGGGAGTAGTTTTTAAACTAATCTGGCATGAGGTGGGAACCAGGATGATAGAGCTGCGGGTGAGCCAGCAGGTTTACCAGTAGATGATGGGTGTAACATGAGTATAAGGAAAGACAAGCTAATGAATGGGTACAAATGCAGTCAGAGCAAAGAGTTAAATTGTACCACAGAGGCAAAACTCAAAAGGGCAAAGAATGGAGGACTGAAGGTTGTATTTAAATGTGCGTAGCATTCGAGATAAGGTGAACAAACTCGGTATGACGTTATGGGTATCACTGAGTCGTGGCTGAAAGAAGGTCATAGTTGGGAGCTTAACATCAAAGGATATACATTGTATTGAAAGGACAGGCAGGAAGGCGTAGGCGATGGTGTGGCTCCGTTGGTAAGAGTTGGAATTAATCTTTAGAAAGAGGTGACATCGGGTCAGAGAATGTTGAAACTTCATAGATAAGAAACTGCAAGAGTAAAATTAACATTATGGGAATCATTTATTGGTCTCCAAATAGTAGCCAATTAGTGGGGTTGAGATTTCAAAGGGAGCTGGAAAGGGCATTGTAATAAGGGTAATGTCACAATTGTAATGGGGAACTTCAATATGCAAGGGGATTGGGAAAATCAGGTTAGTGTCAGATCACAAGAGAGGGAATTTGTTGAATACCTATGAGATGGCTTTTTAAAGCAGCTTGGAATTAAGCCTACTCAAAGAAAAGCGATCTTAGATTGGGTGTTGTGTAATAACCCAGATCTTATTAGGGAGCTTAATGTAAAGGAACCCGAAGGAGACAATGATCATAATCTGATTGAATTCATACTGCAATTTGAGAGGGAGAAGCTGAAGTCACATGTATCAGTATCGTAATGGAATAAAGGGAATTCCAGAGGCACGGTGGATTGGAGGAGGATACTGGCAGGGATGACAGAAATGGCTGAAGTTTCTGGGAATAGTTCACAAGGCACAGGATGGAAATGCCCCACAGAAGAAGTTCTCAAATGGTAGGGGTAGGCAACCGTGGCTGACAAGAGAAGTTAAGGACAACATAAAAGGTAGCAAGAGTGAGCAGGAAATTGGTTGATTGGGAAGCTTTTAAAATCTAACAAAAGGCAACTAAAAAAGCTAAAAGAAGGGAAAAGGTGAAATATGAGGGCAAACGAGCCCTCATGAGGGCAAAGCAGGATACCAAGCTTTTTCAGTTATATAAAGTGTAAAAGTGGGTGAGAGTTGATACTGGACCATTGGAAAATGGTGCTGGTGAGGTAGTAATGAGGGACAATGAAATGGCAGATGAACTTAATGGGAACACTGCATCAGTCTTCACTGTGGAAGACACTAGCAGTGTGCCAGAGGTCTGTGAGTGTCAGGGAGCAGGGGTGAGTGTCGTTGCTATTACAAAGGAAAAAGTGCCAGGCAAACTGAAAGGTCTTACGGTGGATAAGTCACCCGGACCAGATGGACGACATCCCAGAGTCCTGAGAGAGGTTGCTGAAGAGATAATAGTTACGATCTTTCAAGAATCACTTGATTCTGGCGTAGTCCCGGAGGACTGGAAGATTGCAAATGTCACTCCACTCTTTAAGAAGGGAGGAAGACAAAAGAAAGGAAATTATAGGCCAGTTACTCTAACCTCAGTGGCTGGGAAACATAGAAAACCTACAGCACAACACAGGCCCTTCAGCCCACAAAGCTGTGCTAAACATGTCTTTACCTTAGAAATTATCTAAGGTTACCCATAGCCCTCTATTTTTAAGAGCTCCATGTACCTGTCCAGGAGCCTCTTAAAAGACCCTGTCGTATCCACCTCCACTACCGTCACTGGTAGCCCATTCTACACACTGACCACTCTCTGCATAAAAAAAACTTACCCCTGACATCTCCTCTGTACCTACTGCCAAGCACCTTAAAACTGTGCCCTCTCATGCTAGCTATTTCAGCCCTGGGAAAAAGCCTCTGACTATCCACATGATCAATGCCTATTATTAAGGATAAGGTTTCAGGGTACTTGGGACACCTATGATAAAATAAGTCAAAGGCAGTGCCTGACAAGTTCTTCAAGGAAATAACAAGCAGGGTGGACAAAGGAGAGGTATTTGGATGTCATTTGCTTGGATTTTCAGAAGGCATATGATAAGGTGCCACACACGAAACTGCCAAACAAGATAAAATCCTATGGTGTTACAGGAAAGGTACTGGCATTGACAGAGGAATGGCTGACAGGCAGGAGGCAGTGAGTGGGAATAAAAAGGGCTTTTTCCGGTTGGCTGCCAGTGACTAGGGTTGCTCCTCTGGGATCAGTATTGGGACCGCTACTTTTCACATTGTTTGTCAGTGATTTGGATAATGGAATTGATGGCTTTGTGGTAAAGTTTGTGGATGATATGGAGATAGGTGTGGGGAGGTGGGGTAGGTAGTGCTGAGGAAGCAATGCCATTGTAGCAGGACTTAGACAAACTGGAAGAATGGGCAAAAAAAAGTGGCAGATGGAATACAGTGTTGGGAAATGTATGATAATGCATTTTGGTAAAAGGAACGATCGTGCAGACTATTATCTAAATGGGGAGAAAACAGCAATGTTGGCATTTATTTCAAGGGGAACGGAATATAAAAGCAAGGAGATAATGCTGAGCCTTTTATAAGACACTTGCCAGGCTGCACTTGGAGTACTGTCAACAGTTTTGAGCCCCAAATCTTAGAAAGGATGTGTTGTCATTGGAGAGAGGCCAGAGGAGGTTCACAATGATGATTCTGGGGATGAAGGAGTTAACATATGAGGAGTGTTTGGCAGCTTTTGTCCTGTACTCACTGGAATTTAGAAGAATGCCGGGGAATCTCATTGAAACCTACCGAATGCTGAAAGGACTACATAGGGTGCCATGTGGAAAGGATACCTCTGGTGGGGTATCCAGAACTAGAGGGCACAGCCTCAAAATTGAGGGGTGACCTTTTAGAACAAAGGTAAGGAGAAATTTTTCTAGCCCAAGAGTGGTGAATCGGTGAAATACCCTGCCACAGACTGCGGTGGAGGCCAAGACTTTGCATATAGTTAAGGTAGAACTTGACTGTTTCTTGATCAGTCAGAGCATCAAAGGATATGGCAATAAGGCAGCTGTATGGGGTTTAGTGGGATCTGGGATCAGCCATGATGGAAAGGCAGAGCAGATTCGATGGGCTGAATGGCCTGATTCTACTCCTATGTCTTATGGTCTTAACTAAAGTTATTATTAAAGATGCCTTATACACCGGCTTATTTATCTTAAAGAATGCGTTGATTTGCACATCAACATCTCTCTGTTACTCAGTATTCCTGAGGACTCACAGTCTAGGTCCTAGCCTTACAAGCCCTCTCAGAATGCATCACACCCCACTTCAGATTAAACTCCATCCGCTACTGCCCTGCCCACTGTGGGCCAAAGGACCTGTACCGTGTTGTGATCCTCCTCCCTATCAACAGCACCATCAAATTCACCAATTAATCAGTAACAATTTATATATTAATTGTAAATTGTTAATAACAAACAGAAACGATCCAGCATTGATCCCTCTTATACACTATTGGTCACAGATTTCCAATCACAAAAGCAATTGTCCAACATTATAAGACCACAGGACAGAGAAGCAGAATCTACTCCTGTGCCTAACCAGTACATTATGGAGTGGATAGGAGTCATTGTCCAAGATGGCATGCAATTTGGACAGCATCCTCTTTTCAGACACCACCGTCAGAGAGTCCAATTCCACCCCCACAACGTCACTGGCCTTACGAATGAGTTTGTTGATTCTGTTGGTGTCTGCTACCCTCAGCCTGCTGCCCCAGCACACAACAGCAAACATGATAGCACTGGCCACCACAGGCTCGTAGAACATCCTCAGCATCGTCCGGCAGATGTTAAAGGACCTCAGTCTCCTCAGGAAATAGAGACAGCTCTGTCCAGGTGTCAGGGGGCATGAAGTGTGTGAGGTTACCATAACTAGATGGAAGTTTCTTGGGAAACTGAAGTTACCTGGACCAGATGTTGCACACGTCATCAGAGTTTTGAAAGATGTGGCTGAAGAGATTGTGGAGTCATTAGTAATAACCTTTCAAGAATCACTGCATTCTGGAGTGGCTCTGGAAGACTGAAAAACTGCAAATGTCTCTCCACTCTTCAAGAAGGGAGAAAGGAAGAGGAAAGGAAACTATAGACCAATTAGTCTGACCTCAGTGGTCAGAATCAGAATCAGGTTTATCATCACCAGCATGTGACATGAAATTTGTTAACTTAGCAGCAGCAGTCCAATGCAATACATAATTTAGCAGACAGAGAGAAAAAAACATAATAAATAAACAAGTAAATAAATTACATATATTGAATAGATTATTAAAAATGTGAAAAAACAGAAACACTGTATATTAAAAAAAAGTGAGATAGTGGTAAGATATTGGAGTTGATTGTCAAGGATGTGGTTTCAGGAAACTTGGAAGCACATGATAAAATAGGCCGTAGTCGGCAAGGATTCCTCAAGGGAAATTCTTGCCTGGCAGATCTGTTGGAATTCTTTGAAAATATAAAAAGCAGGATTGACCGAAGAGAATCACTTGATGCTGTGTACTTGGATTTTCAGTAGGCCTTTGTCAAGGGGTTACACATGAGGCTGCTTAACAGGCTACGAGCCGATGGTATTACAGGAAAGATTCCAGCATGGATAAAACAGTGGCTGATTGGCAGGAGGCAAAGAATGGAAACGAAGGGAGCCTTTTCTGGCCGGCTGCCGGTGACTAGTGTTGGGTCTGTATTGGGAATAAATCTTTTTACCTTATATATCAATGTTTTGGATGGTGGAATTGTGATGGCTTTGATGCAAATTTGCAGACAATATTAAGATAGGTGGAGGCACAGGTAGTTTTGAGGAAATAGAGAGGCCACAGAGGGACTCAGATAAGGAGAAGGGGCAAAGAAATGGCAGATGGAGTTAATTGCTGGGAAACGTATGTTCATGCTCTTTGTGGGAAGAAGAAATGAAGGGGCTGACTATTTTCTAAATTGAGAGGAAATACAAAAACCTGAGGTGCAAAGGGACTTGGGAGCCCTTGTGAAGGGTTGAGTCTCTGGTGAGAAGGCCTCAGAATTGAGCGGCATCCTTTTAGGACAGAGATGAGCAGAAATATCTATAGCCAGAGAGTGGTGAATCTCTGGAATTTTTTGCCTTTATGTATATTGAAGGCAGAGGTTGATAGATTCTTGATTAGTCAGGGCATGAAGGGATATGGGGAGAAAGCAGGAGATTGGGTCTGAGAGGATTAAATGACAGAGCAGACACAATGGGCCAAATGGTCTAATTCTGCTCCTATATCTAATGGTCTTATGATACATGTATAAATAATCTGGATAAAAAAAGCAGGTGGTCTGCTTTAGTTAAGTTTGCTGACAATGCGAAAATGGATGGAGATGTGGACAGTGAGAAACACTGTTGAAAGTTGCAACAGTATATAAACCAGTTGGAAACACGAGTCAAAACCTGATAAAGAGTTTAAAGTGTCCAACATTTAAAAGACACATGGACAGTACATGGATTGGAAAGGTTTTGAGGGATATGGACTAAACACAGGCTTAGAGGGAACCTTTGTTGGCATGGACCAGTTGGGCCAAAAGGCCTGCTGTAATGCTATGTGACTCCATGATTCTAAGTGTGAGGTGCTGCACTTTGGGAGGCCAAAGGTAAGATAAAAGTATTGGCAAAATCTTCAGGAGCATTAAAGTATACAGGGATCTTAGAATATGAACAGTACAGCACAGGAACAAGCCCTCTGGCCAACAGAGTTGTGCCAAACTAATTAAATCCCTTCTATCTTCAAAAGCTTATATCTTCCCTTTCTATTAGATGAGTGCCCATCTAACAGCCTTTTAAACACTTCTATTGTATTTACATTCACAAGGCCGCCTTTGGAGTATTGAATTCAATTCTGATCAACCATTATAGCATAGGAGAGGGTGCAGAGGACATTTTCCACCATGCTGCCCGGAACGACCTTCAATTCGCCTACCTTCACAGCAGGTCAACAGCAGATGCTATTCCATTGGCTTTTCCCTCAGCTCCGGAACAACGAAGGTGCATACATCAAGATGCTCTGCATTGACTACCGCTCAGCATTTAACACCATCATCCAATAACTAAGCTCCAAGATCTAGGCCTTGTTACCTCCTCGTGCAACTGGATCCCCTATTTTCTCACTTGCAGACACATGTCAGTACATGTCCCCCACAATCACCATCAACACAGATTTAATTATGACTATGTAGCTGAGTATAGTTCCAATGCCCATGTTTATAAGTTTGCTGTTGTTGGCTGAATTGAACACGGTGGCAAATCGACAGATATGAGGGAGATTGAAAAATCTGGTTGAATGGTGCCACAACAACAAACTTTCACTCAATGACAGCAAAACTAAAGAGCTGATTATTGAATACAATAGGAAAAAAATCGGAGGTCCACGAGTCAGCCGTTTTGGGGGGGGGGGGGGTTAGAAGTGGAGAGGGTCAGTAACTTTAAACTCACTGCTATTATATTAGAAGATCTATCTTGAGACCAGCATGTAAGCCATCACAAAGAAGCTCTACTTTCTTAGAAGTTTGCACAGTCAGCATATCATATAAAAATCAGACAAACTTTTATAGATGCACAGTGTAGAGTATATTGACTGGTTGCATCATAGCCTGGTATGGAAACACTGATGCCCAAGAATATAAAAGCCTACAAAAGCTGGTGGGCACAGCCCAGCCCATCACAGGCAAAGTCCTCCCTATCACTGAACACATCGATAAGGAAATTCTTCATCTCTCTTCTTGCTGCTGCCATCAGGAAGGAGAAGGGCCTTAGGTCCCACACCACCAGGTTCAGGCCATCCTTCCAACTGTCAGGCTCCTGAACCCGAGTGGATAACTTCACTCACCTGAACTCTGAAATGATTCCACAAACCACAGACTCACTTTCAAGTACTCTACAACTCATGTTCTCAGTATTATCTATTTATTTAATTATTCTTATTTATACAATTTGTCTTCATTTGTACATTGGTAGCTTATTAGTTATTGTTTGTGTGTTCTACTGTGAATGCCTACAAAAAATGAATCTCAAGGTAGTATATGGTGACCTATACGTACTTTGAGGGCATGTGCTATAAGGAGTAGTTGGTGGTGAGGGGCAGGCAAGTTCAAAGGAGATGGGCAAACGAGTTTTTACACAAAGAGTGGTGGGTGGCTGGGATGTGATACCAGGAGTGATAGTAGAGGTAGGTACAACAGAGGCATTTAAGAAACTCTGAGATAGACAGATGAATGTGCAGAGGATTAAGATATGGATTTTGTGTAGATAGGAAGGATTATTTTAGTTACGTATTTAATTACGTAATGAGATCATGAAAAGGCAATGTAACTTCATTGGACATGTGATTAGGAAAGAGGAGTTAGAATGCACGGTAATTATGGGAAAGATCGAAGGGAAGAAAGCAAGAGGAAGGCAAAGACAAATGATGATGGAGACAGCAGCCAGAGAACTGGAAATGAATTCCAATGAATTGATCCACTTGACCCGGAACAGGAGTGTGTGGGCCATGGCAGTCAAAGCTCAAACTGGGCACGGCACCTGATGATGATTTAATTAGCAGTATAATTAGTTCAGCACCAACATTCTTGTGCTGTGCTCTTCTATGTTTAAATGCTCCCAAGTTATTGAGGACCTCCTTCTCCAGTTATAGAGATTTACACAAGATGTTCACCTCCCCTTTCACTGAATTATCAAACTATAAAGTCTGTTTCCTCTGTGAATACTATACTGATGAAAAATGGCTATTTTGGGTCTTGCTACACTTGCTGCCCCATTCATAGATTTCCCTTGTCTCAAGCAGGCCCCAACATTTTCCCTGGTTATTCTTTTATCCTTACAATTTACCTGATTTCTCATGCCTGCCCTTTGCCTTCATAAATTTTCTTTTGAAGTGCATTCCCACACACCCGTCATTGGTTGCTACAATTGTTACAGGCTAATTTTTTTTTAACCTTTATCTAAATATCAACATTCCTTGATATCCAGGATTCATTATACCCTTACATGAACATGTTAGTTTAAAATTCTTGTTATTTTTCTTCTGAATGCAGACCATCGTGCAGATGTAGACTTACCTGCCAGTAGATATTCCCGATCTATCTTTGAAAGGTTCTCTCTTTTGTTAATGAAATTTGCCTCCTTCCTCTGACCCCCCTCCCCTCCCAAGTCCTTGTCTGCAAAGTGGAATAAAATTGCACACAGTTGGCTACAATCTCGATGGAGTAATCAACTCCAGTCAGACATTATGAATAAAACTTCAGTAAAGACTCACCTCATTCCAGTTTGGTTCCAATGTGTCTCTGTAGACTCTTGTCTTTGCTTTGTTAACAAAGTAACCAAATGAATCTACTTCTAAAGTGCAATATAAATCTGTTCAAAAACAAGGAAACACAAATTCAGAAATAACTTCAGGATATGTAAGAACTGATTATAATGCTGCATTGTACATTGAACTGCAAAATATAGTGTAAACATACCGAGAGAAAAGTCAGACAAGCAGACCTGGTGTCGTTACACCCAGGATAGTGAACACTTGAGAGCTAAAATGGAGACCAAATGATGCAGAATTCTCCACCTGACTCTCTGCATGAATCACAGACACAATGGATATCCATCGATTATTTCAGGAGGACAGGAGGTTCTGCAGATGAGAACAAGATTCCCGGATAGCACATTGCCTCTCGGGTGCCAGGGTCTGGGTTATCTTGGATCGAGTCCTCAATATTTGTAAGTGGGAGGGCGAACAGTCAGAAGTCGTGGTCCATGTAGGTGCCAATGACATGAGTAGGACGAGTGACCAGCTTCTGAATCGGGAGTCAGGGATTTGGTGCTAAGTTAAAGGGCAGGACATCCGGGGCTGTGATCTCAGGATTGCTACCTGCGCCACATGCTAGTGAGGCTAGACCTAGGAAGATTATACTGTTTGATACAGGGCTAAGGGGTTGGTGTAGGAAAAAGGGCATAAGATTTTTGGATCATTGAACTCATTACAGGAAAGGTGGGACCTGTATAGATGGGATAGTTTGCACTGAACTGGAGATATTAATATCCTAGGAGGAAGGTATGTTAATGTTGCACGATGGGGTTCGAACTAATGTTGCAGAGGGATGGGAACCAGAGTGCCAGAACCGTTAGTGGAGAGGTTGTGGAGGAAGGTGTTGGTAAGACCTCAAAATTAGGAATCAAAAGGTGTGACCAGTGTCCTTAGCTGTGTATGTTTTAATGCAAAGAATGAAAATACACTTGGACTAAGATGTTAACTCTCCTGTGCTATCACCAGTGGGATCATCAGTTGATCTGCCACCTGTCTTCAAGAGCTTTGGCCCGCTTATGATCAGGACTTCTTTGAGGTGGTGGGTCAGCAGTGCTAAAGCACCACCTCCCAATGGTGAGCTTAAAAACTATCAGAGTTGTTGGTTGCTTCCATCCAACAGATAGTCTGCTCTTCAGGTGTCTATGCAACTACTGAAGGGTTTGCAAAAGATGGATACACCATCCGACTATCTGCCCCTCTGGACGTACTTGGTCCACACCCATGATGATCCTGTCTGCTGCCTCAGCTACAGCCCTGCTGGTTGAGTTGATCTCTCTTCTAGTGAAGCCAAGGTCACGCAGTCACTTCTGGAAAGTGAATGCAATAAAGCCACGGCACCCTACTTCGAATGGATAGCATGAGACCTTCCACCCTCTGTCTCTGCACTCCGATCTTAATTCTGCATACTTGGTTAACTTGCGCTCATGGGCTTCATCGATGTTGTCTTCCCAGGGGACTGTGAGTTCACCAATAACCACTTCTCTACTGGTGTCAGAACAGACGATTATATCTGGACGCACTTTGCTCAGGGAAACTGCCTTTCTCATCCAGGTCGGCCTTGACACACCAGTCATTGGCTGAAGAAAGTACGCTTGATCGTGGGCCTGCGCTGTACACCCTTGACTTGGAGCCTTCTTTCACAAATGATATGTGTTCTTCTGTGCAGCACGGGGCATGAGATAAGTTGTGCTACAGTACTCTCTGCTCAACCGCTTCTGTTACAACTTTGAGAACGTTGTTATGTCTCCAAGTGTACATGCCGCTGGAAAGATTGACTCTGCATGCACTCAGAATATGTTGAAGTGTTCCCTTCTCGCCACAAGCAGCACACCTGTCTGTCTTATCTTCATACCAGGTGCTGAGGTTGGCAGATGTTGGGAGCAGGTCGTACGCTGCTCTGCATAGAAAAGAAATGCGGAGGGGTTCCATCTGCCACAGAACATCCCAAGATAGATGTCGTTGTTCAACACTTTCCCACCAGGTCCAAGCCCCTTGTTTGGCCAGGCCAGCTGTTTTAGCTAACCTCTTCTCCTCTTCTACCTCTCGTATTTCTTGCGTTATAAGCTCACGGTGCCCCTTACCCGTAGAAGATGACCACCACTTGTGGGTTGTCCATCCGAGTCCCTGGCAGCCTAACTGGGTAGCACCAACCATCTCCTTGTGCTTCAGTCTAGACTCTGCCTCATCGACTGCTGCCCGGGCTGACCACTTCCTGCCTGATCTCACATCCGGCTGGATGTTCTTGATGACAGGGTCTTTTGAGTCTCGAAGCATCAAGAATGTTCCTGCCTTGGCTACCTTGACCTCTTCAACAAGGGATTGCACTGGGATGCTAAGCTTTGTCTGGCTACTGTGGATTGCAATATTAGTGAGGCTGCTCGGTACTCCAAGCCACTTCTTCACATACTTGTTGATCTTCTGTTCCAATGCCTCAGCATGGGACATTGCCACTTCATAGACAGTTAGTGGCCACATTATCTGTGGCATCAGTCCATACTGCAAGCACCACAACTTCAACTTGCCAGGCAAGCCACACTTGTCGACAGACATCAGACCTCTGCTGATCTGTTCTCCTGTCTCTTGAACCCTCTTGGTGTCTCTCAGCTCCTCTGCGTACCATTGCCCGAGGCTCTTAACTGGTTGGTCCTGAATGGATGGAACCTCCTCTCCTCAAAGGGTGAAATGGAAGTCAACCAACTTTCCTCTCCTAAGAACAAGGCTCCTTGGCTTCTTGGTCTTGAACTTCATTCTTCCCCAAACCATTAGCTCCTCGAGTCTAGATAGTATACTTTCCACTGCCTCCGTGCTAGAACCCAAAAGGGTGAGATCGTCCATGAACGCTCGTATTGGTGGCAACTCCCCTCCGCCATCAAGTGCAACAGCTGGTCCCACTGATTCTGCAGCCCTCACAATGACCTCCATGGACATCCCATTGGAATTCCAACATCCAAGCTCTGCCACCTAGTTGTAAACTGCTGAGTGGAAAAGCCCATCTGGAAATCGTTGTAGTACTGCATAACGAAGTTCCTCACCTTAGCAGGAATCCACAGGAATTCCATCACAAACTCAATCAGGACATGGGGAACGGAACCATGTGCATTTGCAAGATCAAGCCAAACTACAGCCAGATTTCTGCTCAACCTTTTCAACTCCTGGATGGTATGCCATATCATACTAGTATGTTCTAGGCATCCTGGGAAGCCTGGTATTCCTGCCTTCTGCACAGATGTATTTACCAATCCATACTCTTATCACAAATGAAGATATTCTTTCTGCTAGAATGCCAAACATAATCTTCCCCTCTACATTCAGGAGTGAAATTGGTTGCAACTGTTTCAATGTAGTAGAATTCTCTTCCTTCAGGATGTATACTCCTTCAGCCTCACTCCATGACAAAGGAACAACACCTTGTCTCCACAAGTATTTCCTCAGCTCTTCACACTTCTTGAACACCTTATACGGCACTCCATTAGGTCCTGGCACTGAACCTGACCTTGCCTTTCTGATGAACCGCTTGACTTCTGCCATGTATCATAGAAAAGGTGGATGACAGTACTGAAGATGAGGGATTTGGTATACAAATAGAGGCAATAGAAGCAAACAGCATTATGAAGAACCCCATGCACCCCTCATACCAACTCTTCTCCCTCCTGCTGTCTTGGAAAAGGCACCGATGCATTCGGGCTCTCACGACCAGACTATGTAACAGTTTCTTCCCCCAAGCTATCAGACTCCTCAATACCCAGAGCCTGGACTGACACCTTACTGCCCTATTGTCTTGTTTATTATTTATTGTGATGCCTGCACTGTTTTGTGCACTTTATGCAGTCCTGGGTAGGTCTGTAGTCTAGTGTAGTTGTTTTTTTTTCCCTGCGTTGTTTTTTCACGTAGTTCAGTCTAGTTTTTGTACTGTGTCATGTAACACCATGATCCTGAAAAACGTTGTCTCATTTTTACTATGTACTGTACATAGTAGTTATGGTCGAAATGACAATAAAAGTGACTTGACTTGACTTGATATGTAGTCAGGAGAGTTTATTGATAGGGCAAAATTACAGTCAGCAGGGTAAATTGCATCCTAAAAGCTGGACAAAATGGAAAAGGGTGAATACAGGCCTGAAGGTGTTGTATCTGAATGCACACAGTATACAGAATAAGGGAGATGAATTGGCAGTACAGTTACAGATTCACATGTATGATGTTGTAGGCATCACTGAATCATGGCTGAAAGAAGATTACAGCTGGGAGTTTAATGTCCAAGGATACACATTGCATTGAAAGGACAGGAAGGAAGGAAGACAGAGGGGGTGGAATTGCCCTGTTGGTAAAATATGAAATCAACTCATTAGAAAGAGGTGCCATAGGTTAAGAAGGTGTTGAATCATTGTGGATAGAGCTAAGGAAAAGCAAGGGTAAAAAGGCCCTGATGGGAGTAGTATACAGACCCAACAGTAGTAAGGATGTGATCCACAAATCACAACAGGGCAGAGAAAATGCATGTCAAAAGGGCAATGTTACAATAGCTATGGAGGACTTCAATATACAATAAGATGGGAAAAATACATGGTATTTTTGGTAGGACATACATGGTAGGGCATTGAGGAATGCAGTAGAACAGAGTGTTCTAGGAATAAAGGTGCATAGTTCCCTGAAGGCGGAACCACATGAGGATAGGGTGGTGAAGAAAGCATTTGGTATGCTGGCCTTTATAAATCAGAGCATTGAGTATAGGAGTTGGAATGTAATGTTAAAATTATACAAGGCATTGGTTGAGGCCAAATTTGGAGTATTGCGTACAGTTCTGGTCACCGAATTATGGGAAAGATATCAACAAAATAGAGAGAGTACAGAGGAGATTTACCAGAATGTTACCTGGGTTTCAGCACCTAGTTACAGAGAAAGGTTGAACAAGTTAGGTCTTTATTCTTTGGAGCGTAGAAGGTTGAGGGGGGACTTGATAGACGTATTTAAAATTATGAGGGGGATAGATAGAGTTGACGTGGATAGGCTTTTTCCATTGAGAGTAGGGGAGATTCAAACAAGAGGACATGAGTTAAGAGCTAAGGGGCAAAAGTTTAGGGGTAACACAAGGGGAACTTCTTTACTCAGAGAGTGGTAGCTGTGTGGAATGTGCTTCCAGCAGAAGTGGTAGAGGCAGGTTCGGTATTGTCATTTAAGAAAAAAAACTGGATAGGTATATGGACAGGAAAGGAATGGAGGGTTATGGGCTGAGTGCAGGTCGGTGGGACTAGGTGAGAGTAAGCGTTCGGCACGGACTAGAAGGGCCGAGATGGCCTGTTTCCGTGCTGTAATTGTTATATGTTATATATGTTAAATCAGATTGGTGCTGGATTCCAGGAGGGAGAATTTCGAGAATGCCTATGAGAATGCTCGTGGTTGAGCCATTCTAGATTGGTTGTTGTGCAATGAACCGGGATTGTTAGAGAGCTTAAGGTAAAAGAACCCTGAGGGGCAAGTGACCATAATATGATCAAATTCACCCTGCAATTTGAGAAGGAACAGCTGAAGTCAGATGTATCAGAATTACAGTGGAGTAAAAGGAATTATAGAGGCATGAGAAGAGTTGGCCAGAATTGATTGGAAAAGAACATTGAACTATGGCACATTACAGGCCCTTCGGCCCACAATGTTGTGCTGACCAAGTAACCTACTCTAGAAACTGCCTAGAATTTCCCTACCACATAGCTTTCTATTTTTCTAAGCTCTATGTACTTACCTAAGAGGCTCTTAAAAGACCCGATTGTATCTGCTTCCACCACCGTCGCCAGCAGCCCATTCCACGCACTCACCACCCTCTGTGTAAAAAAAAACTTACCCCTGATATCCCCTCTGTACCTATTTCCAAGCACCGTAAAACTATACCCTCTCACGTTAGCCATTTCAGCCCTGGAAAAAGCCTCTGCCTATCCACACGATCAATGCCTCTCATCACCTTATACACCTCTAGCAGGTCACCTCTCATCTTCTGTTGCTCCAAGGAGAAAAGGCCAAGTTCACTCAACCTATTTTCATAAAGCAATCCAAGTCAAGTCAAATCAACTTTTATTGTCATTTCGACCATAACTGCTGGTACAGTGCATAGTAGAAATGAAAACGTTTTTCAGGACCATGGTGTTACATGACACAGTACAAAAAACTAGACTGAACTACGTAATAAAAGAAAACAAGAAAGAGAAAGCTACACTAAACTACAATCCTACACTGGACTGCATAAAGTGCACAAAAACAGTGCAGGCATTATAATAAATAATAAACAGGACAGTAGGGCAAGGTGTCAGTCCAGGCTTCGGGTATTGAGGAGTCTGATAGCTTGGGGGAAGAAACTGTTACATAGTCTGGTCGTGAGAGCCCGAATGCTTCGGAGCCTTTTCCCAGATAGCAGGAGGGAGAAGAGATTGTATGAGGGGTGCATGGGGTCCTTCATAATGCTGTTTGCTTTGTGGATGCAGCATGTGGTGTAAGTGTCTGTAACGGCAGGAAGAGAGACCCCGATGATCTTTTCAGCTGACCTCACTATCCGCTGCAGGGTCTTGCGACCCGAGATGGTGCAATTTCCAAACCAGACAGTGATGCAGCTGCTCAGGATGCTCTCAATACAACCCCTGTAGAATGTGATGAGGATGGGGGGTGGGAGATGGACTTTCCTCAGCCTTTGCAAAAAGTAGAGATGCTGCTGGGCTTTCTTTGCTATGGAGCTGGTGTTGAGGGACCAGGTGAGATTCTCCGTCAGGTGAACACCAAGAAATTTGGTGCTCTTTACGATCTCTACCGATGAGCCGTCGATGTTCAGCGGGGAGTGGTCACTCCGTGCCTTCCTGAAGTCAACAACCATCTCTTTTGTTTTGTTCACATTAAGAGACAGGTTGTTGGCACCATCTTTGTAAATCTCCTCTGCACTCTCTCTATAGTATCCACATCTTTCCTGTAATGAGGTGACCAGAACCGAATAAAATACTCCAAGTGGTCTGACCAAGGTCTTATATAGCTGTAACATTACCTCATGGCTCTTGAGCTCAATCCCACGGCTTATGAATGCCAACACACCATTCACCTTCTTAACAACATTGTCAACCTGCAAGCAGCTTTGAGTGTCCTATGGACACGGACCCCAAGATCTCACTGATCCACACTGCCAAGATTATATTCTGCCTTCAAACTTGTCCTACCAAAATGAACCACTTCATGCTTATGAGGGTTGAACTCCATCTGCCACTTCCCAGCCCAGTTCTGCATCCTATCGATATCCTGTTATAACCTCTGAAACCCTCCAGACTATCCACAACACCCCCAACCTTTGTATCATCAGCAAACTTACTAACCCACCCTTCTACTACTTCATCAAGGTCATTTATAAAAATCACAAAGAGGAGGGGTCCTGAACAGACCTCTGCAGAACACCACTGGTCACCGACCTCCATGCAGAATATCAATCATCTACAATCACCCTTTGCCTCCTGCAGGCAAGCCAATTCTGGATCCACAAAGCAAGGTCTCCTTGGATCCCAAGCATCCTTAACTTCCTGAATGAGTCTTGCATGGGGAACTGTAAGACATTAAGATATAGAAGCAGAAATAGGCCATTCGACCCAGCGAGTCTGCTCCGCTATTCAATCATGGACTTATCCAATTCTTCCAGTCATCCCACTCTCCTGCTTTCACCCCATACCCTTTGATGCCCTGGCTAATCAAGAACCTATTTATCTCTGCCATAAATACACCCAGTGACTTGGCCTCCACAGTCGCCCGTGGCAACAAATTCCACAGACTTACCACCCTCTGACTAAAGTAATTTCTCCGCATCTCAGTTCTAAAAGGACGTCCTTCAATCCTGAAGTCTAGAATTCTCTTGTCTAGAATCCCCTAGCGTGGGAAATAACTTTGCCAAATCTCATATGTTCAGGCCTTTTAACATTCGGAATATTTCTATGAGATTCCCCCCTCATTCTCCTGAACTCCCACGGAATACAGCCCAAGAGCTGCCAGATGTTCCTCATACGGTAGCCCTTTCTTTCCTGGAATCATTCTTGTGAATCTTCTCTGAACCCTCTCCAATGTCAGTATATCCTTTCTAAAATAAGGAGCCCAAAACTGCACACAATACTCCAAGTGTGCTCTCACGAGTGCCTTTCAGAGCCTCTACATCACATCCCTGCTCTTATATTCTTTACCTCTTGAATGAATGCCAATATTGCATTCGCCTTCTTTACAACTGTCTCAACCTGGAGGTTAAACTTTAGGGTATCTTCCACAAGGACTCCCAAGTCCCTTTGCATCTCTGCATTTTGAATTCTCTCCCCATCTTAATAATAGTCTGCCCGTTTATTTCTTCCACCAAAGTGCATGACCATACAATTTCCAACATTGTATTTTATTTGCCACTTCTTTCCCCATTCCCCTAAACTATCTAAGTCTCTCTGCAGGCTCTCTGTTTCCTCAACACTAGCCACTCCTCCATCTATCTTTGTATCATCGGCAAATTTAGCCACAAACCCATTAATACTATAGTCCAAATCACTGACATACATCGTAAAAAGCAGCGGTCCCAACACCGACCCCTGTGGAACTCCACTGGTAACCGGCAGCCAGCCAGAAGAGGATCCCTTTATTCCCACTCTCTTGCTTTCTGCTGATCACCCACACTAGTAACTTCCCTGTAATTCCATGGGCTCTTATCTTGCTAAGCAGCCTCATGTGTAGCACTTTGTCAAAGGCCTTCTGAAAATCCAAGTACACCACATAATTTCCTCAAGAATTGCAGTACATTTGTCAAGCAGGATTTTCCTTTCAGGAAACCATGATGGCTTTGACCTATCTTGTCATGTGTCTCCAGGTACTCCATAATCTTATCCCTAACAATCGATTCCAACAACTTCCCAACCAGTGATGTCAGGCTAATGGGTCTATAGTTTCTGTTTTGCTGCCTCCCACCCTTCTTAAATAGCAGATAACATTCGCAATTTTCCAGTCATCCGGTACAATGCCAGAATCTATCGATTCTTGAAAGATCATTGTTAATGCCTCCACAATGTCTCTAGCTACCTCCTTCCGAACTTGAGGGTGCATTCCATCAGGTCAAGGAGATTTATCCACCCTCAGACTATTAAGCTTCCTGAGCACCTTCTCAGTCGTAATTTTCACTGCACCTACTTCACTTCTGACACTCTTGAATGTCCGGTATACTGCAGACGTCTTCCATTGTGAAGACTTTTAAAAAAAAAAAAATTTTAATTCAATTTTTAAAATAGTTACATAGAATGAATAGAATAATAAATCAACCCTCCCCCCTCCCCTTAACATCCCATTCTAAAAAAAGAAAAAAAAGAAAGAAGAAAGAAAGACTGCCTGGATATCGGAAGATCCCCACATGCTCCATGGAATTCAAAATAGCTTTAATATATGTATTTATTTCTTTCTCCAGAGGACCAATAACTTTATCTTCGGAGCACCTATATATATTTTCTGTGATCAAATTCAGCTACTATGGCTTCTGCGCTGCTCATCTCTGGTGTCCTTTAAGGATTTATCTTTGATTCCCTGTTAGACTTGTTTTGTAAAACAAGCAAAGGTGTTTCAGTATTCCCATATTAAAGATTTAAGCAAAGCATAAGCATGCAGGACTCACTTGATGTTTGTTTGAATCCAGTTGCCGAGTGAACGATTACATTAAGAAACCCGTAGAGGCCAGGTGATTCATCATCTGTGGGCAGCAAAGGGACAAAAAGACCATCAAACATAATTAAGCAGAATTAAGCTATTCAGTCCATTGAGTCTGCTCTACCATTACATCATGGCTCATTCCGAATCTCATTCAACTCCATACACCTGCTCTCTCACCATATCCCGACCAATTAGGAATCTATCAACTTCCGATTTCAATATATGCATGGCCTTGGCCGTCACTGCAGACTGTGGCAGAGCATTCCATAGATTCACAACTCTTTGGCTAAAAAAAAATCCTCTTTACTTCTGTTCTAAAAGATTGCCCCTCAATTTTGAGGCTGTGCCCTCTAGTTCTGGACACCCCCACCATAGGAAATGTCCTCTCCACATCCACCCTATCTGGTCATTTCAACATTCAGTAGGTTTCAATGAGATCCCTCCTGCGTTCTTCTAAATTCTAGTGAGTACAGGCCCAAAGCTGCCAAACGGACCTCATATGCTAATCCCCTCAGTCCCAGAACCATCCTTGTGAGCATCCTCTGGAATCTCTCCAATGACTACACATCCTTTCCGACATACGGGGCCCAAAACTGTTGACAATACTCCAACTGCGGCCTGACTAGTGTCTTACCATTATCTCCTTGATTTAATATTCTATTCCCCTTGAAATAAATGCCAACATTGCATTTGCCTTCTTTACCACAGACTCAACCTGTAAATTAACCTTCTGGGAGTCTTCCACAAAGACTCCCAAGTCCCTCTGCACCTCTGATGTTCTCCCCATTTAGATAATAGTCTGCACTATTGATCCTTTTGCCAAAATGCATTATCATACTTTATTCCATCTGCCACTTTTTTGCCCATTCTTCCAATTTTTCTAAGTCCTGCTGCAATCGCATTGCTTCCTCAACACTACCTACCCCACCTCCCCACACCCATCTCCATATCATCCACAAACTTTACCACAAATCCATCAATTCCATTATCCAAATCATTGACAAATAATGTGAAAAGTAGTGGTCCCAAAATTAACCCAAGGAAAATCACTAGTCACTGACAGGCACCTGAAAAGGCCCCTTTATTCCCACTCACTGCCTCCTGCCTGTCAGCCATTCCTCCATCCAGGTCAGTATATTCCCTGTAACATCATAGGATTTTATCTTGTTAAGCTTATCAAATGCCTTCTGAAAATCTAAGTAAATGACATCCACTGCCTTTCGTTTGTCCACCCTGCTTGTTACTTCATTGAAGAACTCTAACAGATTTGTCAAACAAGATTTCCCTTTACAAAAACCATGTTGACTGACTTATTTTATTATTAGTCTCCAAGTACTTCAAAACCTCATCCTTAATAATAGACTCTTCTGCCATTTGAGAACAACTTCTTCTGTGGGGCATATCTATCCTGTGCCTTGTGAATGATTCCCAGAAACTTCAGCCATCTCTGCTCTGCCGTCATCTCTGCCACTATCCCCCTCCAATCCACCTGGGTAAGCTCCTCTCTCATGCCTCTGTAGTTCTCTTTATTCCATTGTGATACTGATATATCTGATTTGTGCTTCATCCTCTGAAACTGCAGCATAAATTCAATCATATTATGAACACTGGCTCCTAACACCTCCTTTACATTAAGTTCTCTAATAAAATCTGGGTGATTACACAATCACCAATCTAAGGTAGCCTTTTCCTTAGTAAACTCAAGTATCTTGGAGCAACGGAGGATGACAGGTGACCTGATAGAGGTGTACAAGATGATGGGAGGCATTGACCGTGTGGATAGTCAGAGGCTTTTTCCCAGGGCTGAAATGGTTGCCACAAGAAGACACAGGTTTAAGGTGCTGGGGAGTGGGTACAGAGGAGATGTCAGGAGTAACTCTTTTACTCAGAGAGTAGTGAGTGTGTGGAATGGGCTGCTGGCAGCAGTGCTGGAGTCAGATACCATAGGGTCTTTTAAGAGACTTTCGGATAGGTACATGGAGCTTAGAAAAATAGAGGGCTATGGGGAAGTCTAGTAATTTCTAAGGTAGGTACTTTGTGGGCTGAAGGGCCTGCATTGTGCTGTAGGTTTTCTATGTTTCTGTTTACAAGCTGCTCTGAAAAGCCATCTCATTAGCATTCAACAAATCCCCTCTCTTGTGATCCAACACCAACCTGATTTTCCCAATCCCCTCTCATACTGAAGTTCCCAATTACAATTGCGCTACGTATTACCCTTATTACATGCCTTTTCCAGCTCCCTTTGAAATATGAACCTCACACTTCGGCTTCTTGTACGAGGGGTGATTGATAAGTTCGTAGCTTAAGGTAGAAGATGAGTTATACAGCTCTTGTTACATGTAAGTGCAGTTCAACTCTGAGTGATTATGCAGAAAGTCTGAAGTTAATAACTTTTGTGGTATTTCTGTTTCAGATAATTGAAAATTGCAAGTACCGTAAATTCCAGTGTATAAGCTGAGAAATTGGCCCTAAATTTTGGTGCTAAAATTAGGGGTCGGCTTATACAGAGGGTGCCAGCTTTGGAAAAACGAACACACAGAAGACAGGTCATATTTATTGGCTGGTTTTGAGTCAAATTCGTTCCACTGTCGACGCATGAATTCTCTGAAAGCTTTGTTTAAACTCACATCTAGTGGCTGGAGCACGGACATCAAACCACCGGTGATGACTGCAATGTCCGTATTTTCAGTTTTCAATGATGCTTTTGTCTCACCTGACAAGTACACATTGAACACATCCAGACAAGTAGTGACTTTTCCTTCCCAAAACCTTCGGGACCTCGACGCCACATCTCTTTAACCTACTTCAAGCACCCCGCTTTGTCCATCCAGCAGTGTTTTTGGACGTAAACAACACCACCCCGTGGGAATTTTCTGAGCAATCTTTGTTTTTTTGTCTCAATACAAGATCACGTTTATTCATAAATCGGGTGCACCACTTTGTGTAGCTTTGAAATTTTCGCTGACCTCAAGGTGTTTCTCGGCCCATTTCAACGCTTGAACTCGAATCATTTCTCTGGTAACAATGTATCCGGACGATCGCTGGTGATTCACCCACCCTAAAACTTTTTCTTCCAGTTCTGGCCACTGGCATGTTTTCCCGCAGTTTGCACCTTTCATCTTTGGCATTTCCCTCAGCGTGTCCTCTGCCTTTCTCCACTCTCTCACTTGTTTCTCGTTTACACTAAAATTCTTAGCAGCTGCAGAATTATTCGTTCCTTTAGCAAAATCAACAACCTTCAGCTTGAAGCCAGCATCATATCGCATTCATTTTAATCTTTTGTACATGGCGGTCGCAAACTCAATATTGACTATAAGTACTGATCCCGCCACCCCGTGTTATGTTTTAACGAGATTACAATGGGCGCTAAGTAGTTTCACGGGGGTTACATTTCAGAGGATTCTTTACCATTCGAGACCTAATCCAAAATTTCCCTCCCTGATTTATTTATTAAGAATTCGCTTATAACGCTCTACAATGTGTAGGCCTGTTTTCTTAGCAGGTACTGGTTCACAAAATTTCCCAGTTCTGGCAAAGCTGAGTACCAGCATGTGAGTTCTTGTGATCTTTTCTAGTTACCGTAGATGCCGGATTATAAGCCGCTACTTTTTTCCCACGCTTTGAACAGCTTTGAACACTGCGGCTTTTACTACGGTGCGGCTAATGCATGGTTTTTTTTCATGCCGCCAAAAACATTTTGCCTCGTAACAGTAGACCAATAAAATTGATGAGTAGTTCACAGAGGTCCAATGAAATTGTACGATAAATCAAGCGCACTTTCACAATTAAATTATTGTAAATCAGTCATTTGTACTCACCCTCATCAACATGGAAAACACTCGAAGAAAAGCATTGTGCTGCCTTTATGGCAGTTATTTAGTTTATAATATTTTCGCTTAGTAATTCATTTGTTAGTATTTTCTAGTTAAAGTTAGAAGTGTTTTAACTGTATTTGTTTTCTGTACTACATCCCGGGATGCTATGACGTCACATCCTGTTTCGCCGCGTCTTGTGGGAAATATCGGTTTGCGATAAACGGGAAGGTGGGGGCCAGCGGCATTAGACCCGCGCGAGAACGCTGCTTTTAAGTTAAAGGCGATCAATAACTTTTCCTGGTAGGCTGCAGTATATATATTTTTTTACCAGTCGTTAGGAGATATTGGAATGTTGTTCGTGCACTGTTCAGTAAAAAAGTATACGCAACGTAATTTGTGTGTTACCGATACGTATGTATATTTAAAAGTAGCCGTGTTACAGGCACGGTTCGAAAAAAAACATTTGCAATATGTATTTGTTTATGTTACCATACGGATTTAATTAAAAGTTAAAAAATCCTCACGTGTAATATCTTTCTGTGTAAATATCTCATATTACAACGTGGGACACCTGCAGCTTAAAATCCGGTGCGGCTTGTACAAGTACAAAATTGATTTTCTTTCTAAAATTAGAGCCTGCGGCTTTTAATCAGGTGCGCTCTGTAGTACGGAATCTACGGTAAATCAAAAACCTCTACAAAAGGGGTCAGCTTAAACAAAGGTAACATGAAAAAGGCTCTTTTTTAACCTTGAAAATGGGGGGGGGGGGTTGTTATACTCCGGAATATAGGGTAAGCACTGTCTAAGAAAATGGACAATATCGGCCTTCGTGTAGTCATCTGCTACCTCGGTCTCAAGGGCTTAACACGCAAGGAGGTCCACAAGGACATGGTGGCAACACTTGGGGAGGGTGGAAAATAAATGTGCTAGGTTTTCTAAATTTGACTCCTTCTACCTTAGGCCACAAACTTATCAATCACCCCCTGTTTATGATTCCCACAATGGTTTTCTTACCCTTGCAGTTTCTTAGCTCCACCACAAAGATTTGATATTCTCTGACCCTATGTCACTGCTTTCTAAAGACGTAATTCCATCTCTTACCACTACAGCCACACCACCGCCTATGCCTTCTTGCCTATCCTTTCAATACAACATGTATCCTTTGATGTTAAACTCCCAACTAAGACCTTCTTTCAGCCACAACTCAGTGATACTCACTACGTCATACCGACCAATCTCTAATTGCAATGCAAGCTCGTCCACCTTATTCCGAACTCTTCTCAACTTCCTTCCTAACTCCCTGTATCATAACCATGTATCTGAGGACTGGGTGATTCCTTTGTTGAGCACCTGTGTTCAACCTACAGAGGAGACAGTGAGCTTCCTGTTGCCTGCCACTTTAATCCTCCATCCAAATCTACTCCAACTCTTGCTGCATGGTTCCTGCACCAGTGCATGTGGCAGCCTTCAAGATATAGTAGCGAATTCTCCAACTGTTTTTCTTTCTTTTTCCTTTTCTCTGCTGTTGGCTGTACTGGAAGTCATCCTTCTTGCCACATTACTAAGCTCATCATTTCTTCAACCATGCCTGCAACTTCCATTCATAAACAGAGCTCCCGGCATAGTGGCCTTCGTAAGTCAGAGTATTAAGTGCAGGAACTGGGATGGTATGTTGAAATTGTATAAGACATCTTAAAAGAGATATATAAAATGATAAGAGGCATAGATGGAGTAGATAGTCAGAGACTTTTTCCCAGGGTGGATATGGCTAACATGAGGAAATCTGCAGATGCTGGAAATTTAAACAACAACACACACAAAATGCTGGTGGAACACAGCAGGCCTGGCAGCATCCATAAGGAAAAGCACTGTCGACGTTTTGGGCCGAGACCCTTCGTCAGGATATGGCTAATATGAGGGGGCATAATTTTAAGGTGATTGGAGGATTTCAAGATTTTGGGGGGCGGGGGGGATGTCAGAGCTAAGGTAGGTAACATAGAGTAGTGGGTGCGTGGAGCGCCCTGCCTGGCTGGTGGTGAAGGGACTCTTAAGAAACTCTTTGATAGGCAGAAGGATGATAGAGAAATGAAGGACTATGCACAGGGAAGGGTTAGATTGATCTTAGAGTAGGTAAAAAGGTCGGTAGGACATTGTGGATCGAAGGGCTTGTACTTTGCTGTAGTATCCTATGTTCTCAGATGTTGGTAAGGCCATATTTAGAGTGTACTTCTGGTCACCTAGCAAGAAAAAAGTTATCAATAAGTTGGAAAGAGTACAGGGAAAATTTACAAGGATGTTGCCAGGACTTGAGGATTTAAGTTATAGTGAAAGGTTGAATAGGTTCGGAGTTTCCTTGAAGTAATGGAGAATGAGGGGAGATTTGAAAGAAGTATGCAAAATTATGAGGGATATAAGAAGGGTAAATGCCAGCAGGCTTGTTCCACTAAGGTGGGGTGAGACTAGAGCTAAAGGTCATAGGTTAATTTAGATACGTAAATAAGTGGGAAGGGTATTGAGGGTTATGGCACAGTTGACTTGGCAGAATAACAGTTCAGCATGGGCTCGATGGGCCAGAAGGCATGTGCTCTCCATGATTTTCCATAAAAGCTTTCTAAATGAATTTCTTCCACGTTATTTTGTTGTCTGTGAAGAATATTGATTAATTAGCAGGCATAATCCCCTTCCAATGCATCATTTCAGTGTAAGAAATCGTCCATACCTTTTTGGGTAAATTTGTCATAATTTTCGCCCAGAGTCCATGCCGTCCACCAAACAGCCACTTACAGTAACTTTACACTAATCCTG
Organism: Hemitrygon akajei; assembly: GCF_048418815.1. Taxonomy (NCBI): domain Eukaryota; kingdom Metazoa; phylum Chordata; class Chondrichthyes; order Myliobatiformes; family Dasyatidae; genus Hemitrygon; species Hemitrygon akajei. Next base: position 19,830,556 of record NC_133132.1, on the reverse strand, counting down.
TTTCATTCTTCCCACATTTCCATCACACCTTCCAGATGTTACCACTCACAGAGCAGTAACCAATTAACCTACCAACCCATATAGTCAGGTCACTTTTTATTGTCATTTCGACCATAACTGCTGGTACAGTACACAGTAAGAACAAGACAATATTTTTCAGGACCACGGTGCTACATGAAATACAAACACCACACTGAACTATGTAAAACAACACAAAAACTACATTAGACTACAAACCTACCCAGGACTGCATAAAGTGCACAAAACAGGGCAGGCATTACAATAAATAATAAACAAGACAATAGGCACAGTAGCGGGCAGTAAGTTGGTGTCAGTCCAGACTCTGGGTATTGAGGAGTCTGATGGCGTGGGGGAAGAAACTGTTGCATGGTCTGGTCGTGAGAGCCTGAATGCTTTGGTGCCTTTTCCCAGACGGCAGGAGGGAGAAGAGTTTGTATGAGGGGTGTATGGGGTCCTTCATAATGCTGTTTGCTTTGTGGATGCAACGTGCGGTATAAATGTCCGTGATGGCAGGAAGAGAGACCCCGATGATCTTCTCAGCTGACCTCAATAACCGCTGCAGGGTCTTGCGATCCGAGATGGTGCAATTTCCAAACCAGGCAGTGATGCAGCTGCTCAGGATGCTCTCAATACAACCCCTCTAGAATGTGATGAGGATGAGGGGTGGGAGATGGACTTTCCTCAGCCTTTGCAGAAAGTAGAGACACTGCTGGGCTTTCTTTTCTATGGAGCTGGTGTTGAGGGACCAGGTGAGATTCTCCGCCAGGTGAACACCAAGAAATTAGGTGCTCTTAACAATCTCTACCTAGGAGCCATCGATGTTCAGTGGAGAGTGGTCGCTCCAAGCCCTCCTGAAGTCAACAACCATCTCTTTTGTCTTGTTCCATTCAGAGACAGGTTGTTGGCCCTGCACCTCCTATCTGTATGCTGACTCGTCATTCTTGCTGATGAGACCCACCATGGTCGTGTCATCGGCGAACTTGATGATGTGGTTCGAGCTGTGTGTTGCAGCACAGTCGTGGGTCAGCAGAGTGAATGGCAGTGGACTGAGCACACAGCCCTGGGGGGCCCCCGTGCTCAGTGTGATGGTGTTGGAGATGCTGCCTCCGATCCAGACCGACTGAGGTCTCCCAGTCAGGAAGTCTAGGATCCAGTTGCAGAGGGAGGTGTTCAGGCCCAGTAGGCTCAGCTTTCCAATCAGTTTCTGAGGAATGATTGTGTTGAATGCTGAACTGAAGTCTATGAACAGCATTCGAACTTACGTGTCTTTTTTGTCCAGGTGGGTAAGGGCCAGGTGGAGGGTGATGGCAATGGCATCGTCTGTTAAACAGTTGGGACGATACACGAACTGCAGGGATTTCTTTGGAATGTGAAGTAAATTAGAATATCTGAAGAAAATCCACAAAGACATGAGAAGAAAGTACAAACCCTATACAAACAGCACCGGAAGTTAGGATTGTTTTCACTTCACTAGAGATGTGAGGTAGTAGCTCTGCCTGTTACCTTGTGTATTGAAGAGGCAGAATATTACTGTATGCCGAAAATCTTGGACATACCATCGAGATTGGCAGTTTTTAACCAAAGAAATTTGTACTGCTGACACTTAGTTAGAAATAGTATCTGTGATTTGATTGGAAAGTGACCAGATGAGAAAGGACAGCATATTACAGTATAAGTAAACTGAAACACTTCTATATCTCCACACTGAGTGACTGAACTCTGCTTCATTGGAACTTTAAGAACAGGAACAGGAGTAGGCCAATTAGCCCTTTACCCCTTCTGCACCATGCAAGCCGTTTGGTAGATGTGACAGGTGGCTCTGTAAGCACTGTTATCAGGCAAATTATTTCACTAGATGATTTTGTTCACTCAAATAATGATGAAAAGAGAGTTATTTATAATGGTGCATCTATTTTGTTGTGTCTCTCTCTCTACAATGCACTTTAGTGCATCGAGACGTGGCTCCTTAGAAATCGTTAGGGAACTGGAGCTGCAGCTCGATGACCTTCAGCTTGTTAGGAAAAGATAGACAGGAGTTACAGGAGACAGATAAATGGGTGACTGGCAGGAGAGGAAGGGAGAATGTCAGGTAGTGGAGAGCACCCCTGTGGCTGTCCGCCTCAACAATAAGTACTCCATTTTGAGTACTGCTGGGGGTGATGACTAACCTCTGGCACTGAGCCTGGCCCTGTGACTCAGAAAGGGAGGAAATTGGAGGGAATGGCAGCAGTAATAGGGGGATAGCTGGGTAATTCAGTGGACGTGAAAAGGAAACATAGTTGGTAGTTTGCCTCCCAGTTGCCAGGGTAGAAAAAGGAAGGAGGTCCTGAAAACAATACAGGGAGTCAGGAAGGCAGCTGAGAAGCAGGTAGTTATCTCGGGATTACTGCCTGTGCCACACAACAGTGAGGATAGGAATAGAATGAGGTGGCAGATAAACGCATGGTTGAACAAGTAAAGCGGGGGCAGGGGTTCAGATTTCTGGATCAGTGGGACGTCTTCTGGGGCAGGTGTGACCGGTACAAAAGGGACAGGTTGCGGGCAGGTTTACTAGAGCTGTTGGGAGTAGTTTAAACTAATGGCAGTGGGATGGGAACCAGGATGATAGAGCTGAGGATGAGCCAGTAGGTTTACAAGTAGATGATGGGTGTAATATGAATGTAAGGAAGGACAAGCCAATGACTGGGTACAAATGCAAAGAGTTAAATTGTTTCTCAGAGTCAAAATTCAAGAGCAAAGGATGCAGGACTGAAGGTGCTATATTTAAATGCACATAGTATTCAGAATTAGATGGATGAACTCGTGGTGATGTTAGAGATTGGTCGGTATGATGTTGTGGGCATCACTGAGTCGTGGCTGAAAGAAGGTCATAGTTGGGAGCTTCATATCAAAGGAGATAAGTTGTATCAAAAGGAGAATCAGGAAGGCATAGGCGGTGGTGTGGCTGTATTGCTGAGAGATGGAATTATATCTTTAGAAAGAGTGATATAGGGTTAGAGAATGTTGAATCTTTATGAGTGGAGTTCAGAATCTGCAAAGGTAAGAAAATAATTGTGGAAATCATATATAGGCCTCCAAATAGTAGCCAAGATGTGGGGTTGAGATTGCAAAGGGGGCTCGTAAAGGCATGTAATAAGAGTGATGTAACAATTGTACTGGGGAACTTTTAATATGCAAGGGGATTGGGAAAATCAGGCTGGTGTCCACCACAAGAGAGGGAATTTCTTGAATGCCTACGGGATGGCTTTTTAGAGAAGCTTGTGCTTGAGCCTACTTGGGGAAAAGCTACCTTTGACTGAGTGTTATTTAATCATCGAGATTTTATTAGAGAGCTTAAGGTAAAGGAACCCACAGGAGTCGGTGATCATAATATGATTGAATTCATGCTACAACCTGAGAGGCAGAAGCATAAGTCAGATGTGTCAGTATCACAATGAAATAAATGGAATTACAGAGGCATGAGAGAGGAGCTTGCCCAGGTGGATTGGAGGAGGATACTGGTGGGGATGACGGCAGAACAGAGATGGCTGAAGTTTTTGGGAATAGTTCACAAGGTGCAGGACAGGTATGTCCCACAGAAGAAGTTGTTCTCAGATGGCAGGAGTAGGCAACTGTGGCTGACAAAGGAAGTTAGGGACTGCATAAAAGCCAAAGAAAGGGCATATAAGGTAGCAAAAGTGAGTGGGAGGATGGTTGATTGGGAAGTGTTTAAAATCCAACAAAAGGCAACTAAAAAAGCTATAGGAAGGGAAAAGATGGAATACGACGGCAAACTAACCAATAATTTAAATCAGGATAATAAAAGTTTTTTTTCAGTTATATAAAGAGTAAAAGGGAGGTGAGAGTTGATCTTTCATTGCCTGTGATCTTTCAAGAATCACTTGTTTCTCGTATGGTTCTAGAGGACTGGAAAATTGCAAATGCCACTCCACTCTTTAAGGAAAGACCAAAGAAAGGAAATTACAGGCCAGTTCGTCTAACCTCAATGGTTGGGAAAGTGTTGCAGTCTATTATGAAGGATGAGGGTTCGGGGTACTTGGAGACTAATGATAAAATAAGTCAAAGTCAGCATGGTTTCTGTAAAGGGAAATCTTGCCTGGCAGATCTGTTAGGATTCTTTGAGAAAGTAACAAGCAGGGTGGACAAAGGAGAGGCAGTGGATGTCATTTACTTGGATTTTCAGAAGGTATTTGATAAGGTGCCATCCATGAGACTGCTTAACAAGATAAAATCCAATGGTGTTACAGGATAGATACTGGCATGGATAGCGGAATGGCCGACAGGCAGGATGTAGTGAGTGGAAATAAAGGGGGCCTTTTCTGGTTGGCTGTCAGGCGTCAATGTTGCTCCTCAGGTATCAGTATTGGGATTGCTACTTTTTACATTGTTTGTCAAAGATTTAGATAATGGAATTGATGGAGTTGTTGAAAAGTTCGCACATGATACGAAGATAGGTTAAGGGGTAGATAGTGTTGAGGAAGCAATGTGATTGCAGAGGGACTTAGACAAATTGGAATACTGGGCAAAAAAGTGGCAGATGGAATACAGTTTTCGAAAATATATGATAATGCATTTTGGTAAAAGGGACAAACATGCAGACTAAATGTGGAGAAAATTCAAACATCAGAGGTACAGAGGGACTGTGTGCAAGGCTCCCAGAAGGTTAATTTATAGGCTGAGTCTGTGGTAAAGATGGCAAGTCCAATGTTGGCATTCATTTCCAGGGGAATAGAATATAAAAAAAACAAGGAGATAATGCTGAGACTTTATAACACACTAGTCAGGCCACACTTGTTATATTGTCAAAGGTTTTCAGCTCCATATCTCAGAACCGGCAGCGGTTATTTAAAAAGGGAGCTTCGAGAGCATTTGTCCATTGTACATGGCCTATCAGCAGCTATAACCGGAGCATCAATCATCAGTTAGATAGCAGGGAAGGTTCAGATGTAAAAGGGAGATACTGCCTAGAAGAGCGGTCATCGACGGAGCGATCTGAGGCAGAGTGGTTGGGCTTTGGCTCATTCAGGCTTCGACCATAATGGGTTGACGTGAGGTAAGTTACCTGTGAGGAATAGAAACAGGAAGTATGTCTTTGAGGCCAGTGTTCTGCACTGGGTGTCAGATGTGAGATGTCAGGGAGACTCCCAGTCTCCCAGATGGTCACATCTGCGGCAGGTGTGTCGTGCTGCAGCTCCATAGGGAACTGAAGCTGCAGCTCGATGACCTTCGTAGACGACGTATAAGGTATCATTATATGCGGATGACTTGTTATTATAAATATCTGACCCTGAAAGATCTATTCCTGCTATTTCTTCTTTGCTTGCTCAATTTAGTAATTTTTCTGGTTATAAATTGAATTTTAATAAGAGTGAACTATTTCCATTAAATATGCATGTTTCAATTTATAATCATGTACCATATAGAATTGTTACAGATTATTTTATTTATTTAGGTATTAAAATTACTAAAAAACAAAGATTTATTTAAAACTAATTTTCTACCTTTAATAGATCAAATTAAGCAACTTGCTAATAGGTGGTCTCCACTATCTTTGTCTTTGGTAGGCAGAGTTAACGCCATTAAGATGATGATACTACCTAAATTTTTATACTTATTTCAAGCATTACCAATTTTTATTCCTAAATCTTTTTTTGATATGGTTGATTCTAAAATATCTTCATATTTGTGGCAGAACAAAAATCCTAGACTAGGCAAAAAATATTTACAGAAGCCTAAGAAGGAGGGCGGCTTGGCTCTACCAAACTTAAGATTTTACTATTGGGCAGTTAATATATGGTATTTGATATTTTGGACACAAGAATCGACTACAGTTGCTGGCCCACAATGGGTAAATTTGGAATGTAAATCTGTGCAAGATTTCTCATTGATCTCAATCTTAGGATCTTCACTTCCTTTTTCGTTACTCAAAATGAATAAACAGATAACTAATCCCATAGTCAAGTATACATTACGAATCTGGTTTCAATTTCGTAAATTTTTTGGCTTGAATAAGTTTATGCTGTCAAGTCCTATAATATCTAACTACTTCTTTCAACCATCATCTATAGATCAAGCTTTTCTTTTATGGAAAACAAAAGGTATAACATGTTTTCGTGATCTGTTTTTGGATGATAACATTATGTCCTTTGAACAGCTATCTAATAAATATAATTTATCTAAAATCCATTTTTTTTTAGATATTTGCAAGTTAGAAATTTTTTGTATAATGAATTAAAGTCTTTTTCGAAAGAATGTCCATTGGACATTACAGAAAGAATTTTAGCTCTCAATCCTTGTCAAAAGGGTTTAGTAGCTATCATTTACAATATGATTATGAATGTACAGCCAGATGTATCAGAAAAAAATTAAGAAGGAATGGCAGGAAGAATTGCATTGTCCTATATCTACTGAGCAATGGGAAAATTTTTTATCATTGGTAAACTCATCCTCTATTTGTGCTAAACATGCTCTAATACAATTTAAGGTTGTACACAGAGCTCACATGTCTAAAGATAAACTTGCTCGATTTTATTCTTATGTTAATTCAACCTGTGATAGATGTCATTCTGATGTTGCTTCATTGACTCATATGTTTTGGTCTTGCCCTTGTTTACAAAACTATTGGAAAGATATTTTTAATATTATTTCAAGAGTTTTAAATATTAATTTTCAACCACATCCTTTTACCGCAATATTCGGTTTACCAATGATAGATAATAAGCGTTTATCCGCTTCATCCCAACGAATGATTGCAATTGTTACATTAATGGCTAGAAGATCTATTTTACTGAATTGGAAAGAAATTAACCCTCCAACTGTATTTCAGTGGTTTTCTCAAACTATTTCCTGTTTGAGTTTAGAAAAAATTAGAAGTGTGGTTTTTGATTCTTCAGTTAAATTTGAGGAAACTTGGAGACCATTTATTCAACATTTTCATATGAATTAAATGGTCTGATCCTGAACCTTATTGTTACTATCCTTAATTGTGTGGATGGAGGTTCGGAGTTATCGGCACTACTGTATGTATTTAACATTATGCAATTGCCCATGTTGGTTAGTTTGTTTTTATTAGTTTTTTTTTAAGTTCTCTTTTAGTTTTTTTGTTTTTTTTTCTTTTTTCTCTTTTTCTTAATTCCTTTACATTAATACTATGAGTTTGGGAGGCCTTATATATTGATTATTACATATCTGATTGTTTATTTAAACTATTAATTGTGTACTCTCAAATGTTTTGTACTCATATTTTACTTATGTTTTTCTTAAAATTAATAAAAAGATTTGAAAAGGACCTTCGTCTGGTCAGGGAAAGTGAGGAGGTGATAGAGAGGAGCCATAGGCAAGTAGTCACACCAGGGCCTCAAGAGGCAGATAAATGGGTAACAGTCAGGAGAAGGAAGGGCAAGAGTCAGATACTAGAGAGTAGCTCTGTGGCTGTCCCCCTTAACAATAAGTACTCCTGTTTGAGTACTGTTGGTGGGGACAGCCTACCTGGGGGAAGCAACAGTGGCCGTGCCTCCAGCACAGAGTCTGGCCAGGTATGGTACAGAAACTCTGGTGTACAAAGACTGTTGAAAATCCAGTCAAGAAGAAAAGGCTTACAAAAGGTTAAAAAAAACTAGGTAATGATACAGATCTAGAAGATTATAAGGCTAGCAGGAAGGAACTTAAGAATGAAATGAGGAGAGCCAGAAGGGGCCATGAGAAGGCCTTGGCGAGCAGGATTAAAGAAAACCCCAAGGCATTCTACAAGTATGTGAAGAGCAAGAGGATAAGATGTCAGAGAATAGGACCTTATCAAGTGTGACAGTAGAAAAGTGTGTATGGGACCGGAGGAGATAGCAGAGGTACTTAATGATTATTTTGCTTCAGTATTCACTACGGAAAAGGATCTTGGCAATTGTAGGCATGACATCAGATTGAAAAACTTGAGCATGTAGACATTAAAAAAGATGGTGTGCTGCAGCTTTTAGAAAGCATCAAGTTGGCTAGGTCTCCGGGACCAGATGTGATGTACCCCAGGCTACTGTGGGAGGCGAGGGAGGAGATTGCTGAGCCTCTGGCAATGATCTTTGCATCATCAATGGAGATGGGAGAGGTTCCGGAGGATTGGAGGGTTGCAGATGTTGTTCCTTTGTTCAAGAAAGGGAGTAGAGGTAGCCCAGGAAATTATAGACCAGTGAGTCTTCCATCAGTGGTTGGTAAGTTGATGGAGAAGATCCTGAGAGGCAGGATTTATGAACATTTGGAGGGGCATAACATGATTAGGTATAGTCAGCATGTCTTTGTCAAAGGCAGGTTATGCCTTATGAGCTTGACTGAATTTTTTTGAGGATGTGACTAAACACATTGATGAAGATAGAGCAGTAGATGTAGTGTATATGGATTTCAGTAAGGCATTTGATAAGGTACCCCATGCAAGGCTTATTGAGAAAGTAAGGAGGCATGGGATCCAAGGGGACATTGCTTTGTGGATCCAGAATTGGCTTGCCCACAGAAGGCAAACAGTAGTTGTAGGTGGGTCATATTCTGCATGGAGGTCAGTGACCAGTGTTGTGCCTCAGGGATCTGTTCAGGGACCCCTTCTCTTCATGATTTTAATAAATGACCTGGATAAGGAAGTGGAGGGATGGGTTAGTAAATTTGTTGATGACACAAAGGTTGGAGGTGTTGTGGACAGTGTGGAGGGCTGTCAGAGGTTACAGCGGGACATTGATAGGATGCAAAACTGGGCTGAGAAGTGGCAGATGTAGTTCCACCCAGATAAGTGTGAAGTGGTTCATTTTGGTCGGTCAGATATGATGGCAGAATATAGTATTAATGGTAAGACTCTTGGCAGTGCGAAGGATCAGAGGGATCTTGAGGTCCGACTCCATAGGACACTCAAAGCTGCTGCGTAGGTTGACTGTGTCGTTAAGAAGGCATATGGTGCATTGGTCTTTATCAACCATGGGATTAAGTTTAAGTGCCAAGAGATAATGTTACAGCTATATAGGACTCTGGTCAGACCCCACTTGGAGTACTGTGCTCAGTTCTGGTCACCTCACTAGAGGAAGGATGTGGAAGCCATAGAAAGGATGCAGAGGAGATTTACAAGGACGTTGCTTGGATTGGGGAGCATGCCTTATGAGAACAGGTTGAGTGAACTTATTTTCTCCTTGGAGCAGCAGAGGATGAGAGGTGACCTGATAGAGGTATATAAGATGATGAGAATGATGAGAAGCATTGATTGTGTGGATAGTTAGAGGCTTTTCCTCAGGGCTGAAATGGTTAACATGAGGTGCTTGGAAGAAGGTACAGAGGAGATGTCAGGGGTAAGATTTTTTTTTACGCAGTGTGCTGAGTGAGTGGAATGGGCTGCCGGCGATGGTGGTGAAGGCAGATACGATAGGGTCTTTTAAGAGACTCTTGGATAGGTACATGGCACTTAGAAAAATAGAGGGCTATGGGTAACCCTCGGTAATTTCTAAAGTAAGTGCATGTTCGCTACAGCATTGTGGGCCGAAGGGCCTGTATTATGCTGTAGGTTTTCTATGTTTTAAATAAGATATAATGAATGACCATATCAACTATGTGAGTACAGTTTAGAAAGAAAGAACCATGCTTCAGAAAGAAAGGAGAGATTTCAGAAAATTTTGTTATCAGCATTGATGTGGTGGAGACAGAGGGATTGTGAGAATGCAATGAAATACAGTTGGCCCTCCTTATCTGCAAGAGATTGGATCTGGGACCTCTCGCAGATACCAAAAAACACGGATGCTTAAGTCCCTTGTTCCAGTGGTCCCCAACCACTGGGCCGCAAAGCATGTGCTACTGGGCCGCAAGGGAACGATATGATTTGGTTATATGAAATAATATGAGTCAGCTGCACCTTTCCTCATTCCCTGTCACACCCACTGTTGAACTTGAATGCACGCGAGGTCATCAGTCGGTCATTAACCTACAACTACTCGATGAGTAAAAAACAAACGTCGCTTGAGAGTTTCTTTGGAAGAGGGGGTAGGGACATAAAAGGCCTAACAATGATGATAACGCAGAGACAGCTGAGGCCGAGACTGCAAAAAAAAAGAAAGCTTCCTTCAACAGGAAATATGACAAGTCGTACATAAAATATGGCTTTAATGCGACCGGTGACTCGCACGCTCCAAGCCCCCTGTGTGTGATATGTGGAGACAAGCTGTCTAATGAGGCAATGAAGCCCTCAAAACTGCTTCTGCACCTCGAGTCCAAGCACCCTGCACCTAAACACAAACCCACTGAGTTCTTTGAGTGGAAAAAAACGTGAGCAAGCGGGACAGAAGCAAGTGCTTCTCCACAAATGCTGCTGCTCTGACAGCATCGTACTTAGTGGCGAGCCGTGTTGCTAAGGCTGAGAAGCCTATCACTGTTGGTGAAGAATTGATTCTGCCTGCTGCCAAGGACATGTGCCGTGAACTGTTGGGAGAAGCTGCTGCTAACAAGATGGCACAGGTTTCTCTTTCAGCTACCAGTTTCAAGGAGAATCGATGACATGGCGGAGGACAATGAAGCACAGCTGTTGGAACGGCTGAGCGAGTCACCATGGTATGCCATCCAGGTCGACGAGTCTACCGACGTCAACTACAAGGCAATACTGCTGGTTTATGTGCGATACATATTTCAAGACGATGTGCACGAGGATATGTTGTGTGCACTGCCGCTGCCAACTAACACAATTGGGGCAGAACTGTTCAGGTCTTTGAATGACTACGTGTCAGGCAAACCGGACTGGTCATTCTGTGTTGGAATATGCACAGACGGGGCTGCAGCTATGACTGGACGGCTGTCTGGTTTCACTACCCGAGTCAAAGAGGTTGCTCCTGAATGCCAAACTGTGGCTAGCCAAAAAATGTCACCTGATTTTAACAGCATATTGAGTGACATTGTTGAAGTTATCAATCACATCAAAGCAAAAGCCCTTAACTCAAGTCTGTTTGAGCAGCTTTGCGAGGAAATGGATGCAGAGCACAAATTCCTTCTCTCACGTCAGGTGGCTATCAAGGGGGAGAGCCCTGGCCAGGGTTTTTTGAGTTAAGAGAGCCGCTACAGAGATTTCTTTCAGGAAAAAAGTCACCACTGTCAGTACACTTCAGTGACGAGGAGTGGATAGCAAAACTCACTTATCTGTGTGACATCTTTGACTTGCTCAATGAACTCAATTTGTCACTTCAGGGAAGAATGACAACTGTCTTCAAGTTGGCAGATAAAGTGTCTGCTTTCAAAGCCAAACTGGAACTGTGGGGACGGAGAGTGGACAGGGGTATATTTGACATGTTCCGAACGTTAACTGGAATTTTGGGAGAGACTGAGGCTGCACCGTCCTTCTCACAGCTGGTGCGCGATCACCTATCTTCGCTGTCAACAGAATTCGAGCATTACTTCCCAACCGCAAACGACCTAGGACGTGCAAAGGAATGGGTCCGTGACCCATTTGTGAATGTCCCTGGTGAATCATCCATGTCAGCGCGGGAAGAAGATCAACTCCTCGAGCTTGCAAATAACGGTGGGCTGAAAAGTATGTTTGACATAACATCTCTGCCGGCATTCTGGATCAAAGTCAAGGCTGAATATCCTGAGATAGCCACGAAAGCACTGAAAATGTTGCTTCCATTTCCAACATCATATCTCTGCGAAGCGGGCTTTTCTGCAATGAATGCAACAAAAACTAAATTGCGGAATAGACTGGACATGAGGAACCCCCTTCGAGTATCGCTGTCTCCCATCACCCCTCGATGGGACCGTCTTGTTGCAGGGAAACAAGCCCAGGGCTCCCACTGATTCACCGATATTGGTGTGGTGCAATGATTTTATATGTTCATACGAGGAAAATGTGCGCTATGTGTTTAATATTCAAACGTAACTTAAAATGTTATGAAGCTATTGACTTATAAGTGACGTATAATTGACTGATCACTATATGCATGTGAGGAAAATACACGCTGTGTGTTTAATATTAAATTTGTTAGATAAACCCATTAGAAACAAAATTGACCGTATTAGCCACTTATAAGTGACTTATTGTTGACTTATCACCTATATTCCGGTCGTGATTAACATCACCCCTCCCCCCACCCCGTCGGCTGGTCTGCAAGAATATTGTCAATATTAAACCGGTCCGCGGTGCAAAAAAGGTTGGGGACCCCTGCCTTATTCAAACTGTCTCAATGCTGTGGACCTTAGGGCCCAGCGGAACCCCAGACCTTATTTAACCTGTCTCAGTGAGGTGGGCATTAGGACCCGGCAGCGGAGATCTGAATCCACAATGTTTCTGTTCATGAAAATAATCACGACGACGATTGAAAATAAAGTGGAAGTAACAAAGCGATCGGAAAGAGGTGAAACGCCATCGGTCATTGGAAAAGCGTTAGGCTACGTCCGTCAACAATCAAAACAATTTTTGAAGGATAAAGTGAGAAAGGCCCTGCCCTGATGAAAGCTACAATTATTACTAAACAGCGCAGTGGTTTACTTATTGGGTTTTGGAGTTTTGGGTTTTTGATCCTATTAGTGTTTTATATGCACAGAAAGGTAAAATATATACTACATACCAAGACAAACATTTGACTAACTGACGCTAAATAATACGAGATGTACCTGCTCCGACTTACTTAGTTAGAGAACTTCTGATTTTTTCGATCCCGATAACCCACGCACATCCTCCCCTATACTTTAAATCATCTCTAGATTACTTATAATACCTAATACAATGTAAATGCTATGTAAATAGTTGTTATACTGCATTGTTTAGGGAATAATGACAAGAAAAAAAGTCTGTACATGCTCGAACAACAAGTGCTGGAAGAGCACTTCCAGGTTTTCTCGATTCGCGGTTGGTTGAATTTGCGCATGCGGATAAGGAGGGCCGACTGTACTTACAGAAGCCAAGCAGGGACATATCTGCAGGAGTCTGTGTGTTTGCAGTGAATGTTTGTCACTCACCAAGAGTTGTTAATATTCCAGAAAGAGTTAAAAGAGGGGACCTGAATGAGAGTGAAACAACTTTTCTACCTATTGGCAAAAAAAATGTAGTAGTTTGGGCACATGCAAACTCCCAAAGCTACACCTTTGATCTTGAGCAAGGAAATATAAAATTATGAGAGCAGTTGAATGTGAGAATGAGTTGAGCTTGGCAAATGAAGTTGGTTGGTGGAGTAAAAGTGGCTGGGCCTGTTTCCAAGGAAGAACAGAGAAAGGCACTGACACCAACAGAATGTGTGAGCAAGGTGTACAGAGATAATATACCTAGTTGGGACCAAGCGGTTGCAAACTGTCATCCCATTCTTCCTCCTGAATTATGGCTTCCATGACTTCAATGATACTTTTATCTATGGAAATGGACGGGCTGGAAATGGACAGCTGATGTTTCAGGCTGACACTCTTCACCTGGATTTCACCTAGTCTAACTTACAAAATGATAAATATCATCCATTAATTTACAACTATCCTCCTCACTATCAACAACATTTCCAATTTTTGTTAATCTGCAAACTTTTTAATCACATCTCCTAAATCCATATCATTAATGTGTGTGTAATGGGAAACAGCATTGATTTAAGTGGTACAGAACCTTTATTTTGTTTATTCAGTCCTTGATATCATTTAATACCCAGGGTTTCTTGGACTACCTGTCTGCCCCTTTCATCCTTTTGGGATTATATATGTCTGCAGTGAACTTTCTTTATTTCACATCTGAATGACCCTTATTTTCTGCAAGTAGCAGCTCACAGTTTACTTTTGGCAGGTCAAGCCTTATGATATCATATTGTTTCTCTGCCCTTCCTTCACCCATCTGGCTGCATCTGCCCATCAATCCTACCTGCATCCATCCAGCTGCGGCCTGACTCCTTCCCTCACCTCTGTATACTGGTTATCTCCCCTTTACACTCATCCTGACACAGGGTCTTCACTCAAAATGCCGACTATCCATTTGCCTCCACAGATGCTGCATGACCCGCTGAGTTCCACCAGCAGCTCTTGCTCTGGATTCTAGCATCTACAACCTCTGTATCTTTTAACATCAAAATTGGCCTACCTCCAATTAAGGAACTTAATTTCCAGATAATTTTATCCCTTTCCAAAACTACCTTAAAACTTAGAAATTTATAGTCACTACCTCCAAAGGAGACCTGATCTATTTGTCCAGAGCCACAGAGTAATAAAGTACAGAAAGAGGCTCTTTGGTTAACTGATCCATGCTGACCACAACATTCTCCTCCCTCCTAGTCAATGAGTTAGCACCTCATAAGCCTTCTGTGACCCTGGCTATTTTGTAAGGGTCTTAGTGGCTAAGACTTTGCAAAAAGTATAGAAGCACAAAATGTTCTTGCAAGATAAGCTGAGCGGGTGATATTATTCTTGGAATGTGACCGGTGTTTAACTTCAGTTCTTGCTTAGAAGCAACTTGTATCATTGCTTGATTAATTGCTGTAAGAGACGTATCCTGCTTTGTACTTACTATAGGGCTTGCAAGATAAGCATTAAAAGGAATGCTTGTTTCAAGGGCAGGAAGCTCCACGTGGTAAGCTTGTGTCCAGCTGTTCCCAGACACAGGGGCAGTTAAGCTGTTATACAAACAATTTATGGCTGACAAGTTAACAATAACCATCTGTACAGAAAACCAAAGGGGGTTGAACCCACATGTATCTGGTGTAGGTGACTGCATGTGCATTAAGAGCTGTATTTGCTTTAGAAACCAGAGACCTTCAATGTAGCCTCTGAGAGAGTGCTTAAGGAAGGTTCTCTCTGGTAGCTAAAGTTCCATTCACCATAGTACTTGGTGTCTTTGCATCGGGTAGATCGAAAGAAGTTTACAACAGTCTCAGTGGCCCACATTTGGCCTATGACCCTACAAGCCCCTCCCCTCCATGAACCTATCTAAAAGCCTCTTAAATATTGCAATTGTACCTGCCTCAACCACTTCCAGGTACTCACTACCTCTGTGCAAAGAAGTTACCTCTCAGGTTTATTTTAAATCTCTCCCTTCTTTTCTTGTATCTGTGTAGTCTAGTTTTGGACTCCACAACCCTTGGGGAGAAATCTGTGAATGTCCTTAGCTTCCACACCCCCTCATAATTTTATAAACCGACGAGGTCATTCTCCTGTGCTCCAGAAAATAAAGATTCAGCATGGCGAATCTGTCCCTATAACTCAGGCCTTCTAGTCCAGGCAAAGGCCTTGTAAACTCCTTCTGCACCCTCCTCAGCTTGGGAATGTCTTTCCCATAACATGATAACGAAAACGGTTCACAATACTCCCGAGTGCAGCCTCACTGATAATTCGTAATACTCCAACATAATGTCCCTACTGCTAAACCTGATGGCCTGACTGATGAAGGCCAGCATGCTAAACACCTTCAATGCTTTCTTCACCAGCCTACTCGCGCAGCTGTGCATGTGCTCTCAGGTCCTTGCATTTAACAAACTTGTCAGTGGCCTGCTATTCAATGTATAGTCCTTACCTGGTCTAACGGCCCAGAATGGATCAACTCACAACTAACTAAATGGATCTACTCCCTATACAGTCATGAGTATGTAGAGAATTGATCAGCTTAGCTAAGTGTGAAGTGACATGGCCAGATTTTGCTCTAGCTCCATCTACAGGATGACACTACTGTAGTGGGCTGCATATCAAGTAACAAGGAGCTGGAGAACAGGAAGGAGAAAGACAACTTAGTATTGTGGGTCATGACCTCAATGGTCACTGACTTCAGGAAGAAAGATGATGCACATGCTCTTTTCTACCTTAAAGGCATTGAGCTTGACAGCTTCAAGTCCCTAGGAGTGAACATTACCTTGAGCCTGTCCTGGTCTAACCACAGGCAAGAAAGTTTACCAATGCCTCTATTTCTTCAGAAGGTTAAAAACAAAATGGCATGTCCCAGTTGACCATTGCTAATTTTTTATTGATGTACAACAGAAACCATCCGATCTGGATGAACGATGGCTTGGTATGGCAACTGATAGGCACGTGACCACAGGAAACTGCAGAGTTGTGGAAACAGCCTCCCCTCTATGGGCTCTGTCTACACCTCTGTTTCAGCCATCATAATCAAAGACCCCTCCCACATTCTCTCGTTTTTCCTCTTCCATTGGGCAGGAGACACAAAAGCCCACAACCACGTGCCACCAAGTTCAAGGTTCCTCCGTTCTGCTGTTATAAGCCTATTAAATGGTTCCCTAGTACGATAGGATGGACTACTGACCTTACAATCTATGTCATTTTGATCTGACACCTTATTGTTTACCTACTTTCTGTGTAGCCGTTACATTTTATTCCGCATTGTTATTATTTTACCCAGTTCTAGCTCAATGCACTGTGTGATGATTGCATCTGTATGAACAGTATTCAACACAAGCACTTCACTGCATTTTGGTATAAAATAAACCATTTCCAATTCCAAAAGCACAGAGCAACACATTCATGCACCTACAATTCTGCTGCTGGAACAAGAGAGGCATATTTTGCAGCCAATATGAATACTGAATTCCTGGAATCAAAACTAGCACCATGTCCAGAAGTAAATAGCAAAATGTCTGCTGCATATTATAGAAGCTGAAAAATGTTCTATGAACCTGAAAATCAATTACCACTTATTTATGTAGGGATAAATTTGTGAATTTTGTAAATCTAGCTTGGTCATTATCAAGTGTGAGTCACTTAAGACGATGGAAGAAATTGATAGCAGGGTAGATGTAAAATGGGTGTTTTTACTCTCAACAGAGATTAAAGCCAGGAAGCATAAATGTAAGACAACTACTACTAAATCCAGTCGAGAATTAGGAAAATGCTTTTTTACAAATAAATGGTTAGAATGTGGACCTTCCTATTACATATTGCAGATGAGGCAGGTTGCAATGTTACACGTGAGATGTCAGGAAATAATTATCTGGAAAGATATTTTAACAGGGTTCAGTAAAGATCCATTTTTCCTCCCAACTCCAATATCCTGCCTTCTCCCCGTATCCCTTCACACCCTGACCAGTCAATAATCTATCAACCTTTGCCTTTAATATATTTAAAGACTTGACCTCCACAGCTGCCTGAAAATTTATTTTACTCCCAGACAGTGGCTGCTTTTCAGAACGTACTGCCTCGAGAAATTGGTGAGGTGGGCGCTTCCACAGGATGTAAGAATCATCTGGACAAATACTTGAATTCCCAGGCATAGTAAGTTATGGACCAAGTCCTCATAAACGGGATTATCATAGATAGATACTTGCCAGCATAGACCAGTTTTGGTGCTATATAACTCTGTTACTCTCTGCGGTCTACTGATTATCAATGTAAAGGCAATCAAAGAGAGCTATTATTGGTGTGTTCTATGACATTGGTGTGGAACTGCTGAGCCAAATGGTGTGTGCTGCAAATTTTTTTTGTTAGAAAAACACATGATATTCAAAATCATATACAGATTACTATAAGTAGATTATTTATTGCTTACCTTCTTTATTGATTGTTAATGGAATGTTATGCACAGTTTGGAGCTTCACACATGAGTTTGTCAGCATCTGTAGTTCAACAGTGGTAAGGGCAAAACTCTTAAAGCCTGAAATTTCAGAAACTGGAATTATTCATTGGATTAAGTGCACTGTTATCAGCACAAATTCACAATACAGTAAGTATCTTTGTCACGTATGAAGTACCAACACAGTCATTGACAAAGTGAAGATGGTAAAGGCCAAAGAAAAGGACAACAAGTATCAACATATTTCCCAACAGACAAGAAAATGAAAGCTCAATATACAGTGTCTATAAAAAGTATTCACTCCCTGTAAGTTTTCATGTTTTATTGTTTTACAATATTTAATCACAGTGGATTTAATTTAGCTTTTTTTGACACTGATCAACAGAAGACTCTTTCTGTGAAAACAGATCTCTACAAAGAGATCTAAATAATTACAAATATAAACTCAAAATAATTGATTGCATAAGTATTCACCCCCTTCAAGTCAGGATTTAGTAGATGCACCTTTGGCAGCAATTACAGCCTTGAGTCTGTGTGGATAGGCCTCGATCAGCTTTGCACATCTGGACACTGCAATTTTCCCCATTCTTCTTTACAAAACTGCTCAAGCTCTGTCAGATTGCATGGGGATCATGAGTGAAGAGCCACAAATTCTCGACACAAAATTCTCTGCAGATGCTGGGGTCAAAGCAACACGTACAACACGCTGGAGGAACTCAGCAGGTCGGGCAGCATCCGTGGAAACGAACAGTCAACGCTTCAGGCTGAGACCCTTCGTCAGGACTGAAGAGGGAGGGGGCAGGGGCCCTATAAAGAAGATGGGGGGAGGATGAGAAGGAGAAGGCTGGTAGGTGCCAGGTGAAAAGCCAGTAAGGGGGAAGATGAAGGGGTGGGGGAAGGAAAGCAGGGAGGAGGAGGCAGAGTGAAACATCTTCTATAAACCCACTGACTCTCATAACTACCTCAACTATACCTCTTCCCACCCTGCCACATGCAAAAATGCTATTCCCTATTCCCAGTTCCTGAGTCTCCGCCGCATCTGCTCCCAGGATGAGGATTTCCGTTCCAGGACATCTCAAATGTCCTCTTTCTTTAAGGATTGTGGTTTCCCTTCTGCCGTCATCAATGATGCCCTCACCTGCATCTCCTCCATTTCCCGCACTTCGGTCCTCACCCCATCCTCCCGTCACCACAACAGGAACCGAGTTCCCCTTGTCCTCACCTACCAACCCACCAGCCTCCGGATCCAGCACGTTATCCTCCGCAACTTCTGCCACCTTCAACTGGACCCCACCACTAAGGACATCTTTCCCTCTCCGCTTTCCGCAGGGATTGTTCCTCCGCGACTCCCTTTGCAACACGTCCCTCCCCACAGATCTCCCACCTGGCACTTATCCCTGCAAGCGTAAGTGCTACACCTGTTCCTATAACTCCTCTTTTACCACCATTCAGGGCCCCAAACAGTCCTCCTAGGTGAGGCAACACTTCACTTGTGGGTCTGTTGGGGTCATCTATTGCATCTGATGCTCCCGGTGCGGCCCCCTCTACATCGCCGAGACCCGACGCAGATTGGGGGATCGCTTCATCGAGCACCTCCACTCTGTCCACCACAACAGACAGGATCTCCCGGTTGTCACCCACTTCAACTCTGCTTCACATTCCCATTCGGATATGTCCATACATGGCCTCCTCTACTGCCATGATGAGGCCAAACTCAGGTTGGAGGAGCAACACCTCATATACCGTCTGGGTAGTCTCCAGCCCCTTGGCATGAACATTGAATTCTCCAACTCCCTTCCTCCATCCCAGTTTCACTCTGCCTCCTCTTCCAGCTGCCTATCACCTCCCTCATGGTTCCGCCTCCTTTTACTACACATAGCTTTCCCCTTACATTCCTTCTTTACCTTTCCTGCCTATCCCCTCCCTGCTTCCCCTCTCCCACCGCTTGATCTTTCCTCTGATTGGTTTTTCACCTGGCACCTACCAGCCTTCTCCTTCCCACCCTCCCCCCACCTTCTTTATAGGGCCCCTGTCCCCTCCCTCTTCAGTCCTGACGAAGGGTCTCGGCCCGAAATGTTGACTGTTTGTTTCCACGGATACTGCCTGACCTGCTGAGTTCCTCCAGCGTGTTGTGTGAGCCACAAATTCTCAATTGGATTGAGATCTGGACTCTGACTTGGCCACTCCAGAACATGAACTTTGTTCACAATTTGAGGCAACTTTCACAAGCCTTCCAGGGCCTGTTGCAGTGAAGCATCTCCACAGCACGATGCAGCCACCACCATGCTTCACGGTAGGGATGGTGTGCTTTTGATGATGTGCGGTGTTTGGCTTATACCAAACATAGCATTTAATCTGATAGCCAAAAGGCTCAATTTTGGTTTCATCAGACCATAGAACCTTCTTCCAGCTGACTTCAGAGTCTCCTGAATGCCTTCTGGCAAACTGTAGCCAAGATTTCATGAGTTTTTTTTCCACTGTCTCTTTGCCACTCTGCCAACAAGCTGTGACTGGTGAAGCACCCAGCCAACAGTTGTTGCATGCACAGTCTCTCCCATCTCAGCCACTGAAGCTCGTAACTCCTCCAATTATCATAGGTCTCTTGGTGGCCTCGCTCACTAGCCTCTTCTTGCACATTCACTCAGATTTTGAGGATGGCCTGTTCTAGGCAGATTTACAGTTCTGCCATATTGTTTCCATTTATTCATGATTGGTTTAACTGTACTCCAAGGGATATTCAGTGACTTGGAAATGTTCTTGTATCCATCTCCTGACCTGTGATTTTCAATAACCTTTACGCAGAGTTGCTTGGAGTGTTCTTTTGTCTCCATGGTGTAGTTTTTGCCAGGATACTGACTCACCAGCAGTTGGACTTTCCAGATACAGGTGTATTGTTACTACAATCAGTTGAAACACCCTGACTGCACACACTGATCTCCATTTAACTAATTATGTGACTTCTAAAACCAATTGGCTACATCAGTGATGATTTGGTGTGCCATATTAAAGGGGGTGAATACTTATGCAATCAATTATTTTCTGTTTTATATTTGTAATTCAGATCACTTTGTAGAGATCTGTTTTCACTTTGATACAATCAGTGTGAAAAAAAGCCAAATTAAATCCAGTGTGATTCAATGTTGTGAAACATGAAAACTTACAAGCAGGTGAATATATGCACTCTAGAGGTTTGATCTCTCACCTTGATTAGCAATACGTCACTTTCTTTCCCTAAGGATAACTGGGAACATCAACTAACACTGTTTTTAATTTGCTAACAATGTCTTGAGCTTTTGATATCTGGTGGAAATTGGCTCCAGTTGTGTTGTTGCTCAGTTTCATTCTCTATTTGCAAACAATGACAGTGTCAACTGGCCTCTTGAAATTAGAATGGATGAAATTTACTGATTACAAAAGGTATGTGAATGGTACATCTTCATTTATGTGTAAATTAACACAGCAACTTGAATTTTTTTAAATTGAGAGCTGCTACAGATTTACACTGATTCTCACACTTTCTCTTCTATCAGTAGCACAAAAAATGTCTGAAAGCTGTCTAGTTATTTATTAACATGGATCCTTTTAACATGATAAAACCATAAGATAGCTGTCAATGACTGTAAATTAGTGTCTCAAACCCAGAAATGAACAAATAAAACTGCAATGCCTAATTCCCTCAGTAGTTAATTATCAAAAAAAGATAAATTTTGAATTTTTCCTTCTTACATTTGCTTTCTGTGGTTTTCTCTTTCCATCAGAATTGTTCTATATTTGACCCCATTTTTGATTCTCCCATTCTGATAAACCCTCCCTCTCTTTAGTTTTATTAGTTAATTGTCCAAAATATGGAAAAAGACCATAAGACATAGGAGCAGAATGAGGCTGTTCAGGAGGAGATAAGAGGAGAAAAGGAAATGGGACGCAATTGGGACATTGTGGAAGTCGTTGGTGTGACAACTCCTGAGGTACTGGTGGTTGCCCCATTAGAGAAAACAAGTGCTAAGATGGAAAGAGTGCAGAGAACATTTCTGTGGATGTTGCTGGGACTAGAGGGCCTGAGCCATAGGGCATGGTTTCCAGACCAGGTCCTTGTTCATTGGAGAATGAGGGTGACCTTTTTGCTTTTAATTTATGAGAGTCACTGAAAGGTGGACGCCAAATAGTCTTTTTCCCGAGGTAGACTCTAGGGGATATAGGTTTAGTGTGAGAGGGAAAAGATTTAAAAGGTTCCTCAGGAGCAACTTTAGAACATGTAGAACATGTTAAGTACTGTACATGGAATGACATGCCAAGGACAGTCATTGAGTCAGGTGCAATGTTACCATTTAAGAAGCACTTGGAGGCATGGAGGCACAGGGCTTGGAAGGGTATGAGCCAAATGCAAGAAATTGTGCCAGATAGGCTGTATTCATGTTGCTTTGTTCTATAATTTCATAAAAATAATAGAGAGGGTAGCAAATGTATGAAGAGAACGTAGAGGAAAGATAGTGTGGGGAAAGGGGGTGGTAAGTGCAGAAGGAAAATGAGAGGATAGGGAAGAGAGAAAAGCACAAGGCAAAAGACAAGGGTAAGTGTAACAGATAGAAGGCTAGTGAGGAGAAAAGAGAAAAGAAATGATAGGAGAGAGATGGAACCAGAAAAGGCAAGAAGGAACAGAAAGACAGAGATTGAAGAAATATTTCAGGAGCAGAAAGTGTGCATGAGTATAAATGTGAATCAGTTACTTTCTAAGTTGAGGGTCTACTTTCACAGAATTGCAAAGACCACAAACCAACAATTTACTCCTTAAGGCAAATTTAACTTTACTGTAAATTTAAAAATTAATTCAAGCAACAAGTGAATCTACCGCTATATTTAGCAATTTAGGACTACAGCAGATGCGATCTCAATGCCTCTCCACGCAGCCTTGGATTATCTGGACAATACAAATACTTATGTCAGGATGATGTTTATTGACTATAACTCAGGATTTAATACCATACTTCCCACAGTTCTGATCACCTCTGTCCCTCCCTCTGCAACTTGCTAACTGGAAGACCTCAATCTGTGTGGGTTGTAAATACCACTGGTGCTCCACAGAGGTGTGTGCTTAGGCCACTCTCTCTACACTGTGTGACAAGGCACAGCTCAAAGAACATCTACAAATTTGCTGATGATACAACCATTGTCGGCAGAATTTCAGATGGACGTACAGGTGCGAGATATATCAGTTAGTTGAGCGGTGTCGCAGCAACAACCTTGCACTCAACGTCAGCAAGACCAAAGAGCTGATTATGGACTGCAGAAAGGATAAGGCAAGGGAACACAAACCAATCCTCATACAGGGATCAGAATTGGAGAGAGTGAGCAATTTCAAGTTCTTGGGTGTCAATATCTCTCAGGACCTAACTTGGATGTAACATACTGATGCAGCTATAAAGAAGGCAAGACAGCAGCTAGATTTCATAAGGAGTTTGAGGAGATTTGATTTAAAAAAACATAGAAAACCTACAGCACAATACAGGCCCTTTGGCCCACAATGCCGTGCCGAACATGTACTTACTTTAGAAATTACCTAGGGTTACCCATAGCCCTCTATTTTTCTAAGCTCCAAGTACCTATCCAGGAGTCTCTTAAAAGACCCAATTGTATCCGCCTCCACCACCATCGCCGGCAGCCCATTCCACACACTCACCACTCTCTGTATAAAAAAACTTACCCCTGACATCTCCTCTAAAACCAACTTCCAAACACCTTAAAATTGTGCCCTCTCATGTTAGCCAGTTCAGCTCTGGGAAAAAGCCTCTGACTGTCCACCTCTATCAGGTCACCTCTTCCTCTGCCGCTCCAAGGAGAAAAGGCCGAGTTCACTCAACCTATTCTCATAAGGCATGCTCCCCAAACAGGCAACATCCTTGTAAATCTCCTCTGCACCCTTTCTATGGCTTCCACATCCTTCCTGTAGTGAGGTGACCAGAACTGAGCACAGTACTCCAAGTGGGGTCTGACCAGAGTGCTATATAGCTTTAAGTTACCTCTCAGCTCCTGAACTCAGTCCCACGGTTGCTGAAGGCCAATGGGCACCGTATGCCTTCTTAAACACAGAGTCAACCTGTGTAGCAGCTTTGAGTGTCCTATGGGCTCGGACCCCAAGATCCCTCTGATCCTCCACACTGCCAAGAGTCTTGCCATTAATACAATATTCTGCCATCATATTTGATCTACCAAAATAAACCACCTCACACTTTTCTGGGTTGAACTCCATCTGCCACTTCTCAGCCCAGTTTTGCATCCTATCGATGTCCCGCTGTAACCTAACAGCCCTCCACACTATCCACAATACCCCCAACTTTTGTGTCATCAGCAAATTTACTAACCCATCCCTCCACTTCCTCATCCAGGTCACTTATAAAAATCACGAAGAGAAGGAATCCCAGAACAGATCTCTGAGGCACTCCACTGGTCACCCGTCTACAACCACTCTTCGTCTTCTGTGGGCAAGCCAATTCAAATTAAACACTCTAAAACTTCTACAAATGTACCGTGGAGATACTCTGACTGGCTACATCACTGTCTGGTATGGGGGGGGGGGGGGCAACTGCACAAGATCAAAATAAGTTGCAGAAACTTGTAGAAGTAGTCAGCTCTGTCATAGGTACCAGCCTTCATAGTATCCAAGACAACTTCAGGGAGCAGTGCCTTAGGAAGAGTATGCCCTCTTCACACTGTTACTGTCAGGAAGGAGGCAGAGAAGCCTGAAGGCATGTACTCAGCCATTCAGGAACGGCTTCTTCACTTCTGCCATCTGATTTCTAAATGGACATTGAACCTGTGAACCTTCCTTGGAGTGGAGAAGGATACAACAGCAAATATAGTGATCATTTCTTCCCCTTAATATAAGTCTCTATAACAAGATGGCAAAGATTTAAGGTAAGAGGTAGGTGAGTTATTTGTGGAAAAGGTTTTTCACTAAGAGGGTGTTCGAAACCTTAAATGTACTGCTGCAAATGCGATCTCATTGGCTCTCCACGTGGTCTTGGATCACCGAGACAATACAAATCGCTATGACAGGAGGCTGTTCATTGACTACAGCTAGCATTAAACGCCATCATTCCTACAGTTCTGATTGAAAAGCTCCAGAAATTGGGCCCCTGGACCTCCCTCTGCAACTGGATCCTCAACTTCCTAACTGGAAGACCACAATCTGTGTGGATCAGGAATAACATCTCCACCTTGCTGACAAACAACACTGGTGCACCTCAGGATGAGTGCTTAGCCCACTGCTCTACTCTCTCTACACCCATGACTGAGTGGCTAGGCACAGCTCAAATGCCATCTACAGATTTACTGACAATACAACCACTGCTGGCAGAATGTCAGATGGTGACGAGAGGCTATACAGGAGTGAGATATATCAGCCAGTTGAGTAATGTTGCAGTAGCAACACTGCGGTCAACATTAGTTAGACCACAGAAGTGATGCATAGCTTTGGCACTCAGAACGTTTAATAAGGTATTGGGTAAGCACTTCGAATACCAAGACGCAGAAGACTATGTATGGGCTATGTGCTGATAGATGGAATGAGTATTGATAGAAACTTCATGACCAACATGGACATGGTGGACTGAAATACCTATTTCTACGCTGTATACATTACGACATATTGACTCTATCTTAGACAAATTAAATAAAATTACTTACATTTCTTCTGCTGTTCCCTCATGATTTCCCTCCATTCAGCTCTTTCATAATCTGATGATATCAGGAATACATAGCTCTGTAAGATGGAGAACAATTTTAACACATTTAAATTTCAGGAGACTATTTCAACACAGTCCTAACAGAGGTGTCTCCTTACTGAGATACACACTTTAAATCATTATTCAGCAAACAGAAGTGAATGCCTCTCACAGGGGGAAAAAATATCAGAAGGGGGAAACACAGTGAGGAAATGAACATGCTATTTAATGATTTTTTTTGGTGTTTTCCTAGTTCATTCTCTACAGGTTTTTGGTGGTCAATTTAGGTCAACATTTTTTTTTGCGATGAGCACATATTTAGAAATTCCAGGCTGAACCAGTTAATTATACTAAAATTTGACTTTAATTTAAACTCAGGCTGTGGTGGGTTAGAAAAGAATGACAAGATATGGATTATGTGATAACGTGCTGAATTTCTGATCTAATTGGCGGCTCAGGAATCAAGTGGGAGTAATGCCTCCTTTCTCAGGGAGTTGACTAAAACTAGGGTGTATAGGTTTAGGAGATGAGGGGAAGGATTTAATAGGCTCCTGAGGAGCAATCTTTTCCATGGTGAATGAGCTCAAATAAATAATTTAATAGCAATATTGATTAGTAAGGTTACAGGGAGAGGACAGGAGAATGTTAAAAGGGATATTAAATCAGCCATGATGGAATAGCAAAGCAGAATTGATGGCCCAAATGGCCTAATTCTGCTCCTATGTCTTATGGTTTTATTATTGAAGGATGACTCCTTAATATCACTGTATGACCTTAACAAATCACTTAATACTTTTGGGAATCCCGGCCCATGTGGATATCAAGTCTGTACTGAACAGTTTCAGTGAGTGGACATTCACCTTGCCATGCCTGTTATGCACTCTGAAAGCCATGTTTGGAGACATAAGTAATAACAATGACTCTTGTTCTGACAGCTTCTTCTTCAGCCGTTCAATTACTTTGCTGCCCTTGTTAGCTCTCTGTGAACAAAAACAAAGAACACAAGTAAGATCGCTGCCTTCTGTAATTTTTTATATAGAAGAAAGTAATATTTACAAATCAGTGCATGTTAATTCTGATATTCATTGATTATGAAAACCAATCTATGACCTTTTTCTAGTTCACTAGTTCTTGTGCTGGCCTTACTATAAATTTTACTCAATCACCCACAGAAAGAAACTCAAAATATAATGGTGCATAAAATGGGCTCAATTGTGGGATGCCAAGAACCGTTTCAGGCATAAGTATGTAACTGAAAATTTCCACTGTGCCTGAGGACTTGCAACCAATGCTGTGGCTAAGAGAGATTGGAGGGAGGAAGATCAGACCCCAGAAATGTCAGTGAAATACTTGGTTGCAGGAGGGGCAGTACTGACAACTCAATATTCTGTTTTAAACATGATAGAGTGGGGAGGGATGAAAGGGAGAAGGATGGCATTACCAGTCAAGGAAAATGTCACGGCAGTGCTCAGTATGAAGAACTCGTCTAGTGAGGCTTTATGGGTGGAACTGAGGAATAAGAAAGGTATGACCACGTGAATGAGTTCATATTATAGATCACCTACCAGTCCATAGGATTTAGAGGAACAAGTTTGTAGAGAGATTGCAGATTGTTGCAAGAAACATAAGGTTGTGATAGTAAACAAGAGAAAATCTGCAGACATCAAAAATCCGAGCAACACACCCAAAATGCTGGAGGAACTCAGCAGGCCAGACAGCATCTATGGAAAACAGCACCGGGCCGAAACGACTGCTTTTTTCCATAGATGCCGCCCGGCCTGCTGAGTTCCTGCAGCAGGTTGTGATACTAAGTGATTTTAACTTTCTACATATTGACTGGGACTCCCATACTCTAAAAGGGTTGGATGGGATAGAGTTTGTCACACGTTTTCAGAAAAGTTTCTTTAATCAGTACACTGAAGTCTCAATGAGAGAGTGTAATACTTGATCTCCTGTTGGGGAACGAGGCCGGGCAGGTGACAGAAGTCTGTGTAGGGGAACACTTTGCATCTGTTTACCATAATACCATTAGTTTCAAGGTGACTGTGGAAAAGGATAGGCCTGGTCCTCAGGTTGAGATTCTAAACTGGTATCGGAAAGGATCTGGTAACTGTGGATTGGGACAGGCTGCTTTCTGGTAAAGGTGTACTTAGTAAGTAGGAGTCCTTCAAAAGTGAAATTTTGAGAGTAAAAACCTTGCATGCGCCTGTCAGAATAAAAGCCAAGGGTAATAGGTTAAGGGAATCTTGGTTTTCGAAAGCTGGTTAAGAAACATAGCAGGTATAGGTGGGTAAGAACAAATGGGATACTTGAGGAGCATAACAAATGAAAGAAGACATAAAGAATCAGGAGCGGTAAAGTAAGGCATAACGTTGCTCTAGCAGACAAGGGTGAAGGAGAATTCGAAGGACTTCTACAGATATGTTAAGAGGAAAAGGATTGAATGAGACAAACTTGGTCCTTTGAAAGTTCAGAATGGTCATCTATGTATACAGCCAAAAGTGATGGAGAGATGTTAAATGGATTTTTTGGATCTGTATTTACTAGGGAGACAGACAGAGAGTCTACAGAAGTGAAGCAAAGCAGCAGGGAGTTCATGGTCCCTATACAGATTACAGAAGAAGAGGTGTTTGCTGTCTTGAGGCAAATTAGGGTGGACAAATCCCAGGGCATGATAAGGTGTTACCTTGGACCGTCTGGGAGGCAACTGCAGAAATTGCAGAGGCCTCTAGCAGAGATACCAAAATCACCCTTAGCAACAACCGGAGACTGGGAGGATAGCTAATGTTGTTCTGCTGTTTAAGTAAGGCTCTGAGAATAAACCAGGAAATTATACTGGCATCAGTAGTGGGAAAGTTAATGGAAAGTATTCTGAGAGACTGGATATATGAGTATTTAGGTCGTTTGGTCAAAACGCCACTTGCATACAACACATATATTTCATTTCTTTTATGTCTTTTACATTTGTTTTTCATCTTGAATGTGATTCTGGAACTGAATTACAGTTTGGAGATCACTTGGGTGTTTCAACGTTGGCTCCGCAGTCTCTGAGAGGATTCCGGGAGGCGAAGGAAGAGTGTGGGAACCTTGTGGTGAGCAGTCTGCAGGACGGGGCACGAGCCAATGTTCGACTCCATTTCACTGATTAAAGCAAAAAGGGATATTAAACCATTGAGTCGAATGCGGAAGGTGAACGCCAGCTACCAGCCTTTTGATCACAGGGGTATTACTCTGCTGCTGGAGAGGAGAGACCACCCTCTGTCAGAGAAGGGAGGCAGCCGCTGTGCCGAGAGAATGTTACCCAGGTTTTCCGCCTTTTGGATATGGATTTGTACTGTGGACCTTTTTCACATAGTTTTTTTAATATTCTGTGTTTTTTGCCTGATCTTTTTCGTTTTTTGTGTGCGGGGGGGGGGGGAGATTTGGGGGTTGGTGATAGTGCTGCCATTCTTTTCTTTCTTGGTTTTATGGTTCCTGGAGAAGGAGGATTTCAGAACACAAAAATACAACTGCAGATGCTGTGACTCAAAGAATACGTACACAACGCTGGAAGAACTCAGCAGATCAGGCAGCATCCGTGAGAAAAGAGTAGCCAACGTTTCGGGCCGAGACCCTTCATCAGGAATGGGGGGGGGAAGAGAGGGCCGAAGCCCAGTAATAGAGATAGGGGAGGGGGTAGGGCCTAGAGGTGCCAGGTGGAAAACCAATCAGAGGAAAGATAAAGGGGGGAGGGGGAGGGGATAAGCATGAAAGAACTGTAGAGATAAAGAAGCAGAAAGTTGAAAGGGGAGAGAGGCAGAGAGGGACCTGGGAATGGGGAAGGGGAAGGGGGAGGGGGAGGGAATTACTGGAAATTGGAGAATTCAATGTTCATACCACCAGGCTGGAGGCTACCCAGACGGTAGATGAGGTGTTGCTCCTCCAACCTGAGTTTGGCCTCATCATGGCAGTAGAGGAGGCCATGTATGGACATATCCAGATGGGAATGAGAGGCAGAGTTGAAGTGGGTGGCAAACGGGAGATCCTGTCTATTGTGACGGACGGAGCAGAAGTGCTCGATGAAGCGGTCCCTCAATCTGCGTCGGGTCTCACTGATGTAGAGAAGGCCGCACCGGGAGCACCGGATGCAATAGACGACTCCAGCAGACTCACAAGTAAAGTGTTGCCTCACCTGGAAGGACCGGAATGGTGGTAAGGGGGGAGGTGTGGGGACAGGTGTAGCATTTGTGCTTGCAGGGATAAGTGCCAGGTGGGAGTTCTGTGGGGAGGGACGTGTGGACCAGGTAGTCGCGGAGGGAACGATCCCTGCGAAAAGCTGAGAGGGGTAGGGAGGGAAAGATGTGCTTGGTGGTGGGGTCCTGTTGAAGGTGGCGGAAGTTGCGGAGGATAACGTGCTGGATCCGGAGGCTGGTGGGGTGGTAGGTGAGGACAAGGGGAACTCGGTCCCTGTTGTGGTGACGGGAGGATGGGTTAAGGGCTGAAGTGCGAGAGGTGGAGGAGATGCGGGTGAGGGCATCTTTGATGACGCCAGAAGGGAAACCACGATCCTGAAAGAAAGAGGACATTTGAGAAGTCCTGGAACGGAAAGCCTCATCCTGGGAGCAAATGCGGCGGAGACGGAGGAACTGGGAATAGGGAATGGCATTTTTGCATTGGGCAGGGTGGGAAGAGGTATAGTCAAGATAGTTATGGGAGTCAGTGGGTTTGTAGAAGATGTCAGGTGGATAGTCTGTCTCCAGAGATGGAGACCGAGAGATCAAGAAAGGGGAGAGGAGTGTCCGAGATGGACCAAGTGAATTTAAGGGCCGGGTGAAAGTTAGAGGCAAAGCTGATGAAATTGACGATTTCAGAGTTGTATCTTTGAACCTTTGGATTGATTAGGAATGGTCAGCATGGCTTTGTGTGTGGTAGGTCATGACTTACCAATCTAATAGAGTTTTTCAAGTATGTTACCAGGAATGAGGGTAAGGTAGTGTCCACTGGACTTCACCAAGGCATTTGATAAAGTCCTGCATGGGAGGTTGGTCAAGAAGGGTCAGTTGCTTGGTATTCAAGATATGGTAGTAAATTAGATTGGACATTGGCTTTGCGGGAGAAGCCAGAGAGGGGCAGTAGATCATTGCCTGTGACTAGTGGATTGATGCTGGGTCCATTATTGTTTGTCATCTATATCAACGATCTGGATGATAACGTAGTTAACAGGATCAGTAAATTTGCAGATGACACCAAGACTGGGAGTGTAGGAGACAGCGAGCAAGACTGTCAAAGCTGAACCAGGTGGTAAAATGGGCTGAAAATAGTAGATGGAATTTAATGCAGACAAGTGTGAACTTTGCACTTTGGAAAGAGCAACCAGGACAGGTCTTACAGAGTGAGCGGCGTGGCAGAACAAAGGGGTCTGGGAATATAGGACATTGAAAGTGGCATCACAGGTAGATAGTTAGTACATTGACTTTCATAAATCAAAGTATTGAGTACAGGAGAGGGCATGTTATGTTGAAGTTGTATAAGGCGTTGCATAGGCCTAATTTGGAGAACTGTATTGTGTGCAGTTTTGGTCACCTACTCACAGGAAAGATGTAAACAATGTTGAAGGAGTATAAAGAAAATTTACAAGGGTGTTTTCGGGACTGGAAGACCTGAGTTATAAGGAAGGATTGAATGGGTTAGAAATATATTCCCTAGAAAGTAGAAGATTAAGGGGAGATTTGAAAGAGGTATAAAAAATTTCAAGGGTAGAGATAGGGTAAATACAAGCAGGGTTTTTTTCGACTAAGGTTGTGTAAGACTACAAAAAGAGGTCATGGAATTAGGGGGAAAGGTAAAATGTTTAAGGGGATTCCTCACTCAAGGGGGTGATGAAAGCGTGGAATGAGCTGCCAGCGCAAGCAGTGGGTGCAGTTTTGATTTCACTGTTTAAGGGAGGTGTGCAGAGGTACACGGGTAGCAAGGCTGCGGAGGACTGTGATCTGGGTGCAGATTCATGGGACCAGGCATTTAAATGGTTTGGGACAGACTGGATGGGCAGAAGGGCCTGTTTCTGCATTGTAGTTTTCTATGATTCTATGAAATAGTGGGGCAGAAAGGACTAGCATTTAAATACTGTGTTGTTACACAGATTTCAGAGTGAAATCTGCATCAACCATGTCATTTTGTGGGGTTGGGTATTGGAACCAGGCAGGCACTAGAAGAATTAGTGTAAGAAAAATCAGAGAGTGACATAATTACTGCCAGGTTGGGAAATGGAGGGCAAATGAGAGTCCGAAAAATGAAGTTAAGTAATTCACCCACCTACAGTAATAAATCTGTTTGTTCCACTGTGTCCATCAACAGATACTCTGAGGCTAACATTTAACCAATTCCCGTGTTGTCATTGTTTTACTCCAGACAAATATATTTACAATTAGAAAATAGAAAGAAAAAAGCTGCAATGTGCAAATGAATTTCTAGGCATTGATACATTAATAGAGTTTACATCTCCAAGCTGGTAAAGCCAGTGGGTCTTTGAAATTAATACATGAATTAATTAATTAATAGTACAAACATGTTGACAATAAGCATTACTTAATTATACTCTAGTATGAAATAATATTTTAAAATAATCTCACAAAGCCTCAGTTTTTTTTTGCTTCAGAGATTGCAAGCACAGATAAATTCGATCAAGTTCTTCAGGATATTGATTTTTTTTAATGACATCATGAACTGAAAATCCGGTTTTGCACAAAAAAGATTATTTCCAAGCTGCACCTGATTATTTGCAGGGGAATGGGAACCAGACTGCCAGGGGAGATTGTGGAGTGACCATCAGACATTACCAGTCCCTCCAACTTGCTTTGTATTATCTACAAACTTGGCCACATAGCCATGAATTCTGTCATCCAAATCATTGACATATAACATGAAAAAAGTGGTCAGCAGAACACCAGCCGTCACCAGCAGACACCCTTTATCCTGACTCCTTGTCTCCTGTCAGTCAACCATCTATCCATGATGATCTCTTCTTTGTAATACCACGGGCTCTCAGCTCGTTAAGTAGCCTCATATGTGGCATCTTCTGAATATCCAAATAGACAACAACCACTGATTCTCCTTTGTCTATCCTGCCCATTATTCCCTCAAAGAATTCCAACAGATTTGTAAGCCAGTATTTCCCCTTAAGGAAGCTTTGTCCTATTTTATCACGTGCCTCGAAGTACCTCAATCCTCATCCTTAATAATAGACTCCCAACATATTCCCAACCACTGAAGTCAGGCTAACTGGACTGACATTTGCAATTCTCCAGTTCTCTAGAACCATTCCAGAGTCTACAGATTCTTGAAAGATGCTTCCACAATCTCTTCAGCTACCTCTTTCAGCACCCTGGTCCAGGTGAAGTATCTACCTTCAGAGCTTTCAGCTTCCCAAGTACCTTCTCCTCAGTAATAGCAACTACACTTACTTCTGCCCTGACGCTCTCAAATTCCTGGCATACTGCTAGTATCTTACATAGTGAAAACTGTCCCAGATACTGAGTTTCAAAAGTTGGGACCACTTTTTATGTTGTATGTCAATGACTTAGATGACGGAATTGATAGCTTTGTGACCAAGTTTGCGGACAGACAAAGAAAAGTGGAGGGGCAGGTAGCTTTGAGTAAGGAGAGAGACTACAGAAGGACTTAGACAGATTTGGAGAATGGGCAATGAAGTGGCAGATGGAATACAATGTCGGCAAGTGTAAGGTCATGCACTTTGGTGGAAGAAATAAAGAAGTGGACTATTTTCTAAATGGTAAGAAAATTCGAAAATCTGAGGTGCAAGGGGATTTAGGAGATCTTGTGCAGGGTACCCTAAAGGTTAAACTGCAGGTTGAACAGCAGGGTTCTCAGTGACATTAACTGTAATGTTAACTGTTACCTGCTAATAATAAAACGGCTTCTCGGTAGTGTTATAATGAAATGGCTTCTCTGTGATGTTAACTATGAGGTAATGCTCTCTGTAGCTGAAATGTTTGGGTTATAACTACTGATAACGGGGGGACTAACCAATGGGAGTCTTGTTATTCTATCTGTATGTGTGAGAACCCAGTTGATGCGTGGGAAGTTCGGCGAGGAGAAGCGAAGAGGGAGGATGTGTGGGAAGTGCTCTGGTAGACGACTGTGGTTGGTCCCAGTCCGAGGGTCGTGGAGTTCAAAGGAAGTCAAATAGTGGACTGAGGATACTGTGTGAGCTCCAACGTGAGCACAAACTGTATAATTTCTATACTTGGCACCTTTTTATTTTATAATTTTGTTTCTTTACTAGCCCCATAGTCACATTAAAATTTATAAAGCGTAATCGTTTAAACGTACATTGTGTACGGACTGATATTTTACGTTGTGGGTTTGTGCCGGGGTGCATACACAGTTCGATGGGCAGACACGGTTTCCCCTAGATGGATATGGGTTGATAGAGTTGAGTATTACAGAAAAAATACGCCAAAAGCTTTCTTTACAATCCTATCAACCTGTAATGCCACTTTCAACAAATTATGGACCTATATTCCCAGATACCTTTGTCCTACCACACTCCTCAATGCCCTACCGTTCACTGTGTAAGACCCACACTGGTTGGTCCTACCTAAGTGCAAAACCTGGCACTTGTCTGCATTAAATTTCATCTGCCAGTTTTCCAGCAGGTCCAGATCCTTCTACAAGCCATGATAGTCATCCTCGCTGTCCACTGCACTCCCTATCTTGTGTCATCCACAAATCCGCTTATTCAGTTAACCACATTATCACCCAGATCACTGATATAGACAACAGGATCCAGCACTAATTCCCTGTGGTACAGCACTAGTCACAACCATCTACTACCATTCTCTGGCTTCTCCAACAAAGCCAATGTCAAATGCCATGTAGACAACATTCACTGACTGCCTTGTCTTCATCAACTTTCTTGCTAACTTCCTCAAAAAGCTCTACGAGATTGGTTAGGCATGAACTACCGTGCACAAGACTACCCCTAATCAGTCCACGCCCACAGATCTAGACCTCAGCAGACGGCGAACCTCCTGGTTCATCCACGGCTTTCAGTTTGGGAAAGCACACGTTTTCGTAGGCGCACACTCATCTACACAGCTTTTAATGAAGTGGGTAACAACTGGAGCATATTCATCCAGATTCAAAGATGAATCCCTGAATACAGTCCTGTCCACCGATTCAAAGCACTCCTGTAGGCGCTCCTGCGCTTCCCCTGTCCATACCTTCTTGGTCCTCACTACTGGTGCTTCTCTGCCTATATTCAGGGAGTAGAAGTACAGTCAGCTGGTCAGACTTTCCAAAGTGTGGGCATTAAATGTAACTTACAAGTACAGTGCATTCTTGGTAGTGTAACAGTGTATCGTTTCCTCTGGTAGTACAAGTGATTTGTCGATGGAAATTTTATTGAATTCTTCAAGCTGGCCTGGTTAAAATCCCCCAAAATGATAGTGTCATGGTATGCTGTTTCATACATATTGATCATATTACTCTGATCACCTAGAGCCTGCCTGGCATTGGCCTGAGGTGGAACATATCAAAATGATCACTGAAATCTTCCACTTAATTACAAGATATTCCAGGTCTGGTGAGCAGAACTGGGACATCCTACTCTGACTGTGTATAGTGAACCCGTCAATCTTAATCACTGCATCCGGTACGGAGGAGGTTAACCAGGATTCCATGAAACAAAGGACGCAAGCGGTCCTTATGACCCACTGAGACAGCACCCTAGCTCTGAGATCTTCGATGTTATTTACTAGATATATTTGCCAGCAAGATAGTTGGTATTGGGAGTCAAATACCCTGCTTTCTTAAACACACCTGTATTCCTGATTGGCAGCCACGTTTCCTTTGAGAAGTGTGCCCACAATCGGCATTGTTTCTGTTGGTCTTAAGCAGTGATAGATTGTCCAATCACATTAAAACATCTTTAATAACTGCACAGACCTTGGAAGCAGTTGTGATTCTCAGCTGTATTAGGCTGAAACGTGAATATTTCATCCTATCTATTGATCTACGCTGCAACAAGATCATCACCTCAAGGTGCCCTGGGAGTAACAGTACAGTGGATTCTGATTAATTGGAACACATTGGAACCAGTACATTTTGGCCCAATTAAACAGCTGCCCCAATTAGCTGGGTTCATGGAAAGGTATAAGAAAGAGTAACTACTATTTAACTGAGTAACAACTTATATTTTTAAGTGAAATACAGAAAAAAATTGGAGCACTACCTAGACCTCCACAATACTATAAAACTGTGTATTAGTTCCTTATAGTTATCAACATGAATTCTTCCAACACAGATTTCTGATTGACTGTAAATTAACAAAATCAATGCAGACACCACACGTGGATACTGGACTGCCTTCATACAAAGCCATTAATGACTGCATCTTCCAAGTCATCATTTCCATTGTAACTTACATGATGATTGACAATACCTTCACATTCTTCGTAGGTCCTAACTTGTGAATAGTGAAATTGTTTCATTTCCACTCTCAGACATTTCTGGCATCTTCAAGCCTGAATACTTGAAACCGCAGTGAACAAAACAGTACTGAATTGTCTAACTACTTATTCCTCGCCAAATGTCAGTGCCAAAAATCATTGCTCTTTGAACGCAAGCACACACATCTGACAGTATTGAAGAATTGTTGACTCTAAGCATGGTGTAGAGTCTAATGGCCACACAAGTGCATGCATCTAACATTAGTTCAGCAACAGCCTTCTATCCTAATTAAGCATCACAGTATCCTAAATAAACGGAGGGAATCCCAACTATTTTCTTTGCCCCAAATAAGCAGCTGCCCTGATTAACGGAATCCATGGTATATAACCAGGGAAACAGCATGGCCTATTAGGGACCAATATGGCAATTTGTGCTTGGAGCTTCAGGATGTAGGTGAGGTTTTCAACAGATGGGTTTCAATTAAGAAAAATATTATGGTTGGAGAATTCAAGGGAAGGGGCAGTGAAATTTGAGAACGTGTATGAATTAAATAACAAAGTTTAGTTATCTTATTGGTCAAAGGTAGATAAAAGTCTATGGCCTGATGAGATGTATCCAAGGCTGCTATTAAAGGCAACAGAAGAGATTACTGAAGTCCTGATAGAGAATTTTAAATCTTTGTTGACCATAGCAGAGGTGCCAGATGACTGCAGGACAGTGAATGTGGTAACTCGACAGTTGGTTCGGCAATAAGAATTAAAGGGTGTTAGTGGGGGACTGTTTTTGTGTTTAGAAGCCTCTGCCCCATGTTGTACCAGTGCTGGGACCTTTACTGTATGGCATATACATTAACGATTGGATCTGAATGAAGGAGTTAGTTTAGTAACTCTCCAAATCTCATGAAAAGTGGTTGTTATGTTAATAATCCACCCCACAGTTCCATTCTTATAATATAGAATAGGGCCATTCATTCACCAAGTCGACACTGCTTCCATGAACAATTCCATAAACCACTGCAACGTCTGCGTTCGAACAAGCCCACCTACACCAAGAGTAACGTACAACAGCCACAGTTACAGCAGTTAACCTATTAACCAGTGAAGTTTTCCTATGTGGGAGGAAACGGGACTAACTGGGGGAACCTCACAAAATTATAGTGGGAGTGGCAAACCCTACTCAAACCGCAGCCAAGGTCAGGATCAAACTTAAGCCACTGGAGGAACATGATGTCAGTAGGTGGAGAGCAAGTATGAGAGGTTGCTACTGTGGAGCATAAGGTGCCACCATTTCTATCTCCTCTAGGATGACGGCATTGCTTAGGAAGGGCAGAGACTTCACAACATGACAGTGTTTTCATCAGGTGGGATGCCAAACTCCACACAACAGAGAACATTTGGAAGAATCATTTGGTGATAACTGAAGAAAGCACAGGTAAGGAGCAGCATAAAAACACAGAAAAACTTGATACAATACTTGGCCTGTCAGGACAAATACATGAGATAATTAGGAGTCCGTGTCGAAGTTTATACGGCAGGATTGTATAGAGCCAGAGCAGCATTCCATCTACTCTGAAAGTAACTCACCAGCATTCTGGCTTCTGCTTCCACAAGGCACTTGATCACCACTATCAACTTAATCTCCAGTTTGAGCAAGGTTGACTTCTACAGAGGTATCTCACTAGAGCCCACTGCAGCCTTCAATCAACAAACATCAGCTTTCCAGAAGGTTCTGCTTGCATTGGCAAAGATCTGGAGCCATACAGTGAGTCATGCTCATGCGATCTGGACTGCAACATTTCCGTACTTTATTTTGTTCACTTCTGGCACTGTAGTGTTTAAAAGTTCGGACACCCTGAAGCATGTCGGCACACATCACCGGTCTCAAGCAACACTGTCATTTGTTGCCCACATCTACTTCTCACAGACTGCCATCTTATCCAAGGTGGGAACCACCTCAGTCCATTACCTTCCCCACCAGCAAAGCTGGCACAAAAAGGCAGCACTTGGGGCTTTTCAGTGCAGTGAGTTTCATTTAAATTCATATATCGTTTTACTTTTTCAAAATTAAAATTATGCTTAATGTTTAACATTTTTCATTAAACATATTCTGCTAAGGAAAGAACCTTTGTTTAACATTTACTTTTAATGTAAAAGCCAAATATCTGGCAAAGCCATCATGAAGATACTGCAGGAAGTGGAGCTAATGGATCGTGCAGCTTGACAGGGTAATCATAAAATACTCGTTTAAATCCTTATAGCACGAAGGTGGCAGCCTAGAAATTCAAAACATCCAGAGAAATCCAAACACCAGAATCGGGAAACAGGCAGAGTCGATATTCAGATGGACAGAGTGCAGATACGAATGCTGGAAAGGCTCAGGAAAATTCACTGGCACAACCTGGAAACAAACAGGTGAAAACACAGGACTAAAATACACTGAGCAATAAACAGAGAGGCAGATGATAGGTGGAGCACAATGAGACAGAAGTGGCAGCAAAACAGGTAATAATGAGAAGCAGATGAGAGACGGAGTACTCAGTGATCCAGGGGCCGGAGTAGAGCAGGAGCGGGGACAGGAGCACATGGCAATACAAAATCACAGACTGACAGCCAGGGGAAACACACCAAAAGACAACGTTCAACTGGAGGTACTGACGTGCTCACACTCAAGATTAACCTTTCAAATGGTTTCTACCATGTCAGGAGCTGATGCTGTTCTTCATGGTTAACATAACATGGAGGTGCAAAAGTTATTTCCCAGTTATCCTCAAGTTTTCTCAAACAGTTTTCTGAAGACAGCTGTACTAGGACAGTCACTGATACTCTTAGCTTCACCACCATCAGCCCATGGGAGCAGCACAGAGGGCACAGGCAGCTTTCTACACCATGAGCTCCCTTTTTGCACAGGCATTCAAAGAGTGTATTCATATCTGTTGTGTATGAGGCCATTACCACAACAGTATCATTAATAAAAATGCTGGAGTCGGGAGCTATGTTAACAGGGTTCTTTACTAACTAAAACAAAACTGAACACATACATACATATCAAAGTGCGTATGCTCAATAACATGTTACTACGACATAAAATAGTCCCATATTATACAGCAAGCTATATGGTACACTCCTCCCCTTTTATTTAAAAACTGTATCAACTTTTTTTACGCTAAACAAATACTATATGTGTACTCTTAATATACAAACGCCCACCCACTGTTTAATTAGCAACTTAATAATGTGAAATTATAACAAAGTAAAGTAATTCTAATAATTATAACTCAAGTCTTTTTTTGGGGGGGGGGGGTCTTCTCTGCTCCTCTGAGTAATGTCTGTCAATAAACTTGTTTGTTTTAATACTGATTTCCATATAAAGGTCATGAAAAGTTGACCTCTGAGCACAGGGAGTTTCCATGGTCTGCTTCAAAGATGACTTGCCACCAACAAAAGCAGCTGTCTCTGCTAGTTATTCAAAAGTCCGGGCAAACCAATGACTCACAGAAAGGTCAGTACTTTACCAGTAGTCTTTCACCATTTGGTTTGGCAGGTGATCAAAATCCTGTTGTTTGTTCCACTGTTCTTAAACTGCTGTTAAAGTACAGTTTTGCTGATATTAAGGATTACCTGCAGTGCTGTCTGTCTGGCTAAAGAGGGAGAATTCCTTCAGATGCACAGTCATCACAGTGTGAAAATACAACAATAGAAACCTCAGTTTGCTGCCAGAATTCGCCTCTGTTTTGATGCTGTTTCCCAACTTCTTTGTGAAAAATAAAACACATTGGCTGAGGATTCAAAATATGTACGTGGAAAAGAAACTTACACACAAAGGATTAAGGGTATGATTCTCAATGGAGAAAAAAATTGGTTCAAGATTTACTTTGTGAGAAAGCTGTTCTGTTTGAATGGAATTGATTTTGTCCTCTGTTAGGTTTACCTTCTTCCCCAGCAACCTGGTTTCCCTTTATTTCACTACCCTCAGTAATTTCTCCAAGGCTGGTTGCTAAATTGTGGGTGGCGACCATAGCGACAACGAACAAAGTAAGGTGGGTATCGCTGTCTTCTGTGAGGAGTGCGATGTTGCTGATTTTGATAATCTTGGTTTTCTCCATCTGTTGCTGTCTCTGCTCCACCTCCTTTCTCTCCACCTTCAATGTTCTGTTGGTAATTACGTGGTGGACCTCGGTGGCAGGGGTTGCAGCAACGATAATGATGTCTGTCCACGGCATATCGGTTGCCTTGGACTGGATCTCCTCCGGGACCAGTTACGTTTGCTGCTTCTGCCCCCTCTTCACATTCCACTGCGTCGAACTCCACAGTTCCACCATCTCCAACGCTGCGGAGGTATTTCCGCGGGTTATTCTTTTTTATAACAGTCTGATGTGCAAACACATCTTCCTTTGTATCATTCCTGTTGATGAATCCATATCCATTTCATACGTTGAACCACTTTACTGTTCCAAGAACCTTAGTTGCGATGACTTTCTTCTCCCCATGGGATTTGGCTTTGTCTGGCTGTTGCTGCTGATGCTGTTCAGATTGCTGTTCTGTCTCGGCCTCGCTCACGGTGTGGACAGACTGTGTGAGGTGATTGCTGTTCTGTCTCGGCCTCGCTCACGGTGTGGACAGACTGTGTGAGGTGATTGCTGTTCTGTCTCGGCCTCGCTCACGGTGTGGATAGACTGCATGAGGTGGTTGCTGTTCTGTCTCGGCCTCGCTCACGGTGTGGACAGACTGTGTGAGGTGGTTGCTGCTCCGACTCGGCCTCGCTCACGGTGTGGATAGACTGCATGAGGTGGTTGCTGTTCTGTCTCGGCCTCGCTCACGGTGTGGATAGACTGCGTGAGGTGGTTGCTGTTCTGTCTCGGCCTCGCTCACGGTGTGGATAGACTGCATGAGGTGGTTGCTGTTCTGTCTCGGCCTCGCTCACGGTGTGGACAGACTGTGTGAGGTGGTTGCTGTTCTGTCTCGGCCTCGCTCACGGTGTGGACAGACTGTGTGAGGTGGTTGCTGTTCTGTCTCAGCCTCGCTCACGGTGTGGACAGACTGTGTGAGGTGATTGCTGCTCCGACTCGGCCTCGCTCACGGTGTGGACAGACTGTGTGAGGTGGTTGCTGTTCTGTCTCGGCCTCGCTCACGGTGTGGACAGACTGTGTGAGGTGGTTGCTGTTCTGTCTCGGCCTCGCTCACGGTGTGGACAGACTGTGTGAGGTGGTTGCTGTTCTGTCTCGGCCTCGCTCACGGTGTGGACAGACTGTGTGAGGTGGTTGCTGTTCTGTCTCGGCCTCGCTCACGGTGTGGACAGACTGTGAGCTGATTGCTGTTCTGTCTCGGCCTCGCTCACGGTGTGGACAGGCTGTGTGAGGTGGTTGCTGTTCTGTCTCGGCCTCGCTCACGGTGTGGACAGACTGTGTGAGGTGGTTGCTGTTCTGTCTCGGCCTCGCTCACGGTGTGGACAGACTGTGTGAGGTGGTTGCTGTTCTGTCTCGGCCTCGCTCACGGTGTGGACAGACTGTGTGAGGTGGTTGCTGTTCTGTCTCGGCCTCGCTCACGGTGTGGACAGGCTGTGTGAGGTGGTTGCTGTTCTGTCTCGGCCTCGCTCACGGTGTGGATAGACTGCGTGAGGTGATTGCTGTTCTGTCTCGGCCTCGCTCACGGTGTGGACAGACTGTGTGAGGTGGTTGCTGTTCTGTCTCGGCCTCGCTCACGGTGTGGACAGACTGTGTGAGGTGGTTGCTGTTCTGTCTCGGCCTCGCTCACGGTGTGGACAGACTGTGTGAGGTGGTTGCTGTTCTGTCTCGGCCTCGCTCACGGTGTGGACAGACTGTGTGAGGTGATTGCTGCTCCGACTCGGCCTCGCTCACGGTGTGGACAGGCTGTGTGAGGTGGTTGCTGCTCCGACTCGGCCTCGATCACGGTGTGGACAGGCTGTGTGAGGTGGTTGCTGTTCTGTCTCGGCCTCGCTCACGGTGTGGACAGGCTGCGTGAGGTGATTGCTGTTCTGTCTCGGCCTCGCTCACGGTGTGGATAGACTGCATGAGGTGGTTGCTGTTCTGTCTCGGCCTCGCTCACGGTGTGGACAGACTGTGTGAGGTGGTTGCTGCTCCGACTCGGCCTCGATCACGGTGTGGACAGGCTGTGTGAGGTGGTTGCTGTTCTGTCTCGGCCTCGCTCACGGTGTGGACAGGCTGCGTGAGGTGATTGCTGTTCTGTCTCGGCCTCGCTCACGGTGTGGATAGACTGCATGAGGTGGTTGCTGTTCTGTCTCGGCCTCGCTCACGGTGTGGACAGACTGCGTGAGGTGATTGCTGTTCTGTCTCGGCCTCGCTCACGGTGTGGACAGGCTGTGTGAGGTGATTGCTATTCTGTCTCGGCCTCGCTCACGGTGTGGACAGACTGCGTGAGGTGATTGCTGTTCTGTCTCGGCCTCGCTCACGGTGTGGACAGACTGCGTGAGGTGATTGCTGTTCTGTCTCGGCCTCGCTCACGGTGTGGACAGACTGTGTGAGGTGATTGCTGTTCTGTCTCGGCCTCGCTCACGGTGTGGACAGACTGTGTGAGGTGATTGCTGTTCTGTCTCGGCCTCGCTCACGGTGTGGACAGACTGTGTGAGGTGATTGCTGTTCTGTCTCGGCCTCGCTCACGGTGTGGACAGGCTGTGTGAGGTGGTTGCTGTTCTGTCTCGGCCTCGCTCACGGTGTGGACAGACTGTGTGAGGTGGTTGCTGTTCTGTCTCGGCCTCGCTCACGGTGTGGATAGACTGCATGAGGTGGTTGCTGTTCTGTCTCGGCCTCGCTCACGGTGTGGACAGACTGTGTGAGGTGATTGCTGTTCTGTCTCGGCCTCGCTCACGGTGTGGATAGACTGCATGAGGTGGTTGCTGTTCTGTCTCGGCCTCGCTCACGGTGTGGACAGACTGCGTGAGGTGATTGCTGCTCCGACTCGGCCTCGCTCACGGTGTGGACAGACTGTGTGAGGTGGTTGCTGTTCTGTCTCGGCCTCGCTCACGGTGTGGACAGACTGCGTGAGGTGATTGCTGTTCTGTCTCGGCCTCGCTCACGGTGTGGACAGACTGTGTGAGGTGATTGCTGTTCTGTCTCGGCCTCGCTCACGGTGTGGACAGACTGTGTGAGGTGGTTGCTGTTCTGTCTCGGCCTCGCTCACGGTGTGGATAGACTGCCTGAGGTGGTTGCTGTTCTGTCTCGGCCTCGATCACGGTGTGGACAGGCTGCGTGAGGTGATTGCTGTTCTGTCTCGGCCTCGCTCACGGTGTGGACAGACTGTGTGAGGTGGTTGCTGTTCTGTCTCGGCCTCGCTCACGGTGTGGACAGACTGTGTGAGGTGGTTGCTGTTCTGTCTCGGCCTCGCTCACGGTGTGGACAGACTGTGTGAGGTGGTTGCTGTTCTGTCTCGGCCTCGCTCATGGTGTGGACAGACTGTGTGAGGTGGTTGCTGTTCTGTCTCGGCCTCGCTCACGGTGTGGACAGACTGCGTGAGGTGGTTGCTGTTCTGTCTCGGCCTCGCTCACGGTGTGGACAGACTGTGTGAGGTGGTTGCTGCTCTGACTCGGCCTCGCTCACGGTGTGGACAGACTGTGTGAGGTGGTTGCTGTTCTGTCTCGGCCTCGCTCACGGTGTGGACAGACTGTGTGAGGTGGTTGCTGTTCTGTCTCGGCCTCGCTCACGGTGTGGACAGACTGCGTGAGGTGGTTGCTGTTCTGTCTCGGCCTCGCTCACGGTGTGGACAGACTGTGTGAGGTGGTTGCTGCTCTGACTCGGCCTCGCTCACGGTGTGGACAGACTGTGTGAGGTGGTTGCTGTTCTGTCTCGGCCTCGCTCACGGTGTGGACAGACTGTGTGAGGTGGTTGCTGTTCTGTCTCGGCCTCGCTCACGGTGTGGACAGACTGTGTGAGGTGGTTGCTGTTCTGTCTCGGCCTCGCTCACGGTGTGGACAGACTGTGTGAGGTGGTTGCTGTTCTGTCTCGGCCTCGCTCACGGTGTGGACAGACTGTGTGAGGTGGTTGCTGTTCTGTCTCGGCCTCGCTCACGGTGTG
Organism: Hemitrygon akajei; assembly: GCF_048418815.1. Classification (NCBI taxonomy): domain Eukaryota; kingdom Metazoa; phylum Chordata; class Chondrichthyes; order Myliobatiformes; family Dasyatidae; genus Hemitrygon; species Hemitrygon akajei. Next base: position 19,786,845 of record NC_133132.1, on the reverse strand, counting down.
GACAGACTGCGTGAGGTGGTTGCTGTTCTGTCTCGGCCTCGCTCACGGTGTGGATAGACTGTGTGAGGTGGTTGCTGTTCTGTCTCGGCCTCGCTCACGGTGTGGATAGACTGCATGAGGTGGTTGCTGTTCTGTCTCGGCCTCGCTCACGGTGTGGACAGACTGCGTGAGGTGATTGCTGTTCTGTCTCGGCCTCGCTCACGGTGTGGACAGACTGCGTGAGGTGATTGCTGTTCTGTCTCGGCCTCGCTCACGGTGTGGACAGACTGCGTGAGGTGGTTGCTGTTCTGTCTTGGCCTCGATCACGGTGTGGACAGGCTGCGTGAGGTGATTGCTGTTCTGTCTTGGCCTCGCTCACGGTGTGGACAGACTGTGTGAGGTGATTGCTGCTCCGACTCGGCCTCGCTCACGGTGTGGACAGACTGTGTGAGGTGGTTGCTGTTCTGTCTCGGCCTCGCTCACGGTGTGGACAGACTGTGTGAGGTGGTTGCTGTTCTGTCTCGGCCTCGCTCACGGTGTGGACAGACTGTGTGAGGTGGTTGCTGTTCTGTCTCGGCCTCGCTCACGGTGTGGACAGACTGTGTGAGGTGGTTGCTGTTCTGTCTCGGCCTCGCTCACGGTGTGGACAGACTGTGAGCTGATTGCTGTTCTGTCTCGGCCTCGCTCACGGTGTGGACAGGCTGTGTGAGGTGGTTGCTGTTCTGTCTCGGCCTCGCTCACGGTGTGGACAGACTGTGTGAGGTGGTTGCTGTTCTGTCTCGGCCTCGCTCACGGTGTGGACAGACTGTGTGAGGTGGTTGCTGTTCTGTCTCGGCCTCGCTCACGGTGTGGACAGACTGTGTGAGGTGGTTGCTGTTCTGTCTCGGCCTCGCTCACGGTGTGGACAGGCTGTGTGAGGTGGTTGCTGTTCTGTCTCGGCCTCGCTCACGGTGTGGATAGACTGCGTGAGGTGATTGCTGTTCTGTCTCGGCCTCGCTCACGGTGTGGACAGACTGTGTGAGGTGGTTGCTGTTCTGTCTCGGCCTCGCTCACGGTGTGGACAGACTGTGTGAGGTGGTTGCTGTTCTGTCTCGGCCTCGCTCACGGTGTGGACAGACTGTGTGAGGTGGTTGCTGTTCTGTCTCGGCCTCGCTCACGGTGTGGACAGACTGTGTGAGGTGATTGCTGCTCCGACTCGGCCTCGCTCACGGTGTGGACAGGCTGTGTGAGGTGGTTGCTGCTCCGACTCGGCCTCGATCACGGTGTGGACAGGCTGTGTGAGGTGGTTGCTGTTCTGTCTCGGCCTCGCTCACGGTGTGGACAGGCTGCGTGAGGTGATTGCTGTTCTGTCTCGGCCTCGCTCACGGTGTGGATAGACTGCATGAGGTGGTTGCTGTTCTGTCTCGGCCTCGCTCACGGTGTGGACAGACTGTGTGAGGTGGTTGCTGCTCCGACTCGGCCTCGATCACGGTGTGGACAGGCTGTGTGAGGTGGTTGCTGTTCTGTCTCGGCCTCGCTCACGGTGTGGACAGGCTGCGTGAGGTGATTGCTGTTCTGTCTCGGCCTCGCTCACGGTGTGGATAGACTGCATGAGGTGGTTGCTGTTCTGTCTCGGCCTCGCTCACGGTGTGGACAGACTGCGTGAGGTGATTGCTGTTCTGTCTCGGCCTCGCTCACGGTGTGGACAGGCTGTGTGAGGTGATTGCTGTTCTGTCTCGGCCTCGCTCACGGTGTGGACAGACTGCGTGAGGTGATTGCTGTTCTGTCTCGGCCTCGCTCACGGTGTGGACAGACTGCGTGAGGTGATTGCTGTTCTGTCTCGGCCTCGCTCACGGTGTGGACAGACTGTGTGAGGTGATTGCTGTTCTGTCTCGGCCTCGCTCACGGTGTGGACAGACTGTGTGAGGTGATTGCTGTTCTGTCTCGGCCTCGCTCACGGTGTGGACAGACTGTGTGAGGTGATTGCTGTTCTGTCTCGGCCTCGCTCACGGTGTGGACAGGCTGTGTGAGGTGGTTGCTGTTCTGTCTCGGCCTCGCTCACGGTGTGGACAGACTGTGTGAGGTGGTTGCTGTTCTGTCTCGGCCTCGCTCACGGTGTGGATAGACTGCATGAGGTGGTTGCTGTTCTGTCTCGGCCTCGCTCACGGTGTGGACAGACTGTGTGAGGTGATTGCTGTTCTGTCTCGGCCTCGCTCACGGTGTGGATAGACTGCATGAGGTGGTTGCTGTTCTGTCTCGGCCTCGCTCACGGTGTGGACAGACTGCGTGAGGTGATTGCTGCTCCGACTCGGCCTCGCTCACGGTGTGGACAGACTGTGTGAGGTGGTTGCTGTTCTGTCTCGGCCTCGCTCACGGTGTGGACAGACTGCGTGAGGTGATTGCTGTTCTGTCTCGGCCTCGCTCACGGTGTGGACAGACTGTGTGAGGTGATTGCTGTTCTGTCTCGGCCTCGCTCACGGTGTGGACAGACTGTGTGAGGTGGTTGCTGTTCTGTCTCGGCCTCGCTCACGGTGTGGATAGACTGCCTGAGGTGGTTGCTGTTCTGTCTCGGCCTCGATCACGGTGTGGACAGGCTGCGTGAGGTGATTGCTGTTCTGTCTCGGCCTCGCTCACGGTGTGGACAGACTGTGTGAGGTGGTTGCTGTTCTGTCTCGGCCTCGCTCACGGTGTGGACAGACTGTGTGAGGTGGTTGCTGTTCTGTCTCGGCCTCGCTCACGGTGTGGACAGACTGTGTGAGGTGGTTGCTGTTCTGTCTCGGCCTCGCTCATGGTGTGGACAGACTGTGTGAGGTGGTTGCTGTTCTGTCTCGGCCTCGCTCACGGTGTGGACAGACTGCGTGAGGTGGTTGCTGTTCTGTCTCGGCCTCGCTCACGGTGTGGACAGACTGTGTGAGGTGGTTGCTGCTCTGACTCGGCCTCGCTCACGGTGTGGACAGACTGTGTGAGGTGGTTGCTGTTCTGTCTCGGCCTCGCTCACGGTGTGGACAGACTGTGTGAGGTGGTTGCTGTTCTGTCTCGGCCTCGCTCACGGTGTGGACAGACTGCGTGAGGTGGTTGCTGTTCTGTCTCGGCCTCGCTCACGGTGTGGACAGACTGTGTGAGGTGGTTGCTGCTCTGACTCGGCCTCGCTCACGGTGTGGACAGACTGTGTGAGGTGGTTGCTGTTCTGTCTCGGCCTCGCTCACGGTGTGGACAGACTGTGTGAGGTGGTTGCTGTTCTGTCTCGGCCTCGCTCACGGTGTGGACAGACTGTGTGAGGTGGTTGCTGTTCTGTCTCGGCCTCGCTCACGGTGTGGACAGACTGTGTGAGGTGGTTGCTGTTCTGTCTCGGCCTCGCTCACGGTGTGGACAGACTGTGTGAGGTGGTTGCTGTTCTGTCTCGGCCTCGCTCACGGTGTGGACAGACTGCGTGAGGTGGTTGCTGTTCTGTCTCGGCCTCGCTCACGGTGTGGATAGACTGTGTGAGGTGGTTGCTGTTCTGTCTCGGCCTCGCTCACGGTGTGGATAGACTGCATGAGGTGGTTGCTGTTCTGTCTCGGCCTCGCTCACGGTGTGGACAGACTGCGTGAGGTGATTGCTGTTCTGTCTCGGCCTCGCTCACGGTGTGGACAGACTGCGTGAGGTGATTGCTGTTCTGTCTCGGCCTCGCTCACGGTGTGGACAGACTGCGTGAGGTGGTTGCTGTTCTGTCTTGGCCTCGATCACGGTGTGGACAGGCTGCGTGAGGTGATTGCTGTTCTGTCTTGGCCTCGCTCACGGTGTGGACAGACTGTGTGAGGTGATTGCTGTTCTGTCTTGGCCTCGATCACGGTGTGGACAGGCTGCGTGAGGTGGTTACAGCTCGGGCTGGTCTGAGGTGGGGGCTCCTGTGCTCTCTCTGCTTCTTTCTTCCCTCTAATATAATTTCTTTCCACTTTTTCTGTCTCTAGTTGCAGAAAAAGCTCTGCATTTTGTATTCTGTCCTTGTATTGTTGATCTAGTTTCTTCATCCTGTTCTGATACTCCTGCAAGATTCCTTCCCATAACTGCTGTAGCTGCCTTTTGAGAGATGTTAATTTCTCCTGGTACATCTGCTCTTTTACTTCCAGGTAGTCTTCATCATCCTGCTTATCTGTCTCCCTGTCGATGCTGTCCGGCTCCTCCTCGTCATTGTAATAGTCGTGAATGGGTGAGAGGAGAGCTGCGGACATCTTCCCCGCCGAGCTGTCCTCCTTTGTTGACACATCTAGTGCCTTGATGGTGTGCCAATCCAACTGGATTTTCCTGAGGCATTCACGTCCCAACAACGGTGGTCCTCCATTTTCTAGTGCATAGAGGATCAGCTGCTGGGTTTTGTCTCCATGGGTCACTGTCCCTTCGGGACGCACTCTCTGTTCTGTGTAAGTCTTTAGCAGTAGTTTAGTTCGTTTCAGAGGTATGTGAGAAAACAGTTGTTTGTAGTCATGTACAGAGATCACTGTTAAAGCTGAGCCTGTATCCAACTCCATTTTCAGTCTCACGCCTGCCACTTGCGGAGTAATCCTTATTACTCTCCGATCATCTGTCTCTTCCACGCTGTGAAGTGGCAGACAACTCACTTTCGTCCGAGTCAGAACTGCCTTCGTTCATTTTGTTGTATTTTCCTTCCTGGGGTTTCTTGTTTCTCTGTATTTTAGCCCTTTTCCTGCTGTTTACCAGCTTTGCATACTCTGCCAGCGTGGCCCTGCTTGCCACAGTTCCTGCACAGTTTAACACTTCAGATTTCATATGTCTGGTGGGACAAGAGACTGTCTTCCCCAGACTAACGCCGTCAGCCGATCCTGAGGGTTACATACACTTAAACCTAACTGCAGATTAATCAGCTGACAGGATACAGTCAGGCTATTGTGAATTGTCTGGGCAGTCATCAAAGAAACAACCATGACATTGATAGTTCACATTAAGTCAAACAATTTTCAAAAGATTACATTAGTTTTATTTGTCACGTGTACATCAAAACATGTAAACACAGTGAAATGCATAATTCTTGCATCCAGGGATTGTGCTGGGCAGCCTGCAAGTGTTCGGCAGCACCGTTCCTAACTGTTCGTCTTTGGAACGCAGAAGGAAACTGAGACACCTGGAGGAAATCCATGTGATCAGGGATCAGCAGTGGGAATCCGACCCTCATCAGTGACTTTAGTGCCCTAAGGCAACTGCACTAACCACTATGCTACCACGCACTCAGTGCAATTCACCCGGGCAGAAATGCCATGCAATGAGGGGGATAACACTTATCCTCCAAGATCCATCCAAAAGACCGTGTGGTGCCCATGACTATCTCAGAACAAGGGAATAATACGAGTTTGCAGTATATCCTGCTCGTTCTCCTCGATGTTGGCCATGATCCAAACACCTAGTGACTGGAAATTCTTTGCCGTTCATGAATAGGTCTCTGGATTCTGAAATGGAGCCCAAAGTCCAACATGAATGCACTCTAGCAGAGACTGACATTGGTGGTTCAGTGGTAGAATTCTCGCCTGCCACTCTAGCAGAGACGGAAGCCCAACCTAGTGCCTGCCCTAAGTCAAAGAACGAAAAGGAACTAACTTCTCGACGAGTAAAGGCACGAGCAATTTCACTAATTTAGTTGCAAGTAATAAACTAACAGAAATAGCATAAATCGAAATGGCCTTACAGTTAAGAAGTTGAAAGTTACAGTGATATTGGCCAGAACTGTATGAGGTCCAGACAAAGGTTTATGCCTGCAGCTATGGGTTACCGAGGCTGCACATCAGTCTTGTGAACCTTCAGCTTCCATACATACTGATGCTCACTAGGTAGATAGAATTGTGGATTTCTGTGAAGGAAAGAACTTCTTCAGAGCTGATTGTTTCTACCTATGTAGGAGGGAATAGTACGAGTTTGCAGTATATCCTGTAAGTTCTCCTCAAAGTTGACCATGAACTGAACAACAAGTGATTGGAAATTCTTTGCCATTCAGAGAATGCTGATTTTGGTCTACAGTTCAGCATTCAACACCATAATTCCCTCCAGGCTTGACGAGAAGCTCGGAGACCTCAGCCTTCACCCTGCCTTGTGTAGCTGGATCCTGAACTTCCCGTCAGATCACCGGCAAGTGGTAAGAGTGGGCTCCATCACCTCTGCCCCTCTGACCCTCAACACAGGTATCCCTCAGGACTGTGTCCTAAGCCCCCTCCTTTACTCTCTGTATACCCATGACTGTGTCGACACCCACTGCTCCAATCTGATTATTAAATTTGCTGACAACACTACATTGATTGGCCTAATCTCAAATAATAATGAGGCAGCCTACAGAGAGTCATCACCCTGACACAGTGGTGTCAAGAAAACAACCTCTCCCTCAACGCCGCAAAAACAGAGGACATGGTTGTGGACTACAGGAGGAATGGAGACAGGCTAGCCCCCATTGACATCAGTGTATCTGGGGTTGAGAGGGTGAACAACTTTAAGTTCCTCAGCATACACATCACCGAGGATCTCACGTGGTCTGTACATACCGGCTGTGTGGTGAAAAAGGCACAACAGCTCCTCTTTCACCTTCTTGGTTGAAGAAGTTTGGTATGAGCCCCCAAATCCTAAAAACTTTCTACAGGGTCACAATTGAGAGCATCCTGACTGGCTGCATCACTGCCGGGTATGGGAACTGTACCATTTAGGAGTCTTGGAGCTGGCATGCAAGCATGAATTGAATCGATTTTATTTCTTACTTTTTTCATATACATGAGGAGAAAAAATCTTTACGTTACATTTCTGCCTAAATGAGCAATTTAATACCAATCACAGGACTCTGTAAATGTGCAGCGCACCTGTAAATGTGAACTTCCTACTATTCAGGACATTTACAAAGACAGGTGTGTAAAAAGGGCCTGAAGGATCATGGGGGACCTGAGTCACCCCAACCACAAATCGTTCCAGCTACTACCATCTGGGAACCAGTACCACAGCATAATAGTCAGGACCAACAGGATCTGGGACAGTTTCTTCCACCAGGCCGTCAGACTGATTAATTCATGCTGATACAATTTTATTTCTATGTTATACTGACTGTCCTGTGGTACATACTATTTGTTATAAATTACTATAAATTGCTCATTGCTATCGTATCCGCCTCCACCACAGTTGCCAGCAGCCCATTCTCTGTACCTACTTCCGAGCACCTTAAAACTATGCCCTCTCATGCTAGCGAGAAAGCCTCTGACTATCCACATGATCAATGCCTCTCATCGTCTTATACACCTTTATCAGGTCACCTCTCATCCTCCATTGCTCCAAGGAGAAAAGGCCAAGTTCACTCACCCTATTCTCATAAGGAATAGCCCCATTCCTTGTAAATCTCTGCACCCTTCCTATGGTTTCCATATCATTCCTGTAGTGAGGTGACCAGAACTGAGCACAGTACTCCAAGTGGGGTCTGATCAGGGTCCTATATAGCTGCAACATTACCTCTTGGCTGTTAAAACTCAATCCCATGGTGATGAAGGCCAATGCACAGCAGCTCTGAGTGTCCTATGGACTCGGACCCTCTGATCCTCCACACTGCCAAGAGTCTTACCATTAATATGTAAGCTGCCATCATATTTGACACTTACCTGGGTTGAACTCCATCTGTCACATCTCAGCCCAGTTTTGCATCCTATCAATGTCCCGCTGTAACCTCTGACAGCCCTCCACACTGTCCATAACACCACCAACCTTTGTGTCATCAGCTAACCCATCCCTCCGCTTCCTCATCCAGGTCATTTATAAAAATCACAAAGAGTAAGGGTCCCAGAACAGATCTCTGAGACACACCACACCACTGGTCAGCGACCTCCATGCTAAATATGCTCCCTCTACAACCACTCTGCCTTCTGTGGGCAAGCCATTTCTGGATCCGCAAAGCAATGTCTACTGGTACTTGAAGAACCTGGCTCTGTTAAATTCACAAGTATTTTTTCAGCACTATGATACACAAGAATACCAATTCAGATTCTCAATCCAGTATTTATTGGGCCGGAATGTTAGGGAATGTGAAAGGGAGAGAAAGAGGGAGAAATGGGTGAGAAGAAAAGAAACATTTGAGCAAAAACATCAACAACTTCTTTCCTCCCACGGAAGCTGCTCAACCCAGAGTTCTTCCAGCAGATTGCATGCTGATTTATGCTTAAGTACGTTTACCTTTTCTCTTTGTATTTCATTCTTGATCTGAGAGATCTTTATTTTCATGGTGTCTAATTCTTCATCCGGTACTAGTGGAATGGTTGGAGAGTCTGATTCATCTAGATTTTGAAAACTCAGATCGGCGAGAGGAATGTACCACTTACAGTCATACTGCTGGCTCTTCCTATGGTAGAAAGAAAAGCATTCTGATAAGAGGGACTGAGAACGCAAACAAGGCGAGCTTTATTTATCCTTAATGTTTATCCTGTTCAGAGTCAATAGCTCTGCTGTGGTGCTACTGCCATCAGCCCTTAGATTAACATGCTGAATGGGTGCCAACAATGGTAATATCCAAGAAGGGAAATTCTACCTCGCACCTCATGATATTCATCGACATCGCCTACACCGTCAATGTCCTGTGGTTACCACTGGCCAGGAACTGAACTACAGAAGCCATGTACACACAGTAGCAACAAAAGCAGGTCAGAGGCGGAAAATCCAGCAGCAGACAGCTCACCTCCTAACTTGCCAAATCCTGACAAACTGTGAAAATACCAGTATCTCCCAGATTATGACAGATCAAGAAGGAAACTGACTACCTCCTTCTGAAGGGCAATTAAATTCCAGCTCAGTCTGCGACAACCATATAACATCAATAAATAGAAAACTGGGATTATATTTACTGTGGTTCTCACTGTTGGTATAAAACAGGTGATCCCGGATCCCACTCAACCCCACACACCTGCCTTCACACCACATCCTCTGATGCCCTGACCGATCAGGACACTATAAACTTCCGCCTCAAATATACGCACGGACTTGGCCTCCACTGCAGTCTGTGGCAGAGCATCCCACAGATTTACTACACTCTGGCTAAAAAATTCCTCTTTAACTCTGTTCTAAAGGGCTGTTCCCTTATTTGGCAATCAATTCCATTATCCAAATCATGAACAGAAAGAGAGAAAACCAGTGATCCCAATACTGACATTAGTGTCGAAGTAGCTCGAAACCTCATCCTTACATCGGGCCTATAATTTCTTTTCTTTTGCCTTCCTTCCTTCTTAAAGAGTAGAGTGACATTTGCAATCTTGAAAATCATGACCAATGTATCTGTTATCCCTTCAGCAACCTCTTTTAGGACTCTGGAATGTAGTCCACCTTAAGACCTCTGAGTTTGCCTAGCACCTTTTCCTTTGTAATAGCAATGGCACTCACTCCTGCTCCCTGACACTCACGGACTTCTGGCACACTGCTAGTGTCTTCCACAGTGAAGACTGATGCAAAGTACCTATTAAGTTGGGCTGCCATTTCTTTGTCACCCTGACCAGATTTGTTACCTCAGAGTTTTGAAAGAGGTGGCTGAAGAGATTGTGGAGGCATTAGCAAAAGTCTTTCAAGAATCACTTGAATCTGGAATGGTTTTGGAAGACTGGAAAAATGCAAATGGCACTTCAATCTTGAAGGGAGAGAGACAGCAGAAAGAAAACTGTAGGTCAGTTAATCTGACCTCCATGATTGGAAAGATGGTGAAGTCCATTATTAAGGAATAGTTCCCAGGGTACTTGGAGGCACATGACTAAACAGGTTGTAGTCAGCTCAAGGGAAAATCTTGCCTGATGAATCTGCTGGAATTCCCATGGTGGGAGAGTCTAAGACCAGAGGACACAGTGTCAGAATAGAGGGGCGTCCTTGTAAAACAGAGATGAGGAGAGATTAATTTAACCAGCGTGTGGTGAATCTGTGGAATTCTTTGCCATAGACAGCTGTGGATTCCAAGTCTTTATGTATGTTTAAGGCAGAGGTTGATAAGATTCTTGATTGGTCAGGGTGTGAAGGGATACAGGGAGAAGGCAGGAGATTGAGGCAGAGGGGAAAACTGGATCAGCAATGAAGAAATGGCAGAGCAGACTCAATGGGCCAAATGGCCTAATTCTGCTCCTATATCTTATGGTCTTATGGTTAGGAAGTCTTGGACAGGTGGGGTACACAGAGTGCAAATAAGGTTGGTGCAATTTAGAAGTGATCTAAGGAGAAATTTCTATATTCAGAGTGTGGATAATCTTAGGAATTCTCTCACTCGCATCTGTGATGGCTTTCTTGAGCAGCATGTTAGTGAACCTACAAAGGAAAAAGCTATCTTGGATCTAGTCCTGTGCAATGAGACAGGTAAGATTATCGATCTCGTAGTCAGGGATCCTCTTGGAAAGAGTGATCATAGTATGATTGAATTTTGCATACAGATGAAGGATGAAATAGTTAGATCTAAAACTAGTATACTATGCTTGAAAAGGGAGTCTACAACAGGATGAGGGAGGAATTGGCTAATGTGGATTGGGGTCACAGGCTATTTGGTAGGACAGTTGAGGAACAGTGGAATACCTTCAATGAGATTTTTCAGTGTTCAACAAAAGTATATTCTAGTCAAAAGTAAGGACAGTAAGTGTGGGAAGAGCCAGCCTTGGATAACTAAGGAAATAAAAGATAGTATCAAATTAAAAGCTCATTTGTACAAAGTCGCAAAGAGTAGTGGGAGACTGGAGGATTGGGAAAACTTTAAAAAGCAACAAAGAACAACTAAACAAGAAATAAGGAAATGGAAGATAGAGTATGAAAGTAAATTAGCACAAAATATAAAAACAGATAGCATAAGTTTTTATAAATATATAAAGCGGAAGAGGGTGGCTAAAGTCAACGTAGGTTCCTTGGAAAATGAGAAGGGGAAATTGATATTGGGTGATAAAAGGAAATGGCTGAGGTACTGAAAGACTATTTTGTGTCTGTCTTCAAGGTGGAGGACACGTCTAATATGCCAAAGAATGATGTTATGGACGAAGTGGGAGGTGAGGACCTCGATAAAATCACTGTCACTAAAGAGATAGTGAGGAGCAAACTACAGGACCTGAAGGTAGATAAGTCCCCTGGTCCTGATGGGATGCATCCCAGGGTGCTGAGGGAATTGGTGGAGGTTATAATAGACACATTGATAATCATTTATCAAAATTCTCTAGAGTCTGGGCAGTTCCCAGCAGATTGGAAGACAGCAAATGTCATACCACTTTTTAAAAAAGGATGTAGGCAAAAGATGGGCAACTATAGGCCAGTTAGCTTAACATCTGTAGTCGGGAAAATCCTTGAAGCTGTCATTAAGGAAGAAATAGTGAAACATTTAGAAAGGAGTGGTTCCATTAGACAGACGCAGCACGGATTCAGAAAGGGCAGGTCCTGTTTGACAAACTTACTGGAGTTCTTTGAGGACATAATGAGTGCAGTGGATAGAGGGGAACAGGTGGATGTCGTAGACTTGGATTTCCAGAAGGCATTTGATAAGGTGCCACACAAGTGACTTATAAATAAGATATGGATGCATCAAGTCAGAGTATTGTGTGTGTGTGTGTGTGTGTGTGCGTGCGTGCGTGTGTGTGTGTGTGTAGGAGTATATTGGCATGGATAGTGGATTGGTTAACCAATAGAGGGCAGAGAGTTGGTATAAATGGGTGTTTCTCCGGTTGGCAGTCAGTGGTGAATGGGGTGACGCAGGGGTTGGTGCTGGACCCGCAGCTGTTTACCATTTACATTGATGGTTTGGAAGAGGGGACTGAGTGTAGTGTAGTAAAATTTGCTGATGACACTAAACCAAGTGGAAAAGTAAATTGTACAGAGGATGTGGAGAGTCTGCAGAGGGATATAGATGTCACCATGTCAGTGTGGACATGGTGGAGGATTACAAATACCTGGGGATACAAATTGACAATAAATTGGACTGGTCAAAGTACACTGAGGCTGTCTACAAGAAGGGTCAGAGCTGTCTCTACTTCCTGAGGAGACTGAGGTTCTTTAACATCTGCCAGACGATGCTGAGAATGTTCTACGAGTCTGTGGTGGCCAGTGCTATCATGTTTGCTGTTGTGTGCTGGGGCAGCAGGCTGAGGGTAGCAGACACCAACAGAATCAACAAACTCATTCGTAAGGCCAGTGATGTTGTGATGGTGGAACTGGACTCTCTGAAGGTGGTGTCTGAAAAGAGGATGCTGTCGAAGTTGCATGCCATCTTGGACAATGTCTCCCATCCACTCCATAATGTACTGGTTAGGCACAGGAGTACATTCAGCCAGAGACTCATTCCACCGAGATGCAACACTGAGTGTCATAGGAAGTCATTCTTGCCTGTGGCCATCAAACTTTACAACTCCTCCCTCAGAGTGTCAGACACCCTGAGCCAATAGGCTGGTCCTGGACTAATTTCCACTTGGCATTATTTACTTATTATTATTTAATTATTTATGGTTTTATATTGCTATATTTCTTCACTATTCTTGGTTGGCACGACTGTAACGAAACCCAATTTCCCTCGGGATCAATAAAGTATGTCTGTCTGTCTGTCTAGATAGGTTAAGTGAGTGGGCCAAGGTCTGGCAGATGGAATACAACATTGGTAAATGCAAGATCATCCACTTTGGAAGGAATAATAGAAGAGCAGATTAGTATTTAAATGGTGAAAGATTGCAGCATGTTGTTGTGCAGAGGGACTTGGGAGTGCTTGTGCATGAATCGCAAAAAGTTGGCTTGCAGGTGCAACAAGTTATTAAGGCAAATGGAATGTTGGCCTTCATTGCTAGAGGGATTGAATTCAAGAGCAGGGAGGTAATGCTGCAACTGTACAGGATACTGGTGAGGCCACACCTGGAGTACTGTGTGCAGTTCTGGTCTCCATACTTGAGGAAGGATGTACTGGCTTTGGAGGTGGTGCAGAGGAGGTTCATCAGGTTGATTCCAGAGATGAAGGGGTTAACCTATGAGGAGTGATTGAGTTGCCTGAGACTGCATTCACTGGAATTCAGAGGAATTTGAGGGGATCTTATAGAAACATACAAAATTTTGAAAGGGATAGATAAGATAGAAGTAGGAAAGTTATTTCCATTGGTAGGTGAGACTAGAACTGGGGACATTGCCTCAAGATTCAGGGGAGAGATTTAGGACAGAGATTAGGAGAAACTTTTTCCCAGAGAGTGGTGAATCTGTGGAGTTTTCTGCCCAGGAAAGCAGTTGAGGCTTCTTCACTGAATATATTTAAGACCCAGTTAGATAGATTTTCACACAGTAGGGGAATTAAGTGTTATGGGGAAAAGGCAGGTAAATGGAGCTGAGTTTATGGACAGATCAGCCATGATCTTATTGAATGGCGGGGCAGGCTCGATGGGCCGGATGGCCGACTCCCGCTCCTATTTCTTATGTTCTTATCATGGAGGCAATCACACTGATTTCATTCAAACACAGATGGATAGATTTCTGGACACTAAAGGAATCGAAGGATATGATGACAGTGCTTGAAACTGGCAATGAAATCAGTGGCGACAGACATAAAACACAAAAATCATCTATTGTGCCCATTTCAACCGTCATGTAATAGTGAAGTAGCTATTCGTCTGCATCAACCAGAGTTTGATCCTGACTGCAACAATGTCTCTGTGGAGTTTGCATGCTCTCTCTGTAGCCACTGAACATAGCTCAATTCAACACATTGCAGGCCCTATTACCCACGATATTGTGGGACCTTTTAACCCAACCCAAGATGAATCTCACTCTTCCCTCTCACATGGCACTCCTTCTTCCTTTCATCCATGTGCCTATCTAAGAGTCTGTTAAATAGCCTGAACGTATCTTTCTCTCCCACCACCCGTCGGTGTGTTTCATGCATCTACCACTCTGTGTAAAAGAAGTGCCTATAAAATCCACTTCACACTTCCATATAGTGATGCCCCCTTGTCATTAAATCATAGAGCACCACAGCATAGCAACAGGCTCTTCGACCCATCTAATCAATGCTGAACTGTTAAGTCTACCTAGTCCTATTGACCTGCGAGTTTACTACAGCCCTCCAATCCATGTACTTATCCAAACATCTCCTCATTGTTAAAATCCAGCCTGCATCTACCACTTCCTCCACATTTGCACCACCCTCTGAGTAAAGTCGTTCCCCCTCAGGTTCCTTTGAAGTATTGCACTTTTCACTCTTTAACGTTTGACTTCTAGTTCTAGTTTTACATAAACTCAGGGGAAAATACTTGTTAGCATTAACCTTATCGATACTCCTCACTCATAATCTTGTATACCACTAGCCAATTTCCCCTCATTCTCCTACGCTCCAGGGAATAATGTCCTAACCTATTCCTTGTTTCCCAGCAACAAGTCCCGAGAAAATACTTTAAATTTTCTTCATGCTCTTTCAATCTTATTGATGTCAGTGACCAGAACTGCAAGCAATTCTGCAAATTAGGTTTCACCAACATTTTATATAACTTCAACATAACATCTCAACTCCTATATTCCCCATACCTTGATTTATGACAGCCAATGTGTTAAAAACTCTCTTTATAACCCTACCCACCTGTGATGCCACTTTCAAAGTTCAAAGTAAATTTATTTATAAAATATATATATGTCACCATTTCCCACCTTGAGATTCATTTTCTTGTGGACATATACTCAATAAATCCATTACAGAATAATAACCATAATAGAATCAGTGAAAGTCTGCGCCAACTTGGGCATTCAACCAGTGTGCAAAACAAATATGCAAATAAAAAAAAAGAAATAATAGTAATAAATAAATAAATAAACAATAAATATCAAGAACATGAATCAGAGTCAGTTTAAAAATGGAGTTTTACTTTCTGTTTTAAGTCTCAAAGGTTATTGCCGGCAGTTTCGCTATAATACTGCAAGTTTGGTCCGTGGAGGGTGAAGATTTTAAAGGAGTTCGGAATCCAAAGGATTGGGAAAGTTAATGTCGACAGTGAAACAGATTTGACCTTTGTTTAATCTTCGCACGAGGAATTAGTAATGAGTATCCATGATAACTCCTGTTCTGCCAGAAGAGCAGAAGGTTGGTTACAAAGTTTCATCAAAGAAAGGTCAATGCCTTTAAGCCATTTTATTTCCTTTGATTGTAAATCCTCCGGGGAATAACATACTTCGGCTGGGATCAGCAGTAACTCCATGACAGAGAATTTAAATCATTTCAAGAAATCTCCCCTTTAATGGACTGTGTAAGCATTTGGACTTTCGCATTACTACGTCTAGGAACTGTTTTCGCATTCTCGCTTTAAGAACTGTTTGAGCTGCTGTATCGCAGCTGAGTTAAGTTAATCGTTTGTTTACTTTTGTGTTTTTTTTAGTGTTTAATAAATGTTTTATTTGTTATAAACAGAAACCTGTCTCAAATCATATATTCATTGTTGCCGATTTGTAACAAATGGGGGCTCGTCCGGGAAAATTACATCACTCCACCATCACGAGACCATTACCTCATCTCCAGCATAGCCTCAAATACATCATGGTCACGTGACAGGTACAAGATACCCATGGGTACGTAACAGTGGCATTAGTACAATGCAATATGTACATCATAATAGAGAAATATGGATATATATTTCAATCAGATCCCCTCTCATCCTTCTAAATTCCAGTGTATACAGGCCCAGTCGCTCCAATCTTTCAACACATGACAGTCCCGCCAACCCAGGAATTAACCTCGTGAACCTATGCTGCACCCCCTCAATAGCAAGAATGTCCTTCCTCAGATTTGGAGATGAAAACTGCACACAATACTCCAGGTGTGGTCTCACCAGGGCCCTGTACAACTGCAGAAGGCACCATAGGGGGTTGATAGGCAGGTGAAGAGAAGAGGTAAGAGTGGGGAACAGAAGAAGAGGGAAGCAGGAGAGAAAAAGAAAAAATATATATATTTTTTAAAAATTACCAAAAGGAGATGTAGATATTCATGATATCATGTAGGAGGTGTTGCTCCTGCATCTTGAGAGTGGCCTCATCATGACAGAAGAGGCCACGGATCAAGATGTTGGCATGGGAATAGTGATAGGAATTAAAATGGATTGCCACCGGGAAATTCAACTTTTGGTGGATGGAGGTGCTCAAAAAAGCAGTCCTCCAATTTACGTTGGGACTCACTGATGTAGAGCAGGCCACACTGGGAGCACCGGATATAATAGATGACCCCAACAGATTTGCAGGTGAAGTGTTGCCTCAAATAGAAGGACTGTTTGGGGCCCAGTATGGAGGTGAATGAGCAGGTATAGCATTTCAGTCGCTAGGGGGAAGATTAGTGAGGCGGGATGAATGGAGAAAGTGGAGAATGGGGGGGGGGGGGCGGTGTTTGAGGTAAAAATGCGTTTTATGATATGATCCCTTTGAAAATGGCGGAAGTTGCGGAGAATAGTGTGTTAGATGCAGAGGCTCATGGGGTGGTAGGAACTCTATCCCTGTTAAGAGGTGGGAAGTTGGGGTGAGTGTAGATATCTATGAAATAGAGGAGATGTAGCCAAGGGCAGTATCAGTGGTGGAAGAAGGGAAACCCCATTCTTTTAAGGAGGAGGACATCTCTGATGACCTGGAAAGGAAATCCTCATCCTGGGAATAGATGCAGCAGAGACGAAGGAACTGAGAAAAGGGAATAGCAATTTTACAGGAGACAGGTGGGAAGAGGTATAGTCAAAATAGATAGGTTTATAAAAGGTGTCGATAGACAGTTTGTGTCCAGAGATGGAGATAAGGATCAAGGAAAGGGAGAGAAGTGTCAGAAATGTAAGTTGGAAGCGAAGTTGATGAATTTGATGAGCTCATCATCCCTATGATGATGCTAGACTTTGCAGCCTATCTTATGTCTGCTGTTCTTCTTGAATAAAGATATCACATTTACTGTCCTGCAAGTCATCTGGGACCTCACCTACGGTCAGTGCAAATCTAAAAATTTTACATTCTCTGTTGGGGCCCAGCAATCTACTCCCTTACATCCCACAGCAGCCTAGGATACACCTGATCAGGCTCTGCAGGTATATCCACCTTTATGTCTGCTAAGATATCTAATATCCCCTCCTTTTTAATGAATGTATGTACTGTATGATATTACTTCAGATCAGATCACACTACTATCTGTGCACCATTACTTAATGCACTATTTATTGTTATATTTATCATTACCACTGACACCGCCATTGCCAGAATCTCAGATGGCGATGAGGAGTGTAGGAGTGAGACAGATCACCTGATTTCAACGGGGTTGCAACAATGTCAGCAAAAGCAAGGAATTGATCTTCAGAAACGTAAGTCAGGAGAGCACACACTGAAGGCCACAGTGCAGAGGGACAGCAGCTTCCGGTTACTGGGCATCAGTCTCTCAAAAGATCTATCCTAGGTGCAACACATTGATGCATTCACAAAGAAGGCACACTAGTGGCTATACTTCACTAGCAGTTTGAGTAGATTTGTTGCCAAAGACTCTAGCAAATTTCTACCAATATATGGTGGAGAGCGATCAGACTGGTTAAGCCACGACCAGTAATGGAGGTTCCAATGCACAGGATCACAAGAGGCTTGGCTGTAGACTCACTCGGCTCCACCATGGGCTTCAAAAGGCGGTGTCTCAAGGCAGCTCCCGTCATTAAGGACCCCCACCATCCAACCCTCTTCTCATCACTACAATCAGGGAGGAGACACAGGAACCTGAATACCCACAATCAATGCTTTAGGAACAGCTTCTTCCTCCCTGCTATCAGATTTCTAAACAGTCCATAAATCTGTGATTACTACCTCGTTGTTTCTCTTTAACAACACTATTTATGTATAGTAACTTAGAGCCAATTTTATGTCTTGCACTGTTCTGCTGCACAAAACAATGTCATGTCATGTTTCAGAGATAATAAATCTGATTCTAATGTCAATGCCTATGACAATAAACAAATCTGATTCTGAATTCTCCAACTACATTATTCTTCCTTTTACTGAATACAGATTAGAAGTATTTATCTAACTTCTCAGATCTGTCCTCAGTGTCTTCTATCCCTAATGGGCCCTATTCTTTTTCCTGCCAATACCTGCAAGTTCAGGTATTTATCTAAATGCCTCTTTAACACCACCATTGCATCTGCTTGCACCACCACTCCTGGCAGCGTGTTCCAAGCACCCAGGATTCCTGTGTAAAAAAAACCTGCACACCCTCTTAAAATTTTCCTCTTCAATGATAGTTCTACCCCGGGAAAAAGACTCAAATTCCCTACCTATGCCTTCAGATAGATAGATAGATACTTTATTCATCCCCATGGGGAAATTCAACTTTTTTCCAATGTCCCATACACTTGTTGTAGCAAAAACTAATTACATACAATACTTAACTCAGTAAAAAATATGATATGCATCTAAATCACTATCTCAAAAAGCATTAATAATAGCTTTTAAAAAGTTCTAAGTCCTGGCGGTAGAATTGTAAAGCCTAATGGCATTGGGGAGTATTGACCTCTTCATCCTGTCAGAGGAGCATTGCATCGATAGTAACCTGTCGCTGAAACTGCTTCTCTGTCTCTGGATGGTGCTATGTAGAGGATGTTCAGAGTTATCCATAATTGACCGTAGCCTACTCAGCGCCCTTCGCTCAGCTACCGATGTTAAACTCTCCAGTACTTTGCCCACGACAGAGCCCGCCTTCCTTACCAGCTTATTAAGACGTGAGGCGTCCCTCTTCTTAATGCTTCCTCCCCAACACGCCACCACAAAGAAGAGGGCGCTCTCCACAACTGACCTATGGAACATCTTCAGCATCTCACTACAGACATTGAATGACGCCAACCTTCTAAGGAAGTACAGTCGACTCTGTGCCTTCCTGCACAAGGCATCTGTGTTGGCAGTCCAGTCTAGCTTCTTGTCTAACTGTACTCCCAGATACTTGTAGGTCTTAACCTGCTCCACACATTCTCCATTAATGATCACTGGCTCCATATGAGGCCTAGATCTCCCCATAATCATGCTAATATCTTTCCTGTAATACCAAGGGCACTTGGCTGTTCAGGTGTGGTACCTTGTCAAATGCCTTCTGTGTACAGCATCGACTGATCTTCCTTTGTCTATCCTGCCTGTAATTCCAACAGATTTGTCAGGCAAGATTTCCCCTTCTGCTGACTTCAGTCCCTCCTGTCGGTACTGCCCTTGGCTGTATAGCGGACATCTGTGGTTGTACTACGCAATATGAGGAACTGCTGCAGGCTGTTTTGCACCTTGGCTCCAAAGGAACGCTTTTTCGTTTGAGTGTATTCACGTGTATTGTTGAATGACAATTAAACTGAACTTGATTTCATCATGTTCCACCAAGTACACAAACCCCCCCCCCATCTTTAATAATGGATTTCAACATCTTCCCAACCACTAAAGTCAGAATCAGAATCAGGTTTATTATCACTGTCATGTAGTGGGATTTTTCTTAATTTCCGAGGTTTAAGAGTTGGAAGAAATGTATTTTTTTTCTGAATCCTCCTCCTTGAATTCCTCCCCCTTCTTCAACACACAGAGTATTTATTTGGTATTGAACCAAGCAGACGGAGAACGCTCAGGCAAAGTGTCCTGTATCTGCCGAATGAACTGATCATAGACCATCAACTGTCGCTGTACAATTAATTGAGGAATGGGGAAACTGTACATTTTCCACATGTGGAAATTGTGATACCATCCGGAGCGTAGTCTGTTATCCGGGTTTGTTCATAACGGTTGATGAGTTTGGTGAGGTACCACCAACTGCTACTACCACCAGTTTTGGCTATGTTAAATCATGATCCAAAGGTCTGAAGCTTTGATCTCGAAACATGAGGCAAAAGCATTCTATTAAAATTAAATCATTTCCAAAAACAGCAATATTTTAGCTGATTCCTGATGCTAATATAAAAGCAAAGGAAAAATAAACACCAGGTTCTTCACTTCTTACCCTGCTACTTGCTTTTTCAGTTTTGCACACAGAAAGAGGTCACTGAAGAGGAAAACATGCCGAAGTTTCCGAGCACCCTCCACGAGTTCAACCAGAAAGCTGTCCTTAATGAGCTGCCGATGCTGCAAAAATCAGGAAGATATTTAGAAAGAACATTCTTACAGCTATTTCTATTTTCTGGTGTTTCAATCTATCAGAATGTTAATTTTAACTACATGTAGGGCTTTCAAAAATACGTTTCTTAGTTTAAAGACTAGGTTTAACGCTTCCCCACTTAAGCACAAAAAAACACCCAACATTGAAAAGAGCATTTGAAAAGATTTTTCGTTAATCCTATGGTATTTCACTTGGGTATAACGGAAACACAGTAACAATGATGAACTATGGATATCACAGACTAAGCAGCTCAAAAAACTAAATAAGATAAATCCTCAGAACAAATGATGATGCGTAGGCTTAGTGCTAATTATTTCAAACAACTACAAAGACCAATAGAGAAGGAAATAATTGTGACTGAAGTAAATATGAGATTATTGTTAAGTGACAATAAAATATAATTTTAAACAGCTATAGGCTTGAGTAAAGAAAGAGTTAGACACCATACAATACTGGATGAACAAGTTAGAGAGGGGAGTCACTCATGGGAACTAGACAGGAGCAGTGTGTGTCTAGTCACAGTACTTGTACTATTAGTGTGCATGCATATGTTGCAGGTGCTGTAAACAGAGGTTTGGACAAATATATTTAAGCCCAGATTTGCTAACTTAATGTGGCATAGACCAATAATAAAACCTCCAACTCTGCCTTTTACGGCATTAATACCGACATATATACTGTGCATTTCTTCGGCAGTTTGAACGGGGCACGACTGCACAAGCGCGTGAAAGTCGGCCCGTGAGACAGCGGGAGAGCTTAAAAAGCGAGCAGATTAATGGAGTAGTCAACGGAGTAGTGGGAGATAGAGTAGGAAGGCTTTGGCTCGAGAGGCTTCGGCAAGCAGAGGCCGAGTACGAGCTTACTCCCAGTCAGGTAAGGCCGGGTAAGCTCCTTTTATTGATCTAATTAGCTTAGGAGTAGGTAATGGAGGCAGTAGTTAGGGCAATCGAGTGCTCCGTTTGCAGTATGTGGGAAGTCAGGGCGAGTACAATTGTCCTTGATGATTATACCTATAAAAGGTGCATCCAGCTGCAGCTCCTGACAAACTAGGTTAGGGAACTGGAGCTGAAGGCAGAGGCAGAAATAAACAGGAGTTACAGGGAGATAGTCACCCCTAAAAGTCAGGAGACAGGTAGCTGGGTGACTGTCAGGAGAGGGAAGGGGAATAGACAGAACGAGCAGAGCACCTCTGTGGCCGTTCCCATCAATAGTTTTGGATACTGTTGGTGGGGACGACCTACCAGGGACAAATTGTACTGGTCGCGTCTCTGGCCCCGAGACTGGACCCTCAGCTCAGAAGGGAAGGAGGGAAAAGAGGAGAGCAGTAGTGATAGGGGATTCGATAGTTAGGGGGACAGGTAAGAGGTTCTGTGGAAAGAATTGAGAATCCTGGATGATCTGCTGCCTCCCTGGTTACAGGGTCCGCAATATCTCGGATCGCAGCCTGATGTCGTGGTCCATGTAGGGACCAATGACGTGGATAGGAAGAAGGAGGAGGTCCTGCAAAGAGAACTTAGGGAGTTAGGTGCAAAGTTGAAGGACAGGACCTCCAGGGTTGCAATCTCAGGATTGCTACCCGTGCCACGTGCTAGTGAGACTAGAAACAGGAAGATCATGCAGCTAAATATGTGGCTAAGGAGTTGGTGCGGGAGGGAGGGCTTCATGTTTCTGGACAATTGGGCCTTGTTCCAGGGAAGGTGGGACCTGTTCCGATGGGACGGGTTGCACCTGAACTGGAGGGGGACTAACATCCTTGCGGGAAGGTTTGCTAGTGCTGTTCCTGGGGGGTTAAACTAGATTTGCAGGGGGAGGGGAACCAGAGTGTTAGAGCAGATAGTGAGGTGGAGGAGGATAAAGGTCATGCGAAAACTGCAAGTATGGTGCATGGAGTAAAGCCAGATCTAACATATAAAGATGCTTTGAGGAAAGAAAAACAGAATAAAGGGTAGAAGGGCTAAAGTGTGTGTACTTCAATGCATGAAGCATCAGGAACAAAGGTGATGAACTGAGAGCTTGGATACATTCATGGAATTATGATGTAGTGGCCATTGCAGAGACTTGGCTGGCACCAGGGCAGGAATGGATTCTCAATGTTCCTGGATTTCAGTGCTTTAAAAGGCATGGGGGGGGGGGGGGGGAAAGGGGTGGCATTACTGGTCAGGGATACTACTACAGCTATAGAAAGGGTGGGTAATGTAGCAGGATCCTCTTTTGAGTCAGTATGGGTGGAAGTCAGGAACAGCAAGGGAGAAGTTACTCTACTGGGGGTATTCTATATGCCCCCTTGTAGCAGCAGAGATACCGAGGAGCAGATTGGGAGGCAGATTTTGGAAAGGTGCAAAAATAACAGTGTTGTTATCATGGGTGACTCTAACTTCCCTAATATTGATTGGCACCGGATCAGTTCCAAGGGTTTAGATGGCGCAGAGTTTGTTAAGTGTGTCCAGGACGGATTCCTGTCACAGTATGTTGACAGGCCGACTAGGGGGAATGCCATACTAGATCTATCTAGTATTAGGTAACAAACTGGGTCAGGTCACAGATCTCTCAGTGAGTAAGCATCTGGGGGAGAGTGACCACTGCTCCCTGGCCTTTAACATTATCATGGAAGAGGATAGAATCAGAGAGGACAGGAAAATTTTTAATTGGGGAAGGACAAATTATGAGGCTATAAGGCAAGAACTTGCGGATGTGAATTGGGATGATGTTTTTGCAGAGAAGTGTACTATGGACATGTGGACGATGTTAGGGATAAATTTGTCCCAGTGAGGAAGATAAAGAATGGTAGGGTGAAGGAACCATGGGTGACAAGTGAGGTGGAGAATCTAGTCAGGTGGAAGAAGGCAGCATACATGAGGTTTAGGAAGTAAGGATCAGATGAGTCTATTGAGGAACATAAGGTAGCAAGAAAGGAGCTTAAGAAGGGGCTGAGGAGAGCAAGAAGGGGGCTTGAGAAGGCCTTGGTGAGTAGGGAAAAGGAAAATCCCAAGGCATTCTTCAATTATGTGAAGAAGAAAAGGTTGACAGGAGTGAAGTTAGGACCAATTAGAGATACAGGTGGGGAGATGTGCCTGGAGGCTGTGGAAATGAGCAAGGTCCTCAATGAATACTTCTCTTCGGTATTCACCAATGAGAGGGAACTTGATGATGGCGAGGACAATATGAGTGAGGTTGATATTCTGGAGCATGACGTAATTAAAGGAGAGGAGGTGTTTGAGTTGTTAAAATACATTAGGACGAATAAGTCCCTGGGGCCTGACTGTATATTCCCCAGGCTGCTCCACAAGGCGAGGGAAGAGATTGCTGAGCCTCTGACTAGGATCTTTATGTCCTCGTTGTCCACGGGAATGGTACCGGAGGATTGGAGGGAGGCGAATGTTGTCCCCCTGTTCAAAAAAGGTAGCAGGGATAGTCCGGATAATTATAGACCAGTGAGTATTATGTCTGTGGTGGGAAAGCTGTTAGAAAAGATTCTTAGAGATAGAATCTATGGGCATTTCATGGTCTGATCAGGGACAGTCAGCATGGCTTTGTGAAGGGCAGATCGTGTCTAACAAGCCTGATAGAGTTCTTTGAGGAGGTGTCCAGGCATTTAGATGAGGATAGTGCAGTCGATGCGATCTACATGGATTTTAGTAAGGCATTTGACAAGGTACCACAAGGTAGGCTTATTCAGAAAGTCAGAAGGCATGGGATCCAGGGAAGTTTGACCAGATGGATTCAGAATTGCCTTGCCTGCAGAAAGCACAGGGTCGTGGTGGAGGGAGTACATTCAGATTGGAGGGTTATGACTAGAGGTGTCCCACAAGGATCGGTTCTGGGACCTCTACCTATCGTGATTTTTATTAACGACCTGGATGTAGGGGTAGAAGGGTGGGTTGGCAAGTTTGCAGACGACACAAAGGTTGGTGGTGTTGTAGATAGTGTAGAGGATTGTTGAAGATTGCAGAGAGACATTGATAGGATGCAGAAGTGGGCTGAGAAGTGGCAGATGGAGTTCAACCTGGAGAAGTGTGAGGTGGTACACTTTGGAAGGACAAACTCCAAGGCAGAGTACAAAGTAAACGGCAGGATATTTGGTAGTGTGGAGGAGCAGAGGGATCTGGGGGTACATGTCCACAGCTCCCTGAAAGTTGCCTCACAGATAGATAGGGTAGTTAAGAAAGCTTATAGGGTGTTAGCTTTCATAAATCGAGGGATAGAGTTTAAGAGCTGCGGGGTAATAATACAGCTCTATAAAACTCTGGTTAGGCCACACTTGGGAGTACTGTGTCCAGTTCTGGTTGCCTCACTATAGGAAGGATGTGGAAGCATTGGAAAGGGTACAGAGGAGATTTACCAGGATGCTGCCTGGTTTAGAGAGTATGCATTATGATCAGAGATTAAGGGAGCTAGGGCTTTACTTTCTGGAGAGAAGGAGGATGAGAGGAGACATGATAGAGGTATACAAGACATTCAGAGGAATAGATAGAGTGGACAGCCAGCGCCTCTTCCCCAGGGCACCACTGCTCAGTACAAGAGGTCATGGCTTTAAGGTAAGGGGTGGGCAGTTAAAGGGGGATATTAGAGGAAGGTTTTTTACTCAGAGAGTGGTTGGTGCATGGAATGCACTGCCTGAGTCAGTGGTGGAGGCAGATACACTAGTGAAATTTAAGAGACTACTAGACAGGTATATGGAGGAATTAAAGGTGGGGGGTTATATGGGAGGCAGGGTTTAAGGGTTGGCACAACATTATGGGCCGAAGGGCCTGTACTGTGCTGTATTGTTCTATGTTCTATACATTTGTTTGCCGGACCTCCTGAACAACACAATTTTCTACTCACACAGAACGTGAGAATTACGAGCAAGGCCAAAACTGAAAGCTTTTGAGAAAGCAATGGCGAGCCAACTTGTTGCACTGGGATTTCAGCCCAACAACAATGAAGGATTGGCAATATACAGTATTTCCAAATTAGTACAGGAGCTTAGAGGGGAAACTTGGACCTGGTGATGCACCTATGTTTGTCCATATTTGTGCTCCTCTTGATGTATGATATGACATTTGTATTGATAGCAATGAAATTCAGTTTATTTTGCCAGACCAAGGCGATAATACTGCCTTGGGCTATTTGTGAGCACATTATTAGAGAGTAAATCTGTGATTATTTTGACTGGGTGGTAGTCAGTCAAACGGAATTTGAACTCTTTATAATGGATAGAACTTACATAACAATTTCCATCTTATTGTTGCACGGCAGTGCAGGAACTGCTTAGCAAGAGGCTCAGCAATTTCGAAAGCACAAGAGTTCAGACTCATGACCATCAGAGTTTAATCTTTTTGAATATCAGGTGAAATCCACTGCATTGTTAGAGGTTGTAAGGATACAAACTCATGGAAGAAGACAAGAAAATCATACACACAGCATATTTGGCCTAAGATTATTCTGCATCCATGTGTTGTGCTCTAACATAGTTCCTTAGTTCAAATGCATGTGGTTTGATGTACGTAATCTGTTAGTCAGAGAATCACATAACAAACAGTATTATAGCAGCACATAGTTCTATATATTGGGCATAGCTTTATATATAGTGTGGTGCTTCTACTCTTTTCAATACAATTGTTGTCTGGATTAGAATGCATCAGCTATAAAGAGAGGCTGTACAGACTTGGTATGTTTTCTCCCAAATAGCAAGAGCAAAAGATAATCCAACAGAAGCATAGAGAATTCCAGTTCACTGGGCCATCAGCTAATCGGGGCAATTCTTAAAGAACAAAAACAAATCAAGAAAATAGCTGCGATTCCCTTTGTTTATTTGGGGCACTACGCCGTTTAATTGGGACAAGAGACTGTTGCCGAACCATTTCCAACTAGCATCAGTCATGTACATGTTGTGTGGCCGTTAGACACTGTGCTTACAGGTTTTAAATAGAGTCAGTTATGTATGCTTGTGTTCAAAAATCAGTGATATTGATCACTATTAGTTGCTGACAGATAAGCAGGAAGACAATTCAGAACTTTTTTGCTCACTTCGGTTTCAAGCATTCTGGTTTGGAGATGCCAGAAAAGGCGGGAGTGAAAATGAAACAACTTCACTTCAACAAGTTAGGACCAACGAAGAATGTGAAGGTATTGTCAATCATCTTAAAAGTTACAATGGAAATGAAGACTTGGAAGATGCAATCATTAATGGCTTTGTATGAAGGCAGTCCATTATCGACACATAGTGTCTACATTGATTTTGTTAATTTACAGTCAATCAAAAGAACATGGCATGGTACACTGGATTAATTCCTCCGTTGATAACTATTAGAAACTAATACCATTGATACGGTGTATTAAGCTGTCAACAGCAGCAGAGTAGTATTCCACAACATAACCCTGCACATCCAACCTCTGTGAAACTGCCTTCACACCAGGATAACAGCTCCACATAAATCATCCAGCATATCTGAACACAGTGCCAACTCAGAACAGAACAGTACAGCACAGCCACAAGCCCTGCAGCTCACAGTGACAATGGTGTTTGTTTAGACCACGTCTGCCTGCACATAGTCTGTATCTCTCAATTCCGTGTCTGCTCATCTGCCTGCTTGAATGCCTCTTAAATATTGCAGTAGTATATGGTTCTACCACGACCCTTGGCAGATCATTCCAGTATTGTAGTAATTTTGGTAGTGTTCTAATTTGTTCCATATTTCACTGAAATACATAACTTGTTACTCAGTTTAATGGTAGTTTCCTTTTATATACCTTTTAACTATTTCTATGAAATTCTGGCTATTTCGGACATCTGCTTAATTGGGCCATAATGTACTGGTTCCAATTTGTTCCAATTAACCAAAATCCACGGCATATCAAATTATTAGAGGCACATACGGAGTAGACAGTGAACATCTGTTCCGCAGGGTGGAAATGTCAAATGCCAATGGGCGTTGTCATAAGGTGTAAGCATGAAGTTTAAGGGAAATTTGCAAGGCATTTTCTTTTTAACAACCAAGGTGAGAGGTTACTGGATGATTAACTCAATCAGCAGACTGGTGATTAACGGATAATCAGTGGATTGAGGAAGTGGATAATCAGTGAGATCATGGAGAGTAGTAACCAGTATGACGAGGGGATGAGGGAGTATAATAACCAGTAAGATGAGTGAGAGGAATAATCAGCAGAAAGCGGGAGGATGGTACTGAGTGGGATGAGAGAGTGTGGTAGTCAGCAGGACAAGGAAGGGGTTCAGTGGGATGAGGGAGCAGATAACCTATGGGATTAGGGAAGGAGGGTGATACTCAGTGGGATGAACTAGCAATCTGTTGGATGAGGGAGAGAGGGTGGTGATCAGTAGGATGAGAGGGCAGGGTGGTGATCAGTGGGATGAGGGAGGGAGAGTGGTGATCGGTGGGATGAGGGGGCAGGGTGGTGATCGGTGGGATGAGGGAAGCTGCAATCAGTGTAATCCTCCAAATAGCAGCTGGGATGTGGATTACAAATTACAGCAAGACTTAGAAATGGCATGTCAGAAGGGCAATGTCATGATAATCGTTGGGGATTTTAACATGAAAGTGTATTTGGTAAACTCGGTGGGTAGAGCACCTCAAGAAAGAGAATGTGTAGAATGTCCAAGGATGGCTTTTTGAACAGCTTGTTGTTGAGCCCCCGAGGGGATCAGCTGTGCTGGATTTGGAGTTGGGCAATGATCCAGAGGTGGTAAAAGTGTTTACGGGTAAGGAACCCTTAGGGAACAATGATCACAATATGATCAGAAATCATATTTCTCAAAATTCTCAGAAATTTGAGAAGAGCAAACTAAAATGCAATGTGTTGGTATTTCAACAGGAAATACAACAGGAAATTGTAAAGGAAACTACAATGGCATGAGAGGAAAACTGGCCAAAGTTGACTGGAAAGCAGGAATGACAGCAGAGCAGCAATGGGTGGTGTCTTTGCAAAACATGAGGGGTGCAAGACAGGTATATTCCAAATAAGAAGAAATTTTCAAATGGAATAAGGTAGGTACCATGGCTGACAAGTGATGTCAGAGCCAAAGTAAAATCAAAAGAGAGGGCATACAAGGAAGCCAAAGCTAGTGGGAAGATAAAGGATTGGGAAGCTTTTAAAAACTTGCAGAAGGAAGCTAAGAAGGTCATTAGGAAGGAAAAGATGAATTATAAAAGGAAGCTGGAGACTAACATCAAAGAAGAAACTAAAAGCTTTTTTAAGTATATAAAGGGTGAAAGAGAGTCGAGGGTAGATATAGGACCAATAGAAAGTGATGCTGAAGACATTGTAATGAGAGACACAGAAATGGCAGAGGAACTGAATATCTATTTTGCATCAGTCTTCACAGTGGAAGACAATTGCAGAATACCGGACTTCCAAGAGTATCAGGGAAGTGAAGTATGTGCAGTGAATATTTCAACTGAGAAGGTGCTCAGGAAGTTTAATGGTCTGAGCGTGGATAAATCTCCTAGACCTGATGGAATGCATCCTCGGGTTCTAAAGGAAGTAGCCGGAGAGATCGCAGAGGCATTTACAACGATCTTTCAAGAATTGATAAATTCTAGCATTTTACCGGACGACTGGAAAATTGCAAATGTTACTCCGCTTATTAAGAAGGGTGGGAGGCAGCAGAAAGTGCTTGGGAAACTGTTGGAATCAATTGTTAGGGATGAGATTACAGGGTACCTGGAGGCACATGATAAGATAGGCCAAAGCCAGTATAGTTTCCTGAAAGGAAAATCCTGCCTGCCTAACCGACTGCAATTTGTCGAGGAAATTACAAGCAGGGTAGACAAAGGAGATGCAGTAGACGTGGTGTACTTGGATTTTCAGAAGGACTTTGACAAAGTGCCTCACGAGGCTGCTTAGCAAGATATGAAACCATGGAATTACAGGGGAGTTACTAGCATGGGTGGAGCATCGGCTGATCGGCAGAAAACAGAGAGTGGGAATAAAGGGATCCTATTCTGGCTGGCTGCTGGTTACCAGTGGAGTTCCACAGGGGTCGGTGTTGGGACCGCTGCTTTTCATGATGTATGTCAATGATTTGGACCATGGGATTAATGGATTCGTGGCAATGTAAACACTCCTTTCATGAGGACTAGAATATAAGAGCAAGGATGTAATTTTGAGACTTTGTAAAGCACTGGTGAGATCTCAGTTGAAATATTGGAATATAGGGGCCCCTTATGAAAGGATGTGCTGAAACTGGAGAGGATTCAAAGGAGGTCCACAAAAATAATAACAGGTTTTAATGGCTTGTCAAATTTAGAGCTTTTGATGGCTCTCGACCTGTATTCACTCAAATTCAGAAAAATGAGGGGTGACGTCATTGAAACCTATCGAATGGGGAAAGGCCTTGACAGAGTGGATGTGAAGGGGATGTTTCCTATGGTGGGAGAGTCTAGGACCAGGGGACACAGCCTCAGAATAGAGGGGTATGCTTTTAGAACAGAGATGAGGAGGTGTATCATTACCCAGTGAGTGGTGGATCTGTGGAATTTGTTGCCACAGGCAGTTGTGGAGGCCAAGTTTGAATGTATATTTAACAGAAACATAGAAAACCTACAGCTTAATACAGGCCCTTCGACCCACAATGCTGTGCCAAACATGTACTTACTTTAAAAATTGTCTAGGGTTACCCATAGCCCCTTTTTCTCAAAGCTCTATATACCCATTTAGGAACCTGTTAAAAGACCCTATTGTATCTACCTCCACCACAATCGCCAGCAGCCCATTCCACGCACTCACCACTCTCTGCGTAAAAAACTTACCCCTGACATCTCCTCTGTACCTACTTCGAAGCACCTTAAACCTGTGCCCTTTTGTATTTGCCATTTCAGCCCTGGGAAAAAGCCTCTGACTATCCACACGATCAATGCCTCTCATCATCTTATACACCTCTACCAGGTCACCTCTTATCCTCCGTCATTCCAAGGAGAAAAGGCCAAGTTCACTCAACCTATTCTCTAAGGCATGAACTCCAAACCAGGCAACATCCTTGTAAATCTCCTCTGCACCCTTTCTATGGCTTCCACATCCTTCCTGTAGTGAGATAGATAGATAGATAGATACTTTATTCATCCCCATGGGGAAATTCAACTTTTTTTCCAATATCCCATACACTTGTTGTAGCAAAACTAATTACATACAATACTTAACTCAGTAAAAAATATGATATTACCAGGGTCCTATATAGAAACATAGAAAATAGGTACAGGAGTAGGCCACTCGGCCCTTCGAGCCTGCACCGCCATTCAGTATGATCATGGCTGATCATCCAACTCAGAACCCTGTACCTGCTTTCTCTCCATACCAACTGATCCCTTCAGCCACAAGGGCCATATCTAACTCCCTCTTAAATATAGCCAATGAACCGGCCTCAACTGTTTCCTGTGGCAGAGAATTCCACAGATTCACCACTCTCTGTGTGAAGAAGTATTTCCTCATCTCGGTCCTAAAAGGCTTCCCCCTTTATCCTTAAACTGTGACCCCTCATTCTGGACTTCCCCAACATCGAGAACAATCTTCCTGCATCTAGCCTGTCCAATCCCTTTAGAATTTTATACATTTCAATAAGGTCCCCCCTCAATCTTCTAAATTCCAGCGAGTATAAGCCTAGTCGATCCAGTCTTTCTTCATATGAAAGTCCTGCCATCCCAGGAATCAATCTGGTGAACCTTCTTTGTACTCCCTCTATGGCAAGAATGTCTTTCCTCAGATTAAGGGTCCAAAACTGCACACAATACTCCAGGTGTGGTCTCACCAAGGCCTTGTACAACTGCAGAACCTCCCTGCTCCTGTACTCAAATCCTCTTGCTATGAATGCCAACATACCATTCGCCTTTTTCACCGCCTGCTGTACCTGCATGTTCACTTTCAATGACTGGTGTACAATGATACCCAGGTCTCGTTGCACCTCCCCTTTTCCTAATCAGCCACCATTCAGATAATAATCTGTTTTTCTGTTCTTGCCACCAAAGTGGATAACCTCACATTTATCCACATTAAATTGCTTCTGCCATGAATTTGCCCACTCACCTAACCTATCCAAGTCACCCTGCATCCTCTTAGAATCCTCCTCACAGCTAACACTGCCGCCCAGCTTCGTGTCATCCGCAAACTTGGAGATGCTGCATTTAATTCCCTCATCTAAATCATTAATATATATTGTAAACAACTGGGGTCCCAGCACTGAGCCTTGCGGTACCCCACTAGTCACTGCCTGCCATTCTGAAAGGGCCCCGTTTATTCCCACTCTTTGCTTCCTGTCTGCCAACCAATTCTCTATCCACATCAATACCATACCCCCAATACCGTGTGCTTTAAGTTTGCACACTAATCTCCTGTGTGGGACCTCGTCAAAGGCCTTTTGAATATCCAAATATACCACATCCACTGGTTCTCCCCTGTCCACTCTACTAGTTACATCCTCAAAAAGTTCTATAAGATTCATCAGACATAATTTTCCTTTCTATAGCTGTAACATTACCCCTTGCTGTTAAACTCAATCCCATGTTTGATGAAGGCCAATGTATATGCCTTCTTAACCACACAGTCAACCTGTGCAACAGCTTTGAGTGTCCTATGGACTCAGACCCCAAGATCCCTCTGATCCTCCACACTGCCAAGAGTCTTACCATTAATACTATGTTCTGCCACCATATTTGACCTACCAAAATGGACCACCTCACACTTACCTGGGTTGAACTCCATCCGCCACTTCTCAGCCCAGTCTTGCATCCTATCAATGTCCCGCTGTAACCTGTGACAGCCCTCCACATTATCCACAACACCTCCAACCTTTGAGTCATCAGGAGATTTACTAACCCATCCCTCCACTTCCTCATCCAGGTCATTCATAAAAATTACAAAGAGAAGGGGTCCCATAACAGATCCCTGAGGCACACCACTGGTCACCGTCCTCCATGGAGAACATGACCTGTCTTCAACCAGACTTTGCTTTCTCTGGGCAAGCCAATTCTAGATCCACAAAGCAAAGTCCCCTTGGATCCCATGCCTCCTTACTCTCTCAATAAGCCTTGCATAGGGTAACTTATCAAATGCCTTGATGAAATCCATATACCCTACATCTACTGCTCTACCTTCATCAATGTGTTTAGTCACATCCTCAAAAATTCAATCAGGCTCATAAGGCATGACCTGCCTTTGACAAAGCCATGCTGACTATTCCTAGTCATGTTATGCCTCTCCAAATGTTCATAAATCCTGCCTCTCAGGATCTTCTCCCTCAACTTACCAACCACTGAAGTAAGACTCACTGGTCTATAATTTCCTGGGCTATCCCTACTCCCTTTCTTGATTAAGGGAACAGCATCTGCAACCCTCCAATTTTCCGGAACCACTCTCGTCCCCATTTATGATGCAAAGATCATTGTCAGAGGCTCAGCAATCTCCTCCCTCGCCTCCCACAGTAGCCTGAATATATCCCATCCAGTCCCGGTGACCTATCCAGCTTGATGCTTTCCAAAAGCTCCAGCATATCCTCTTTTTTAATGTTTATATGCTCAAGCTTTTCAGTCCAGTGAGTCATCCGTACAATCGCAGAGGTTTATAGATTATTGATTGGTCAGGGCATGAAGGGAGATGGGGAGAAGGCAGATGATTAGGGCTGAGAGGAAAACTGGATCAGCCATGATGAAATGGCAGAGTAGACTCAATGGGCCAAATGGCCTAATTCTGCTCCTATGTCTTATGGTTTTATGGAATTATCAGTGGAAAAAGGGAGGGTAGTAATCAGTCGATGATTAGGACGTAGTTAGTGGAATGAGGGAGAATGATAATCAGTAGGGTGAGGGAGGGGATAATCAGTGGGAAGGAGGAGGGTGGTAAATCAGTAGAACGATGGTATGTGGATGAGGGAGAAGAGAATCTTGGGATAAGGGAAGGTGGTATTCGGTGTAATGAGTTAGGAGATAAATAGAGGGAGGAGGGAGGATGCTATGTGGGATGAGAGAGGGTGATAATCTGTGGGATGATGGAGGCTGTTAAATCTGTAGGATGAGAGCACATCCACAGTACAGCTGTAGAAATCCTAATAAAATACAGTGAATGTCTTTTTTGCAATTGCATCAATACATTGGGCCCAGGACAGATCCTCAGAGATGTTGACACCCAGAAACTTGAAACTGCACAGCCTTTCCACTTCTGATCCCTTAATGAGGATTGATTGGTGTGTGTTCCCTCAACTTCCCCTTCCTGAAGTCAGGGGCTGGGGAGGGGGTGAAAAATATTTTTATGAATCTGAGATCTGGGAAAAGAGGGAAGGCCCCTCTTATGCTTATGTATCAGCTGGGATGGACATAAGAATTGGCAGTATTTTTAGTAGGGAGGGGAAGACTGGCATTATGTTTGTTGTGAGGGAGCCATTATTTAGCTTGATTATAAGGAAAATCAGGAATTACTGGCTATTCATCAGGGTGTCAGGGGTGGGACTGGCTGTTTATGAGGGGTTCCATGGTGGAACCAGCTCTTCAGGAGGGATCTAGTTGGAATTCTGCAGTTCTATATTCCCAGGAGGAGCAGCTTAGGAGGATTAATGGCACCTAACGGCGGCTCCTTTGCTTGCATCTTCAGAAACAGCTCCATTTCCATCTTCAATATCTCTATTTTTCCCTTTCAGGTTTCTTTTGAAGACCTTGACCTGGAGTTACACACTGACTACGGTTCTTGGTGAGAATGCGACCCGCTCTCAGGGTTTCACGACTGGCCATTATTCGGCACTCCAAGTACTCAGCCTGAGAGCTCAGCACCCCTTTGGAGGGCCGAGATCTATCTCATGGCTCTGGAGACGAGCAGATCGAAGGTTGGTGTCCGGGCAGATCGGTGTGTTGTGGGAGATGGAAGGTTTAAAGCTGTGTGCCCAGAGACCTGAGATCTTTGGGCACAGAGCTCAGAAAAAGTGACATGATGGACTTTTAACATCATAAATCAGCGAGTTGTTTAAGCTTCCCCTCTCACTGTGAAATAGAGACTCCTCTTCCTCCCTTATTGGCGGGGAGAGAGCCTGTGGTATGTCGAATACCGGCTGATCAAGTGGTCTTGGCAGTACTGTAAGTCTGTGTCTTTGGTTTTGCTTTGCTCACACTTGAGCGCTCGGTGGTGGGTGCCGATTTTTTTTTTGCCGGTTGGGGGGGGGGGGGGGGGCGGTTTGTTGCTTGCTGCCACTTACGCGCAGGAGGGAGGGGAGCTAGGTGGGGACTTTGGGGTTCTAACATTTAACCATCATTCATTCTTTTGGGGCACCTGTCTGTTTTTGTAATGGTTGCGAAGAAAAAATCAGGATGTATATTGTATACATTTCTCTGACATTAAGTATATCTTGGACCTTTGAAACCAAAGGGACCAGAGGTAGAAATTCTGGCACATTGAGCAGCATCAGGAATATAGTTAAAAATACACAGAAAATGGAGGCAGGAATACACCATTTGTCTTCTCCATTCAACATTACCATGGGCTATCATCCGCTTGGAGGATAACAACAATGAGGCTGTTTTCAGGCGGCAGTTTGGTAGATAGGGCTGAGGAGAAAAGTCATCTTAGTACAAAGGGTGTGTTACCGAATGATGTTGGCAAATAACTTCTCTTGCAGGCCTCCCAATACAGTAAGCACAAGTTTTTCTGGGAGCCTTCAGGAAAACATGATTCATGATCTCCTGCAATGTTCCAAAGGGCTGCATGGGAAATAGTATCACAGCCAAGCAGAAAGCAGAAGGGGAACAAGTCCCTGGCCTGCTCAGGATAAAGAATACTTTTGACAGTACAGTCTTATTCAACGTTTTGACTGAAGCTATTTAATTTTTTTTCCATCTTCTTTCAAGTCCCACTTTGGTAATCTGATTGCTCATGTTTTAATTCTCCACTGAAGCTTAAAAGATGAACTTATGCTGTTCTCCTAAATTGGTTTCTCCTAACTAAGTTTGACAGTAAACTGACGGTATAACATCACTTGTGTTTGACATCTGCTGTAAACAGCATCAATCCTGAAGACACAAACTCAGATTCATTAGTCTCGGAGTTGCATTGAAACGAAGTATTAAAAGCATTCAATTTGTTCCAAAACTGAAGCGGGATATGAGTAAAAAAGTTAACAACACTTTATAAAGATATGTGGGTTACCTGATTTGCAGTTGTGAAACGCTTTTTGTGCAGTAGGAACTCCATTCATGCAAGCAAAGAATAAAATCGGAGTTTATTACAGGGAAAGGTGCACAGAGACAGCACAATCAAAACGACAAACAGGAAAACAGCACCAACTCAAAACAAAACTATGTAAAAACATCTGTTTTCAAGGACTCTAAAACTCCAGCAAATAAATACACAAAATGATGGACCTCTAATGATCACAGTTTTCAGAAAAAGTTCTGATGGTGTCAGGTTATATTATTTTTATTTTAAATGAATAAAAATATAATATGTGCCTAACTGCTGAGGTGATAAATAAATAGTGTTTGGTCATAAGCTCAAAAAGTTCAATTATTAATCTCATATTCACAAAGTCAGTTCATCTCCACAGGAGGTGACGACTTGGCACTATGCATTGATGCTGGTTTCAAGCAGAGGTGAAGCTGAATAGTCCACAGATAGCTGTTAAATAAGGTCTGCTTCAGATCCAGCAGTGATGCCTCCACACACACATGCATGAGAAGCAATCAAAAATCTCCAAATGCTCTCTTACTATTCGCTTTTACTAGATTTCATATATGGTTTAGTAAAAGTGCACTGCGGGTAGTATGGTTGGTTCACTCTTATAGTGACCCAGGTTCTAACCTGTCCTTGACTGGAGCTTGCACATTCTCTCTGCGACTGTGTGCATATCCTCTTGATGCTCTGGTTGTTTCCCACATCCCAGGGATGTGCGGGTTGTAACGGTAATTAGCCACTATAAATTGCACATTGTATAGGTGGTTGGTAGGATGAGAGAGAAAACATTACAGAGAAATAAGTGGAATGGGATTGATGAGTTTGCTCTGAGTTCTGGCACAGATTCCTATGTGATACAGAAAAATGAAATGATACCAGAATACCAGTGAATGTGGAAAAATGATTGGTAACATGCAATACAAGGACAGGCACAGTTACTCTGCACTGAACAATGGCTCTCAAGAGTGCATGCGTTAAATGCACAAGCTGAAATGATTAATATGGCTCCGGAGGGAGTGACAGAAGCCTAGAAGGTACACAACTCACATAAACAAATTCTGAAACAATTTAAACAGAGTTAGGACGCAATTTAAAGTTTAAGAGAGAAACAAAATTAGAAAATTCAACAATAGAATTTGTAAGTTTGAGGGTTATAAAATAACAATTTGCATTAGTATCCATGGGACAACAGATCAACAATGTACTGAACACAGAACAAGTAAGTATACTTCTAACACAGGAACTGGCCCTTTGGCCCACCATGTCTGCGCCGACAAGAATACCAATCCAAATTAATCTCTTCTGGCTGAACATATTTGATATCTCTTCATTCTCTGCTTATTCATGTGCCTCATTGCAATTGCATCTGTTTCTCCCACCTCCCCACAGGGTATGCCAGGCACCTGTTTAAAGATTTTCTCTCTCTTGGACCACCTTCTGTATCCCTCTCTGATCTGGTTCCACCTGTCAACCACCCTCCCTCTTCCTTCTCCAGCCGATTGCACCTGCCCATCATAATCCACTTCACCTGGTTCCACCTCCTATCTCTGAGTCACTCCCCCCTATCAGCATTTTAAACCAGCACTCTTTAGACCTGATGCAGGGCTTCAACCAGAAACGTTGAGGCCCTGCATCAGGACTTAGAATGCTGGAGATGCTGGCAATGGCGATAGTGATCAACACAACTACAGTGACGTCCTACATTTAGTTCATGAAACTCCTTTTTGTTTTAAATATATTTCTACAACTACTCTATGAGAGATTGGAGCCTGTAATTTATATTTTGATAACATGTTTTTGGACCAACTAAGTGCTCTGGTGTTTCTGCTATGTCTGAGGGAATTCAGAGTAGGTGTGAGCGAGGTTGAGAAAGGCAAGTGCAGCCTGATGGCGGAGCACAAACCCATGATCAGCTCTAAGTATCGACCAACTCGCTGCTTAAAGCATCGAGCAAGATTGAAATCAACGAGGATGAGAGCAGAAGGCAAGAGGGTGTTCAGCACAGTATTTGATCAGTTCCCCTCTCCCCCCCGCTCACTGCTGCTGGAGGAAGGTGCAAGAACCTTGGGCCCAGGGTAAGGTTTGGGAACTGGACTCATTTTTAGAGAACCCTACAGTTCATGTTATATGTGCTTCTGGTTTCTAGTTATTCCTTCTTTATTGCAATTTTGCGTAATTTTGATCAGGGTAGATTGGCTCTGTGGCCTGGAGACAATAAACGACACAGTGCTAAATTGAACTGAGCTGAACTAAACTGAACATTTCTAGACTGTTTCAAGGACTCTCTGGTTTGATGTCCTGTGTGTCATTTGCTCGTATATCTGTGCGATTTGTTCTTTTTATTTGCACAGTGGGTTTCTGTGAACAGGTTAGGTGTTGTTTCTCTGTTTCATGGCTACTCACAGGAAGACGAATCTCAGGGTGGTCTGCTGTATACATTGATAATAAATATACTTTGAAACGTTGAGCGCCCCTTCATCTCCACGGACACTGCTTGAGCCACTGAGCTTGTTCAGCAGTTTGAACATGGATGCTTTATTACGTATACCAGTTTATTAATGCAAATATCTAACCAGTCAGTCGTGCGGTGACAATTCAATGCATATAAGCATGTAGGCATAGTCAAGAGGATCAGTTATTGTTCAAAGTAAATGTCAGAGTGAGGAAGGCATGTGATCTAAGTGACTTTGACCGTTGGTGCCAGTCGGGGTGATCTGAGTACCTTCCAAGTCTCTGGAGTTTACGAAGAATGTATGAAAAACAAAAAAATATCCAGAGCAGCAGTTCTGTGGGCAAGAACACCTTGTAAATGAGAGGTCAGAGGAAAATGGCCAGGCTGCTTCAAACTGACATGGAGGTTACAACAGTAGTGAGAGAAGCATCTCTGAACACACAACGCGTTGAACCTTGAGGTGGATGGGCTGCAGAAGCAGAAGACCACAAACATACACTCAGTGATCACTTTATAGGTACAGGGGGTACATAATAAAACAGCCACTGAGTGTAGAACATACAATGGCACAGCACAGCAAAAGGCCATTTGGTCCATGATTTTATGCTGAACTACTTAAAATAGTAAATGAATTCCAAACTAAACTAATCCCTCTGCCTACTAATGTCCAAATCCCTCCATTCTCTGTACATTTGTATGCCTACCTGAGATGCCATCTGTTATGCCTCTCATAACTTCTATCAGGACTCTCTCAGCTTTTATTACTTTAGAGCAAATAACCCAAATTTGCCTCTCCTTATAGCATATGCCCTCTACTCCAGACAGCATCTTGCTAAACCTCTTCTGCATTTTCTCCATCCTTCCTATAATAGGGCACCAGAACAGAACACAATAGCCCATATATAGTCTAACCAGAGTTTTATAAAACTGCAACATAACTATCTGACTCTTGAAATCAATTCTTTGACAAATGAAGGCAAACATGGTGTATCATTTCTTTACTACCCTATCAACCTAAGCAACCACTTTTCCGGAGCTTTGGATTTTGCCATTAATTCTGCACTGTTCTCTTACTTTCCAAAGTTTTGCACTTCACAACTGGTCAGATTAGACTCCGTCTGCCATTTCTCCGCCCATATCTGCAACTGATCTTACTTCACATTATCCTTTGCAAACTTACTTACCCACCCTTCTATGTTTTCATGAAGGTCATTAACCTATGACATAAACAGCAGAGATCCCAGTAATAGAACACCATCAATCACTGTCTTCAATCACGACACTCTGTGTTCTATGGGCAAGCCAATTCTGAACTCAAACGGCAAAGTCACTAAGGATCCCGTGACTCCATGTTCTGGATGAGCCTCTCATGAGGTCCTTGTCAAATACTTTACTAAAATCCAACATCTAGAGCTCTATCTTTACCAATCACCCATGCCATCTCCACAAAAAAAAACATAATAGAGTAAGACATGACTTGCCCTGCAGAAAGCTATGCTGACTGTCCCTAATTAGGATTTGCAAAGTCTCATGAATTTTGTCCCCAAGAACCCTCTCCAATAGCTTCCCTGCCAATACCGTGAAAGTCACCGGTCTATAGCTTCAAGAATTACCCCTACTTCCCTTCTTGAACAAAGGAACAAATTTAAATACAACTGTCCTCTAGGACCTAGACTGTGACTTGAAGATCTTGGTCAAAGCCCCAGTAATTTCATCTCTTGCCTCTCTCAATAATCTGGAGTATATCCCATCAGATGCAACTCATTCCACTTATACAGGTTACCTCTGCCCCAGAAGAGGTTCCAATGATTCCAATTATCACTTGTACCTATTACCTCCCAGCTTCTGGTTCAATTTCCATTCCTCCCCCCCCCCCCCCCCCCCCCCCCCCCCGGCTCCTATGCCTACCATCTCATCTCACCTGGGGAATTGGTGACAACGGCTCAGGAAGTCTCAAATTGTTTTGGAAAGGGATAAAGTTAGCCAGAAATTAAGTGTGTGAACTGGGGGAAGGCAGCTTCTTGCAGGTAAATCTACATCTGGGAAATGAGAAGCTTTTAAAAGTCAAGTATGGGGAAGTTCAGGGCCAATATTTTCCTCAAAGGGGAGGGGTTAGAACGAGAACTTCATATCTCAAGGAATAAAAACAGGTAAAGAGCAACAAGATAGAGATGGACCCTTCCAGAGTGTAGAGAATTCAGAAGGGTGCTTCTGAACCCTTCAGACACTGGAAACTGGAGAAAAAAATAACTTGCTTTAAAGACTCAGCAGATCAAGCAACATCTGTGAAGGCAGAAGAATGGATCAAGACTAAGAGTGCAGACGAAAGATCGCTAGTACATAGAAGTGAGAGGGAGGGGAGACAAAGGATTAAAGATGAAAGGGGGAATAATGGGAAGATGAAACCTTATTTTCTTCTCCATCCAGTTCCACCTATCACCTACCTGTCTCGGCCCCATCACTTTTCATCTGATTCCACTGATCAACCCTCTCATCTCAGCCCTCCTCTTGCTTCAATCCATCAGCTATCTTCCCATTTCACTCTAAGACATGATGTAGGGTTTCAGCTCAAAACATCCATCAACCCTATGCCTCCACAGATGTTACCCGACCCTACTGAGTTCTTCCAGCTGTTTGCAGCTTTGATATGGAACAGCATCTGACAGTTATCATGGACATGGGACAGCTTCTGAACTGGTGACTCCATAACCTGAGATGTTACAAAAATGTAACAATGCAGATGCTAGGATTTAAAGTTTTTGGATATACTCAGTTTTATGTTAATTCCTCTTTTGATATGCTCTCATGCTCCCGAGCATCTCTAACATTTCCCACTCCTTTTGAGTCAATTGAGTACTTTTGGAGTATATATATTGAAGGGTCAGAACGATTATTTAAATAGATTATGGTGCCTGTGTACGAACCCAAGTGCAGAACACGGGTGCGGAGACAGAGTCGGGAGGCGTGGAGTCAGTATCCAGGAGCAGTGCTAGACTTAGAACTGGCAGTCCTAAGAACCTTGAAACGAGGTTACTCACACCGGAGTCAACCAACGAACTGGCAGCTCCTTGTTGTGATCACAGGGTTTTTATACTGCATTTGCTGATGGAAAGCAGGTGTGTGTAGTTAGTGGAACCTGGGAATGACTGGAAACTAAACGAGGGGATTCAGGCCCAATTCCTGAGGTAAATAGCCCCAGGTGGGCGATTGCCAGAAGGGACCATGACAGCACCCCTCCCTCAACGGGAACCTCCAGGCCTGTCTGGATGTTCCCGATGAAAATCCTGGATGAGGAAAGGGTCTAGGATGAAGGAGCGGGGGACCCAGGAATGCTCTTCTGGACCGTTCCCTTCCTGGTCTACCAGGTATTGGAGACCCCTGCCCCTACGGCTCACATCCAGAAGTCATCGGACGGTGTATGCTGGATGGTTGTCGATGATACGGGCAGGTGGAGGAGTCTCAGCTGGGGGGGCACAAGGGGCTGACGGAAACTGGCTTAAACTGGGAAACATGTAAAGACGGGTGGATGCGCGTGGATCTTGGCAGCTTTAGGCGGACCGCTGTGGGATTGATAACACTTTCGACCTTGAATGATCCCAAGAAGCGAGGGACGCGTTTCCTATACTCGTTCCTCAGCGGGATGTCCTTGGAGGAAAGCCACACCATCTGCCCCAGTTGGCACTCAGGCGCCGAAGTCTGGTGTTGGTCGGCCATCTTCTTGTAGTGTTTTGCTGATCTGAGTAGGGCTGTGCGTGTTTCTTCCCAAACCTTAAGGCACCGATCGATATGGTCCTGAACCGACGGTACCGCAGTCTCCTCTTCTTGTGCGGGGAACAGCGGGGGTTGGTACCCCAGGGAACACTCGAGCGGAGACCTCCCAATGGCCGACCTCACCAAAGAGCTGTCAGCATACTCAACCCACGGGAGGTGGTCGCTCCAGGTCGACGGGTTGTTTGCCGTTACACAACGTAGCGTCGCCTCCAAGTCCTGGTTGACCCGTTCCGTCTGCCCGTTTGTCTGGGGGTGGAAGCCAGATGACAGGCTGACCGATGCACCTAAGGCTTGGCAGAAGGCCTTCCATACCTGTGAGACGAACTGGGGACCACGATCGGAGACGATGTCTGCGGGGATTCCGTGGAGGCAGAAGACGTGGCGGACGAGAAGATCTGCGGTTTCTTGAGAGGAAGGGAGTTTAGGGAGGGCTACAAAGTGCACCGCTTTGGAGAACCGGTCTACCATGGTGAGTACGGTGGTGTTCCCATGTGAAGGGGGTAGACTGATGATGAAGTCTAGGGCAATGTGTGACCAGGGACGACCAGGGACAGGTAGAGGACGAAGTTAACCCGCAGGTGGCCGACGAGAGGCTTTTCCTCGGGCACAGATGTAACATGCTAAGACATAGGAACGGGTATCAGCCTCCATGGACAGCCACCAAAAGTGATTTTTCAGGAGCGCTAGCGTCTGATCACTCCCAAGGTGGCAGGCGAACCGAGACGTGTGCCCCCATTGGAGAACCTGAGACCTGACAGAAATGGGCACATACAGGCGATCGCCGGGGTCGGGTCATCCTGTTGGGCTTCTTTTACTTTGGATTCGATCTCCCAAGTGAGGGTGGCAAACACGCAGGATGGTTGGAGGATAGTCCCTGGGCTGGAAGTGTCCTCCTTGGAGTCGTATTGGTGGGAGAGCGCATCCAGCTTCCCGTTCTTGGACCCCGGACGGTACGTGGGGGAAAACTTGAACCGTCCAAAATATAACGCCCAACCAGCCTGGCGGGAGTACAAACATTTGGTGGCCTGAATATACCCCAGGTTTTTATGATCAGTCCATACCACAAACAGTTGTTCTGCCCCCTCCAACCAGTGCCTCCATTACTCCAATGCCAGTTTCACCGCAAGGAGCTCCTAATTCCCATCGTCGTAATTCCGCTCGGTGGGGCACAGTTGGCGAGGATAGAAGGTGCAGGGGTGAAGCTTTTCGTCTGAACTTGATTGTTGGGACATGACTGCTCCTATCACAGAGTCAGAGGCGTTCACCTCGATAATGGGCTGGGTCCAGATGGACCAGGTGGTGAAACGCCTCTTCAGGTCGGTGAATGCCGAGTCAGCTTCGGAGTCCCAACAAAAGGTGATGGCACAATCATATGGGTGGTGCAGAGGCAGGGAAAGGGCCCGTTGTTTACAGAATACCGGTCCCAGGTCATGGTATTCTGTGGGGACTCGGGACAAATCGAGGGGTTCCGGGACAGGCAGAGTCGCGGTAGCTTCCCTGGGAGATGGGGCTGACCGGCTCCATTTGGCTATCCTCCCGGTAGACCAGTCGATGTGGGGATTGTGTTGGGTCAGCCATGGATACCCTAGAACTACTGAGGCTTGAGATGAACAGATGAGACTGAATTGTACCTCCTCCCAATGGTTGCCAGATAGGATCAAGGTCAGGGGCAGCATACAGTAGGTTACCCGAGCCAGCAGTTTTCTGTCCAGGTCCCGGGCCTCCAGGGGGGTAGTTAGTGACTCACAAGGTATTCCAGCCTAGGAGGCTATGTCTTCATCCAGCAGATTGCCCTCAGCATTGGAATCCACCAAAGCAGACAGGGACAGAGACTGTCGTCGGTAATTCACGGTAGCCGGGATCTGCATCCAAGTCTGGGGATCTGAAGGGAGAATCGTTCAGCTCACCAGGGCCCCCTTTTTCACTGGTGAGCCCTCCCTTATGTCCGCTGAGGGCAGGTATCCCGGAAATGCCCTGGCTGGCCACAATAGAAACAATCCCCAACTCTCCACCTCCGAAGTTGTTCGGCCGGGTAGAGCCAGTTCTGTCCCATCTGCATCGTTCCTCCCCCAGGGTAGTGGGGACAGTTGGAGCAGGAGCTACATTTGGAGTGACTGGGGAAGGGAGGCTGGCTGAGACTGATAAGGTGGACCATGGGCTTCCCCGAGGAGCGGGAGTGACTGGTTCTTTCTCTCAGCCATTCTTGAAGTTGATTATCTAATCTAGTGGCTAGTGAGATCAGAGAGTCCAGACAGTCTGTGTCGTCCCTCGCTGCCAGTTCATCTTTTATCTTATCCGAGACGCCCTGTCGAAACACCTCCCGTAGGGCTTTGTCATTCCAACCTGAGTCTGCGGCTAAGGTTCGGAACTCGAGGGAATAGCTTGCTACGCTTCGTGAACCCTGACAAAGAGACAGCGTTTGGTGACATCCTCACCACAAATGGGTTGTCCGACGACCTTCCTCATTTCAGCAACAAAGGAGGGGAAGGAGGAACAAACCTCTGGTCTGCTATCCCATATCCTGGTTGCCCGAGCCAAGGCATCGCCTCGTAACAGCCCCATGATGTACACAATCTTGGATTTATCTGAAGTGTAGGTACGTGGCTGTAGCTCAAAGACCAGAGAGCATTGTAACAGGAAGGCCCAGCACCTCCCTCGGTCCCCAGCGTAGGAATCGGGCTCGGGGACGTATGGGTCTCGAGCGGACTGTGTTACCGATCCCAGGGGCAACGCCATCCCGAACGGTGTGGCTTGGGTAGTGGAGTTTCTTGGAGGGGACGGAGAAAGGGAAGCGGAAACTCGGTCCACCTGCTCATTGACCTTCCGTACATTCGTGGACAGTGTCCGAAGGTTTTCCATGACCACCTTAAGTAGTTGGTCGTGGGCGCCCAGTAGGTAGCCCTGACTGGCGAGGTCCCGTTGTAGGGGATCCGTGTCCGCTGAGTTCATTATGGCCAGTTCGTTCTGTTACACGAGTGAGGCGGTGGATGAATCCTAGTGCAAGAACACGGGTGCAGGGGCAGAGTTGGGAGGCGTTATTAATGTAGTGAGCATGGAATCGGTATCCAGGAGCGATGCTAGACTTAGAATGCAGTCCTAAGAACCATGAAACGAGGTTACTCACACTGGAGTCGACCAACGAACTGGCAGCTCCTTGTTGTGATCACAGGGTCTTTATCCTGCATTTTCTGATGGAAATCAGGTGTGTGTAGTTAGTGGAACCTGGGAATGATTGGAAACTAAACGAGGGGATTGAGGCCCAAATCCAAGGTGGGGGATTGCCAGAAGGGACCACGACAGCCTGCGGGAAGATGTTAGCAGGACATCTGCAGAACTCTCTACGTCATTTTAACAGAAGGAGCTAGATACTGGAAATCATTTGGAAAAAAAGCTGGTTTTTTAGTCCCAGCAGCAGAGAGGAGGAGCCAGCAACATTCAAATGTTATTTTGCCGGTGTAAAAGGGATGTGGGCTCTCATCGA
This sequence comes from Hemitrygon akajei, assembly GCF_048418815.1. Classification (NCBI taxonomy): domain Eukaryota; kingdom Metazoa; phylum Chordata; class Chondrichthyes; order Myliobatiformes; family Dasyatidae; genus Hemitrygon; species Hemitrygon akajei. The sequence continues at coordinate 19,741,962 of NC_133132.1, read as the reverse complement.
GCAGCCAGTCTGAGAGCGCTGCACCTGAGCATAAGTATTGAGGTCTTGCAGAGATTTCAACAAGGTAGGAACGGATAAGAGCAGTTTAGGTTTTGCTTAAAATTACCCTTCTGATTCGTGTGGCTGGGATGGCAGTTAGGGCAGTGGCAGCATCAGGAGGTGGGAGATCAGCGACACTGCCGGTGTCATGATGACTTCACCTGCGGAAGGTGCTCCTGACACATCACATGAAAGAACTGGAGCTGGAATTGGCCATGCTTAGAATCATCTGGATACCGTTGATGGGGTTGAGCATTCAAGAGAAAGCAGCGGCTACGGCAGTCAAGTTGGTGGCATGGGGAACAGCTCCGGGGCTCAGCAGGCAAGGGTGAAGGAACTAGAGTGACAGGAGACTCAATGGTTAGGGGCCAGACAGGAGATTCTGTGGCCATGAAAGGGGCACCAGGATGATGTGTTTCTCTTGAATATGCCCCGTGCAATGTGCTAGTGAGGATATGGCAGGCGAATGCATAGCTGAAGAATTGGGCAAGGATTCAGGGATTCACATTTTTGGACTATTGATTTGTTTCAGTAATAAAAACGGACAAAGACGGCCAGATACAGTAACCTTAGATGGCAAGGGAGCTAGTTAATTTCGATCAAGGAGAAGGAGAAAGCGTAAGTAAGAAGTGGGAAGCTGAAATGAAACAGGGTGTTTGAGGACGATAAAGGAGGCAGAAGGGAACTCAAAAAGAATCTAAGGAGAGCTAGAGTCACGGAAAGTCCTTGGATTAAAATCTACATCAAGAGCAATAGGATAACTTGGAAGAGGATAGGAACAGTCAGTGATAAAGAAGAGAACTCATGCTTAGAGTCAAAGGATTTGGACGAGTACTAAATGAGTACCGTAGATTCCGGATTATAAGCCGCTACTTTTTTCCCACATTTTGAACAGCTTTGAACTCTGCGGCCTATAATCCAGAGCGGCTAATACATGGTTTTTTTTCATGCCGCCTCGTAAACATTTTGCCTCGTAACAGTAGACCAATAAAATTGATGAGTAGTTCACAGAGGTCCAATGAAATTGTACGATAAATCAAGCGCACTTTCACAATTAAATTATTGTAAATCAGTCATTTGTACTCACCCTCATCAACATGGAAAATACTCGAAGAAAAGCAAGACCCGAGCGCGTCAGACCCGATTAGACCCGATCGCGTTACGCAAGCGCGTCAGACCCGATTGGACCCGATCGCGTACGCAAGCGCGTCAGACCCGATTGGACCCGATCGCGTTACGCAAGCGCGTCAGACCCGATTGGACCCGATCGCGTTACGCAAGCGCGTCAGACCCGATTAGACCCGATCGCGTTGCGCAAGCGCGTCAGACCCGATTAGACCCGAGCGAAAACGCTGCTTTTAAGTTAAAGTCGATCAATAACTTTTCCTGGTAGGCTGCAGTATATATATTTTTACCAGTCGCTAGGAGATATTGGAATGTTGTTCGTGCTGTTCAGTAAAAAAGTATATGCAACGTAATTTGTGTTACCGATACGTATGTATATTTAAAAGTAGCGGTGCGGCCTAAAATCCGGTGCGGCCTTTACAATTAAAAAATTGATTTTATTTCTAAAATTAGAGCCTGCGGCTTTTAATCAGGTGCGCTCTGTAGTCCGGAATCTACGGTACTTTGTGTCTATGTTTACCGAGGAAAGGGATATAGAGGATAGTGAGGTCAAGATGGAGCACAGTAAGATGCTAGGATAGTTTGAGAATAGGACAGAGTTATTGTTAGGTCAATTGACACACAGTACTGTAGCAATTTTATGTATTGCACTTACAAATTTCATGACATATGTGAGTGATGATAAACCTGATTCTGATATGGGTCTCTACTGTGGACAGAGAGTGGGAAGAGGGCAGAGAGAGGGAAATCATGTTGGGAAATGGGAACGGAGAGGGGAGGGAGTGGGAAGTATTCTGTAATGATTACTAAACCAGCTGTTTGTAATCAAATGACTTTGCATGGTGTCTCAGGACTGGGTGTGTATACACACATGCCCTTGCACTCCTTCACTGCCACCAATTCCACACTCCATCCTCACCATTTCCAGCATCTTACTGAGTCACTCCCCGCTCCAACTTGACAAATACAATATTGTGCAAAAATCTTAAGCACCTTAGATATATATACAGTTGCAAGAAAAAGTTTGTGAACCGTTTGCAATTGCCTAGTTTACTGCATTAATCACTCATAAAATGTGGTCTGAACGTCATCTAAGTCATAATAATAGATAAACACAATCTGCCTGAACTAGTAACACACAAACACTTCTGTTTTTCATGTCTTTATTGAAGACATAGTTTAATCATTCACAGTCCAGGCAGGAAAAAGTATGTGAACCTTTGTATTTAATAACTAACAGAACCTCCTTTAGCAACAATAACCTCCACCAAATGTTTCCTATAGCTGCTGATCAGTCTTGCACAAAGGCGACAAGGAATTTTAGATAATTCCTCTAAACAAAACTGTTTTAATTCACAAATATTTCTGGAATACCTTGCAAAAACAACCCTCTTCAGGTCATGCCACAGCATCTCAAATGGGTTAAGATCTGGACTTTGACTTGGCCATTGCAAAACACAAACTTTCTTCTTTTTAAACCATTCTGTTGTTGATTTACTCTTGTGTTTCGGTTAAGGTTTTGGTATTGGCATGTTGTGCCCTTTTTCCTCCAAACATAATGTGCATTTCTGCCAACAAGTTCAACTTTTGTCTCATCTGTCCACAGAATATTGACCCAGAAGCATTGTGGAACATCCAGGTGGTCTTTGGCAAACATAACATGTACAGCAATGATTTTTTTTTAGAGAACAGTGATTTCTCCGTGGTGCCCTTCCATGAACACCACTCTTATTCAGTGTTTGTCTGATAGCGGACACATGAACAAAGACTTTAGCAAGTTCTAGAGATTTCTGCAGGTCATTTGCTGCTACCCTTGGGTTCTTTTTCACCTTCTACAGCATTGCACGTTGTGCTCTTGGTGTGATCTTTGCAGGGTGCCCACTCATAGGGAGAGTAGAAAAAGTACAGATTTTCCTTCATTTGTAGACAATTTCTCTTACTGAGTACGGACACTCAGGTCTTTAAAAAAGCTTTTGGAGCCTTTTCCAGCTTCATGCATCTCTACAATTCTTCTTCCGAGGTCCTCTGAAATTTGTTTCGATCAAGGCATGGTACACATAAACAGATCTTTCTTGAGAACAGCAGGCTCTGTCAGTAACCTGACTTTGTGAATCTTCTTCACCTCTACAACCCACACTTCCAATCTCTTTTCACTGATTGGAACACCTCACTCCAAGTGGCTTCTCTAAAAGGCATTACCCCAGAGGGTCACATACTTTTTTTAGCCTAGACTGTGATTGTTTAAATACTGTATTCAGTATTGATGAGAAGAAGTACAACATGAAGTGTTTGTGTGTTATTAGTTTAGGCAGATTGTGTTTGTCTGTTATTGTAACTTATATGAAGATCAGACTACATTTTATCAGCAACTAATGCAGAAAACCAGGTATTGCAAAGGGTTCACAAACTTTTTCTTGCAACTGTAAGTGCCAAAGACTTTTGCACAGTACTGTGCACCAAGTTACTTCGAGAGTTGAGAGATGAAACTGCTGGGGTCTTGATCAAGATCTTTAGACCATAAGACATAGGAGCAGAATTAGGCCATTTGGCCCATTGAATCTGCTCCGCCATTCAATCATGGCTGATCCTCAACACCATTCCACTGCCTTCTCCCCATAACCTTTGATCCCATGTCTAATCAAGAACCTATTAATTTCTGCCTTAAATACACGACCTGGCCTCCACAGCTGCCTTTGGTAAAAAATTCCACAAACTCACCACCCTCTGGCTTAAGAAATTTATCCACATCTCTGTTTTAAATGGACACCCTATCCTGAGGCTGTGCCCTCTTGTTCGAGCCTCCTGCACCATGGGAAACAGCCTTTCCACATCTACTCTGTCTAGGCTTTTCAACATTTGAAAGGGTTCAATAAGATCCACATCATCCTTCTAAATTCCAGAGAGTACAGATCCAGAGCTATCAAGCGCTTCTCATTTCGCCTTTCATTCCCGGAATCATCCTTGTGAACTGCCTCTGGACCCTCTCCAATGCCAGCACATGAGCCCAAAGCTGTTCACAATACTCAAGGTGTGGTATCACATGCCGAATAAAGCCTCAGCCTCGCATCCCTGATCTTATATTCAAGACCACTTGAAATAAATGCTAACATTGCAATTACCTTCCTCATCACTGACTCAATCTGCAAGTTAACCTTAAGGGTGTTCTGCACAAGGACTCCCAAATCCCTTTGCACGTCAGATTTTTGGATTTTCTCCCCATTTAGAAAATAGTCTGCACATTTATTTCTCTTAGCAAAGTGCAAAAAAATGCATTTTCCAAAATAGTATTTCATTTGCCACTTTCTTGCCCATTCTCCTCATCTATCTAAGCCCTTCTGCAGCCTACCTGTTTCCTCAACACTATCAGCCCCTCCACTAATCTTCGTATCATCTGCAAACTTGGCAACATCTAAATACCATCATCTAAATCATTGATATACAGCATAAAAAGCAGTCCCACCCCGACCCCTTCAGAACACCACTAGTCACTGGGAGCTAACCAGACAAGGATCCTTTCATTCCCACTCGCTGCCTCCTACCAATCAGCCAATACTCTAACCATGTCAGTAACTTTCCTGTAATATCATGGGCTCTTAACTTGGTAAGCAGCCTCATGTGTGGCACCTTGTCAAAAGCCTTCTGAAAGTCCAAATATACAACATCCACTGCATCCCCTTTATCTATCCTACTTGTAATTTCCTCAAAGAATTCCAAAAGGTTTGCCAGCAAGATTTTCCCTTAAGGAAACCATGCTGGCTTTTGTCCTATCGTGTCCTGTGTCATTAAGTACTCCATAAACACATCCTTAACAACTGACTCCAACAACTTCCCAACCACTGAGGTCAGGCTAACTGGTCTGTAATTTCCTTTCTGCTGCCTTCCTCCTTTCTTAAAGAGTAGAGTGACATTTGCAATTTTTCAGTCCTTTGGCACCAGTCCTCATGCCAAATGCAAATTATTTTAGAAAGATCATTGCTAATGCCTCCACAATCTCTACCTTTACTCCTTACGGAACCCCAGGGTACCCCAGTAGATCTTTCAGTGTTTTTCAGCACTTTCTCCCTTGTAATAATAACTGCACTCACTCTGGTCCTTCAGACACATCAACAGCTGGCACACTGTTTGTGTCTTCCACAATGAAGATTGATTCAAAATACTCATTTAGTTCATCTCCTTGGCCCGTTATTATTTCTCCTGCCTCATTTTCTAGCAGTCCAATATCCATTCTCATCTCTCATTTTTTACATACTTGAAAAAGCTTCTACTATCCACATTGATATCACTTGCTGCCTTGCTTTCATATTTCATCTTTTCCCCTCCGATGATTCTTCTAGTTGCTATCTATAGGTTTTAAAAAGCTTTCCAATCCTCTATCTTCTCACTTATTTTTGTTTTGTTGTATGCCCTTTCTTTTGTTTTTATATTAGCTTTGACTTCCCTTGTCAGCCACAGTTGTACTATTTTACCATTTGAGTATTTCAGAATCAGAATTAGGTTTATTATCACCGGCATCTGACATGAAATTTGTTAACTTAGCAGCAGCAGTTCAATGCAATACACAATCTAGCAGAGAGAGAGAGAAAAAAATAAAATAAAACATCATAATAAATAAACAAATGTATCAATTACGTATATTGAATAGATTATTTTAAAAATGTGCAAAAACAGAAATACCGTATTTTAAAAAAGTGATGCAGTGTCCAAAGCTTCAAAGTCCATTTAGGAATCGGATGGCAGTGGGGAAGAGGCTGTTCCTGAATCGCTGAGTGTGTGCCTTCAGGCTTCTGTACCTCCTACCTGATGGTAACAGTGAGAAAAGGGCATGCCCTGGGTGCTGAGGGTCCTTAATAATGGACGCTGCCTTTCTGAGACACCGCTCCCTAAAGATGTCCTGGGTACTTTGTAGGCTAGTGCCCAAGATGGATCTGACTAGATTTACAACCTTCTGCAGCTTCTTTCGGTCCTGTGCAGTAGCCCCTCCATACCAGACAGTGATGCAGCACGTCAGAATGCTCTCCACAGTATAACTATAGAAGTTTTTGAGTGTATTTGTTGACATGCTGTATCCAGAGATACCGGCCACATGATAGATGCACTGCCACCTGACTGGTCAGAGGACACACCACACGCTAATCAACATTTGGTCCCTCCCAACTAATCAATGCACACCTAAGTTATTGGTCACCTTAATTGGATCATCTCGCCCAGCCCCATGCTATAAAAGGTGAGACATGTGCCTGGCTCTCTCTCTCTTACAGACCACCTCATTGAAGGTAAGTGCATTGATTTATGTTTGGGAAGGTCTATCGTTTGTCCTGGTAAGGGAGACGCAGCTATCCAAGGTCAAGGGGGATAGCTGTCGTAGTGCTTTTCCCTTGTTCTTTGTATGTGTAACTGTACCCTGTCCCCACACCGTTTTCTGTGTATTGTACAGCCAACCTGACCTTCCCCACAAGTGTTAACCCTAAGCGTTTTTTGTTAGAATATTGTAGTCGCTTGTGTTGACCCGACTTCCCCTTGTAAATAAATTCCTTATTATTAAAACTGTGTGTGTCCAGGCCTCTACTGTTGAGACTCAAAAAACCAGTTATTTTCCATCACAACACATGCCAACTCGCTTCAAACTCCTAATAAAGATTAGCCGCTGTCTTGCCTTCTTTATGACTACATCAATATGTTGGGACCAGGTTAGATCCTCAGAGATCTTGACACCAAAGAAACTGAAGCTGCTCACTCTCTCCACTTCTGATCCCTCTATGAGGATTGGTATGTGTTCCTTCGTCTTACCCTTCCTGAAGTCCACAGTCAGCTCTTTCCTCTTACTGGCGTTGAATGCCAGGTTGTTTCTACGGCGCCACTCCCACCCTCTCATCACCACCTGAGATTCCACCAACAATGGTTGTATCGTCAGCAAATTTGTAGATGGTATTTCTTCATTTTTGGAATACATCTGTCCTGCACCTTCCTCATTTCTCCCAGAAACTCACGTCATTGCTACTCTGCCCTCATCCCTGCCAACAGCTCCTTCCAATTTTCTTTGGCCAACTCCTCCTTGGCCAATTACCACTGTAATTTCCACTGAAATACTGCTGCGTCAGACTTTACTTTCTCCCTACCAAATTTCAAGTTGAACTCAATCACATTGTGATCAGTGGCTCCTAAGGGCTCTTTTACCTTAAGCTCCCTAATCGCCTTGGTTCAGTACATAACACCCCGTCTAATATAACTAATATAATCCAGAATAGCTGATTCCTAGTAGGCTCAATGACAAACTGCCCAAAAAAGCCATCTTGTAGGCATTCAACAAACTCACTCTTTTGAGATCCAGTACCAACCTGATATTCCCAATCGATGTGCATGTTAAAATCTCCCATGACTATCATAACATTGCCCTTTTGACTAGCCTTTTATATTTCCTGTTGTAATCTGTAGTCCACATCCCAGCTATTGTTGGGAGACCTATATATAACTGCTATCAGGGTCCTTTCACCCTTGCAGTTTCTGAACTCAAGCCACATGGATTCAATGTCTTCCGATCCTATGTCACATCTTTCTGCTGATTTGATTCCATTCTTTACCAGCAGAGCCACGCCACCCCCTCTGCCTACCTTCGTACCCCTCCAAGAAGGTCATCCAGCTGCTGCTCCAGATCCCTCACACGGTCTTCAAGGAGCTGCAGCCGGATTATCTCCTCACTCTCCCGTACAAGTCGAAGGTCATCCAGCTGCTGCTCCAGATCCCTCACACGGTCTTCAAGGAGCTGCAGCCGGATGATCTCCTCACTCTCCCGTACGAGCCGAAGGTCATCCAGCTGCTGCTCCAGATCCCTCACACGGTCTTCAAGGAGCTGCAGCCGGATTATCTCCTCACTCTCCCGTACAAGCCGAAGGTCATCCAGCTGCTGCTCCAGATCCCTCACACAGTCAAGGAGCTGCAGCCGGATGCACTTCGCGCAGATGTAGTTCCCTGTGAAATATGGGTCTCCCAGGATGACATGAAGAACACAAAATGGCCAGTTACTACATTAAGTGCAGCAAGAGAGAGAAAAAAAGGAAATCTTAGCAGAAACTCACCCAGAGCCAACTTCTCTTCCAAGCCGAAGCCTCCTTTGAGTCAAAGCCTGACACTCCCACTCTCACCACTGGCCCCTCCCGACAATGGCCACCCCACTTGTCCTTCTGTATTTTTATTTAATTTGCTGTGCCCTGCTCCCGCCATTGACTGAGCCTCTGGATTCTCGGAAAGCCACAGGTGTAGTGCTGGATGTAGTAGTCCCGTGGCACTTAAATCCACTATGAGGATGCTCTTTGGTAGATTGGTCATGAAGTACATCACCTCCTGCATGGGCAGTGACTTAAATCTGCTCCAGTTTACCTACCATCACATCAGGTCAACTCAACCCTCGAACATCTGGACAGATGATCTTCATTGATTACAGCTCAGCAATCGACACTATCACCCCTCAATACTAATTAATAAGCCCCAAGATCTGGGCCTCAATACGTCCTTGTTTAACTGGATTCTCGACTTTCTCAGTTGCAGACCCTAGTTAGTATGGATTGCCAACAACATCTCCTCCACAATCACCATCAGCGAGGTGCACCAGAAGACTGTGTGCTTAGTCCCTGCTCTGCTCACTTTATACTCATGTTTAATGTATGGAATTGCTAAGTACAGCTGCAATGCCGTATTAAATTTGCTGACAGTTGTTGAAGAAATCAGCATTTAGGAGGAAGAATGAAAATCTGGTCCAGTGGTGCCACAATAACCTCTCATTCAACATCAGCAAAACCAAAGAGCTGATTATTGACTACAGGAGGCACAAATGGAGAGTCCATACGTCAGTCCTCATTCGGAGATCAGAGGTTGAGAGGGTCACTAGCTTAAAGTTCCTTGGCATTACCATATCAGAGTATCTGTCCTGGGACCAGCGTGTCAGTGCCATTTCAAAGAAAGCAAGACAGTGACTCCACTTTCTTAGAAGTTTGCACAGATTCAACCTACAGGCTCCTGCAGCAGAGTGAACAACTTCACTCAACACAAAACTGAATTAATCACTGAACAAAACCAATGGACTCATTTTCAAGAACTCTACAACCCATATTCTTGGTGCATTTTTTAACCAGCACTAGTGGTGACTCCATCTGAACTTAATGACGACAAACCAATTGGCCTCACATCTCATGTGATGAAGTTGGTAGAGAGGCTGGTCCAGACTTACCTTGAACCGCAAGCAAGATCTTCTTTGGACCCTCTACAGTTTGCCTACGTGGGAGTGGATGAGGCCGTCAGCGAGCTCACTCACACCTGGATGATGCTTGTGGCATTGTGAGAACCACAGTTTTTGATTTCTCTCATTCCTTCAATATAATCCAGCCACTTCTGAGCAAGTATCTGCAAAGGATGAGCCTAGACAAATCCACCATCTCCTGGATTACTGACTACCTGATAGACAGACCCCAGTTTCTACAGCTGGGTTGTTCTCTGTCTGAGATAGTGGTGACAAGGTCTCTGTTCCTGATCACACTGTACACCTCAGACTTGTTTGTGGAGTGGTGTGAGAGGAGTCACCTGCTCCTGAATGCGACCAAAACCAGGAAAATGTTGATTGATTTTAAGAGGAACAGGAGTGTGACGAGACCTGTATACATTCTGGGAGAAGAAACTGGGGTGGTGGAAGAGTACAAATACTTGGAGGTTCACCTCGACAACAAACTTGATTGGCTAACACCAAGGCTGTTTACAAGAAAGGGACGAGCAGACTCTGTTTTCTAAGGAAGCTGAGATCCTTCGACGTGTGCAGCAGGACGTTGGAGTCTGCTGTAGCGAGGGCAGTCTTCTTTGCGGCTTTATGTTGGGGGAGTAGCATTGGTACTGGTGATGCGAAAAGACTAACTAAACTCATCAAAAAGGCTGAATCCGTCCTTGGCTACAACCCGGACTCTTTTGAGTTAGTGGTGAAGAGGAAGTCACTAAACAAAATGTTATCCGTTATGGACAATCAGGCACATCCTTTCCATGACCTACTGAATAAGCAGTAGAGCATGCTTTTCACCTCCACTGTGTTACATATCCCGTGGGTATCTTGTGACTGTCTTATGACCATGATATAATTGAGTATCTTGTGAGCATGATGTAATTGTCTTGTGATGGTGGGGTGATGTAATTTTCCCACCAGTGTGAGGTCACATGATGTAATTTCCCCACCAGTGTGAGGTCACATGATGTAATTTTCCTGCCAGTGTGTGGTCACATGATGTAATGTTCCAACAGGTATGTAAGGGGAAACCCCTGTTGTGACACAGGTTAGTTCGATCGTCAGTTCATTAGTTCTGCTGCGTATTCGTCTCATGACGCAGTTTCGTTTTTAAAGTAGCGTTTTTACTTTCTATTGTAAGGAAAAAACCGTTGTGCCGGCAGTTTCGCCAATTGCTGCCGGTTCTGGTTTGTTGCATCTTTGATTTATCTTTACAGTCTAGTTGGAGAGTGAAGACCGTACCGAAGTACAGGAACCCGAAGGATTGAGTAAAGTTGGTGTCATTTGGCAGTTTTGTAAAGGATCAACCTTATTGAATCTTCGTTCAGGAATAGTGACCTGCATCTGAGATAACCCCTGCAAGATCAGGAAGGTTTGTGCAGTGTTCATCCTCCAGCAGCAAAAAGGTCAGTTCCTTTAAGCCACTTTATTTCCTTCATCACAAATCCTTTGGACAAGGCATCTCTCAACTGTGATCAGCAGATTCATCGTTTTCTTTGGAGGAATTGTTGTTGCAGTAAAGTCTCTCCTTACTGGCTTGGTCTTTCGAATTTAGCACTTTAAGATTGTGTTTGAATTTACCACTTTAAGAACTATTCCAGAGTTTGGCTGTTTGTGAAATTGCCGTACAGCAGTTAACTTCCGGTTAAGTTAGTCGTTTGTTTACTTTTCACTTTTGTTGAGCAGAGTTTAATAAATGTTTATGTTTGTTTATAAAACCTGACTAAATTTTATATTCATTGTTGCCAGCCACATAACAGCTATCACAAGGATTGTTACAGAAAATCTTTCCTACCAAATGCAATAAGCATATACAACAGTGCATCTCTCTGTGAGGGGAGAATAGTCATTTGAGTACAATGGTCTCTTTTTCTTTTTTATTATTTCATACATTGTTATTGTGTATTGATAAATTATTATTCTGTATTTTATTATTAGTTAAGTCTGCATACTTCTAGGCGTGCTTTTAAATGTTGCTGCTGTAACGGAAGTATTTTACTCTCAGGATCAATAAAGTACTTATTATTATGATTATTGGCATGATTATTATTTATTTAACTTTTTGTATTTGCACGATTTGTCTTATTTTGCACATTGATTGCTTGTCAGTCTTTGTGTGTAGTATTTTCCATTGATTCTATTCTATTTCTTTTTTCTACTGTGAATGCTGCAAGAAAATTAATCTCAGGGTAGTACTTAGTGGCATATATGTACTCGGACAATAAATTTACTTTGAACTTACTCTGGCTGGTGGCTGAAGAAGGGAAATAGAGGTAATTCTGGAAGTTATAGACCTTATGTCAGTGGTAGGGAAACAAACGGGAAGGATTTTAGGGACAAGATTTATGTGCATTTGGAGAAGCATGGTTTAACTAGGGACAGTCATTTTGGCTTTCTGCTGGGCAGTTCATGATTAACTGATCAGATTGAGTTTTTCAAGATGACAGTAGCGATCACTGAAGGCAAAGCAGCAGATGTTACTTACGCTGATTCTAGTAAGACATTAACAAAATTCCACATGGTAAGCTTATCCAGAAAATTTGGCTGCATGGGATCCACAGTGACTTGGCTGATTGGATCTAAAATTGGCTTGCCCATAGAAGACAGGAGGTAATGCTGGGTCTTCTTCTAGATGGAAGTCTGACCAGTGGTGTTCAATGAAGACTGGGACCTCTGTTGTTTGTTGTATATATAAGATTGCCAAAAAATAGAGCAGGATATGGTTCAGCAGCAGATATGGGTGGAGAAGAGAGAGAGAGGGAGTTTAATCCAGGCAAGTACCACACTTTGAGACATCCAACATAAAAGGAGAATAAACAGTTAATCCCAGGATTGTTAGAGAAATCTTGGAGCCCAAGTGCAAGGCTCTCTAGAAGTGTCTGCACAGGTTTATATAATGGTAAAGAGGGCATATGACACACTTATCAGTTGAGGCATTGATTTCAACTCGGGAATTTATGTTGCAGCTTTGGACTGCATTCACTTCTGGCTGCCCCATTTTAGGAATGATGTGGAGGCTCTGGAGAGGGTACAAAAGAGGTTCACCAGGATGGTTGGACAAACTTGACTTATTTGCTCCGTAGTGGCTGAAGCTGTGGGCAAACCTAACAGAAGTTTATAAAATTCTTGAGAGCCACAGACAAAGTAAACAGCCAGCATCTTTTTCACGGTCAAATTAACAAGCGAATTTGTGAAGTGTTCCATAATTTTAAGGGCGGCGCAATACTATAGCAGTTAGTGGAGCCGTTTACAGCATCACCTGTTTGGTGGATTGGTGTGCTGCTCTGATCTCTGAGGTCAAGAAGCAGCTTGTGAGAATGTCATCTCGATAACCACATTCTGCATTTTCAGCATTTTGTTAATCCAGGTATTTATCAATAGAATAAATCTTACATTCAAAGCTGCATGTCTCTTTATTTTTCCCTCCATTATTATAAATGCATGAAAATTTAATTTAATTTCACCTAGCAGGAAGGCATGGAATATTCTCGCCCTCTCTCATTCTGGTTCACTATCTCCTGCAGTAGCACGATTTTGTTTTTATTCTCTCCTAGTTACCTCATCACTATTTCTGCTGCGCAGCTTAAACATCAGAGCTTCCTGTTTCTCCTCTGTCTTTGTGTCTCAGTTTAATTCGTTCCACTGTTTTATATTAATTCAGCTAGTACTATATGTTCAGATTTTCACTGTTTTAATCTTCATTTTACAATAAGTAACGACAATGTTTTGTATTGGCATAGAAATGAAGAGGGAGTAACAATATTTTTTTAGCTGGACTTGCATCAAGTGAATCCGCCCTTCCTGAAATGCTAATCACCTGATGATTAAACCACGCATCTGCTACTGAGAGTATTTACTGAAACTCGCAGTATCTCCTGAAATTATCTGCATAGCAAATGCAGATAATTAACGATACATAAACAGGGAACTGGTAAACAAGAAAATTCCAGTTTGGGTGTACCAAGTGGAAGAAGAACAGGAAAGCAGTCATTTTTTTTTTAAGTGATTTCACATCCCAGCCTGATGTTGAAGTTAGCCTCCAGTAAGAAAATGGGCAAAAGATTTCTTGCTTCTGTGTGAAGAGTTTGAAGTTCAGGGTTTCGAGTTCAGTGACTGACTGGAACGTTACTTCCAACAAAGAACAGGTGAAATTCACCTCTTAACTTAATGGTGCCTGCTCCATAAGTTCACAGCTGATCTCTTACCTCAGTGTACTACCTCAATATCATTAAATATCTAAAAAGCTAATAACATTTTTCTTGAATAATCTTAGTATCCAAATTTATACAATTCTACTGTGAAATCCAAGATATCACTCCCCTCTGGGAGAACAAAATTCTTCTCAACCCTGACCTGAACGTCAAACACTTATTCTGAGATTTTAACGCTGCTCTTAGTAACCACATCTGAGAGAAACACCATCTCCACATTTGCCCCATTAAGCCCCTCAAGATATTTATGTTCCAGTGAGGTCATTTTCAATTGGTTTAATAAATATACTGAGAAAATCTTTAATCTGCATGCCATTGAGAGAGATCATAAATACATTGAGGTAGTACAAAAGGAGAAAACAGAATGCAGAATATAGTATTACAAGTAGGGGGGCAAATGAAGTGCAAGGACCATGATAAGATGGAGTCAGGGGTTCATCTTGCGCCTATAAGTGGTTTGTATATATCTCTTATAATAGCAAGATAAAGTGTACCTCAAACTTGATGATATAAGAATTGGTAGAGATGGTATATATAATTATCTGGATAGACAGGGTCTGATTAGGAACAGTCAACATGGTTTTGTGCGTGGAAGGTCATGTTTGACAAATCTTATTGAATTTGTTGAAGAGGTTATGAGGAAAGTTGACGAGGGTAAAGCAGTAGATGTTGTCTATATGGACTTCAGTAAGGCCTTTGACAAGGTTCCTCACGGAAGATTAGTTAGGAAGGTTCAATCATTAGGTATTAATATTGAAGTAGTAAAATGGATTCAACAGTGGCTGGATGGGAGATGCCAGAGAGCAGTGGTGGATAACTGTTTGTCAGGTTGGAGGCCAGTGACTAGTGGTGTGCCTCAGGGATCTGTACTGGGTCCAATGTTGTTTGTCACATACGTTAATGATCTGGATGATGGGGTGGTAAATTGAATTAGTAAGTATGCAGATAATACTAAGATAGGTGGCCTTGTGGATAATGAAGTAGGTTTTCAAAGTTTGCAGAGAGATTTAGGCCAGTTAGAAGAGTGGGCTGAGCGATGGTAGATGGAGTTTAATGCTGGTAAATGTGAGGTGCTACGTTTTGGTAGGAATAATCCAAATAGGACATACATGGTAAATGGAATGCAGTAGAACATAGTGATCTAGGAATAATGGTGCATAGTTCCCTGAAGGTGGAATCACCCCATGTGGATAGGGTGGTGAAGAAAGCTTTTGATATGTTGGCCTTTATAAATCAGAGCATTGAGTATAGGAGTTGGGATGTAATGTTAAAATTGTACAAGGCATTGGTAAGGCTGAATTTGGAGTATTGTGTACAGGTCTGGTCACTGAATTATAGGAAAGATGTCAACAAAATAGAGAGAGTACAGAGAAGATTTACTAGAATGTTACCTGGGTTTCAGTACCTAAGTTACAAGGAAAGATTGAACAAATTAGGTCTTTATTCTTTGGAGTGTAGAAGGTTGAGGGGGAACTTGATAGAGGTATTTAAAATTATGAGGGGGATAGATAGAGTTGACATGGATAGTCTTTTTCCATTGAGAGTAGAGGAGATTCAAACAAGAGGACATGAGTTGAGAGTTAGGGGCAAAAGTTTAAGGGTAACACGAGGAGGAATTTCTTTACTCAGAGAGTGGTAGCTGTGTGGAACGAGCTTCCAGTAGAAGTGGTAGAGGCAGGTTCGGTATTGTCATTTAAAGTAAAATTGGATAGGTATATGGACAGGAAAGGAATGGAGGGTTATGGGCTGAGTGCAGGCCAGTGGGACTTGGTGAGAGTAAGCGTTCAGCACAGACTAGAAGGGCCGAGATGGCCTGTGTCCGTGCTGTAATTGTTATAAGGTTATATGTGTTCTCAAGCTTTTGAATCCTCTTTTTCTTTTCAACTTGAGAGAGTACTACTTACCTCCCTCATTTGAGACAAGCCCATGAATCAAGCTGGGGAACATTTGCTGCACCTCCTCTGATGCAAATCTATTCTGCCTTTAAGTGGTTGTGCACAAGGGCACCCAGTTTCCACTGAACACACCATCAGTGATCAGTCTTTTACTGTCTAAAAAAAGGCTGCATTTCTGGTTTCCATTTCACATATTTCCACATTATAGTCCACATGCCATTTCTTTGCTCATTCATTTAATTTTACTGAAGTCTTTCTGTAAACCTTTCACATTCAACACTGCCTTTACAGTGTCATCAGCAAACTGGTATTTACAGTGCCTTTCAAAAGTATTCATCCCCACCCCCAGAGGTTTTTCATGTTTTATAGTTTTACAAGATTGAATCACAGTGATCAGAATGGATTTAATTTGGCTTTTTTGACATTAATCAACAGAAAAAGACTCTTTCGATGTAAAGTGAAAACAGATTTCTACAAAATGATCTAAATTAATTACAAGTATCAAATACAAAATAATTGATTGCATATATATTCACCCCCCTTTAATACGACACACCAAATCATCACTGGTGCAGCCAATTGATTTTGGAAGTCACATAATTAGTGAAATGTTGATCTGTTTTTGGAGACCTGTGTGCAGTCAAGGTGTTTCAATTAATTGTAGTAAAAATACACCTGTATCTGGAAGGTCCAACTGCTGAGAACTCAGTATCCTGGCAAAAACTACACCATGAAGACAAAAGAACACTCCAAGCAATTCCGCAAAAAGGTTATTGAAAAGCACAAGTCAAGAGATTGATACAAGAAAATTTCCAAATCACTGAATATCCCTTGGAGTACTGTTAAATCAATCATTAAGAAATGGAAAGAATATGACACAGTTGTAAATCTGCCTGAAGCAGGCCATCCTCAAAAACTGAGTGACCGTGCAAGAAAGGGACTAGTGAGAGAGGCCACCAAGAGACCTATGACAACTCTGGAGGGGTTACAAGCTTCAGTGGCTGAGATGGAAGAGACTGCGCAGACAACAACCATTGCCCGGGTGCTTCACCAGTTGCAGTTTTATGGGAGAGTGGCAAAGAAAAAACCACTGTTGAAAAAAACTCACATGAAATTTTGGCTAGAGTTAGCCAGAAAGTATGTGGGAGATTCTGAAGTCAAGTGGAACAAGGTTCTACAGTCTGATGAAACCAAAATTGAGCCTTTGGCCTTCAGACTAAGCACTAAGTTTGGCATAAGACAAACATCACACATTATCAAAAACACATCGTCCCCACCATGAAGCATGGTGGTGGCTGCATCACGCTGTGGGAATGACTCACTGCAGCAGGCCATGGAAGGCTTGTGAAGGTAGAGGGTAAAATGAATGCAGCAAAATACTGGGGGAAGTCCTGGAGGAAAACCTGATGCAGTCTGCAATAGAACTATGACTTGGGAGAAGATTTGCTTCCCAGCAAGTCAATGACCTCAAGCATAAAGCCAATTGCTACCAAAAGTGTCTTTTTTTGTTGATCAGTGTCTAAAAAGCCAAATTTAAACCCACTGTGATTCAACGTAATAAAGCATGAAAGCTTCCAAGGGCAGAGTGAATGCTTTTTATAGACACTGTATTATGGAGGCACAACAGGCTACAGTTGCTGGAATCTGGAACAAGACACAAAACAATGGAAGAAAGGAATAAGGAACTTAAAAACTGTGAAAGCAGAAAGGTCTGAAGGTAGGTAAGTCATCTGGAGCAGGGTTCTAAAATTGTGAGGGCATTAGTAGTAATCTTTCTAGAATCACTAGATTCTGGAATGGGTCCAGAGGACTGGAAAATTGCAATTGTCCCTCCACTGTTTAAGGCCATAAAATATAGGATCAGAAATAGGCCACTTGGCCCAACAAATCTGCTCCGCCATTCACCATGGCTGATCTATTTTAACACTCAGCCCCAAACTCTTGCTGTGTCCCTTCATTCTTTGACCAACCAAAAATCTATCAACCTCTGCCTTAAAT
The DNA here is from genome assembly GCF_048418815.1 of Hemitrygon akajei. Taxonomy (NCBI): domain Eukaryota; kingdom Metazoa; phylum Chordata; class Chondrichthyes; order Myliobatiformes; family Dasyatidae; genus Hemitrygon; species Hemitrygon akajei. The sequence continues at coordinate 19,724,437 of NC_133132.1, read as the reverse complement.
ATACATAAAGACATGGCCTTCACAGTTACCTGTGGCAAAAATTTCATGGATTCACCACTCTCTGGACAAAGAAATTCCTCATCTCTGTTCTAAAAGGACACCCTTCTATTCTGAGGCTATGTCCTCTGGTCTTAGACCCTCCCATAGTATGAAAGATCCTCTCCACATCCACTCTATCAAGGCCTTTCACCATTCAATAGGTTTCAACGAGGTCACCCCTCATTCTTCTGAATTCCAATGAATATAGGTCCAGAGCCATCAAAAGCTCCAAATATTACAAGCCATTCAAACCTGGAATCATTTTTGTGAACCTCCTTTGAACCCTCTCCAGTTTCAGCACATCCTTTCAAGAAAAGGGGCCAAAACTGTTCACAATAATCCAGGTGAGGCCTCACCAGTGCTTTATAAAGTTTCAAAATTACATCCTTGCTTTTATATTCTAGTCCTACTGAAATGAATGCTAACATTGCATTTGCCTTCCTCATCACAGACTCAACCTGCAAATTAACCTTTATGGAATCCTGCACAAGGATCCCAAATCCCTTTGCACCTCAGTGTTTTGTATTTTCTCTCCATTTAGAAAATGGTCAACCCTTTCATTTCTTCTACCACAAAGTGCATGACCATACATTTGCCACTTCTTTCCATGGCCTCCATATTTCCTCAAAGCTATCTGCCCCTCCACCTACCTTCTTATCATCTGCAAACTTTGCAACAAAGCCATCAATTCCATCATCCATATAATGTAAGAATAAACAGTCCCAACAACCGGTCTGTACACCTGTAGTCACCGGCAGCCAACCAGAAAAGGGTCCTTTTATTCCTACCATTTGCCTTGTTGCAGTCATCTATCCATGTAAGTATCTTTGCTGTAATACTATAAACTCTTATATTGTTCAGCAGCCTCATGTGCAACACCTCGTCAAAGGCCTTCTGAGAACCCAAGTAAACAACATCCACTGACTCTCCTTTGTCTATCCTGCCTGTCATTTCCTCAAAGAATTCCAACAGATTTTTCAGGCAAGGCTTCCCCCTAAGGAAACCATGCTGACTTTTGCCCATTATATCCTGTGTCTCCAAGAACCCCAAACCTCATCCTTAATAATGAACTCAAACATCTCCCCAACTACTGGTCAGCCTAACTGACTGAAAATTACCTGTCTTCTGCCTCCCTCCCTTCTTAATATAAAGGCCAAAGAGAGGGCAGAGAGTAGAGCAAAACGTAGTGGGAAGTTAGAGGATTGGGAAGCTTTTAAATAACAAAAGAAGGCAACTAAAAATGTCATTAAGAAGGTAAAGATGGAATATAGAAGTAAGCTAGCTAGTAATCTTTCAAATTTTTGAAGTGCATTTATGATAAAAGAATGTATAAATTATACAACCTTGAGATTTGCTTGCTTACAGACAGTCACAATGGAACCCAAAAGAACCCAATTAAAAAAAACAAGCCCAACCCCCAGTGCCCAGAAAAAAACTCAAAACAAATCATGTAAGCAATAAGAGCAAGCAACTACAACAGCATTCCCAACCAAATTGAGTCCTTAGATCTAAATCTGAGGAGCATCGGAAGTAACGTACATTGAAGAGGATAACAAAAGTTTCTTCAGCTACATAAAGTGTAAAAGAGAGACAAGAGTGGATATTGGACCGCTGGAAGATGATGCTGGAGGGGTAGACAGACAGACAGACATACTTTATTGATCCCGAGGGAAATTGGGTATCATTACAGCCGCACCAACCAAGAGTAGTGTAGAAATATAGCAATATAAAACCATAAATAATTAAATAATAGTAAGTACGTTATTCCAAGTGGAAATGTCCAGGACCTGCCTATTGGCTCAGGGTGTCTGACACTCCAAGGGAGAAGTTGTAAAGTTTGATGGCCACAGGTAGGAATGACTTCCTATGACGCTCAGTGTTGCATCTCGGTGGAATGAGTCTCTGGCTGAACGTACTCCTGTGCCTAACCAGTACTTTATGGAGTGGATGGGAGACATTGTCCAAGATGGCATGCAACTTGGACAGCATCCTCTTTTCAGACACCACCGTCAGAGAGTCCAGTTCCACCCCCACAACATCACTGGCCTTATGAATGAGTTTGTTGATTCTGTTGGTGTCTGCTACCCTCAGCCTGCTGCCCCAGCACACAACAGCAAACATGACAGTAATGGGAGACAAGGAAGTGGCAGATGAACTGAGTAAGTATTTTGCATCAGTCTTCACTGTGGAAGACATAGCAGTTTCCTGGAAGTTCCAGGTGTCGGGGGTCATGAAGTGTGTGATGTTTACATTACTAGAGAGAAGGTTTTTGGGAAATTGAAAGGTCTCAAGGTAGATAAGTCACCTGGAGCAGATAGTATACAGCACAGGACTCTGAAAGAGATGGCTTAAGAGATTTTGGAGGCATTAGTAATGATCTTTCAAGAATCTCTAGGTTCCAGAATGGTTCCAGGACACTGGAAAATTACAAACACCGCTCCACTCTTCAAGAAGAGTGTGAATTATTAGAAGAAATTATAAGCTGGTTAGTCTGACTTCAGTGGTTGGGAAGATTATTAAAGATGTGCTTTGCGGTACTTGGAAGCACATTCCAAATTCCAGATATAACACTAAGAAAGTGATTAACAGACAAAATACAATTATGAAAATGCAGATTAACAGTTAATTATTTTGCTAAGCTTGAAAATGTATGTATTATACAGATGTTTTTATGTTACACCCAGCCCTTGAACATTACTGGCTCCTATCTTCAAACCATTTTGGTTGTTCATTCACTACTGGTCTGCTATGGTATGCTGACATAATTCCACAAAACTATTACTAGGACACAGAACAGCACAGGAACAGGCTATACAGCTCAGAATGTTCTGCCAAACAAGCTTAAAAGCAAATCAAAAACATTAATCCCTCCTACTTACAGCATGTCCATACCACCGAGATACAAAACCTCACATTATCTGATTACAGACTCGAGTAAGTCCCCTCAACCACTACCCTGCCAAAAGGCCTGTTTCTGTGCTGTAATGTTCTATGGTTCTAAATTCCATTCTGCTGGAGATAACTGAAGGATGATCCAGAATTTGGGAACACGCTATTTAACTACAGGGTCATATTGTTTCCTCCATAATTTGTCTACAACATTCTTTTTCTCACTTTGACAACGGCTGGGTTGGCTCAGGAACAAATCATGGACCACAGTGGCTGTCCAACAACTCACTCAAAATGAAGCACAAAATTTTAGAAACACTACAGTGAACATATTCAAGATTACCTCCAAATTATTTATCACAGAATATGAGTCACAGCGAACCATATCTCTTAGCTCGATAAAATTATATATTTACATATTAATAACTTATTCTCTTTAAACAATCCTTGGGAACAAGAGGCTTGTTTCCATTCTTGTTCTGTGAGTCCTGAGCTGGCAGATGAGGCCAAAGATGGGAGCAGGAGGTGCTCAACAGGTAGGTGATCTGCACTCCCACTACTGTTTAGGTTGGGATTATGTTCTCTGGACAAATGGATCTTGGGATCTCAGTACCATCATGAGTGCTCTATTTTAAGAAATAATGGGCAGGAATTCCCACAAACTGATGGTAATGTTACACATTTTTAAGGAGGCAGCAGTAATCATCACCTTCCTCTCCATTATTATGCCTGCAATATATTGTAAATCAATTGACAGCCAATGTCAGCATCTGATCACAGAACAAATCCCCAGCAATGATACTTTACTTATATTCAATTGTGTACACAGGACAGATCACATTATTTGTGTATGTCTTAAAGAAACAGGGTTCGTAAACCATACTAAAATACAGAACTATAATCTTAAAGCTACCCCAGAGCAACATCACGATCTCCACAGACACAGGTACACAAGGCACCTGTGCTTCGTCCTCTGCTCTTCTTGCCTTACACTTACGATTCGGTGGCTAAGCACGCTCCAATGCCAGTTTGCCAGCGACATCACTGTCACAGACCAAATCAAAGGCAGTGACGAATCAGCATGTGGGAGGAGACTGAAAATCTGGCTGAATGGTGCCTTAGCAACAATCATAACTCAATGGCAGGAGCTGATTATTGACTTCAGGAGGAGGAAACCACATGTCCATGAGCCAGTCCTCATGGGATGATCAAAAGTGAAGAGGATCAGCAACTTTAAATTCCTCAGTGTTATTATTTCAGAGGATCTGTCCTGGGCCCAGCGTATAAATACAATCATGAAAAAACCACAGCATTTGCTTCCTTGGGAGTTTGCGAAGATTTGGCATGACATCTGAAACTTTGACAAACTTCTATAGAGGTGTGGTGAAGAGTATATTGATTGACTACATCACAACTTGGTATGAAAACACCAATACCCTTGAAAGGAATATCCTACAAAATGTCGTAGATACAGCAGAGTGCATCATGGGAAAAACCCTCCCCACCATTCAGCACATCTACACGAAGCATTGTCGCAGGTAAGCAGCATCATCAGGGATCCCCAACAGCTAGGATATACTCTCTTCTCATTGGTGCCATCAGGAAGAAGGCAAATCAGCCTCAGGACTCACAACACCAGTTTCAGGAACAGTAATTATCCTTCAACAATCAGGTTTTTGAACCAAAGAGGATAACTTTATTCAACTTCACTTGCCGTATCATTGAAATGTTCCCACAGCCGATGTACTCAGTTTCAAAGACTCTTCATCGCATGTTCTCGATACCTATTGCTTATTTATTTATTATTTTACTTCCTTTCTTTTTTGTATTTGACCAGTTTGGTGTCTTTTGCACAATGGTCAAATACAAAACACAAATAGCCTTAAATTGAGTCTATTATGGCTATTATTCTATTATGGATTTATTGAGTATGCCTGGAGAAAAATAAATCTCAGGGTTGTATATGGTGACATATATGTACTTTGATAATAAATTTATTTAGAATTTTGAAAATTTGCAACATCCACTGATACATGCAAATACCTGGATTGTAACCAATTAAGGAGCATTGATGATGAAACTGAGGATATCACACAGAACAAAACTGACAAATTCCATGAGGGTGCAACAATGCCGTTGTCAATGCAGCAGAAAACAAGCTGGGGAGCAGTGCTGAAGTAAGTTTGGTATATGGACATCCACATAGCCAACAAAAAAGGAGGCAAAACTAGGGCTTATGCAAAGGCCCATGGCTATTCCTTTGGTCTGAAGAAAGTGGGAGGAACTAAAATAAATTTCTGAGGGTAAACAGATAGTGCCTATAAAAAGTATTCACCCCTTTAGAAGTTTTCATGTTTTATTGTTTTACGACATTGAATCACAGTGGATTTAATTTGGCTTTTTTAACACTGATCAACAGAAAAGACTCTGTGAAAACAGATCTCTACAAATGGATCTAAATAAACACAAAATAATTGATTGCATAAGTATTCACCCCCTTCATGTCAGTATTTATTAGATGTACCTTTCGCAGTAACTACCGCCTTGAGTCTGTGTGGATAGATCTCTATCAGCTTTGCACATCTGGACACGGCAATTTTTCCCCATTCTTCTTCACAAAACTGCTCAAGCTCTGTCAGGTTGCACGGGGATCGTGAGTGAACAGCCCTTTTCAAGTCAGCCACAACTCCTCAATTGGATTGAGGTCTGGACTCTGACTTGGCCACTCCTGGACATCAACTTTATTGCTTTTAAGCCATTCCTGTGTAGTTTTGGCATTATGCTTGGGATTTCCCTGTATTTTGCTGCACTCATTGTACCCTCTACCTTCACAAGCCTTCTAGGGCCTGTTGCAGTGAAGCATCCCCACAGCGTGATGCAGCCACCGCCATGCTTCACGTGTGTTTTTGATGATGCATGGTGTTTGGTTAATGCCAAATACAGTGTTTAATCTAATGGCCAAAAAGCTCAATTCTGGCTTCATCAGACCATAGAACCTTCTACTAGCTGACTTCAGAGTCTCCGGCGTCTTCTGGCAAACTCTAGCCAACATTTCAGGTGAGCTTTTTTTTTAACAGTGGCTTTCTCTTTGCCACTCTGCCAAAAAGCTGCGACGGGTGAAGCACCCGGGCAACAGTTGTTGTATGCACAGTCCCTCCCATCTGAGCCACTGAAGCTGTAACTCCTCCAGGGTTGTCAGAGGTCTCTTGGTGGCCTCTCTCACTAGTCCCCTTCTTGCTTAGTCACTCAGTTTTTGAGGATGGCCTGCTCCAGGCAGATTTACAGTTGTGCCATATTCCTTTCATTTCTTTAACTTAACTGTACTCCAAGGGATGTTCAGTGACTTAGTAATTTTCTTGCATCCATCTCATGACTTGTGCTTTTCAATAATCTTTTTGCAAGTTGTTTGGGGTGCTCTTTGGTCTTCATGCTGTAATTTTTGCCAGGATACTGACTCACCAGCAGTTGGACTTTCCAGATACAGGTGTATGAATTGAAACAGCTTGACTGCACACAGGTCTCCAAGAACAGTTCTCCATTTAACTAATCATGTAACTTCTAAAATCAATTGGTTGCACCAGTATGATTTGTGGTGTGTCACATTAAAGGGGGTGAATACTTATGCAATCAATTATTTTGTGTTTGATATTTGTAATTTAGATCACTTAGTAGAGATCTGTTTTCACTTTGACACGAGTCTTTTTCTGTTAGTTCCTGTCAAAAATCCACTGTGATTCAATGTTGTAAGACAACAAAACATGAAGACTTCTGGGGAGGTGGGTGAATAATTTTTGTATTCTGACAGTTCTGCCAGAAGGAGGAAGAGGGTGGTGGTTCTGTGTCCAGAAAGAAACCAAGCCATAAGCGTTCCTAAAGGGGGAGTATGGAGACAGGACATGCACAGTGAAAATAAGGCAGCTAGAACCATGGAAATAAAAATTTCAAAGTGGTGAAAGCATGCGAGGTGTCACAGATGTAGGTGGGAAGGAACTGGATCGGAGCAGGGGTGTCAAGAGTTGGGTAGGGCAAGAGGGAGCAAAAACTATGTGTCTATCAGGACAGTTTTGCTTGTGAATCACGCAATGTGCAATTGAGTGAGAACAAGTTTGGAGCCAGGTAGTGATGTCCCCTTCCTGTTAAGACTGTTTGAGGTAACTTATTTTTTTATTTTTTCTTACTTCTCCTCTAATATTTATTATCTGTGCACTTGTAATGTTCCTGTGAAACTGCAATTTCCTTTGAAATCAAAAAGTATCTCTCTCTCTCTCGGGGAAGAGAATTAAGAGTGATACAAAGAATAGCATCTGATCTGCATTATAGTCATACAGCACAGAAATGAGTTCTTCTGTCCAACTGCTCCACACTGACCAAAATTTCCACCTAAACTAGATCCACATGCCTGCATTTGGCCCGTAACTGTCTAAACCTTTCCCATCCATGATTCTGTCCAAGTACCATTTAAATGTTTAACATTTTTACTGTTTTAATAGTGTTTTCAATTCTGCTAGGAAAATTAATAACATGTCCCTTGAAACTGGAGTTTTTCTGGATGCCTTCAAAACTGTAGCTGTCAGATTCCTACTTAAAAAGCCAAACCTTGACAGGGTGGTACTAGCTAACTACAGAAACTATGTCAAATCCTTTCTGTCTGGACAAGATTCCTGAGAAAGTTATTTTCAACCAACTCAATAACTTTCTGAATGAGAACAACATTCTCAAAAAATTTCAGTAGGTTTCTGAGCAAACCACAGCACAGAGATGACCCGCAGCAAAACTGTCAGTGACTTCACTGATGCCAACAGAGTCTCAGTTCTAATTCTTCTAAATCTAAGTGCTGCTTTCAACACAAGTGACAACAACATTTTCTCACAGTACTGCCTTGAGCACTGGGTTGGCTTCTCTGGCCGTGCTCTTAATTGGTTTTGTTCATATATTTTAGAGAAATTTTTTTTCGCCTGAGTTGGAAAGCAATTTTCCAAGAGATACAATGTACCTTTTGGTATTGCTCAGAAAAGCTATGGTCTCATACCCTTCTTATTATAATGTTCCCCTTAGAGGGCATAAACTTGATTTCCACAGTTCTGCAGATGACACAGAGTCTTATATCTTGGTTAAGCCTGATGATGATAACACCCTATCTTTTCTCATTTCTGGTATAGCTGCAATAAACAAATGGATAAGCAATAATTTCCTAAAACTAAATAAACATAAACCTGTAATAACTTGGCTCCCCTTGTAAAATCAGAAGTAAGTCGCCGGGGTGTTCATCTTGATTCAGATTGAATTTAAATCCCACATAAAGAAAACAACCAGAGCAGCATTTCTACACTTAAGAAATATTGAAAAGCTACATTAATTTCTGTCACATAATGATGCTGAAAAACTACAGTAATTTACACCGTTATATTGAATAAACTAAATTCTGGCTTTTTACTGGTCTTCTAAAGCAATCTACTGACAAACTTCAAATCATTCAGTACGCTGCTGTTAGACCTTGAACCAAAACCAGGCTGAGGGAACGTATCACCTCCGTACTAGCTATACTGTATCTGTATACTGGCTTCCTGTATCTTTTAGAATTGCTTTTAAAGTTCTCTTTATTTTTAAAAAAAAGTTCTTAATAGTCTGGGACTGGAGCACATCTCAGAATCGTTTTCTTTTTATAATCCTCCTCGAGCTCTCAGGTCTTCTGCTAGCCAGTCTCTACCGGACAATTTCCCTTAAAAGATAATTGATAGGTCAGTGTTTCTGAACTATCCTCCTGAACTGTGCAAGTTATTACTTAAAACTGTAAGGGATGCAGAATCAGTTGACACTTCTAAATGTTAACTCAAGACCTATTTATTTAACCTTGCTTTTAACTTAACTTTTTTTTTATTTCCATGTTTATTTTTATTCTTTTTTTATTTTCACATGCGTATTTTTATCCCATTGTAAAGCACTTTGAACTACGTCATCTGTATGAAAAGTACTCTATTTATAAATAAAGTTATTACCATAAACGTTGTTAGCCTACCTGCTCAACCACTTCTGCTGGCAGCTCAAGATTTTTCACCCCTCTATAACATCACCCCTCATTCCAATGAAAAATATTCCAACCTGCTCTACCTCCCGCTATAACTCTATCCCTTGAGTAACACCTCATAAATCTCTTCTGCACTCTCTCCAGCTTAATGTGCTCTTTCCAATATCAGGGTGAGCAAACTGAGCACAATATTCTAAACGCAGCCTCACCAACGTGTCGTACAACTGCAACACAACATCACAACTTCCATACTCAGTGCCCTGACTAATAGAACCAGTATGCCAAAGGCCTTCTATGCCGGTTTCTAACTGTTACGACTCTTTCAGGGAACCATGTACTTGTAGTCATAGCTCCCTCTGTTCTACAACACTCCCTGGAACTCTACCATTCACTGTGAAAATCTCATTCTCATTTCTCTCTCAAACTGCAATATCTCATATATCTGAATTTAACTCCATTTGCCATTCCTCTAGCTGATGAAAATCATTCTGTAAGTCCTGATAACCACCTTCCTCGTCAAAAGTATGACCTATCTTAATATCATCTACAAATTTACTATCCATGCCTTGTACATTTTTATCCAAATTATTTACATGGATGACAAAAAGTAATTGGCCTTGTACCACCCCCATAGCACACCACTAGTCATGGGCCTCAAACTAGAAAAACAACTTTCCACTATCGCCCTCTGCTTTCCACCATCAGGCCAATTGTGTGTGTTGCTCAGTTTTCCAGCATCTACAGATCTTCTCTTGTTTGTGGTTTGATTACTACTCTGCGAAGTCTCTTCCTGGGATGCCTACCCTGAAGAAATTTAAACTTTCCCTTCAACGGGAGTTCAGTGAAACGCTCTCTTACTGCTCCTCTGCTGCTCTCTGACTCTTTGATCACCCAGAACCGCTACTCACCTACCACCTTGTATTTATCTCTCCCCTCCCTCCACCTTTTAACTCTACGCCTCAACCTTTTTCCTTCCAGTCCTGCCGAAGGGTTTCAGCCCAAAACATCGACTGTACTTTTTTCCATAGATGCTGGCTGGCCTGCTGAGTTCCTCAAGCACTTTATGTGTGTTGCTCAGATTTTCTCTTGTGTATCCAATTAGCCAGCTCTGTCTGAAACCCATGCAATCTAATGTTTGCATAGCAGCCTACCAAGTGGAACCTTATCAGAGGCCTTGCTTCAGTACGTAGAACTTACATCTATTGTCCTGATCTTAACCACCTTTTTGGTTACTTCTTTAAAATTTTCAATCAAATTCATGACATGATCGTCCACACACAAAGCTGTGCTGACTATCCATAAGGAACCGTTGTCTTTTCATGTGCTTTTATACCTTATCTTTCAGAATGCCTTCGAATAACTTTAATTTTTTTTATTATAAGAACAAAACCTTTTGCACTTGTTTCATTAACTTGCTTCTCTTGGCCAAATGTGTAAGCACTTGGTTAGTGCCAAGTAGCGCTGGGATGACCATTTGTGCTTTTTGTTGAATTTGTTGATTTCAGCCTGAACTCCAGCACAATTAGGAAAGTATGCCTATTAAGTACTGCCGGAAAACGTTGTGTAGCCAGTTTTGAAAGGGTTTCCAATTTCTATTATTTGTACTTATTAAACTCAGGTGTCTTTCAAACTTCTTTTCCTGACTTAACATTAACTACCAGTAAAGGAGGTCTACCAACTCAAAAATTCAACATATTACATGCATGTAATGGCATAGTGAGGGAATTACTTCAGTTCTAAGAGATTGATGAGCAGGCATTGAAATATGATGGCAGAATATAGTATTAAATCAAATATAATGGCAGAATGTAGTATTAATTCAAATATGATGGCAGAACATAGTATTAATACAAATATGATGGCAGAATATAGTATTAATGGTAAGACTCTTGATAGTGTGGAGGATCAGAGGGATCTTGGGGTCCGAGTCCATAGGACGCTCAAAGGAGCTGTGCAGGTTGACTCTGTGATTAAGAAGGTGTACGGTGTATTGGCCTTCATCATCAGTGGAATTGAATTTAGGAGCTGAGAGGTAATGTTGCAGCTATATAGGACCCTGGTCAGACCCCACTTGGAGCACTGTGCTCAGTTCTGGTCGCCTCACTACAGGAAGGATGTGGAAGCCATAGAAAGGGTGCAGAGGAGATTTACAAGGATGTTGCCTGGATTGGGGAGCATGCCTTATGAGAATAGGTTGAGTGAACTCGGCCTTTTCTTCTTGGAGCGACGGAGGATGAGAGGTGACCTGATAGAGGTGTATAAGGTAATAGAGGCATTGATCGTGTCGATAGTCAAAGGCTTTTTCCCAGGGCTGAAATGGTTGCCACAAGAGGATACAGGTTTAAGGTGCTGGGGAGTTGGTACAGATGAGAAGTCAGGAGTAAGTTTTTTACTCAGAGAGTGGTGAGTGCGTGGAATGGGCTGCCGGCAACGGTAGTACAGATGGATACGATAGGGTCTTTTAAGAGGCTTTTAGATAGGTACATGGAGCTTAGTAAAATAGAGGGCTATAGGTAAGCCTAGTCATTTCTAAGGTAGGGAAGTGTTCAGCACAACTTTGTGGGCCGAATGGCCTGTATTGTGCTGTAGGTTTTCTATGTTTCTCGCACCAACAGTGTGAACAAGTCCACCAAGCTGACTATTGTTCAATTTTAATTAAAGCTAAATACCAATTTGTAATCAATGTTCCAGCCCAACATTTCGTTTTACAAAATTGTCCCAATATTCACGATCATCTCATCCTCCATGCCACCTTTTCCAGTTTTACTTGTCCAAATATAATGATTCCTGTATATTTGTCCAAATATAAATGATCCTGCATATTTGTCCAAATATGATGCCTGTATATGTCCAAATATATGATCCCTGTATATTTGTCCGAATACAAATGGTCCCTGTATATTTGTTGAAATAGAATAGATCACTGTATACTTGTCCAAATATATGATATCCGTATATTTGTCCAAATACGTACATATGATCCCTGTATATTTGTCCGAATACAAATGGTCCCTGTATATTTGTTGAAATAGAATAGATCACTGTATACTTGTCCAAATATATGATATCCGTATATTTGTCCAAATACGTACATATGATCCCTGTATATTTGTCCAAATATATATAATCCTGTATACTTGTCCAAATATATGATATCTGTATATTTGTCCAAATACGTACATATGATCCCTGTATATTTGTCCAAATATATATAATCCTGTATATTTGTCCAAATACAAATGATCTTTGTATACTTGTCCAAATATATATAATCCTGTATATTTGTCCAAATACAAATGATCTTTGTATATTTGTCCAAATATATATGATCCTGTATATTGAAACCTAACATCTTTCTGATGAGCCCCTTTTATATCTTGATTATTACTGTCATGTGCTTTAGCTACTGTTGTTACCTATAGAATACTCCCACATGACTTCTTCCCTCAAACCCAGTCTGAGTCAAGATAATTTCTCACAACTGTGCTGATCTCACCTTTATTAACAGAGTCATCACACATTGATTTCCCTTTTGTCTAGCTTACAGAAATGTCGTTAGCTGGAACCTTTCAGTTCCTGGCTTTGGTTATCTTTCAATCAGGTCTGGAATAGTGATGAGATCAGACATGTTTATTACAGTACAGTTGACTCATCTTGTTACGGTGCTGTGTGCATTCAGATTAAATGCTTTTAACCATGTTTTCTGCTTTAAATCTATCCGCTGGTATGCCTTTCTGTTATGATCACCCTTCTTGTTAATTTGAAATATTTATTTCACACAATAAAACACATGGTTAATTGATTTATCCGAGTATATAACATATGTAATTGATGCTCGGAAATTCTAATTGACATTGCATAACATATTCTTTAAATATATTATTTAAATGCATACGTGGTGTCTCAAAATTACCAGAGAAGAGATTAGGATGCATCTTTTAAAAAAATAATGAAGGAAAACGTGTTTCAATTTGGAAGCAATTTCAACTCATTCTCACAATTAAGTTGCTAAGGATGAGCTACAGATAAACCTTATCACAGAGAAACTCACCTCGCCTTTCTTTACAGTCATAGATTGTCTCCTGGGAGTGATCTCTTCATTAATGCTGGACAGGAAGTTCTGTGAAATACGGAGAGCATCTTGTAGCAAAGGATGATCCAGATGGTTGACTGGAGTGTGTTTTAATAAATCCTGCAGGAACATCAGACATCAATCAAACCGCAGAACCTAAATCAAAAGGCAACGTAATTTCTGTTCACAAGTTCACCTTTTGATTGACATCCAAAGTGATCTTGCTAATATTTACTAATAATTAGAGTGCATGCAGAGAGGATGTTTCCTCTGGTGGGAGAGTCTAAGACCAGAGGACACAGCCTCAGAATAGAGGGGCGTCCTTTCAGAACGAAGATGAGGACTAATTTCTTGAGCTAGAGAGTGGTGAATCTGTGAAATTTGTTGCCACAGACAACTGTGGAGGCCAAATCATTGTGTATATTTAAGGCACAGGTTTATAGATTCTTGATTGGTCAGGGCATGAAGGGCTACAGGGGGAAAGCAAGAAATTGGATCAGCCATGATGAAATGGCACAGCAGACTCGATGGGCCAAATGGCCTAATTCTGCTTCTATATCTTATGGTCTAATATCACTTGGATTTTTCTTTGACAGTGAGTAACATAATGTAGATGCACAAAAGGATTTGGTAATAGAAGAGATAAGTTAATAACAGACATGACAACTATCTGCAAATAAAATTACCAAAGGCAAGCAAAATTAAGAGCATCTAAATTAAGAGATCAACAGCTTACAGAATCATAATTTACAAACAATAAACCAGAACCCTCCCAGCACAATCCCTTGGTGTATCCTGTCCCACTGACGGTACAAACCCACCAGAACTGAGGTACAATATAAGCAGGAGGGAGTAGCTCTGGGAGTGCGCAACTCTGATTTCAGGTTCCTCTGAACTCTAATGCAGGGGTTCCCAACTTTCTTATGCCATGAGCCCCTACCATTAACCAAAGAGTCCATGGACTTGATGAATGGCATCAAGTCAAACATCAGTAAGAAGACATCCTCGAGATTACCACCTTTATGTCCTTCTTCAGCTGATGGGACTGTGCTCTCCATGTTGAATAACACTTAGATGACAAGACCAACAACTGAAAGCGGCTCAAAGGTGGAGACTTCAAAATCTATTCACAACGACCAAGTAAGCCTGTATATTTACCTCATTCTCACTATCTACAGAATATGTGTCTGTCCACAATAGCACTGAAAGAAATGGCCAGTGCACAGTCTCCATATTATATAGCCCCTATCAAACTTGCAGCAAACGGAATAAATTCAGAATAAATGACTTGCCATATGCCTCTTTCTGTCATTACAATTAAATCAGATCAGTCCTAGCAACACACACAAAAATGCTGGAGGAACTCAGCAGGCCAGGCAGTATCCATGGAAAAGAGTAGAGTCGACGTTTCAAATCGAGACCCTTTGAGCAGGACCTGAGAAAAAAAGCTGAGGAGTAAACGTGGGGGGGGGGGAGGGAGAGAGAAGCATAAGGTGATAGGTGAAACCAGAAGGTGGGGAGGGGTGAAGTAAAGAGCTGGGAAGTTGATAGGTGAAAGAGATACAGGGCTGGAGAAGGGGGAATCTGATAGAAGAGGACAGAAGGCCATGGAAGAAAGTAAAGTGGGGAGGAGCACCAGAGGGAGGCGATGGGCAGGCAAGGAGATAAGGTAAGAGAGAGAAAAGGGGATGGGAAATGGTGAAGGTGGGGGGGGGGGGGGGGGCCATTACCAGAAGTTTGAGAGATCAATTATTGGGTAGTCTCCAACCTGATGGCATGAAACACCGATTTCTCGAACTTCCGATAATGCCCACCTCCACCCGCTTCACCAGCCCCCCATCCCCTTTTCTCTCTCTCACTTTATTTCCTTTCCTGCCCATCGCCTCCCTCTGGTGCCGAGCAAGAGGTAGGGCTGAGCAAACTTGTGGGCCTGAAGATAGCTAAGCCTCCTGGTCCTGATGGAATGCATCCCAGGGTACTGAAAAAAATGGCAGAAGTTATAGTAGGGGCTTTGGTGATAATTTTTCAAAATTCTCTAGATTCTGGGCAGGTCCCAGCAGATTGGAAGATGGTGAATGTCACATCACTGTTCAAAAAAAGATGTAGGCAAAAGCCAGGTAACTCTAAGCCAGTTAGTTTAACATCTGTAGTTGGGAAAATGCTTGAAGCTATCATTAAAGAAGAAATATCGAGGCATCTGGAAAGAAATGGATCCATCAGGCAGATGCAGCATGGATTCAGCAAAGGCAGATCCTGTTTGACAAACTTACTGGAGTTCTCTGAGGATATAATGAATGCAGTGGATAGAGGGGAACAAATGGACATTATTTGCTTGGATTTCCAGAAGGCGTTCGATAAGGTCCCGCATAAAAGACTTATCCATAAGATAAAGGATGCATAGAGTTGGGGATGATGTATTAGCATGGATAGAGGATTGGTTAACTAAAAGAAAGCAGAGAGTTGGGATAGATAGGTGTTACTCTGGTTGGCAATCAGTGATGAGCAGTGTCTTACAATCTACGCAGACACTTTTAAGAAGCAAATTACCTTGATCCCAAGATCTCTTTTTACATCAATGCTACTTAAGATCCTGGCATTAACTAGGTTCTTTCCATTTATGTTGGGGAAAAAACAATCCATCACTACCCCCCAGTCTTCTAACAGCAAACCAATTTTGTGTCCAATCAGCCAAGTCACCAAAGATCCAATGCTTTCTAATTTTCTGGATGAGCTTACATCTGGGACCTTGTTGAATGCCTTCCTAAAATCCATGTACACAACATTCACTGCTGTACCTTTATCAATTCCTCAGAAACATCAATCAGATTAGTCAGACAGGACCTGCCCTGCACAAATCATGCTGACCTCTCCCTAATTAGATCTTGTTTCTCCAAATGCACATAAATCCCAACACTAAGAATCCTTACCATTAGTGTCCCTTACAGTGATGTTAGACTCACTTGTCCATCATTTCCAGGATTATCTCTATTCCCCTTCTTGAACAAAACAACATTAGCTACCTGCCAGTCCTTCAGCACCACACCTGTAGTGAGTAAAGATACAAAACTCTTGGTCAAGGTCCCAGCAATCTCACCTCTCACCCCTCTCAACAACCTGGGGTATATACCATCGGGCCCTGGGGAGATGTCCACTGTCATGTTTATCAAGAGACCTTCCTAATCTCAAAATGCCTCAGCATATTAGCAGGCTCTACTCTGATGTCACTATTCTCTACATCCTTCTCAGTAAATATAAATGCAAAGTACACATTTAGCATCTCGTCCATATCTTCAGCCTCCAAGCCTAAGTTCCTTCCTTTATCCTTGAACAGTCCTACCCTTCCCCTGGTCTTTAAGCAGCCAGTCCTGTCTCTTTTTCAACCAAGTCTCTGTAATGGCCACAACATCATAGTTCCATACTGTAAGACCCTTACTATTAATACACCTTGCTGTGAACTGTCCAAACACATCCCAAAGTCATGTTGTTTATATCCCTTAGGTCCACACAATCCTTCCTTGCAGTACAACACCTAGTTTAGGTTCAATCCCTCTACTCTGTGACCATGTTGGTGCCCTGATTCAAGCCCCCTGATAATCTAGTTTACACTCTCCTGAGTAGCAGCAGTGAATCGTACAGCCAGGATCTTGGTTCCAGTTAAGATAACCTGGCCCTCTTATACAGGGCATCCTTTAATTAAGGCTTATAATATATTATGGGGAAATGATTGGCTAGGATAGAGCTACATCTTGAGTGCAAAAACTGAGATTGCTCTTTATGCAGGTAAGTACTGTTACTACACACACACAGGATTACATTGGATAATGGCACAGAAACATTCTGCCCAACCATGTCTCTGCTTATGATACTCTTGAGCCTTCTCCCATCGTGCCCCATCTAAATCTAACAGTGTATCTCTCTACTTCCTTATCTGCTACCCACTCTCTGTTTAACTACTAATTTTAGCCATTTCGTATGTTAGCAACAAGAGGTAAGAATCTGTAATTCTCTTCTGTTAATGAGAATGGTGGTCTGTTCATTGTTAACCTCACCCTCTTAATTAAAAGCAATAGTTTGGATTGTGATCACAGATGGCAATGGCTCAGCTGAATAGTGAAGCAAAGTGACACATCCCTCTGCAACACACAAAATGCTGGAGGAACTCAGCAGGTCAGGAGGGGAACAAACAGTTGTTGTTTTGGTCTATCGGAACTGGAAAGGAAGGAGGCAGAAGCAGAAGATGGGTGGGGGGGGGGGGAAAGGAGTAGAATCTAGCAGAAGATAGGTGAGACCAGGTGAGGGGGCAAGGTGGGTGGATGGGTGGTGGGGGAAAGGAGTAGAATCTAGCAGGTGATTGGTGAGACCAGGTGAGGGGGCAAGGTGGGTGGATGGGTGAGGGGGGGAAGGAGTAGAATCTAGCAGGTGATTGGTGAGACCAGGTGAGGGGGCAAGGTGGGTGGATGGGTGGGGGGGGTAGGAGTAGAATCTAGCAGGTGATAGGTGAGACCAGGTGAGGGGGCAAGGTGGGTGGATGGGTGAGGGGGGAAAGGAATAGAATCTAGCAGGTGATAGGTGAGACCAGGGAGGGGGCAAGGTGGGTGGATGGGTGAGGGGGGGAAGGAGTAGAATCTAGCAGGTGATAGGTGAGACCAGGTGAGGGGGCAAGGTGGGTGGATGGGTGGGAAGGAGTAGAATCTAGCAGGTGATAGGTGAGACCAGGTGAGGGGGCAAGGTGGGTGGATGGGTGGTGGGGGGAAAGGAATAGAATCTAGCAGGTGATAGGTGAGACCAGGTGAGGGGGCAAGGTGGGTGGATGGGTGGTGGGGGAAAGGAATAGAATCTAGCAGGTGATAGGTGAGACCAGGTGAGGGGGCAAGGTGGGTGGACAGGTGGAGGGGGGGAGAAGTAAAATCTAGCAGGTGATAGGTGAGACCAGGTGAGGGGGCAAGGTGGGTGGATGGGTGGGAAGGAGTAGAATCTAGCAGGTGATAGGTGAGACCAGGTGAGGGGGCAAGGTGGGTGGATGGGTGGTGGGGGAAAGGAATAGAATCTAGCAGGTGATAGGTGAGACCAGGTGAGGGGGCAAGGTGGGTGGATGGGTGGGGGGGGAAGGAATAGAATCTAGCAGGTAATAGGTGAGACCAGGTGAGGGGGCAAGGTGGGTGGATGGGTGGTGGGGGGAAGGAGTAGAATCTAGCAGGTGATAGGTGAGACCAGGTGAGGGGGCAAGGTGGGTGGATGGGTGGTGGGGGAAAGGAATAGAATCTAGCAGGTGATAGGTGAGACCAGGTGAGGGGGCAAGGTGGGTGGACAGGTGGAGGGGGGGAGAAGTAAAATCTAGCAGGTGATAGGTGAGACCAGGTGAGGGGGCAAGGTGGGTGGATGGGTGGTGGGGGAAAGGAATAGAATCTAGCAGGTGATAGGTGAGACCAGGTGAGGGGGCAAGGTGGGTGGATGGGTGGTGGGGGAAAGGAATAGAATCTAGCAGGTGATAGGTGAGACCAGGTGAGGGGGCAAGGTGGGTGGATGGGTGGTGGGGGAAAGGAATAGAATCTAGCAGGTGATAGGTGAGACCAGGTGAGGGAGCAAGGTGGGTGGACAGGTGGAGGGGGGGAGAAGTAAAATCTAGCAGGTGATAGGTGAGACCAGGTGAGGGGGCAAGGTGGGTGGATGGGTGGGGGGAAGGAGTAGAATCTAGCAGGTGATAGGTGAGACCAGGTGAGGGGGCAAGGTGGGTGGATGGGTGGTGGGGAAAGGAATAGAATCTAGCAGGTGATAGGTGAGACCAGGTGAGGGGGCAAGGTGGGTGGATGGGTGGAGTGAAGTAAGAAGCTGAGAGAGGATGGGTAGAAGAGATAAGGGACTGAAGAAGGAATCTGATATGAGGACTGAAGAAGTATACACCTGTTCACGTTTTTGAACGTACCTTAAGCTTCAAAAGGGTTCAAAACTATGATGATGATTAAGTAACACACACAAAATGCTGGAGGAACTCAATAGGCCAGTCTGCATCTATGGAAAAAAACACAGTCAACGTCTCAGTCCGAAACATCGACTGTACTTCTCTCCACAGATGCTGCCGGGCCTGCTGAGATCCTCCAACATTTTGTGTGTGTTGCTTGGTTTTCCAGCATCTGCAAATTTTCTCGTTTATGATGACGATTAGATGAGCTTTTACAGTTAGCTAATCATTGCCTGGCACTGCTGAACTTACATGGAGAACAAGTGTGCTTCGGGTGACTCGGTCAACAGGTTTATAGAGAAGAGCTGTGAAAAGAGAAAACAAGTCTGTAAGACACAAAAGCGCACATTTTGCAATTTCATAATGACATGTCAACACAATTTCTCTGTCCAGTGATGCTACCTAACCCACAGATTATCTCCAGCAAGTTCTGCTTTAATCATGGTAAAATACACAAGAGATAGAATCAGAGAACACTCCAGAAAAATAAAACTTTCTTCAAATGCACCTTCTTAAACCAGTAAACAAGGGAGACCCCACTGGAAGGCAGAGAAAGTATAGGGTGTTCTTAAAAGCAGTAATTGGAGGGGGAGCAAGGTTAAAGAAAACCCCAAAACATGTTGTAAGTGTAGTAACTTCAAGAGGGTAACCATGATGCTGGTATCCTCACTGTTCATTATACCAGGGAATAAGCAGGGTTCTCTTGGGACCAAAAAAGGTTAATGTGTGTGTGGAACTGCAATGAATTGTCCTCACTTGTGTTCATTATAGAGAAGGGCACAGTAATTCAAAATTAAGGAAGAGGGAATCAGTGGAATTTCAGAATAAACTACCATAAGGGAGCAGGAGTGAGTGACATTGCTATTACAAAGGAAAGAGTGCTAGGTAATCTCACGGGTCTTAAGGTGGATAAGTCACCTGGACCAGATGGACGACATCCCAGAGTCCTGAGAGAGGTTGCTGAAGGATAATGGATGCATTGGTCATGATCTTTCAAGAATCACTTGATTCTGGCATGGTGCCAGAGGACTGGAAAATTGCAAATGTCACTCCACTCTTTAAGAAGGGATGAAGGCAAAAGAAAGGAAATTATTGGCCAATTAGCTTCACTTCAGTGGTTGGGTAAGTGTTGGAGTCTATTATTAAGGATGAGGTTTTGAGTACTTGGAGACTAAAAATAAAAGTCAGTCAGTCAACATGGTTTTTGTAAAGGGAAATCTTGTCTGACAAATCTGTTAGAGTTCTTCAAGGAAGTAACAAGCAGGGTGGACAAAGGAGAGGCAGTGGATGTCACTTACTTGGATTTTCAGAAGGCATTTGACAAGGTGCCACACGAGGCTGCTTAACAGATACTGGTATGGAGAGCAAAATGGCTGACAGGCAGGAGGCAGTGAACGGGAATAAAAGGGGCCATCTTCTGGTTGGCTGCCGGTGATTAGTGGTGTTCCTCAGGGGTCAGTATTGGGACCATTACTTTTCACATTGTTTGTCAATGATTTAGATAATGGAATTGATGGCTTTGTGGCAAAGTTTGTGGATGATACAAAGATAGGTGGAGGGGTAGATCGTGCTGAGGAAGCAATGCAATAGCAACAGGATTTGGACAAATTGGAAGAGTGGGTAGAAGTGGAAGATAGCATACAGTGTTGGGAAATGTATGATAATGCACTTTGGACTATTATCTAAATGGGAAGAAGGTTCAAACATCAGGGGTGCAGAGGGACTTAGGTGTCCTTATCCAGGACTCCCAGAAGGTTAATTTACAGGTTGAGTCTGTAGTAAAGAAGGCAAATACAATGTTGGCATTTATTTCAAAGGGAATAGAATATAAAAGCAAAGAGATAATGGTGAGCCTTTATAAGACACTAGTCAAGCTGCACTTGTCATTGGAGAGTCCAGAGGAGGTTCACGAGGATAATTCTGGAAATGAAGGGGTTAATATATGAGGAGCATTTGGCAGCTTTGGGCTTGTTCTCTCCACAATTCAGAAGAATGCAGGAGGATCTCATTGAAACCTACCGAATGTTGAAAGGATTAGATAAGGTGGATGTGGAGAGGATGTTTCCTATGGTGGGGGTATCCAGAACTAGAGGGCACAGCCTCAAAATTTAGCAACAACCCTTTAGAACAGAAGTAAGGAGGATTTTTTTTAGCCAGAGAGTAGTAAATCTGTGAAATGCTCTGCTACAGTCTGTGGTGGAGACCAAGTCCATGCGTATACTTAAGGCGGAAGTTGATTGTTTCCTGATCAGTCAAGGCCTCAAAAGATATGGCGAGAATATGGGGTTGAGTGGGATCCCGTGCAACTTTATTCAAGAGGAGCCAGGATAAGATAGGTAATTACAGGTTGGTTTAACATCAATGATACAGAAACTATTGCAGAAACTTCTGAGAGGCAAGATTGATGAAAATTTTCTCTTGTTTGTCAAAAATAATCAGGATGGCTTTACTAAGAGGAAATTCTATCTGGCTAGTCTGATTGATTCCTTTGTAGCAACGAGGAGGATAAGTGTTGTTGGTGTAGTCTGCTGTTCACTGATTACAGCTCAGCTTTTAATACCATTATCCCCTCTGTATTAATCATCAAGCTCCTACACTTGTACCTCTGTACTTTCCTTTGCACTGTATTGTCGACTTTCTCATTGGGTAAGGACTGGTAATAACATCTTCTCCTTGTTGACCATCACACCAGCACACTTCAAAGAGTGTGCTTAGGCCACTGCTCTGCTCTCATGACAATGGTTTAGCACAACTCAAACGCCATCCATAAATAGGCAGGTGACTCTACTATGAATTTTTAATGGTGACAAGAATGTTGTACAGGGACATGCACCCATCCTCATTGAGGGGTCAGAGGTGAGTGGAAAGAGTGAAATGTTTTAATTTCCTGGGTGCCTACATTTCTGACACCTGCCCTGCACCCAACTGAAAGTTCAAAATTTCAAAGTAAATTTATTATTAAAGTGCATATATGTCACGATATATGAGCTTTATTTTCTTGTGGGCATACTCAGTAAAATCATAATAGAATCAGTGAAAGAACGCACCCAATAAGGTGGACAATCAATTGCACAAGGCAACAAACTGTACATGCCAGTGACTCTTCCTCATCAGGAGCTTGGGGAGATTTTGTATGCCAACAAAGATGCCTACACATTTCCAACAGTGTGTAAGGGGAGATGGCTTTGACTGGTTGTACTGCACCTTGCTCGGAGATTCCAATGCAAAGGATCCTAAGAGGTGACAGAGGGTTGTCGACCCCACCAGCCCCATCACGGGCACAACCCTCTGCACCATCAGGGACCTCTTCAACGGCAGTGACTGAAGAAGTTTGCATCCTTACCATCCAAAGCATGCTTTCCTCTTTTTAAAGGCAAGAGGGAGGGAGGAGGTTTAGGAGCATGAAGACCCACATTCAATGACTCAGAAACAGCCTCTCCCTCTCCGCCATCAGGTTTCTGAAAATTGCACGTACCCATTAATTTTTTGCACTGTTTATTTTGGAATTTATAATATTATGTCTTTGCACTATACCGCTGCTACAAAATAATATCACTTCGTATAAGACAGTGATAATAAACCTCATTCTGAACTGTTTTGGTGATAAGATCAGAAGGTCATGGTTCAAGACCCATGCTGAGCTTGTCAGTTTCATCAAATTTACCTCCAACTCCCACCCTGCCCTTGGGTCATTTCTGACACCTCTCTCCCCTATCTCCATCACTCTGCCTCCAGCTCTGGAAACAAACTATCTACCGATACCTTTTATAAACCTACCAACTCTCACAGTTATCTTCACTATACCTCTCCCCACCCTCTCACCTGTCAAAACGCCATTCCCTTTTCTCAATTCCTTCATCTCCACTGCATTTGTTGCCACAAACAGTCCTTCCATGTGACACAACAATCCACCTGAAAATCTGCTGGGGTCGTCTATGGCATTTAATGCTTCGGACGCTGCCTTTTCTACGTCAGTGAGACCTGACATAGACTGGGGGACCACCTTGTTGAGCACCTTCGCTCCATCTCCAAGAAGCAGGATTTCCCGGAGGCCCACCATTTTAATTCCACTCCTCATTACCATTTCAACATGTCTGCCCAGGCCTTCTCTACTGCCACGATGGGGCCACTCTCAGGTCAGAGGACCACCATCTCATATTCCATCTGGGCAGCCTCCATCTGATGGGATGAATATTGATATCTCTAACATCTGGTAATTCTTTTGCCCCCTCCCCTTCCCTCTTCTTCCATTTCTCACTCTGGCTCTCCTCTTACCTATTCTCCTCCTCACCTGCCTGTCATGTTCCCCTGTGCACCCTCCCCCACTTCCCTTTCTCTCATAACATTCCGGCGGCACTCTCCTCTGCCGGCAGATTCCTTCCTCTTTAGTGGTTTACCTTTTCACTTATCAGCTCCCAGCTTCTCACTCCAACCTCTCTTCCCCCTTCACTAATCAAATTCCAGGTTGTACTCCTTCCCCTTCCCCATCTTCTAATTCTGGCTTCTTTCCCTATTCTTTCCAGTTCTGATGAGGAGTCACGGCCCAAAACATCTACTGCGAAGTGCAGAAATTCTCCTCAACTCCAGAACTACATTGGTAAATTGTTAAGATAAGCAGATCAAGTGCACATGGAACGTAACCCGGAAAAGTGTATTGCACTTTGAGAGATAGAGTGCACTTTGCACTCTAGGATCAAGATAACAAATGGTTGGATCGCAGGAGCTACTGAGGAACAAAGGAACCTTGGTGCACATGTTCAAAAGTCCCTGAAGGCACAGCACTGGAACACTGGAAGAGAAGATAATGCACTCAATACTTGCCTTCAATAGCCTGGACACAGAATATAAGAACTAGCAAGTTTTAATACGATGTTATACAACACAGATAGGGCTACAGCTGGAGAATTGATCACCGTAACCTAGGACTGAAGAAGGTAGTGTGAAGATTCGATAAAATGTGGCTTAGGAAGATGTGTTTGAGACATGTGGAAGACTGGAAAGGCTGTTTTGTTTTCCTTGAAGTGGGGCAGGAAAATGAGGCACTTGACTGAGATATAAATAATTATGAGGGATAGACACGTGGTAGCTAGCAAGAAATGTGTCCCCTTGGCAGAGGTGTCCATGATCAGAAGCATTTGTTAAGGTAAGAGGTAGGAAATTTAGAGAGGATCTCAAGAAGAATTTTTCACCAAGGTTGGTTGGAATCCTTTGTCTCAGAGGGGTACTCTTTCAACATTTAGGAGTTACTTAGATGAGCACTTGAATTGCCAAGGCACGGAAGGCTACATGCCAAGTGCTAGAAAATGAGATTCATGAGAACTTGATGGTCAGCATGGACATGGTGAACTGTAGCTCCAATTTTTATGCTGTGCGAAACTCTGTAACTCAACACTGTCAGTGTCCTTCAATATTCAGTCTTTCAAATGTTCTCCCTTATGGTTTATGCAGCACCATTTCACTGAGACTGACAACACTGCCGTACTTTGACTTAGTCATAATACCCAAATCTAGTGCTTCCCAGAATGCAAAATAAGAAATGCTTATTGCTGAGCAGAAAGTCCTGTTAACTTACTCACTTCTTACCTGGAGTGTTAAAAAAAATTAACAGAATTTTGCTTCCAAAGCCAAAATTTCAAGTCGTAAAACTGGAATGTCCTACCTTCGAGAGAGTTCTTTGTGTTCTGATCTTTTATGTCTTTGGTATTCCTGACCTTTAAATTCTAAAATAAAAAGAAAAGCACATTAAATGGTGCTGTTGGTGGTGTTGTAGATAGCATAGAGGATTGTCGAAGATTGCAGAGAGACATTGATAGGATGCAGAAGTGGGCTGAGAAGTGGCAGATGCAGTTCAACCCGGAGAAGTGTAAGGTGGTACACTTTGGAAGGACAAACTCCAAGGCAGAGTACAAAGTAAATGGCAGGATACTTGGTAGAGCGGAGGAGCAGAAAGATCTGGGGGGTACGTGTCCACAGATCCCTGAAAGTTGCCTCACAGGTAGATAGGGTAGTTAAGAAAGCTTATGGGGTGTTAGGTTTCATAAGTCGAGGGATAGAGTTTAAGAGACGCGATGTAATGATGCAGCTCTATAAAACTCTAGTTAGGCCACACTTGGAGTACTGTGTCCCGTTCTGGTCGCCTCACTATAGGAAGGATGTGGAAGCATTGGAAAGGGTACAGAGGAGATTTACCAGGATGCTGCCTGGTTTAGAGAGTATGGATTATGATCAGAGATTAAGGGAGCTAGGGCTTTACTCTTTGGAGAGAAGGAGGATGAGAGGAGACATGATAAAGGTGTACAAGATATTAAGAGGAATAGACAGAGTGGACAGCCAGCGCCTCTTCCCCAGGGCACCACTGCTCAGTACAAGAGGACATGGCTTTAAGGTAAGGGGAGGGAAATTCAAGGGGGATATTAGAGGAAGGTTTTTCACTCAGAGAGTGGTTGGTGCGTGGAATGCACTGCCTGAGTCAGTGGTGGAGGCAGATACACTAATGAAATTTAAGAGACTACTAGACAGGTATATGGAGGAATTAAAGGTGGGGGGTTATATGGGAGGCAGGGTTTGAGGGTCGGCACAACATTGTGGGCCGAAGGGCCTGTAAAGTGCTGTACTATTCTATGTTCTATATTAAATGGACAGCACAAGTGGATACACATAGAATTGAATTTAACTTTAATGGAAATGTCAGACTATTTAAGTTATGAATTGGCCTCTAGAAGCACAGGCCAGAGAAAGCGAGAATATGAGAGGGGGGATAGAAAAGATAAAGATAAACTTTCATATCATTCTAGTATAGCATACTGACTAATTGCTACCATTTCAGTCAGACCACAGAAAACTGCATGTAAGTACCAAAAAGAACCAATTTGCACAAGGCGAGACACAACCATACTCCCTGACCTATGAAACCAACATTATTCAATCCACCACCATCAATAACAACACAAACAAAAAGAGAAAATGCTGAAATATTGAACAAATCAAGCAGCAGCTATGAAGAGAGAATCATTCAATGTTTCAGTTCAAGGAACCTTCACCAGAAATGGAAAAGAGAGAAAACCACCATGTATTAAACTGCAAATGACTAAAGGACTGTGGATGGGAGGGAGGAACAGGGCTTGTTCTTGCTGTTATTATTTTGTTGCTTGCTGTGTTCTATGCATTGTTGGCGCCAGAATGTGCAGCAACATTTGCAGGCTGACCCAGTACATCCTTAGCTGTTGTTGTTAACACAAACTATGTATTTCACTAACGAGAGAAAATCTGCAGACGCTGGAAATCCAAGCAACACACTCAAAATGCTGGAGGAACTCAGCAGGCCAGGGAGCATCTGTGAAAAAAATTACAGTCGACGTTTCGGGCCAAAACCCTTTGGCAGGACTGGAGAAAAAAAGCTGAGGAGTAGATTTGAAAAGTGGGGGAAGGGAGAGGCAGGCAATAGGTGAAACTTGGAGGGGGAAGGATGAAGCAAAGAGCTAGGAAGTTGATTGGTGAAAGAGGCAGAGGCCACGGAAGAAAGAAGAAGGGGGGGGGACGAGCACTAGAGGGAGGTGATGGGCAGGCAAGAGATAACATGAGAGAGGTACAAGGGAATGGAAAATGGTGAAGGGGGTGGAAGCATTACTGGAAATTTGAGATAACGATGTTCATGCCATCAGGTTGGAGGCCAACCTAGCACTTACCCTTGCAAGAGGAACAAATGCTTCACCTGCCCCTACAACTCCTCCCTCACTACCATTCAGGGTCCAAAACCTGAGTCTGTTGAGGTCATATGCACCCAGTGTGGCCTCTTGTACACCGGTGAGATCCAACGTAGACTGAGAGACCACTTTGCGGAGCATCTACGCTCCATCCACCGGAACAAGCGGTATCTCCCCGTGACCACCTATTTTTATTCCACTTCCCATTCCCACTCTGATATGTCCTTCTTTCACCAATCAACTTCCTAGCTCTTTGCTTCATCCTTCCTCCTCCAAGTTTCACCTGTCTGCTATCTCTCTCCCTTTTCCCCACTTCTCAAATCTACACCTCCGCCTTTTCTCTCCAGTTATGCTGAAGGGTTTTAGCCTGAAACGTCGACTGTACTCTTTTCCATAGATGCTGCCTGGCCTGCTGAGTGCCTCCAGCATTTTGTGTGTGTTGCTTGGATTTCACTGTATGTTTTGATGTACATGCGACTAATAAACGTGAATCTTGAAGGGACATGGATGGAGAAAACAGAGGGAATATCTTTAAAATATGAAAACGGGGAGCAAACAGAAACAGAAAGATACCATCACGTCTTTGGAGAAAAAAAAGTGACTACCTTTTCATTGAATACAATATTAAACTGTTACATGCCTGGATGGAAAATTCCTTGAATTTATGTAAGGCACTGTAGGTACAAAATAGGAGTCTGAAGAGGGAAGTCAGAGTGGGAGGGGAAGAGGGAATTGATCAGGTTTCCAGAAGGATTGCCATTATGAACTGGAAAAAGTCCTCTGCAAAACAGTCACGCAATCTACATTTGGTTTCTCCTCTATACTATGCCTCTAGTCACCTGCCACTTTAATTCTCCATTCCTCTCCCACTCTGAATTTCCTGTCTCCATATTTCAGGTAACCACTCTTTTTCTCTCCATTGAATTTCTACTTCAACTACTACTGACAACTTTTTCCAACTTATTTTTCTTTTACTTGTATCCAGTTTTTAAATGCACCTTTTACCTTGACAATTTTGGTCTTTACCCTATCACAGGCACACCTTCCATTCTGGCCACGTCTATTTTCACATTTTTCCAGTTCTGATTAAGGACGTTTTAACTGAAATGTTGAGCTATTACAGAATTTACTGGGCTTTTTGAACATCTACTGATTTGGTCCCGCCGTGTCCAGTAACACTCCACACTACCAACAAAATTTTTATAGAAATTACCCAATATATTCTAACTGGAGCTGGTAACTCATCACGCACTTGTTCAATATGTACATCTTCTGGCACTCTAACTTCCCACATCAGCTGCAGACCCAACAGACTCCCTATTGGAAGGTTTTTTTTTAATTGTCAGTTCAAAAGCTTATTTCCTAATCCTATATTTTTATAATTAGAACTAAATAGTTCACAAAAAAACTGTTCCTAAAAGCCTTTGGACAATCTGTTGGCATAAATTTATCACTTTATATCATTTGGATATAAATGTATCCAAATCTTGGAATTCCATACTGAATACCATGTGTGAGCATCATCACCATAAGGTCACAGTTATAATAAGAAGATAATAAGATAACAAAGACTGGGTATCAATGTAGAAAGTTCCATTTCCTACAACAATATAAGCCAGCACTGCCAGAAGTCAATATATTTCTGCCAAGTGTCAATCCAGTCACCTCACGGTGATGAGGTGAGGCAAATTCCATACTCTCTTATCTCCCCATTTCGCAAAATTTCAGCTAAAGAACAACTTTGAAATGATAACGCATTCTATTCTGCTGAAAACATAAAGAGCACTTTGGACCGCAGGTTGACTATGAGCAGTCAGAAACTTCAGTTGTCACTAACAATACGAAGGAAAAGTTTAGGTACATTTATTAACTGTAAATGATTTTGGACTATGTAAGGTTTCACCCACAAGTCAGCTATGTGATCTTGAGCATTTGGTATTGAGTAGGGCTGACCGGTTAGATAGATAGATACTTTATTGATCCCAAAGTAAATTACAGTGTCACAGCAGCATTCATTACAAGTACACAGATATACAAATATTAGAAGGGGATTAAGGAAGAATAAAAAAATAAATTACCTCAAACAGTCTAACCGGGGCGGGGTGGTGGGGGTGCTATCATCACTTCCCTGGCTATAGGTTGACTCTTCATAGAGCCTAATGGTTGAGGGTAAGAATTACCCCATATAGTGCTCTTTGCAGCAGCGCAGTTTGTATTAGTCTACTACTCAGAGTGCTCCTCTGTTCAGCCAAGGTGGTATGCAGAGGGTGAAAAACGTTGTCCAGAATTGTCAGGAATTTCCATAGCGTCCTTTGTTCTACCAGTGTCCACAGTCTGACTCCTATAACAGAGCCAGCCTTTCTAATCAGTCTATTGAGCCTGTTGAGCAACGTTCGAATGTTGTATCAAAGGACAGGATCAGAATCACATTTACTATTACTGACTGGAATGATGTGAGTTTGGTGTTTGGGGCAGGTACATGGAGAGGCAAGGTTTTGAAGATTATAGGCCAAAACCAGGCAAGTTTGACTAGCTTAGATGGGCATCTTGATTGACTTGGGCGAGTTGAGCCAAAGGAACTGTCTCTACGCCACCAGTGCAATGATGAAAAAGACTGAATAATTTCATTCTGTGCTAATAAAAAATACTTGTTCAGTTCATGGGTTAATTTTGTTTTGCATTACGTATTCGTCAAAGAATTTGTTGAAGACAATACCTCTGATATTTCAGAAAACTGAGCATTAGCTTGACAGCACTTCTCTGCTGTCTCAACAGCAGCTTCATAGTTATCCACAAAGGCTCGATACACGCCAAGCTGGCTGGCCTGCAAAAAAACAGAACAGGTTTAGAAATATGCTGCTTTCGGCTACACGAGTGTCAATTAGAAATAAAGGTGAACTCATTTTTGACATCACAAACCTTTCCAAAATCAATGACCTGCTTTCCATATACTGTAAATTATTTCCACTACATTTGAGAAACGCAGTGGCTAATGTACACCAAACATAATTTCACAGCCAGAAGGCGTGAGTGAATGACTTGTTACTCTCTTGGTGCTGTTGGTGTCAAGAAATTAAATGTTGGCTGGAGGCATTGAAGGATGTTTCCTAAAATAAGAAATGTGATTTTATATACTCATTTAAACTAAACAATTTATTTGTTGGAGGATGAAATCTCCAACAATACTGCACAGCTCACTGCTGGAGTAGGGTGATTATGACAGCCTTTTGTGGCCAATGTGCCAAAAGATTTCTTGACAACTCTACCTGTGCCACTAGTTTCAATGAATTATGGACCTGTATTCTCAGATCCCTTTGTTCTACCACACTCCTCAGTGCCCTACCGTTCACAGTGTAAGACCTACCCCGCTTGGTCCTGCCAAAGCGCAACACCTCGCATTTGTCTGCTTTACATTCCATCTGCCATCTTTTCAGCTAGTCCAGATCAAGCTTGCAAGCATCTGATAGTCTTCCTCACTTAGTGGGACCAAAATTGTCCATTACACCCCCAATCCTGGTGTCATCCCCAAATTTACAGATCTAGTAACCATATTATTCAAACCGTTGATATAGATGACAAACAATGGACCCAGCACTGCAGCATTCCACTAGTCACAGGCCTCCAGTCAGAGAGGCATTCATCTACAACCACTCCCTGGCTTCTCCCACAAAGACCTCATCTTGAACGCTCTGCAAAAGAACCTTCTTGACCAAATAGTTGGCTTATTAATGTCACATATACTAACATCTGGAAAATTTTTGTGTTTGCACTAAATTCAGATAGATCATTTCATACATAAATACACTTTGGTGAAAACATAAGAGAAAAGATCAAGCAGAATATAGTGTTAGGTACAGGGAAAGTATATCACAGGTAACTCACTGCTTTCCAGAGACAGTAGGAAGTCAATGGTTTGCATTCGAAACTGAAATTTCTTGCAGTCTTCGCCAGATTTTCCATCCCAAGCCGTGAAGCATCAGGACAGAATGTTTACTATGGTGCATGTTAATGAGGACATGCTGAATTTTCTTAGCCTTCTGAGAAAGCAGGGCACTGAAGCGCTTGTTGCTCATTGAGTCCACGTAGCTGGACCAGTACAAATTGTTGGTAATACTTATACTGAGGAAGGTGAAGGTCTCAATCATTCTTACTTCAGCATAAGTGATACAGGCAGGAGAATGAGTTCTGCCCCATTTCCTTAAGTCAATGACCAACTCTTTGATTTTGCTGATACTGAGGGAAAGAAGGTTGTCATGACAACATGGTACAAACTCTCTGCCTTTTTCCTGTTCTCCATTTCATCGTTGTTTGAAATCTGACCCACCATACTGCTGTCATTTACAAATTCATAAATGAAGTTAGAGCAAATTGGACAACACAGTCATATGAGTGTATAAGGAGTAAGGGAATGATGCTGCAGCCTTGTGGAGCACAGTGCTGAGGATGTTGTGGAGGAGGTTTTTCTGCTTTTTCCTACTGATTGTTGTCCGTTGGTCATGAAGTAGGCGAGGGTACACAGGCAGAAAGTGCAGAATACCCCCTGAAAAAAGTATAATATTCTCCATGTTCTTGGGTGGGTGGGGTTGACCATTTAGGAGACAGCAGCAGCCTAGTCTATGCCACCAGAATTGGCTGTGAGAATGGTAGGGAAGGGTGAAGGTGGAAGGAACCAAAGTGATAGGAGAAAAAGTAGTTAAGGGGCAGACAGGAAATTTTGAGGCCACAAAAGGGACTCTGTACTGTCTCCCTGATGGTAGAGTTAAGGATGACTCTGAGCAGCTGCAGAACATTCTCAAGAACCAACAGAAGTCTTCATGCGCCGTGGAATAAATTATATAGGTAGAAAAAGTGATGAGGTCTTGTGGAGTGAATATAGGGAAATAATATTGAGTTTAAAAAGGAAAATCTCGAGGGGAGAATTTTCTGGATACTTGAGCCATGTGCTAGTGACTGTAAGAACAGAAATACATGGCAGATGGGTGTAGAGAGAGAAATGAAGATTTATGGACCATTGGGATCACTTCTGGGACAGAAATGATCTGGACAAGCAGGACAGCTGTACCACAACTAGAATGAGTTTGAACAGCGGTCAATCAGCGATCGTGACCGTGAGAAGACATAGCTCACTCAGGTTCACCTGTTACATACATAAGGCATCAATTCAGGACAGATTAGCATTTTGAAAAGCATTCAATCGGCAATCGTGACCGTGAGAAGACGTATCTCATACACATTCTCCGAATGAGTACCTAAGGCATTAAATTCTGGCAGTTTGGTGTTTTGAACACAGGCCAATCAGCAATTGGGATTGATTTGAAAGAACAAATAAAAATATGGCAAGGGAAAGTGAAACAGACTTTGTTGGAGTGAACAGTGTTAGAGTGGTCACTAACTGTCTATAAAGTGGCAATGTCCCACATTGGCAATGGAATGGATGATCAACAAGTATGTGAAGAAGTGGCTTGGAGTACCGAGCAGCCTCACCAATGCTGAAATCCACAGTAGCCAGATAAAGCTTACCATCCCAGTGCAATCCCTTGTTGAAGAGGTCAAGGTAGCCAAGGTAAGATCATTCTTGATGCTTCAAGACTCAAAAGACCCTGTCATCAAGAACACCCAGCTGGATGTGAGATCAGGCAGGAAGTGGTCAGCCCAGGTAGCAGTTAATGAGGCAGAGTCTAGATTGAAGCACAAGGAGTCGGTTGGGGCTACCCAGTTAGACCACCAGGGACCTGGATGGACAACCCACAAGTGGTGGTCATCTTCTACGGGTAAGGAGCACCATGAGCTTGTAATACAAGAAATTCGAGAGGTAGAAGAGGAGAAGAGGTTAGCTAAAACAGCTGGCCTGGCCAAACAAGGGGCTTGAACCTGGTGGGAAAGTGTTGAACAACGACATCTATCTTCAAATGTCCTGTGGCAGAGGGAACCCCTCCGCATTTCTTTTCTATGCAGAGCAGCGTACGACCTGCTCCCAACACCTGCCAACCTCAGCACCTGGTATGAAGAAAAGACAGACAGGTGTGCTGCTTGTGGGAAGAAGGGAACACTTCAGCATATTTTGAGTGCATGCAGAGTCAATCTTTCCAGCGGCATGTACACTTGGAGACATAACAACGTTCTCAAAGTTGTAACAGAAGCGGTTGAGCAGAGAGTACTGCAGCACAACTTATCTCATGCCCCATGCTGCACAGAACATCGCAGATCATTTGTGAAAGAAAGCTCCAAGTCAAGGGTGTACAGCGCAGGCCCACGATCAAGCATACTTTCTTCAGCCAATGACTGGTGTGTCAAGGCTGACCTGGATGGGAAAGGCAGTTTCCCGGAGCAAACAGCTTTCACCACATTGTGCCCAGATATAATCGTCTGGTCTGACACCAGTAGAGAAGTGGTTATTGGTGAACTCACAGTCCCCTGGGAAGACAACATCGATGAAGCCCATGAGCGCAAGTTAACCAAGTAAGCAGAATTAAGATCAGAGTGCAGAGACAGAGGGTGGAAGGTCTCATGCTATCCATTCGAAGTAGGGTGCCATGGCTTTATTGCGTTCACTTTCCAGAAGTGGCTGCATGACCTTGGCTTCACTAGAAGAGAGATCAAGTCAACCAGCAGGGCTGTAGCTGAGGCAGCAGAGACAGGATCATCATGGGTGTGGACCAAGTACGTCCAGAGGGGCAGATAGTCGGACAGTGTATCCATCTTTTGTAAACTCTTCAGTAGCTGCATAGATACCTGAAGAGTAGACTATCTGTTGGATGGAAGCGACCAACAACTCTGAGAGAGGCCGATGCCAAGTCGTTAAGCTCATCAGTGGGAGGTGGTGCTTTAGCACTGCTGGCCCCCCACCTCGAGGGAGCCTTGATCATAAACGGGCCGAAACTCCAGAGGACAGGTGGCAGATCAACTGCTGATCCCACTGGTGATAGCACAGGACAGTTAACATCTTCGTCCAAGCGTATTTTCAATTCAATTCTGTGGACAGTCCAGTGAGAGAAAGGGCCACACTGAACCTGGTAATAAGCCTGGCCAGGTGACTGACCTTACAGGGGTGAGCAGTTAGGTAACAGTCACCATATACACTGGCATGCAAAAGTTTGGGCACCCCTGATCAAATTTTCCATTACTGTGAATAGTTAAGTGAGTAGAAGATGGACTGATCTCCAAAAGTCATAAAGTTAAAGATGAAACATTCTTTTCAACATTTTAAGTAAGGTTAGTGTATTATTTTTGTTTTGTACAATTTTAGAGTGAAAAAAAGGAAAGGAGCTCCAAGCAAAAGTTAGGGCACCTCAAGAGATTTGAGCTCTCAGATAACTTTTGCCAAGGTCTCAGACCTTAATTAGCTTGTTAGGGCTAATTAGCTTGTTCCAGTCATCATTAGGAAAGGCCAGGAGATGCAAATTTCAAAGCTTTATAAATACCCTGACTCCTCAAACCATGTCCCAACAATCAGCAGCCATGGGCTCCTCTAAGCAGCTGCCTAGCACTCTTGAAAATTAAA
This sequence comes from Hemitrygon akajei, assembly GCF_048418815.1. Taxonomy (NCBI): domain Eukaryota; kingdom Metazoa; phylum Chordata; class Chondrichthyes; order Myliobatiformes; family Dasyatidae; genus Hemitrygon; species Hemitrygon akajei. The sequence continues at coordinate 19,690,249 of NC_133132.1, read as the reverse complement.
ATAACTGATGCCCACAAAGCAGCATAAGGCTATAAAAAGATAGCAAAGCGTTTTTTCAGTTCGTAATGTAATTAAGAAATGGCAGTTAACAGGAACGGTGGAGGTCAAGTTGAGGTCTGGAAGACCAAGAAAACTTTCCGAGAGAACTACTCGTAGGATTGCTAGAAAGGCAAATCAAAACCCCCGTTTGACTGCAAAAAACCTTCAGGAAGAATTAGCAGACTCTGGAGTGGTGGTGCACTGTTCTACTGTGCAGCGACACCTGCACAAATATGACCTTCATGGAAGAGTCATCAGAAGAAAACCTTTCCTATGTCATCCACAAAATTCAGCATCAGAAGTCTGCAAAAGAACATCTAAACAAGCCTCACACACAAAATGCTACTGGAACACAGCAGGCCAGGCAGCATCTATAAGGAGATTCGGGCCGAGACCCTTCGTCAGGACTAACTGAAAGGAAAGATAGTAAGAGATTTGAAAGTAGTGGGGGGAGGGGAAAATGCGAAATGATAGGAGAAGACCGGAGGGGGTGGGATGAAGCTAAGAGCTGGAAAGGTGATTGGCAAAAAGGTGAGACGTGCACCCAGCTGCAGTTTCTGTCAGTCTATGTTAAGAAGCTGGATCAGGAACTGGATGAAGTCTGGATCATTTGGTAGACTGAAGGGGTGATAGATGGAACATACAGAGAGGTAGTTACACTCAAGCTGCAGGACACAGGAAACTGGGCGACAATCAGGAAGGGGAAAGGGGTTAAGGAGCCAGTGTAGTGCATCCCTGTGGCCGTACCCCAAACAACAGGTATATCACTTGGAATACTGTTGGGGGAGATGACCTAGAGGACAATCACAGCAGTCAGATCGCTGAGTGCCACTGAGTCTGGCTCTCTGACTCAGAAGAGAGTTGGGGAGAAGAGGCACACTGTGGTGATAGGGGAATCGTTAGTTGGGGAAACAGAAAGCAAGTACTGTAGGTGAGAACGAGATTCCCAGATGGTATGTTGCCTCCTGAGTGCCAGAATCTGGGACGTCTCGATCGAGTCCTTAAGTGGAAGGGTGAACAGCCAGAGGTCATGGTCCATGTAGGTACCAATGACATAGGTAGGACAAGTGACAAGGTTGTGTAGGGAGTTCATGGAATTAGGTGCTAATTTAAATCCAGGATTGTGATCTCAGGATTGCTGCATGGTGGGGATTAAAGTAGAGTTGCTGGGGGATGGGAACCAGAGTGCCAGAACAATTAGTGGAGATGTCGTGGAGACAGATGTTGATAAGATAGCAGACAAAGTCAGGAGTCAAAAGGTTGAGCATGGTGCGACTCATGCCCTGAGCTGCATATACTTCAATGCAAGAAGCATCATGGGAAAGATTTTAGTGAGACTTGATTGCAGGAGGAGCAGGACGTGCTGGGGTTCCATTGCTTTAGTTGTGACAGAGTGGAAGGGATTAAAGAAGAAGGGGTAGTGTTACTAATAAGCGAAATGTCAGGACAGACAGGGGAACTTCATCTCGTGAGGCTTTATGGGTGGAACTGAGGAATAAGAAAGGTATGACCACATTAACGGGATTATATTATAGACCACCCAACAGTCTACAGGATTTAGAGGAGCAAATTTGTAAAGAGATCGCAGACTGCTGCAAGAAACATAGGGTTGTTATAGGAGGTGATTTTAACTCTCCACATATTGACTGGGAATCCCATACTGTAAAAGGACTAGATGGGATAGAGTTTATTAAATGTGCTCAGGAAAGATTCCTTAATCAGTATGTAGAAGTCCCAACGAGAGAGCTTGCAATACCGGATCTACTACTATGAAATGGGACAGGGCAGATGACAGAAAATTGTGTAGGGGAACACTTTGCATTAAGTAACCACAGTGCCATTAGTTGCAAAATAAATATGCAAAAAGAAAGGTCTTATCCACAGGTTGAGATCCTAAATTGGAGAAAAGCCAATTTTGATGGTACCAGAAATGATCATTCAAGTGGGGATTGGGACATGAACATCGATTTCTCATCCCCTTCAACATGTCTCCTCCCCTTTTCTCTCTCTCACCTTATCTACTTGCCTGCCTATCACCTCCCTCTGGTGCTCCTCCCCCTTCTTTCTTCCTTCTATGGCCTCTGTCTTCTCCTATTAGATTCCACCCTTCTCCAGACCTGTATTTCTTTCAACAATCAACTTCCCAGCTCTTTACTTCATTCCTCCCCCTCCCCGTCTCACCTATCACTGTGGTTTTCTCTCCCCACACTCCACCTTTTAAATCTACATCTCATCTTTTTCTCTCCAGTCTTGCTCGAGGGTCTTGGCCCGAAACATCGACTGTACTCTTTTCCATAGATGCTGCTTGGCCTGCCGAGTTTCTCCAGCGTTTTGCGTGTTGTGTGGATTGGTACAGACTGTTTTCTGGCAAATGTGTACTTCATAAGTGGGAAGTATGTATATGCCTGTCAGAATAAAACGTAAAGATCACAAGTGTAGGGAACACTGGTTTTCAGGAGATATTGAGGCCCTAGTTAAGAGAAAGAAGGAAGTGGATAGCAGGTAGAGGCAGGTGGGAACAAATGAGGAGCTTATGGAGTATAATAAATGCAAGTAAACACTTAAGAAAGAAATCAGGAGAGCTAAAGAAGGCATGAGATTGCTCTAGCAGACAAAGTAAAGGAGATTCCTGAGGGATTAGACAGATATGTTAAGAGCAAAAGGATTACAAGGGACAAAATTGGTCCTCAGGAGGCCGGAATGGTAATTCATGTGTGGAACCAAAACAGACGGGGGAAATCGTAAATAAATTTATTGCATCAGTATTTACTCAGGAGGCAGACACAGAGTCATTAGAAGTGAGACAAATTGGCATGGACTTCATAGACCCTGTACAGATTACAGAGGAGAAAGTGTCTACTATCCTGAGGCAAGTCAGGGTTAATAAATTCCAGTCCTGATAAGGGTCTCAGCCCAAAATGTCGACTGTTCACTCTTTTCCACAGATGCTGCCTGGCCTGCTGAGTTCCCTCAGCATTTTATGTGAGTTGCTTGGATTTCCAGCATCTACAGATTTTCTTGTACATCTGATGCTATGTGCCTGTTATGCCAGTGCAACTAAGTTTTTTATTGCACGTATGCATAAATATACTCTTGCATGTGGCAATAAACTCAACTTCCCTTCATCTTGGCACAGTAGCGTAGTGGCTAGCACAACACTTTACAGTAGTGGTCACCAACCAGTCGATCGCGATCCACCGGTCAATCTTTGAGACCTTCCAAGCAGATCCCGAAAAAAAATAAAAAATAAATACACAAATACATTATGCCTGGTAAACCTTTTCATGCAAATATGTAGTAACTTCTACTTTGAAAAAGGACCACTTGACAACTTTATGCCAAAAAGGAACAACTTTATCTAGAATGGTAAAATGATATTCGCATACACAGATTTTCACCAATGCGCACCAGGCAGAAAAGATTGGAAGGAAAACCCCGCAACCCCAGAAACAATCTCTTTACAAACAGCTTCCGTAGCGGGAGTATTGCTATATTACCATAATCCTAATTGATATTAATTTATATTTAGAATGCTCACATTACAACACTTCTTCTCCTTTAAATTCCAACATTCCCCAAATGTAAAAGAAATGGGAAACATAAACAGCGGTGTCATTAGAATGTGCACCCCTGAAACTTGTCTCAGTAACAGTTTACCAATACCAGGAAAGTTGAGGAGCTGGAATCGGGGTTGGAGGCCCAGCAAACATGCTGCTCAGAGGACGTGGATCTACAAGTGTTAAAGGACTTGTCACTCTGTGAATATTTTTCACGACAGTTCGACGAATCCCTGGATATAATGCAAACAGCTCAGCTGTATTTGTCAGAATGGCTTTCCAGGATTTTACAACAAAGGAGGACTTCCTCACTCTTTTGCACTTAAAGGACAGAACAAGAGGTGAGGATATTTACAATGAGTTAAAAAAAATATGTCCGTGAAAATGACATCCCCATTCATAAACTGGTGACAATTACTACTGATGGGGCCCCAGCAATGCGCAGTGTGCGTGTTGGTTTTATAGCACTGTGCCGTAATCACCCTGATTTTCCCGTCTTCCTGGATAATCACTGTGTGATTCATCAGCAGGCCTTGGCTGGGAAGGTCGTGGACTTTTCTCATGTAATGACACTGATGGTCAAACTGATAAACTTGATTCGAGCAAAAGCACTTCAGCACCGCTTATTCAAGGCGTTATTGGATGAACTCGATGCCACTATGGCCTATTTGATAAGCTAGTTACAGTGTTTTCTTGGTTGAATTATTTTGAAAGTTTGACAAAAGCATTTTAGGTAATTAAAATACAATTAGCCCAAATAAAGGGCCTCAAGTTGGAAGTACAATCTGAGCTGTTGTTTCTCTAAACGATTTAGGAGGCCGATCTTGCCTTTCACTAAGGCTGAGGTAGGGGATCTTGGGCTTAAAAAGGCTGCTGACCACTACTTTACAGTATAGGTGACCAGGGTTCAATTCCCGCTGCTTCCCATAAGATGTTTGTACATTCCTCCTGTGACCACACGGGTTTCCTCCGGGTATTCCAGTTCTCCCCCATAGTCCAAAAACGTACCGGATGGTAGGTTAATTAGTCATTGTAAATTGTCCCATGATTCAGCAAGGACTAAATTAGGAATTGCTGGGAGTTGCAGCTCAAGTGGCCAGAAAGGACAATTCCACACTGTATCGCAATAAAAAAACTATGTTCTAGCCCCTACCCTCCGTATGTATCTAGATCAGTTTCATCATCCAGGAGTGCTTCCATTCAGGTTAATCATCACTATTTGTATTGAAATGCAAATTATATATAAAATCCAGCAATTAACACAATTCCCCAAATATTTCTAACACAGCCTTAATCTCTTTACCTACAAAATCTTCAACTACTCCTAACAAATTCTGCATGTTATAATCATACATGTTAAAATGGCTTACTTATTTTAATAAACAGTAAATAAATATAGATTCAAGCCAATAAGGAAACAACTTTAGTTTACAGGGGGAAAAAAAGTTGCTTGATATATGAAAGAGAATAGCTCTTTCTTTTTGATGCCTTGCAGTACCAAGGCATAAAATTGTGGCTCATTTTATAAAGGTATTAGAAAGTGCTTAACAGTATATTAGTTTGTATTTTCAATGTTCCTTTAAGCACCGCAAAGCTGCTTAAGATGTGGCATGCCAAGCACCACAAATCTGTTGAAATGTTTAAGGGGCTAATTGAATGGTCATATAGAGAACTTTAATTGGTGCAACTTACTTAGATGTTTAGAACAATTTTATAGATGAGGCTAACAAAGTTTACCAGTTTCTGAAAGAGATCTCCAACACATTGATGGTGACTCCATTGTTGAACTCTGGGCAGCAGCCCATCATAGAACTCCTTGTGTATTTCGTAAAGCTCAGGAACCTTGAAGAAGATGGTCTCTATTTGTTGGTTGGTGAGAACAGGTTGAGATGTAGTGGCAGCTGCTTTAAGAGGCTTCATAGGCTACAACATAAAGATATAAAGTGAAGGCACTTGTACAAATACAACTTGTGGTTAATGAACTTCCAAGAAGTACAGAATCATCACTATAAAATGCCACAATGCAGGTGACAAACAACAGCAACTCTAATCAAGCAAGTAATTCAATTTATTTCTGTATACAATTCTGTTCTACTGCAATTGTTAATTGTTTTCATCCTCTGAGATTGATAGCTTTGTACAGAAAAAAAGTAATTACCAAGTTTTTCAAACTTCAATATAAACTAATTAGATTTATGGAAGTTTGGAGTGCTGTCAACTGGCCAAAAGTATCAGAAAAGGTATTAAAGCAAGTAGGGCAGAGATTGTTAAAAAGGTGAGGGAAGATAGCAAGCAAAAGTTTAACTTTTACATCATGGAAGGTCACAGTACAGCACACATATGATCGGTAAAACACAATAATAGAATTCTAGAAATCAACAGCAAAGGAAGACTTTGTATCCCCACTATATCATGTTGGTCAAAGAAAGGAGAGATTTGGTCAGATTTCATTTCCCAGTTCCTAGTGCATAGCACGTGAGGTTACTGCACTATAGAGATACTGCCTCCGCCTTCAATGTGGGTGTATTAGCTTTTGGTATAGAGACAATTACAGAACACAGAAACAGGCTTATTGGCCCAACTCGTCCATGCCACCCAAGATTCTCATTTGCCTGTATTTGATTGATTTGGCCTTTCCTATCCATGTACATATCCAAGGTACTTCTAAATGCTTTTATTGTACTTGCCTTAACCATTTCCCCTATCAGCTCATTCTATATACTGACCGCTGATGAAAACATTGCCCAACAGGTTGCTGTAAATCTATCCCCTCTCACTTCAAACCTAAGTCCTCTTGTACTTGATTCCGCAACCCTGGCAAAAAGACAGTGTGCATTAATTTTATCTATGCTACTTGTGATTTTATACACCCCTATTATCTAAGAAAGGATGTGCAGGCATTTGAGAATGTTTATGAGAATGACCCAGGAATGAAAGGGTTAATATTTGAGGGGCATTTGAGTGAACATGGAGAAGATGTTTCCTGTAATGAAGGAGTCTAGGACCAGTGTGCAGAGCTCAGAATAGGAGGACATCCATTCAAATAGAGACGAGGAGGAATGTCTTTAGCCAGAGGGTAGTGAATCTGTGGAAGTTGTAGCCACGGCTGGCTGTGGAGGCCAAATGATTGGGTATATTTAAAGCTGAAGTTGATAAGTTCTTGATTAGTAAGGATCTCAAAGGTTATTGGCAGGAGAATGGGGTTGAAGGGGAATAATAAATCAGCCATGATAGAATGGCAGAGTAGACTCAATGGGCCAAATCTGCTCCTATGCCTTGTCTTATAAGATTATCCTTCATTCTCCTATCTCCAGGGAATAAAGTCCCAATTTGCTCAATCTCTCTCGAGAACGTAATCCCTCAAGATCCAGTAACATCCTCATACATCTCCTCTGCACTCTTTCAGGCTTAAAGACGTCTTTCCTTTAGCAGGTTGACCAAAAATTAACACAATATTCCAATTGTGGCCTCACCGATATCTTATTCAATTTCAACATACTTCCCAGCTTTTATTTATTTTTTATTTTAGAGATACAGCATCGAGTAGGCCCTTCCAACTCTTTGCGTTATGCCACCCCAGCAACCCCTGAACAACCCCGATTTAACTCTAATCTAATCATGGTACAACTTACCATGACCAACTAACCTACCCAGTAAGTCTTGGGACTATGGGAGGAAACTGGAGCACCGAGGAAAGCCTGGGAGGACATACAGAGACACCTTACAGAGAATGATGGAGCCTCTACACAGACTGCCCTGACTGAAGGCCAGTGGGTCAAAGCACTCTTCACTTCCCTGTCTGCCTGTGACATGCCTTGCAAGAAAACATGCAATTGTACTCCTAGCCCCTCATTTGTCTTCTCAAAATAAAACATTTCACATTTATCCAAATTCATTTTCACATTCATTCCTCAGCCCACTTGTCCAGCTAATCAAGATCCCTCTAAAAATCCCGACAACCATCTTCACTGTCTAAAACACCACCTATTTTACTGTCACCTGCAAACTTACAATCCATGCCTGGTACATTCTCATCTAAGTCATCGATACAGATTACAAATAGCAATGGGCCTAGCAGCAACCCCTGGCGAACACCACTAGTCATGGGCTAACAGGCTGAAGAACAACTTCCACCTGTGTTTCCTATCATCACGCTAATTCTGTATCCAGTCAGCTAGCTCTCACTGGATCCCGTGTAATCCACCCGGCAGCTTAACAAAGTCCATATATACCCTCATCGAACTCCTTCAAAAAACAGTAAAGAAACTGTGATATATTTCTAAATCAATATGACATACACACTGGAGAGGAAGTTTTCTTTAGTGATTTCTCTATGTGCCTAAAGCCCTTGCCCTTCTTGGTGTTAGCTGTGCTGTCAGAACAGAGAGGAAATTGTGGCAGCACTGGCTGTGAGGAAATGTGATCTAAGCAACTTTGACCATGGAATGATTATTGGGAGTATCTCAGAGACTTCTGATCTCTTGGGATTTTCACACACCAGTCTCCAGAGTTTGCAGAGCTTGGTGTAAAAACAGAAGAACATCCAGTCAGCCGCAGTTCTGTGGGCAAAATCGGCCTTTTAACGAGAGAGGTCAGAGGAGAGACTGGTTCAAACTGACAGGAAGGCGACACTAACTCCAATAACGTGTTACAAAAGCAGTGTGCAAAACAGCATCTCTGAATGCACAATACATTGAACATTTAAGTGGATGGGCACATGGGGTTCCAGTCCTATACACAATGAAGTAGCCACAGTGTGTATACAGCCCTGCACTCTTGTACCTAATAAAATGGATGCCACTGCGTGAATACAGCCCTTCAATCATTAAAAACCATTGTTTATTACTTTGAACCAATTTTGAATCGAAATGCTCTGTATCTCATGAGCTTTCTGATTAATCTGCCGTGTGATTCCATCTAAATGCCTTGCAAAATCTATGAAAACAACATTAAATATGTTATTTCCCTGGTTCACCTTCTTAGAAACTTTACAGTTACGTTTAGTTAAATGAGACCTTCCTTCAAAGATACTGCCCAGAATAAACTACACATAACTAAAGGTTTAAAAGAATCTTCTGATTGTTTTCCAGTAACACCCAGACAACAGAGTTTGAAAAGAACTTAATTCCATACCAAGGAAGGTCTGGATAAATGAACTTGAAGAGAGAACAACGGTTTTAACTTGGAAGTAAAACAGAAATTTCATAAATAGCTTCCAAAAGTTTCCATGTTTCAAATTTAAAGTTAGAAATCACAAATACCCTTGTAACTTTGTAACATTTTTTTCTTTACTTTTCTTTGATGTTCCTCACAGGATCATGAATGGTTTGTTTCAACCCAGTTGTGGTGGTTTTGCAGCCACTAAGGGAACCACAGTCTCTGCCACAGGTTGGCCTTGACAGGTTTGGTGATTCCACTGACTATGGGGGATTTGGTTCAGCCTCAATGACTGGATTCAAGATTCTCAGTGCCACCTGGAATATTCCTCTTCCACTTTGGGCAGTCAACAGTGAGGGATTCCTAACAGTCAGGGGGAATTTAGCCTTTCTTCACAAAGCAGTAATCTCTTCCCATGAACTCAGAACAGAATGTGTGTTTTAGGTGCAGTACTGAAGATCTGGGAGGAGTTGAAACAAATAACCTGACTGGCTTTAAACAATGAAGCCTGAGAAGCATTTTCTGCGCCTGCTCCTCAGGAGTACCACCTTTCAAATTCCCACTCCTGCTTGACTGGACTATATCGTATTATTGAGTATTAACAAATTTGCTTTGTAGAAAAAGGAGAAAATACTTTACATACCAGTAAGAGAGCCTCTAAGTGACTCAGGTACGTTTCCTCGCTGGCTAAGATTCCAGATAGAACCCATTTTCGCATCTCCAACCCTTTCTCCAAATCAGGTTCACTCTGCAAGAAAAGACAAATATCAGCTCTCTATTGTAGTGCATATGGAAAAGCAGCTCATCTTCACAAAGTCAATTTGTTTCAAGTAAGGTTCTAAGTTAATAAATAAATATTCCATGACAATTTTTTAAGTTGCTACCTGTACTCAAGAGGTTATTTCAGTGGTGAAGGTGATAGTTGTAATAGTTTCTCAGGAAGCTCCGCCTCAAGGAGACAATATCTATTATCAAAGATCCCCGTATCACATTCTCCCAGCTACCACCAGGCAGAAGACACAGGAGCCTTAAGTCCCACACCATGAGGTTCAGGAACAGCTACTTCTTTTCAATGGTTCATTTCATGAAACAATCAGTAAAACCCTAATCACCACAATTATAGTAACACAATGACTATTTTGATAACTTTGTACTACAAGGACTGCTATATTTTTGTATTTTCTTGTAAAAATTGTGTATAATTTATGCTTATAGCTTTCTTTATAATGATGCTTATGTGATACTATACGCTTGTGTTGCTGCTGCCAGTAAGTTTTTCATTGCACGTGTGCAAACATCTCTTTAGCGTGAGACAAAAAACTCAACTTTGACTACATTCTAATATCTGCTACATATAATAACACTGATCAATGAAGCGAGTGCCTAAGCTGGACAGAAAGTCCTTGTTACACACGCAAAATGCTGGAAGAACTCAGCAGGCCAGGCAGCATCGGTGGAAAAAGAGTACAGTCGATGTTCTGGGCCGAGACCTTTCGGCAGGACTGGAGAAAAAAAGCTGAGGTGTAGATTTAAAAGGTGGGGGAAGGTGAGAGAAACACTAGGTGAAACCGGGAGGGGGAGGGATGAAGTAAAGAGCTGAGAAGTTAACTGGTGAAAGAGATACAGGGCTGGAGAAGAGAGAAATCTAATAGGAGAAGACAGAGGCCATGGAAGAAGGAAAAGGGGGATGAGCAGGGCAGGCAAGGAGATAAGGTGGGAGTGGGAAAAGGGGATGGAGAATGGTGAAGGAGGGGGCATTACCAGAAGTTCAAGAAATTGATGCTCATGCCATCAGGTTGGAGGTATCCCAGACGGAATACAAGGTGTTGTTCCCCCAACCTGAGTGTGGCCACATCACAACAGTAAAGGAGGACATATTGGAATGGGAATGGGAAGTGAAATTAAAATGGGTGGGCACTGGGAGATCCTGCTTCTTCTGGCAGATGGAACATCGGTGCTCAGCAAAGCGGTCTCCCAATCTATATCCGGTCTCACCGATATACAAGAGGCCACACTAGGAGGACTGGACATGAACATAACAGACTCACAGGTGAAGTGTCACCTCACCTGGAAGGACTGTTCGGCACCCTGAATGATAGGGAAAGAGGAGGTGTAGGGGCAGGTGTAGTACATGTTCCACCTGTATGAATAAGTGCTAGGAGGGAGATCCGATGTAGATTGGGAGACTACTTCACTGAGCACCTACATTCTGTCCACCAGAAGAATTGGGATCTCCCAGTGGCCACCCATTTTAATTCCACTTCCCATTCCCATTCTGATATGTTTATCCATGGCTTCCTTCACTGTCATGACCAGGTCACACTTAGGTGGAGAAACAACACCTTATATTCTGTCTGGGTAGCCTCCAACCTGATGACATGATCATTGATTTCTCAAACTTCCAGTAATACCTCCCCACCTCTCCTTCACCATTTTCCATTCCCTTTTCCCCTCTCACCTTTCCTCTTTACGTGCCCATCACCTGCCTCTGGTCTCCTCATCCCTTTTATTTCTTCCATTGCCTTCTGTCCTCTTCTATTAAACTCCAAATAGGATAATCCAAATAGGACATACATGGTAAATGGTAGGGCATTGAAGAATACAGTAGAACAGAGTGATCTAGGAATAATGGTGCATAGTTCCCTGAAGGTGGAATCTCATGTGGATAGGGTGGTGAAGAAAGCTTTTGGTATGCTGGCCTTTATAAATCAGAGCATTGAGTATAGGAGTTGAGATGCAATGTTAAAATTGTACAAGGCATTGGTAAGGCCGAATTTGGAGTATTGTGTACAGTTCTGGTCACCAAATTATAGGAAAGATATCAACAAAGTAGAGAGAGTACAGAGAAGATTTACTAGAATGTTACCTGGGTTTCAGCACCTAAGTTACAGGGGAAGGTTGAACAAGTTAGTTAGGTCTTTATTCTTTGGAGTGTAGAAGGTTGAGGGGGGACTTGATAGAGGTATTTAAAATTATGAGGGGGATAGACAGAGTTGACGTGGATAGGCTTTTTCCATTGAGAGTAGGGGAGATTCAAACAAGAGGACATATTTGAGAGTTAGGGGGCAAAAGTTTAAGGGTAACACGAGGGGGAATTTCTTTACTCAGAGAGTGGTAGCTGTGTGGAACGAGCTTCCAGTAGAAGTGGTAGAGGCAGGTTCGGTATTGTCATTTAAAATAAAATTGGATAGGTATATGGACAGGAAAGGAATGGAGGGTTATGGGCTGAGTACAGGCCAGTGGGACTAGGTAAGAGTAAGTGTTCGGCATGGACTAGAAGGGCCGAGATGGCCTGTTTCCGTGCTGTAATGGTTATATGGTTAACACAAAGGGAAGGAAAAAGACTAGAAGATAAAGTACTTGATTGTAAAGGAATCATATTCACAAGAGACTGCAGATGCTAGAACCTGGGGCAAAAAATAAACTGTTGGAAGAACTCAGCAAGTCAGGCAGCATCTATGGAGGCAGATAATCAACATGTTTTGGGACTGAGAGTTCAGAGGGAAGTTATCTTATATACAAAGTGAGAGGCACTGTGATAGGTGATTGATGTAACACAATGGGAGCAGTGGGAGTGGTGAGATGTGATGGGTGTGATAGCCAATTGGCAGAAGGTAAGCAAAGAGGCTTTCAGGTGATAGGTGGAATCAGATCAGAGAGGGATGATTCGTGGATGGTAGCAGGTGGTAGGGAGTTATAGGAAAGAGAGAAGGAACTCAGTTGGATAGATATGTAGGTGATGGGCAGATAAAACTAGGTGGTGGAGAGTAACAAAGAAACGAAGGGAGGGGAAAACCTGGGTGAATTGGTGTTAGTGGAAAAGAATACAGAAGATCTGGGTAACCTGAATTTGTAAAATTGAATTTTCACACAATAGGCTGCACAAGTTGGAAATGAAGCATTGTTCTTCCAGTATGCATTTGGTCTCACTGTGGCGAAAGACCAGCACAGAGAGGTCAGGGTGGAGTTGGACTGAGTGTGGAAGGGGATTTGAAATGACATGCAGCTGGAAACTCAAGGCAATAACTGCAGAAAGAGCACTGGTGCTCCTTAAAGCAATCAGAGCCAACGCCCGGCCTCCCTGATGGAAAGGTCACTGAATGCAACAGACTGACGGGGAAGGTGCACACAAATCTCTGCCTCTCTGGATGATGGTGGGAGAGAGGAGACAAGTGTTACACCTCCTACAATTTCAGGGGAAAGTAATTCGGGAGTGGGAGGGAAAGGAGTAGATGGGAAGGGATGGTGAAATCCTGGACAGAGTGATCCCTACAGAAAACAGAAGGGTGGGGTAGATGGGACAGTTGTTGGATCCTGCTAGAACTGGCTGAAACAGTGCAATTTTATATCTTGGATGCAGCAGCTAATGGGGTGAGAAGTGAGGGCCGAGGGAACTCTGTCTGTATTCTGTCCAGGGAGACAGGAGATGAGCGCAGGACTTGTGAACTCTGGCAGAGGGGAAGCCACATTTTAGGAAGCTGGAGGACTAAGGCAAAAAGACTCATCTTCAGAACAGAGACAGAGAAACTAAGGAATTAAGGATGGTCTGCCTATAGAGTGGGAGGAGGTGTAGTCGAAGTAGTTACTGTACTATATTCTGTCGGACTGGGTATATATACATATGGTTCTCGTGAACAAGATCAGCCCAATAGGCTTTCTACTATGCAACATTAACCTGATGGAAATCATTGCGAAAAATTTCCTAGTGTTGAGGCAATTGAAATATATAGCACTATCAAAGAGGTTTAATACACACCAGTTTTCTCATTTTTCCTGTTCTGTGAAGGGCTCCAGACCTGAAACAATAATACTGTTTCTTCTCTGCATTCTGAAATTTTATGCCCCGTAGATTTCCAACACTGACAATTGTTTGCTTTGATTGTGCTTTAATTGGTATTGTTCTCAAAATGAATTTGTATTAATGCAGATTCCCTGCATAAAACATAAAGTCAGATCATTTTCACCAGCTGAGCTGTACAGATAAAACCATCACTGTAGAAATCTAATAACGTCACACTCTTGGAATTTGGTGTCCCAAAGACTGAGCCATACACCTGACCATCATTATTTCGAAACAGTGAAATACCAGATTATTGGAACCACACTCTCACGACCCACTGAGTGAAGACGTTTCCCCTTATATTTCCCTTAACCTTTCACCTTTAACCCACATCCTCTAGTTGTAGTCCCAATCAACCTGGATGGAAAAAAGCCTGCTTGTATTTACCCTACCTATACCCCGATAATTTTGAATACTTCGATCAAATCTCCTTCAATCTTCTTTGTTCTAAGAAATACAGACCAAACCTACTCAATCTTTCCTAAGAACTCAGGTGCTCCAGACCTGGCAGCATCCTCGTGAATTTTCTCTGTAATCTTTCAGCCTATTTACATTTTTTCGATAGGTGGGTGATCAAAACCGCACACAATACTCCAAATTAGGCCTCAGCAACGTCTTCTGCATCCCATCAGGACAATAAACACACACAAAATGCTGGAGGAGCTCAGCAAGCCAGGCAGCATCTACTGAAAAGAGTATAGTCGACATTTCAGGACAATACACAATACATTGATTTATGAAGACCAATGTGTCACAAATATTCTTTACAGCCCTATCTACATGTGATGCCACTATCAATAAATTATGGACCTGTATTCCTAGATCCCACTGTTTAACCACACCCCTCAGTGCCTTACCATTCACTGTGTAAGACCCACCCTGGTTGGTCATATCAAAGTGCAAAATCCCACACTTGTCTGCATTAAATTCCATCTGCCATATTTCCAACTGATGAAGATCCCGCTATAAGCCATGATAGCCTTCCTCGCTGTCCACTACATCCCCAATCTTGGTGTCATCCGCAAAATTGCTGATCCAGTTAACCACATTATCATAAGAACAAATAATAGGAGCAGAATTAGGCCATTCAGCCCATCGAGTCTTCTCTGCCATTCCATCATGGCTGATCACAGATCCCACTCAACCCCATACACTCGCCATATCCTTTGAAGCTCTGACCAATGAGAAAACTATCAACTTCCGCCTTAAATACATGTGTTCCACCCCCTTTACAAAGGTAGAGTGTTCCTATGAAACTTTTCTTAATCCGAAATAGTGTAAAGCGACCAACCATTAATTGATATGGGGAAAAAAATTTTAAAAGTGAAAATTCTGTTTGTAATGTGAAAGCAGGTTACTAATGTAGGTCTTTTGTAAAAGCGAAGTGGCATAAAGCGAACACTCGTAAAGTGGGGCACCTGCATGTCCACAGACTTGGCCTACACCAGTCTGTGGCAGAGCATTCCACAGATTCACTACTCTCTGGCTAAAAAATTTTTTCCTTACCTCTGTTATAAAGGGTTGCCCTTCAATTTTGAGGCTGTGCCCTCTAGTTCTGGATACCCCCACCATAGGAAACATCCTCTTCACATCCACCTGATCTAGTCCTTTTAATATTCAGTGGGTTTCAATGAGATTTCCACCCCCCCCCCATATTCTTCTAATTCCAGTGGGTACAGGCCCAAAGATGCCAAATGCTCATCATAAGTTAGCCCCTTCATTCCAGGAATCATCCCCATGTGCCTCCTCTGGATCCCCTCCAATGACAACACATCCTTTCTGAGATATGGGGCCCCAATCTCTAAGTGCAGCCTGACTAGTACCTTATAAAGCCGCAGCATTACCTCCTTGATTTTGATATTCCATTCCCCTTGAAATAAAAGCCTAATTGCATTTCCCCTCTTTACCACAGACTCAACCTTTAAACTGACCTTCTGGGAGTCATGCACAAGGGCTCCTAAGTCCCTCTGCACCTCTGATGTTTGAACCCTCTCCCCATTTAGATAATAATTTTCTTTATTGTTCCTTTTACCAAAATGGATTAGCAAACATTTCCCAACACTGTTTTCCATCTGCCATTTTTCTGCCCATTCTTCCAATCCTGCTGCAATCGCATTGCTTCCCCAGCACTACCTACTGCTCCAACTATCCCCATATTATTTGCAAACTTTGCCACAAAGCCATCAATTCCATTATCTAAAGCACTGACAAACAATATGAAAAGTAGCGGTTCCAATTCTGACACCTGATGAACACCATGAGTCACTGGCAGCCAACCAGAAAAGGCTCCCCATTATTCCCACACACTGCCTCCTGCCTGTCAGCCGTTCCTCTACCCATGCCAGTATCTTTCCACATCATAGATTTTATCTCAAGCAGCCATGTGGGTGACATCTTATCAAATGTTTTCTGAAAATCCATGTAAATGACATCTCCTTTGTTTACGCCGCTTGTTATTTCCTAGAAGAGTGCCAACAGATTTGTCAGACAGAATTTCCCTTTATAGAAACCATGCTGACTTTGATCACCATTGTCCAAGTACCCCAAAACATCATCCTTAATAATAGATTCCAACAGTTTCCCAACCACTAACTAGCATATAATGTCCTTTCTTTTGCCTTCCTCCCTTCTTAAAGAGTGGAGTGACATTTGCCATTTTCCAGTCCTCTGGGACCATGCCAGAATCAAGTGATTCTTGAAAGATCATGACCAATGCATCCGTTATCTCTTCAGCAACCTCTCTCAGGACTCTGGGATGTCGTCAACCTGGTCCAGGTGACTTATCCACCTTAAGACCCGTGAGATTACCTAGCACTCTTCCCTTTGTAATAGCAATGGCACTCACTCCTCTCTGACAGTCATGGCCCTCTGGCTCACTGTTAGTGTTTTCCACAGTGAAGACTGATGCAAAGTACTCATTAAGTTAATCTGCCATTTCTTTGTCCCCCATTACTACCTCACCAGCATCATTTTCCAGTGGTCCGATATCAACTCTCACCTCCCTTTTACTCTTTATATAACTGAAAAAACTTTATATCCAACTTTATATTATCGGCCAGTTTGCCCTCATATTTCATCTTTCCCTTCTTATAGCTTTTTAAGTTGCCTTTTGTTGGGTTTTAAAAGCTTCCCAATCATCCAATTTCCCATTCACTTTTGCTACCTTATATGCCCTTTCCTTGGCTTTTATACAGTCTTAAAATCCGTTGTCAGCCACAGTAGCCTACTCGTACCACTTGAGGATAAGTTCTTCTGTGGTGCATACGTCTCCTGTGCCTTGTGAACGATTCCCATCTCTGCTCTACTGTCATCCCAGGCAGTTTGCTCCTCCAATCCACTTGGATACTGTCTCATGCCTGTCACTCCCTTTATTCCATTGCAACACTGATACATCTTTCTCATGCTTCTCCCTCTCAAATTTCAGCCATGACTCAGTGATACCCTCAACATCACACCGACCAATCTCTTCCACGAGTTCATCCACCTTATTCTGAACGCACCTTCAATCCTGCATTTTTCGCCCTTTTGAATTTTGCCTCTGTGGTACAATTTAACTCTTTGCTCTGCTCTAACTAATTCTGTCCCTTGCAATCCTTTTGCTTTTAACATACCGGAAGGATCCCTCAGGATTCCCCTTTACCTTGTCTGCTACAGCAACTTCATGCCTTCTTCTAGCACTCCTGATTTCTTTCTAAAGTGTTCTCTTGCATTTCTTATACTCCATAAGCACCTCATTTGTTCCTACCTGCTATGCACCTCCTTTTTTAATCATAACCAAGGCCTCACTATCTCTTGAAAACCAAGGCGCCCTACACTTGTTATCTTTACCTTTTATTCTGACAGGCACATACAAGGTTTGTGCTCCACTTTTGAAAGCTTCCCAATTACCAAGTGCATCTTTGCCATAAAACAGCATACCCCAATCCACATTTGCCAGATTATTTCAAAACTGGCCTTTCTCCAATTTAGGATCTCAAACCCTCGGCCCCACCTATCTTTTTGCATAGTCACTTTGAAACTATTTGGATTGTGGTCACTACATGCAAAGTGCTCCCCTACACAAACTTCTATCACCTGCCCTGTCTCATTCCCTAACAGCAGATTGAGTATCACACAAACTCTTGATGGGACTTCTACACACCGATGAAGGAAACTTCTCTGAACACATTTGACAAACTCTATCCCATCTAGTCCTTTACAGTATGGGATTCCCAGTCATTATGTGGGAAGTTAAAAGCACTTTCTATAAGAAACTTATGCTTCTTGCAACAGTCTGCGATCCGCTAAATCCCGATGATTTTTGGGTGGTAATGTATCCCCATGAACACGGTCATACCTTTCTTATTTCTCAGTTGCACCCATAACGACTCACTAGATGAGTTCTCCAGTCCAGCCTGACAGAGCACTGCCGTGACACTTTCCTTGACTAGTAATGCCACCCCTCCCCTTTTAAACCCCCCCACTAAAACAACAGAACCCCAGAATATTGATCTGCCAGTCCTGCAACCAAGTCTCACTAATGGCTACAATGTCATAATTCCAGGTGTTGATCCGTGCCCTGAGCTCATCTGTCTGTTGTACAATACTTCTTGCATTGAAATGTACGCAGATCAATACACTAGTCGTACCATGCTTAACCTGTTGATTCCTGACTTTGTCTGAGGTCTTTATCAACATCTCTCTCCACAACCTCGCCATTAACTTTTCCGGCACTCTGGTTCCCATCTCCTTGCAACTCCAGTTTAAACCTCACCATGCAGTCTTAGCAAACCTTCCTGCTAGGATATTAGTCGCCCTCCATTTAAGGTGTAAACTGTCCCATCTGTACAGGTCGCACCTTCCCTGAAAGAGAGCCCAATGATACGTAAATCTTATGCCCTCTCTCTTACACCAACTCCTTAGCCACATGTTAAACTGTATGATCTTCCTAATCCTGGCTTCAGCAGCATGCGGCACAGGTAACAATTCTGAGATCACAACTCTGAAGGTCCTGTCCTTTAAATTAGCAGTTGACTTCCTGAACGCTCCATGCAGAACCTCATTGCGCATCCTACTCATGTCATTGATACCAAAGTGGACCATGATCTCTGGCTGTTCACCCTCCCAGTTGAGAATGTTGAGGACTCAGTCTGAGATGTCCCGGATCTTGACACCCACTTGACAACGTACCATCCAGGAACCTTGTTCTCACCCACAGAATCTCCTTTCTATTCCCCTAGCTAACAAATCCTCTATCAATTCAGCACGCCTCTTCTCTCCCCTTCCGGTCTGAGTCACAGAACCAGACTGTGCCAGAAACCTGACCACTACGACTTTCCTCTGCTAGATCAACCCCACCTCCCCCACACCCCGTCAGGGTACTTACACGGGCTCCTTAACCCAGTTTCCTTTCCTGACTGTCACCCAGCTTCCTGTCTCCTGCAGCTTGGGTATAACCACATCTCTGTATGTCTAATCTATCACCCCTCAGCCCCCCAAATAATCCGGAGTTCATCCAGTTGCAGTTCCAACTCCTTAACACGGATAGTTAGAGGCTACAATTGAATGCATTTCTCATGGTTGTGATCATCAAGGACACTAGACGTGGCCCTGCCTTCCTACATCCCACTATCCTGCCTGACAGCTCTACTTAACTGAGCTAGATGGGAGGGTAAAAACACCTCTTCCTAGAGGTTTTTTTTTGTATCCTTGACTGAAGCCTTGAGTCAAAGCCTCAAAATCACCTTTCTAACTCTATCCCCTCCAACAATGGCTGCTGTGCCTCCTTTAATTTGTTCTTGGCAATCAATCCTTATCGCCGACTGGTTGCTAGTTGCTGGCGTGAAGAAAGCTAGTCTTCATACATGGATGGCAAGAAAAGGACACCAAGCTATCATCTCTCTTGAGGTCACAGCTCAGTTTTAGCTGCTCCTTTGTGTCTTGGCTTGAATTCATGAGGGTGTTTCACTCGGGCAGGAGGAATAAGATCTGTAGACCCCCCTGGGTTCACAAATTGGTGAGACCGGAGTTTGAGACCTAGTTTTGGAGTTCTGTCATCAGTGAGACCAGAGTTTAAGGCCTGTTGTTTGCTGATCAGTGAGTCCTGCCATCGATGCCAAGGACTGAAGCCCAATGGTCGAATTGCAAGTCTGGAAGTTGAAGTCCGTTGTCCAGAACCCCGGGTCAGCAAATCCTGTGAGTCAGGTGCTGCACGGTGGGGTTTAAACTAGAGTTGCAGGAGGATGGGAACCAGAATGCCAAAACAGTTAGTGGAAAGGTTGTGGAGGGAGATGTTGGTAAGACTTCAGGAATCAAAAGGTTGAGGATGCTCTGACAAAATGGAAAAGGGTGAATACAGAACTGAAGGTGTTGTATCTGAATGTGCACTGTATGTGCAATAAGGTAGATGAACTTGCAGCACAGTTGCAGATTGATAGGTATCACGGAATCATGGCCGAAAGGTTAGAGCTGGGAGTTTAATGTCCAAGAATACACATTGGATAGACAGGAAGGCAGAGGGGGCAGCATTGCTCTGTTGGTAAAAAAAAAATGAAATCAAATCATTAAAAAGAGGGTTGGAAGATGTTGAACCAGTGTGGATAGAGCGAAGGAACTGCAAGGGTAAAAAGACCCTAATGGAAGCTGTATACAGGCCACCAAACAGTTGTAAGGATGTTGCTCACAGATTACAGTGGGAGAGAGAAAATGCTTGCCAAAAGGGCAATGTTACAGTAGTCACGGGGAACATCAATATGCAGGTAGATTGCGACAATCAGGTCAGGGCTGGATTACAGGAGGGAGAATTCCTAGAGTGCCCATGGGGTGGCTTTTTGGAGCAGCTTGTGGTCAAGCCCACTGGAGGATCAGCTATTCTGCATTGGATGTTGTGTAATGAACCAGAATTGCATCACAGAGCTTAACGAAAAAAGAACCCTTAGGGACAAGTGATCATAATATGATTGAATTCACCCTGAAATTTGATGAGGAGAAGCTAAAGTCAGGTGAATCAGTACTAGAGTGGAATTACAGAGTCATGAGAGAGAAGCTGGCCAGAATTGACTGGAAAAGGACACTGGCAGGGATGAGAGCAGAGCAGCAATGGCTTGCATTTCTGGAAGCAATCTGGAAGACACAGGATATATATACCCCAAAGAGAAAACATATTCCTTGGCAAGATGACACAACCATGGCTAGAACATAGAACACAGAATATTACAGCACTGTACAGGCCCTTCAGCCCACAATGTTGTGCCGACCCTTAAACCCTGCCTCCCATATAACCCTCCTTAATGCCACCTTAAATTCCTCCATAAACCTGTCTAGTAGTATCTTAAATTTCACGAGTGTATCTGCCTCCACCACTGACTCAGGCAGTACGTTCCACGCACCAACCACTGTCTGAGTGAAAAACCTTCTTCTAATATCCCCCTTGAACTCTACCCCTCCCCTTAACTTAAAACCATGTCCTCTTGTATTGAGCAGTGGTGCCCTGGGGAAGAGGCACTGGCTGTCCACTCTATCTATTCCTCTTAATATCTTGTATAACTATATCATGTCTCCTCTCATCCTCCTTCTCTCCAAAGAGAAAAGCCCTAGCTCCCTTAATCTCTGATCATAATCCATACTCTCTAAACCAGGCAGCATATTGGTAAATCTCCTCTGTACACTTTCCAATGCTTCCACATCCTTCCTATAGTGAGGCGACCAGAACGGGACACAGTACTCCACGTGTGGCCTAACCAGAGTTTTATAGAGCTGCATCATTACCTCACGACTCTTAAACTCTATCTCTCGACTTATGAAAGCTAACACCTCATAAGCTTTCTAACTACCTTATCTACCTGTGAGGTAACTTTCAGGGATCTGTGGACACATACCCCCAGATCCATCTGCTCCTCCACACTACCAAGTATCCTGCCATTTACTTTGTACTCTGCCTTGCAGTTTGTTCTTCCAAAGTGTACTACCTCACACTTCTCCAGGTTGAACTCCATCTGCCACTTCTCAGCCCACTTCTGCATCCTATCAATGTCTCTCTGCAATCTTCGACAATCCTCTACACTATCCACAACACCACCAACCTTTGTGTCGTCTACAAACTTGCCAACCCACCCTTCTACCCCCACATCCAGGTCATTAATAAAAATCACGAAAAGTAGGGGTCCCAGAACCGATCCTTGTGGGACACCACTAGTCACAACCCACCAATTCAAATGTACTCCCTCCACCATGACCCTCTGCTTTCTACAGGCAAGCCAATTCTAAATCCACCTGACCAAACTTCCCTGGATCCCATGCCTTCTGACTTTCTGAATAAGCCTACTGTGTGGAACCTTGTCAAATGCCTTACTAAAATCCATGTAGATCACATCCACTGCACTATCCTCATCTATATGCCTGGTCACCTCCTCAAAGAACTCTAACAGGCTTGTTAGACACGATCTGCCCTTCACAAAGCCATGTTGACTGTTCCTGATCATACCATGATTCACTAAATGCCCATAGATCCTATCTCTAAGAATCTTTTCCAACAGCTTTCCCACCACAGACATAAGGCTCACTGGTCTATAATTACCCGGACTATCCCTACTACCTTTTTTGAACAAGGGGACAACATTCGCCTCCCTCCAATCCTCCAGTACCATTCCCGTGGACAACAAGGACATAAAGATCCTAGCCAGAGGCTCAGCAATCTCTTCCTTCGCCTCATGGAGCAGCCTCGGGAATAATCCATCAGGCCCCGGGGACTTATCCGTCCTAATGTATTTTAACAACTCCAACAACTCCTCTCCTTTAATATCAACACGCTCCAGAACATCAACCTCAGTCATATTGTCCTCACCGTCATCAAGTTCCCTCTCAGTGGTGAATACCGAAGAGAAGTATTCATTGAGGACCTTGCTCACTTCCACAGCCTCCAGGCACATCTTCCCACTTTTATCTCTAATCAGTCCTACCTTCACTCCTGTCATCCTTTTGTTCTTCACATAACTGAAGAATGCCTTGGGGCTTTCCTTTACCCTACCCACCAAGGTCTCCTCAGCCCCTTCTTAAGCTCCTTTCTTGCTACCCTATATTCCTCTATAACCCCATCTGATCCTTGCTTCCTGAATTTCACGTATGCTGCCTTCTTCCACCTGACTAGATTTTCCACTTCACTTGTCACCCATGGTTCCTTCACCCTACCATTCTTTATCTTCTTCACTGGAACAAATTTATCCCTAACATCCTGCAAGAGATCCCTAAACATCAACCACATGTCCATAGTATATTTCCCTGCAAAAACATCATCCCAATTTACACCCGCAAGTTCTAGACTTATAGCCTCATAATTTGCCCTTCCCCAGTTAAACTAACAAGAGAAATCAAGCCAACATAAAAGTCAAAGAGAAGGCATATAATAGAGCAAAGATTAGTGGGAAGTTAGAGGATTGGGAAGCTTTTGAATACCAACAGAAGGCAACTAAAAAAGTCATTAAGAAGGTAAAGATGCAATACAAAAGTAAGCTAGCCAATAATATTAAAGAGGATGCCAAAAATTTCTTCCAATATATAAAATGTAAAAGAGGAGAGAGAGTGGATATTGAACCACTGGAAAACAATGCTGGAGATGTAGTAATGGGGGACAATGAAATAGCAGATGAACTGAATAAGTATTTTTGCATCAGTCTTCACTGAGGAAGACACTAGCAGTATGGTGGAAGTTCCAGGTGTCAGTGGGCATGAAGTGTGTGAAGTTACCATTACTAGGGAGAAGGTTCTTGAAAAACTAAAAGGTCTAAGGGTACAGTGGTGCTAGAAAGTTTGGAACCTTGTAGAAATTACTCTATTTCTGCATAAATATGACCTAAAATGTGATCAGATCTTCACATGTCCTAAAACTAGATAAGGAGAACCCAATTAAATAAATAACACAAAAAATCATTATAGTTGTTCACGCAAACATGAGGAAATCTGCAGATGTTGGAAATTCAAGCAACACACACAAAATGCTGGTGGAACACAGCAGGCCAGGCAGCATCTATAGGAAGAAGTAGCGTCAATTTTACTTCTTTCTCTAAATGCTGCCTGGCCTGCTGCGTTCTACCAGCATTTTGTGTGTGTTGATTATACTTGTTCAATTATTTATTGAGAAAAAAATGATCGAACATTACATGTATTTGTTGGAAAAAGTATGTGAACCTCTGGAGTAACACCTACAAAAGTTATTTGGAGTCAAGTGTTCCAGTCAATGAGATTGGAGGTGTGGGTTGTAGAAGTGTCCTGCCCTATAAAAAAGACACTCAAAGTCAGGTTACAGAGCCTGTTCTTCTCAAGAAAATCTGTTTATGTGGACCATGCCTCGATGAAAACAACTTTCAGAGTACCTTAGAAGAAGAATTGCAGAGCTGCACGAAGCTGGAAAAGGCTACAAAAGCATTCATAAAGACCTGTGTGTTCATCAGTTTGCCGTAAGAAAAATTGTCTGCAACTGGAGGAAATTCAGAACTGTTGCTACTCTCCCTACGAATGGGCATCCTGCAAAGATCACACCAAGAGCACAACGTGCAATGCTGAAGAAGGTGAAAAAGAACCCAAGGGTAGCAGCAAATGACCTGCAGAAATATCTGGAACTTGCTAAAGTCTTTGTTCATGTGCCAACTAAAAGAAAAAAAACACAGAACAAGAATGGTGTTCATGGAAGGATACCACGGAGAAATCCACTGCTCTCCAATAAACAGTGCTGCCTACCTTCAGTTTGCAAAAGACCACTTGGATGTTCTACAATGCTTCTAAGACAATTTCTGTGGACACCCGAGACCAAAGTTGAACTTCTTGGCAGAAATGCACATTGCTGTGTTTAGAGGAAAAAGGGACTGCACACCAGCACCAGAAACCTCATCCCAACTGTGAAGCATGGTAAAAGGGGCATCATGGTTTAGGGCTGGCTTGCTACCTCAGGGCCTGGGCAGCTTGCAAATGTTGAGGGAACAATAAATTCAAAACTGTATCAACATTTTACAGGAGAATGTCGGGATAGTAGTCCATCATCTGAGGTTTAATAGAAGCTAGATAATGCAGAAGACAATAATCCAAAAGACTGGAGTATACAGGTATCCCCCGCTTTTCGAAAGTTTGCTTTACGCCAACTTCGCTTTTATGAAAGACCTACATTAGTACCTGTTTTCGCTAACTGAAAGAAATCCGGAGAGGATTTTTGCTTTTACGAAAAAAGGCAAAAAACAAAAATAGCGTTCAGCGTTTGTTTTGCAGCAAGCCGTTATAGAGGCAGCGCGCACCCCAAGCAGCGAGTGGTACCGCCAAGCTCCTTCCCCAGGAACTACACTCAGCATCAAGCTGCCATAGCTTTGGACTGTGTCTGCGAGCATCTGTGCTTTATCTCGATTTATTTTGTGCATCCATTAGCAAGATGTGCCCTAAGGTATCAGAAAAGCCTAAGAGAGCTCGTGATGAAAGTGTTGATGAAAGTGATGAAAAATAAACCAGGGAAGGTAGTGCATCTGTGGCTGACAAGGGAAATTAGGGATAGCATCAAGTCCAAAGAAGGAACATATAAATTAGCAAAAAAAAGCGGCACACCTGAGGACTGGAGGAACTGAGGGAAATACATGTTAGTAGGGAAGTGGTGTTAGGTAAATTGAAGGGATTAAAGGCAGATAAATCCCCAGGGCCAGATGGTCTTAAGGAAGTAGCCCAAGAAATAGTGGATGCATTAGTGATAATTTTTCAAAACTCCTTAGATTCTGGATTAGTTCCTGAGGATTGGAGGGTGGCTAATGTAACCCCACTTTTTAAAAAAGGAGGGAGAGAGAAACCGGGGAATTATAGACCTGTTAGTCTGACATCGGTGGTGGGGAAAATGCTAGAGTCAGTTATCAAAGATGTGATAACAGCACATTTGGAAAGAGGTGAAATCATCGGACAAAGTCAGCATGGATTTGTGAAAGGAAAATCATGTCTGACGAATCTTATAGAATTTTTTGAAGATGTAACTAGTAGAGTGGATAGGGGAGAGCCAGTGGATGTGGTATATTTAGATTTTCAAAAGGCTTTTGACAAGGTCCCACACAGGAGATTAGTGTGCAAACTTAAAGCACACGGTATTGGGGGTATGGTATTGACGTGGATAGAGAATTGGTTGGCAGAAAGGAAGCAAAGAGTGGGAGTAAATGGGACCTTTTCAGGATGGCAGGCAGTGACTAGTGGGGTACCGCAAGGCTCAGTGCTGGGACCCCAGTTGTTTACAATATATATTAATGATTTAGACGAGGGAATTAAATGCAGCATCTCCAAGTTTGCGGATGACACGAAGCTGGACGGCGGTGTTAGCTGTGAGGAGGATGCTAAGAGGATGCAGGGTGACTTGGATAGGTTAGGTGAGTGGGCAAATTCATGGCAGATGCAATTTAATGTTGATAAATGTGAGGTTATCCATTTTGGTTGCAAGAACAAGAAAACAGATTATTATCTGAACGGTGGCCGATTAGGAAAAGGGGAGATGCAACGAGACCTGGGTGTCATTGTACACCAGTCATTGAAGGTGGGCATGCAGGTACAGCAGGCGGTGAAAAAGGCAAATGGTATGTTGGCATTCATAGCAAGAGAATTTGAGTACAGGAGCAGGGAGGTTCTACTGCAGTTGTACAAGGCCTTGGTGAGACCGCACCTAGAATATTGTGTGCAGTTTTGGTCCCCTAATCTGAGCAAAGACATTCTTGCCATAGAGCGAGTACAGAGAAGGTTCACCAGATTGATTCCTGGGATGGCAGGACTTTCATATGAAGAAAGACTGGATCGACTAGGCTTATACTCACTGGAATTTAGAAGATTGAGGGGGGATCTTATTGAAACGTATAAAATTCTAAAGGGATTGGACAGGCTAGATGCAGGAAGATTGTTTCCGATGTTGGGGAAGTCCAGAATGAGGGGTCACAGTTTAAGGATAAAGGGGAAGCCTTTTAGGACCGAGATGAGGAAAAACTTCTTCACACAGAAAGTGATGAATCTGTGGAATTCTCTGCCACAGGAAACAGTTGAGGCCGGTTCATTCAAAACTTCATATTTAAGAGGAAGTTAGATATGACCCTTGTGGCTAAAGGGATCAGGGGGGTATGGAGAGAAAGCAGGTACAGGGTTCTGAGTTGGATGATCAGCCATGATCATACTGAATGGCGGTGCAGGCTCGAAGGGCTGAATGACCTACTCCTGCACCTATTTTCTATGTTGCGAAAGTGGAATGTAAAGGTACTGCAGTCATGGGTGGTTTGATCGATTTTTGAGGCGAGGACAGCTTCATAGTTTAAAGTTTACTGGAAAGAGTGCTTTGGCTGATACTGAAGCTGCCGAAAAGTTCCCAGAAGAACTGAAGAAAATAATTACAGAAGGTGGTTATTCGTATAAGCAAGTGTTTAACTGTGACGAAACTGAAATACCAATTCTGGTAAGTGAAACTACACTGTACCT
The DNA here is from genome assembly GCF_048418815.1 of Hemitrygon akajei. NCBI lineage: Eukaryota > Metazoa > Chordata > Chondrichthyes > Myliobatiformes > Dasyatidae > Hemitrygon > Hemitrygon akajei. The sequence continues at coordinate 19,663,213 of NC_133132.1, read as the reverse complement.
ACATTATTTCTACTTTATATAGGCTGTGTATTTATCATATCATTCCTGATTTTACTATATGCTAGTGTTATTTTAGGTTTTATGTGTTATTTGGTATGATTTGATAGGTTATTTTTTGGGTCTGGGAACACTCAAGAATTTTTCTCATATAGATAAATGGTATTTGCTTCTTCACTTTACGCCATTTCGGCTTACCAAAGGTTTCATAGGAATGCTCTACTTTCGGATAGCAGGGGAAACCTGTATTAACAAATGAATGGTTTAAAAAGAAGAAAATTTGTGTTTTCGAATGGCCGAGTCAAAGTCCTGACTATAGAAATGTCGTGGAAGGACCTGAAGCAAGCAATTCATGCAAGGAAGCCCTCTAACATCCCAGATTTGAAGCAGTTTTGTAAGGAGGAATGCCCTAAAATTCCTCCAAGCCAATGTGCAGGACTGATCAACAGTTACCGGAAATGTTTGGTTGAAGTAATTGCTGTACAAGGGGATCACATACCAGTTACTGAAAGCAAAGGTTCATATACTTTTGCCAACAAATACATGTAATATTGGGTCATTTTTTTCAATAAACAAATGAACAAGTATAATGCTTTTTCTGTTATTTATTTAATTGGGATCTCTTTATCTAGTTTTAGTACTTGCATCAAGATCTGATTTTATTTTAGGTCATATTTATGCAGTAAGAAAATTCTGCAGGGTTCACAAACTTTCTAGCACCAGTGTATCCAATGATCTGGATGATGGAATTGATGGCTTTGTTGCAAAGTTTGCAGACAATATGAAGATAGGTAGAGGAGCAGATAGTTTTGAAGAAATAGAAAGGCTACAGAACGACCTTGACAGATTGGGCAAAGAAACGGCAGATAGAATATAGTGTCAGGAAGTGTATGGTTATGCACTTATGAAATGGAAGGGTTGACTATTTTTTAAATGGAGAGAAAATACCAAAAACTGAGACACAAAGGGACTTCGAAGTCCTTGTGCAGGATTCCCTAAAGGTTAATTTCCAGATTGAGTCTGTGGTGAGAAAGGCAAGTGCAATCTTAGCAATCATTTCAGTAGGACTAGAATATAAAAGCAAGAATGTAATGATGAAATTTTATAAAGCACTGGTGAGGCCTCACTTGGAGTACTGTGAGCAGGTTTGGGCCCCTTATCTTAGAAAGCATGTGCTGAAACCAGACAGGGTTCAAATGAGGTTCATGAAAATGATTCCAGGATTGAATGGCTTGTCATATGAAGAGTGTCTGATGGCCCTGGGCATGTATTCACTAGAAGGAGGGGTGACCTCATTGAAATGAATTGAATGGTGAAAGGCTTTGATAGACCGGATGTGGAGAAGTTTCATATTGTGGGAGAGTCTAAGACTAGTGGACACAGCCTCAGAATAGAGGACTCTCCTTTAGAACAGAGATAAGGAGGAATTTCTTTAACCAGAGGGTGATTTATCTGTGAAATTCTTTGCCACAGGCAGCTGTGGAAGCCAAGTCTGTATGTATGTTTAAGGCAGAGGGTGATAGATTCTTAATTGGTAAGGGCATGAAGGGATACAGGCAGAAGGCAGAGGATTGGGGCTGAGAATAATACTGCATCAGCCATAATGAAATGGTAGAGCAGACCCGATGGGCCAAATGGCCAATTTCTGCTTCTATATCTAATGGTCTCAGTCCGTTGGGGTAGTCAAAGGCTCAATTTCTGCATGTTCGTGTCTGAGGCTGGAGGCTGTCCAGCCTGTCTTGGGGTTAGAGGACTGTATATGCACCGGCGGGAGGGAGAAATGGGGCTTGTTTTCTGTTGTTGTTTTGTGGCTTATTGTGTTTTCTGCAGAGCATTATGGGCATGCTATGTTGGCACCAGAACGTGTGGCGACACGTGCGGACTACCCCAGCACACCCTCAGGCGTGTTGGTTGCTAACACAGACACATTTCACTGTACAGTTCAATGAGCACGTGGTAAATAAACATGGATCTTGAATCATAAGATAAATGAAGAAATCTTCAGCAAAAGTAATGCACAAAAGTTCAAATAACAACATTAGATTTATTCCTGTTGTCCACACAAAATGAACCACTAAGTTCAGACACCCATGTTACTGACAAAATACAAGTACTTGAGTCAGGAGCCCATATTCTCAGTCAGATGATTTGCTGCATGTCTGGATTGTTACACACATCAGGAGATAGGTTCCTTCGGCTATGTAGACATGAAAGTACAAAACTACAGCTTTGCACTTCACTTCAAACTGTGAAAATTCACAAAACATAGTTTGAAATAGGACTGAAAATAAATTCATGACTATACAGACAGACAGACATACTTTATTGATCCCGAGGGAAATTGGGTTTCATTACAGTCGCACCAACCAAGAATAGTGAAGAAATATAGCAATATAAAACCATAAATAATTAAATAATAATAAGTTAATCATGCTCAGTGGAAATAAGTCCAGGACCAGCCTATTGGCTCAGGGTGTCTGACACTCCGAGGGAGGAGTTGTAAAGTTTGATGGCCACAGGTAGGAATGACTTCCTATGACCACTTGCTTCACAAAGGAATTAGTTATAAACTTCTCTGCTGGAAGAACATGTTTCCCACTTTTTCACTCCTGAATTCGACCTTTTTCCACTTTCTGCAGAACTATGAAGGATAGTTAAATTTGAAAAGCTCAATGACTAATTTGATAGCTGCCGAACACTTCTAGCATGTCAAGAAGCAACCATGCTGTGTTTGCATTGCTTCGGTAAAGATCTGAGGTAGTAAATCCACAAGTACCGGTAATCATTATGCTGGGATTTATGTCCTTGGCTGATAATTGAATCTTTCATTTTATCCTGAAGCAAATTTACAGCTGTGGCTCTAGCTCGGATGCGCATTGTAAAAGAAAATGAATGACATTTGCAGGTGTAATAGAAAGCATTTCTTCACAGTAAGTTGTTCCTTTATGTCATGAATAAGTATAAATATGGTCATTTGCATATGCTAAAGACTTCAGGTCTTATGTCAGTGATTGAAATTGAAACTATTCCAAGGTTAGATATTTCAGAAAGAAAAGAGTCAGAATCAGGTTTATAATCGCTGACTCATATGGCATGAAATTTGTTGTTTCCTGGCAGCAACGACATAAAATTACTGCGAATACAGTGTGAGAATGGATGGATAAATGTGAACAAAACTACCAACTTACACAAAGAATAAAATACAAAATGAATTTGGCTGGTCAGATATTCTGTTTTCACACTTTAAGTGCTTGAGGCTATCGACATGCTTGCTGTTCTAAGGGCAGGAGGCATGGACATGTATGTTTGTAACTTATCACACAATTACTTCAACATAAACATGGAAATGCTATAAATGCTGAAAATCCAAAGTAACATACACAAGTACTGGGGGAACTCAGCAGGACAGACAGCACTTATAGAAATGAATAAACAGTTGATTTTTCAGCTGGAACCTTCTTCAGAACACTTGAACCTGCTTTAAATGGATGCTACAATTTGGTTGAACCAGTGCACTGTTCTGAATATTTAGATTAGATTAGATTAAATTCAACTTCATTGTCACTGTGCCGAGTACAGATACAAAGCCAATGAAATGCAGTTAGCATCTAACCAGAAGTGCAAAAGAATAGTGTTATTTACAAAATAACTGCAAATAAAAATTAAGTGCTACAGCATACAAATAGAAAAGCACTGAGACAGTACAATATGGGTGCAATACTGCTTAGCGCTGTGATGTGAGGTTCAGCAGGGTCACAGCCTCAGGAAAGAAGCTCTTCCTGAGCCTGCTGGTGCGGGAGCGGAGGCTCCTGTAGTGTCTACCGGATGGGAGCAGAGTAAAAAGTCCATGGGTAGGGTGAGATGCATCCTTGATAATGCTTTTCGCCCTGCCCAGGCAGTGTTTATGGCAAATGTTCTGAATGGCGGGCAATTGGGTGCCGATAATCCCCTGTACACGTCTTTGAATTGTTTTGCACAGCAGTTAAAAATGTGTCGCTCTAGTTTGTCACCTATATTAACAAACTGGATGACATTTTAATACCTGGTTAATAGGTTTGCAAATGACACCAAAATAGGTGATGCAATGGAGAGTGAAGATTATTTAAGGTTACAACAGGATCTCGATGCAGTGAGGAAGCTGGACCAAGGAATTGCAGATGGAATCTAACATGGCCCTTTGGCCCGACTCACCATGCTGACCAAAGCAACCATCTAAGCTGGTTTCATTTGTCTGCATTTTGCTCCATATCTCTTTAAAACAGGATTTCCCAACCTTTTTTTAATGCCTTGGATAAATACCATTAAGCAAGGTGTGTATGGACCCCAGGTTGGGAACCCCTGCTCTAAAGTCAATCTTTTCCATCTGCGTACCTGTCCAATTGCCTTTTAAATGTTGTACTGGACACGCTTCAAGCACTCCATATATGGGGTGGCACCGTAGTGCAGTTCACAGTACCAGCGACTTGGGTTCAATTCCCACCGATACCTGTAAGGAGTTCATCGTTCTCCCTGTGACCACATGAGTTTCCTTGGGGTGCTCCAGTTTCCCCCCCACAGTACAAAGACGTACCGGCTGGTTTGTTAATTGGTCATTGTAAATTGTCCTGGGATAAGGCTAGTGTTAGATCGGGGGTAGCTGGGCAGGACAGCTTGAAGGGCTGTAAGGACCTACCTGGTGTAGCTCAGTAAATAAACATAGCCCACACTATCTCACCCTAAACCTATTTCCTCTAGCTCTTGATTCTCCAACCCTATGGAAAAAATCTGAATTCATTCACCCTATCTATGCCCCTCATGACTTCACACACCTGTATAGGATCACCCTTCATTTTCCTATGCTCCAGTGAATAAAGTACGGTATGTCTGCCCAACACCTCTTCCTAATTCAGACCCTCAAGTCCCAGCAATATCATTGTAAATCTCCTATACTCTCTTCCAAGTTTAATGGCATCTTTCCCATAGCAGAGCGATGAAAACAGAGTATAATATTCCAATGCAGTCTCATCAGCATCTTGTACAAGTGCAGCATGACATCCCAGCTTCTATACCCAGCACCCTGTCTGGCCGTCTTGTCAAAGGCCATAATCACCCTGCCTATCTGTGACATCACCTTCAAGAAACTAAGTGCCTGTACTTCTAGGGGCCCCTGTTCTACAACATTCCTCATTATTGCCTTCACTGGTCAGGGAAATAAGTCTAAGAGTTGGGACATCATGACATTGGTCAGATGATTTTAGTAGGTTCAATTTGAAGACAGAATATAATATAAATGGTAAGACTTCTGGCAGTGTGGAGGATCTGAGGGATCTTGGGGTCCATGTCAATAGGACACTCAAAGATGCTGTGCAGGTTGACAGTGTTGTTAAGAAGGCATATGGTATTTATTGACTGTGCGATTAAGCTCAAGAGTCGTGAGGTAATATTACAGCTATACAAGACCTTGGTCAGACCCCGCTTGGAGTACTGTGTTCAGTTCTGGTCACCTCACTACAGGAAGGATGTGCAAACTATAGAGAGAGTGCAGAGATTTACAAGGATGTTGCCTCGATTGGAGAGCGTACCTTATTATAATAGGTTGAGTGAACTTGGCCTTTTCTCCTTGGAGCAACAGAGAATGAGAAGTGACCTGATAGAGGTGTATAAGATGGTGGGGAATTGATCGTGTGATAGCCAGAGGCTTTTTCCCGGGGCTGAATTAGTTTTAAGGTGCTTGGAAATAGGTATTGGGGTGATATCAGGGGTAAGTTTTTTTTTACACAGAGTGTGGTGGGTGTGTGGAAAGCATTGCCACTGGCAGTGGTGGGTACAGATACGATAGGGTCTTTTAAGAGCCTCTTCGATAGGTACATGGACCTTGGAAAACTGGAGGGCTATGCATTAGGGAAATTCTAGGCAGTCTCTAGTGTAGGTTACATGGTTGGTACAACATTGTGATCGAAGGGCCTGTAATGTGCTGTAAATTTCTATGTTCTATGTTAGTGAGTGGAGGTGCTGATCAGCTTTGGTTGGCATCAGTCTGAATCAAAGGACAATGAGTGACAATCATCACCATCATCACAAACCTGGTGGAGAATGGAGAATCTGAGATGCCCAGTTGTTAAGATCCCCCTCTCGGCCTCACCAGTGTGGTCTGAAGGAAAGCTTATGAAACAGTATGTTTGGCACCAGCTTGTCTGCAGGAGCTGCCGGGAGGATGTTCAATGATGTCCAACTGCCCTAGGGGTTCCACTGCAGATTTGCTGTCTGGGTTTACTCCCGTGGCCTTTGTCTCTCATGAGGCTGCCCACAAGGGAAACCTTACTGCTTGCTGAGAGAAACTGTTTTTGAGTCTGGTGGTGCTGGCATGATGAGCAGGGTGGGTGGGGTTCTACATGATATTGCTGCCATCTTTCTGTGGGTAGTCTGCTACTGGTGACACCTAGGGCAGTTTTGACTAGCTGGTGTCAGCCACGGTGCAGTTTTCATACCATGCAGTGATGCAGCGTGTTGGGATGTTATCTACTGCACATCGATAGAAGACTGAGAGTACTGATGTGCACAGTCCAGCTCTCCTCAGAAACTACAGGTATTGGTGTGTAGGATGAGTTCTGGGGCCATGAGAGGTTGTGTGAGATGCGTACTCCCAGGAATTTGGAAATGCTCGCAATTTCCACTACTGTGCCACTGTTGTGAGGAGGGGTGTGAGTGGTTTGCATTCACCCTAAGTCGACAACCATCTCCTTTGTCTTACTGACATTGAGGAAGATGTTATCTGCCCGGCACCAGGCCTCAGGCTCTTCCACCTCCTCTCTGCAGGCCGTCTCATTGCTTTCGATGATGAACCCTACCACTGTTGAGACATCGGCAAACTTGACAATGTGATTACTCAGGTGTTTGGCTGTGCAGAGTGTACAGCAGTGGGCTCAGCACACAGCCCTGGAGAGTACCCGTGTTGAGGATGTTGGGATTGAAGGAACAGTTCTACATCCTAACTATCTGAGATTTGTTGGTTAGGAAGTCCAGTTGCACTGTGGTGTATTCAGACAAAGGAGTAGGAGTTTGTTCACCAAGGTCTATACGACAATAGCCTTGAACGCCAAACTGAAATTCAGAAACAGCATTCTGACATAAGATGTTGCTCAAGTTCCTTCAGCAGATTGTATATTGTTCCAGATTCCATTCAAAAATTACAGGGGCATTTTGGTCAGTGGAGTAAGTGGACCAAAATTGGCAAATGGAGTTTAATGCAGACAAGTTCAAGGTGTTGCATTTTGGAAAATCAAATTCAAGTAGGACTTTCGTGCTGAACAGCAGGGCTATGGAGAGTGACCTTAGACTACAAGTGTATGTTTCACTGAAAATGGAGTCACAGGTGAAAAAGACTTTTGGACCAAATGCTTTCATGAGTCAGGACACAGAGTATAGAAATTGGGAGGTCATGTTGTGCTTATAGAGTGCAGAAAAGATTTACAAGGCTCAAGGGACTGAACTATAAGGAAAGGTTAGACTAGCTCGGACTTTATTCCTGGCAGCATAGAAGGCTGAGAGCTGATTACACTAGGTGGCAACTTAATATTGAGTACACCTCATTATTGTAAGTATTTTATCAGCCAATCATGTGGCAGCAACTCAATGCATAAAAGCATGCAGACGTGGCCAAGAGATTCAGTTGTTGTTCAGACCCAAGATCAGATCAGGGAAGAAATGTTATCGAAGTGACTTTGACAGTAGAATAATGTTGGTGCCAGATGGGGTGCTTTAACTATTTCAGAAGCTTGATCTCCTGGAATTTTCATGCATAACAGTCTCTAACATTTATATCCAGTAAGCATCCTTGTGAATGAGAGAGCTCAGAATAGAACAGCCAGACGACAGCGAGGAGACAGAACCTCAAATAATCACCTGTTCTGACAGGTGTGTACAGAAGATCATCTCTGAAGGCACAACACGTCAAACCTTGAAGTGGAAGGGCTACAGCAGCAGAAGACCACTCATGTTTTTAACAAAGTGGCCACTGAGTGTATATGGGGGTACATAAAATCACAGAAGGGCACCTTCACCATCCCCAACATCCTTTGCTCATTCTAAATTTATAAACTCGCTCTCTGCTCCACATGACAAATACAGAACTGTTCAAAAGTCTTCTGAACTATAGCTATACATATGTTCCTAAGTCTTTTGCACAGGCTGTGTACAAAATAAATTTATTGTCAAAGTACATATATGCTGCCATATACTACCCAGAGATCTATTTTCTTACAGGCTTTCACAATAGGTAGAAAGGAATGCAATAAATGAAAATCTACACAAAAACTGACACCTAGACACCTACCCAGAGCTGTAACTAAAATACAGTAGTATGATTAAACGTTTTTACTGAGTCATGCTGACAACAGAGCTTCGCTTCCTGATGAACTCAATGTGGTCTAAACTTGCTTTGATCATTAAAACAGAGGAACCATCAGTAACTCCCACAGCCCCAGATGATCGTTAGATTTCGATCCCTGAGGTCGACGTGCGAGCAGCCTTCAGGAGGAAGAACCCATGGGAAGCACGCGGCCCAGACAACGTACCTGGCCAAGTTCGAAAGCCCTGTGCTGACCAACTGCCTGCAGGGTTCACAGATTTTTAACCTCTAGCTTCAATAGTCTGAGGTACCCAACTGCTGCGAGCAGACTTGGTAACCAGCCTCAATGACTATTGTCAACCATAGCACATACATCCAAGGTGATGAAGTGTTTTGAGAGATTGGTGATGAAACCTATCAACTCCTGCCTGAGAAGCAACTTGAATACGCTCCAATTTGCCAACCAGAACAACAGATACACGATAGATGCCATCTCATACACTCTTCATTCAACCCTGGAACATCCGGACAGCAAAGGTGCATACATCAGGATGCTCTTTATCAACTACAGCTTAGCATCCAATAAGATTAGCCCTCAAAATGTATCAATAAGCTTCAAAACCTTGGCTTCAATACTTCCTTTTGCAATTAGATCCTGGATTTCCTGACTTGCAGCCCCCAGTCAGTTTGGATGGGCATCTCCTCCATAACCTCCATCAGGACAGATGCACCACGAGGCTGTGTGCTTAGTCTTCTGCCTACTCGCTTTACACTTATGACTGCATGGCTTAGCACAGCTCCCATGCCACATTCAAGTTTGCTGACGACGCCACTGTTGCAGGCCAAACCAGCATATAAGAGGGAGATTAAAAACCTTGCTGAGGGGTGCAACAGCAATATCCTCTTATTCAACATCAGCAAGACCAAGAACCCTGATTATTGACCTCAGAAGGAGGAAACCAAAAGTCCATGAGCCAGCTTTCAACTGATGATCAGAGGTGGAGAGGGTCAGCAAGTTTAAATTCCTTGGTGTTATCATTATGGTCAGGTGGTCCTGGGCCCAGCACGTAAGTGTAACTACAAAGAAGGCATGGCAGCGCCACTACTTCCTTAGGAGTTTATGAAGATTTGGCATGACATCGGAAATTCTGATAAGCTTCTGTAGACGTGTGGTGGAGTATTTTGTCTGAATTGACTGGCTGTATCACAGCCTGGTACGGATACACCGATGGTCTTTAACAGAAAATCCTACAAAAAGTAGTGGATACAGCCCAGTCCCCCATGGGTAAAACTTTCCCTACCATTGAGCATATCTACGGGAAGCTTTATTGCAGAAAAGCAGCATCCATCATCAGTGGCTCCCACTCTCTTCTTGCTGCTGCTATCAAGAAGAAGGTACAGGATCTTCAGGACTCACACCACCAGGTTCAGGAATAGTTAATACCCCTCAACCATCAGGCTCTTATCCCAAAGGGGATAATTTCACTCAACTTCACTTGCCCCATCATTGAAAAGTTCCCATAACCACTGAACACACTTTCAAGGACCCTTCATCTCATTACCTTGGTATTTATCGCTTATTTATTTGTTATTATTTCTTTCTTTGTGCATTTATACTGACTGTTGTACCTGCAGACTGGTTGAATGCCCAAGTAAGTGCGTACTTTCATTGGACCTATTATGGTTATTATTCTATTATGGATTTATTGAATATGCCTGCAAGAAAATGAATCTTAGGATTGTATATGGTGAAATATATGTACTTTCATAATAAATTTACTTTCAACTTTAGTACCAGTACATCGACACACCACGCAATTAATCAACCACATGAGCACTTACCACATACTCACAATCAATCCGATACGGGGTATTCCTCCTCCCCCCCTTACAGAAAGGAACTGCAGAGGAAAATAATAAGTGAGGAAATGTCTATCCTGCTTGGTAGCAGTCAACTGACCGGAGCACGCTTTTGGACCGCCGCAGGGGGGCAGCTTCCCTCTCCGTACCTTCCTGATAAGCTGATGTCAAGAGCTGTGAATCTCCTCTTCCCTTGATATACGGGTTAAGGTTAAGGTCCAAATATCGTCCACCTGTTAACTCAATCTCTGCTACTTCACTGTGACAATACGGACAACAGCTGGTAACCGGTTTTCTTCTTGCAAGATGCACACATAGACTTTGCAACTGACACCAAACATTAGAAATGGTAGAGGCAGGTTCAATATTGTCATTTAAAGCAAAATTGGATAGGTATATGGACAGGAAAGGAATAGAGGGTTAGGGGCTGAGTGCGGGTCAGTGGGACTAGGTGAGACTAAGCGTTCGACACGGACTAGAAGGGCCGAGATGGCCTGTTTCCGTGCTGTAATTGTTATATGGTTATTGGTGGTCTGGTGTGCATACTGTATTTTTGCTTCATGGCCTTTTGCTTCCCACATACTCATTCCTGTATGGCTGGCTGTACGAGATCTGCTCTCTGTAGTGTTAGGACAAATCGTGTTTTTCAAATAGGAGGCTCTCCTGTATCCTCCCATCTTGGACTCCAACAATTAACACTTGAATAACTATCACTTCCTCGAATTTGCTCAGGGGAATATCTTTGTACTTGAATTCCTGCACTGCTAGGAGCAGATCTGTGATGAAATCATCTACTTTCCAATCGGGGGGGTTCTCACAGCTGTGAGAATCCTGTGGACCCCAAACATTACACCAAGATGGCGGCGCGACGCAGCTTGCAGCGGCCACTCCGGAGCTGATTATCTGTTATTTGTGAAGCGGGGTGCCATACACAATAATAATCCGATGAAAAACGGATGTGGGAGCACGGAGGAACATCTGAAAACCTTCTTCGTTGCTGCTGCTGCTGTGAGGTCCGGGTCTCTGCAGGGAAGAACAGGCCCCCAGTCCTCAGGGTCGCATTGCCGATGGCCATTGACGGGGGTATCTTAATACGCTCGGCAGAGGATGGTGCTCAGAGAAGCTGTTCCGGAGGGGATGGTCGGAGGCTCGGAGGTTCGACGGACTCGGAGTCCGTTGTGGTCAGGTCGCTTTCGGTGTGTGCTGCGTCTGCGAGGCTGAGTCAGGCGACGCTTTCATTGTGTGCTGCGTCTGCGAGGCTGAGTCGGGCGGCGCCGTGGAAGTCCATAGCGGGGCATTCCCTTCTGCCGCCGGTGTGGGATGGCGAGTCTGTCGGGACCCTGAGGACTTGTGAAAACTGTGTGGTGGTTTCTTTTGAACTTATAGCCTTTCAACATCTTGGGCCTATTTTTACTGTGCCCATAGTCTGTTTTTTTATCAATTATGCTATTGTTTGCACTGTTGTAACTATATGTTGTAAATATGTGGTTTTGTGTAGGTCTTGTAGCTTTAGTTTTTGGTCTTGTTTGTCTGGTGGGATTGGAGCTCCTTTCCGGGGAACATGCTAAGATGGTGTTAATAAGATGGAGCGCGATATTAATACGCAGCAGCTTCTCCGGACTCTGGACTGGGGCTTGCCAAACATTACATGGATTTTCTGGTGTAGTCTGTTTTGTCATGTGTTTTTGTGATATCATTCTGGAGGAATGTTGTCTCATTTTTTAACTGCATTGCATTTGTGGTTTTTAAATGACAATAAACTGAATCTGAATTGTCCAAAACTCAAACACGTCAATCAGTTCAGATTTGCTCAGTAGGTACAGAGCATCGAAGTATTTCTGTCAGAGTTCTACCATGTGCAGGTGAAGCAGCTTGAATGTCATCGTTTTCTCCAGCTTTGCCACTGATGTTAAACTGGGTAAGTGTTTGATGCAATACATAATGTTATTTTTCACTGCAGTTAAGTTTTGCCATAGCTGTGGCCCAAAATAAATTGGATGCAAGAAGGAGCTGTTCTTGCTTTGATCTTCATCGCCAAAATGTTAGGCATTGCGCAGAGCAAGAACTACAACTGAGTAGTATGATTACATTTTTACTGAGATTGTCAGTAACTGTACACACTGTGCAACTTACAGAGTGGAAGCTATGAACTGGCTCCGCCAAGACAGAAGCACGCGCACTCCAAAGCTCGTGCCCAAGAGAGTCCTCCATGCCCTGGTGCCCAATCAATACACTACATGATCAACTGGCTGCATGCACACTCACCACATTCACACAATCGATCTGATCTGATACACCATGATGGACAAACAACCAATATGTAAGGAACTAAAATATTGCCATTACATAAAAAAAGATTCATGTAGGCAGAAGAGACTAGTTTACTGGACTTATAATAACTATTTTAATTAGTTCAGCACTTTGTGGCCGAAGAGCCTGTTCCGTGTTCAAATAAAAAGCTGAATTCAGATTTTGTATTTTTACCACAATGCTGATTTGAAGCTATGTCAAAATAATCCTCTGACACATTCTATGGCAAAACTGTTATATTTCCCTCAAATATTTGGGATATTAGATGAAAATCTGAGAAAAAGTAAGGAAATGTTTAAAGAGAAAACAAAATGGAAGTAGACGAAACAAGAGAAAATCTGTAGATGCTGGAAATCCAGACAACACACACACAATGCTGGAGGAGCTCAGCAGGCCAGGCAGCATACGACAAGACCATAAGACAAAGGAGCTGAAGTCGGCCATTCAGCCCATCGAGTCTGCTCTGCCATTTTATCATGAAAAGAGTACAAAGAGCATCTATGGAAAAGAGTACAAACGACACCAGATCGAGGCTCTTCATCAGTCCCAATGAAGGGTCTCACCCGAAGCGTTGACTGTACTCGAGGGGGACCAAAATTCTTGCAGGCAGGTGTGTTGGGAAGGATTTAATCTATTTCACAGGGAGATGGGAACTGGAGTGAAGTGACTAAGGTTAGGACGGATGGTAAAAAGGCCAAGATAGTGTGCAGTCAGACTGACAGGAAGGGCAGGCAGATGATAGGACAAAACTGCAGCCAGCAGGGTGAGTATCAGTGCATTAGCAAAGCAGATTCAAAAAGGGATCACACTTTACAGTACTTAAAGTGTGATCTCTCAATGCACGGAGTGTAAGAAATAAGGTGGATGATATTACTGCACTTCTACAGATTGTCAGGTATGACGCTGCAGCCATCTGTGACCACTGTTACGTGTTGTGTCTGAGGGATATGAAGGTAGGCAGAGGGGGTGGTGTGGCTCTGCTGGTAAAGAATGGCATCAAATCAGTAGAAGGATGCGACATAGGATCAGAAGATGTTGAACCTTTGTGGGTTGAGTTGAATTGAATTGAACTGACTTTCATTACTTACATCCTTCATCTATGTGAGGAGTAAAAATCTTTACATTCCGTCTCCATCTGAATGTGCAATGTGTAATTTACAGTAATTTATAATAAATAGTATGTGCAACAGGACAGTCAATATAACATAGAAATTCAACTGTATCAGCATGAATTAATCAGTCTGTTGGCCTGGTGGAAGAAACTGTCCCGGAGCCTGTTGGTCCTGGCTTTTATGCTGTGGTACCAGATCCCGAATGGTAGCAGCTGGAACAGTTTGTGGTTGGGGTGACTCAGGTCCCCAATCATCCTTCGGGCCCTTTTTACACACCTGCCTTTGTAAATGTCCTGAATAGTGGGAAGTTCACATCTCCAGATGTGCTGGGCTGTCCATACTACTCTCTGCAGAGTCCTGCAATTGAGGGAGGTACAGTTCCCATACCAGGCAGTGATGCAGCCAGTCAGAATGCTCTCAATTGTGCCCCTGTATAAAGTTCTTGGGATTTGGGGGCCCATACCAAACTTTTTCAACCGTCTGAGGTGAAAGAAATGCTGTTGTGCCTTTTTCACCACACAGCCGGTAAGATCCTCGGTGATGTTTATGCCGAGGAACTTAAAGCTGTTCACCCTCTCAACCCCAGATCCATTGATGTCAATAGGGGTTAGCCTGTCTCCATATTTCCTGTAGTCCACAACCAGCTCCTTTTTTTTGCAACACTGAGTGAGAGGTTGTTTTCTTGACACCACTGTGTCAGGATGATGACCTCTTCTCTGTAGGCTGCCTCGCTATTATTTGAGATTAGGCCAGTCAGTGTAGTATTGTCTGCAAATTTAATTAGCAGATTGGAGCTGCGGGTGGCCACACAGTCATGGGTTTACAGAGAGTAAAGGAGGGGCTTAGGACACAGCCCAGGGGCTCCTGTGTTGAGGGTCAGAGGGGCAGAGGTGAGGGAGCTCACTCTTAGCAAATACCTGCGATCTGACAGATTCCAGCTACACAAGGCAGGGTAAAGGCCGAGCTCTCTGAGCTTCTTGTCGAGCCTGAATGGAACTATGGTGTTGAATGCTGAACTGTAGTCCAAGAACAGCATTCTCACATAAGCATCCTTCTTCTCCAGATGTGTAAGGAGGTGTGCAGAGCTGTGACTATTGCGTCATCTGTCGATCGGTTGTGTCAGTGGGCGAATTGTAGAGGGTTCAGTGTGGATGGTAGCAAGCTGCAGATGTAGTCCTTGACCAGCCTCTCAAAGCATTTGATTATTATTGAGGTGAGTGTGACAGGACACTGGTCATTCAGACATGTTACCTTGGTCTTCTGAGGTACAGGGACAATGGTGGATGTTTTGAAACAGGAGGGCACTCTAGACTGGGAGAGGGAGAGGTTAAAAACACACCTGGCAGTTGTGCCACGCACACTCCGAGTACCGCCCTGGGACGCTGTCCAGTCCCGCGGCCTTGCGACTGTCCACTCATTGGAAACACCTGCGTACTTCAGCCTCGGACGTGACCAAGGTGCGGGTCTCTTCAGCGGCTCTCCTCAGGGGCTCAGTGTTGGCAAATCGAATCGAGTGTAAAAAAGATTTAGCTCATCTGGAGAGAGGCAGCGATGTTAGAGACTCCACTGCGTTTAGC
The DNA here is from genome assembly GCF_048418815.1 of Hemitrygon akajei. Taxonomy (NCBI): domain Eukaryota; kingdom Metazoa; phylum Chordata; class Chondrichthyes; order Myliobatiformes; family Dasyatidae; genus Hemitrygon; species Hemitrygon akajei. Next base: position 19,648,031 of record NC_133132.1, on the reverse strand, counting down.
TTTAAGTCTGCAATGGTGTAGAGACCTTACCATAAGCCCTGTGTGTTGTCGGTGGAGAGTTGTGTCTGCAAGAAACTTAAGAAACTACAAGGGTAAAAGGACTCTGATGGGCATTATATACAGGCCTCCCAACAGTAGCTGGGATGCGGACCACAGATTACAACAGGAAATAGAAAAGTATGTCAAAAGGGCAATGTTATGATAGTTGTGCAACATTTTAATATGCACATCGATTGAGAAAATCAGATTGGTAATGGATAACAAGAGAGTAAATTTGTTGAATACCTACAAGGTGGCTTTTTAGAGCAGTTTGTCATTAAGCCTACTAGGAATCAGCTATTCTGGATTGGGTGTTACGTAATGAATTGGAGGTGATTAGGGAACTTAAGGTAAAGGAACCCTTAGGAGTTAGTGATCACAATATGATTGAGTTCAATTTGATAGGGAGAAAGCAAAGTTTGATGGAGCAGTATTTCAGTGGAATATAGGAAATTACAGAGAGAGGAGATGGTCAAAGTAAGTTGGAAGGAGCTGCTGACGGGACGTGAGTTTCTGGGGAAAATGAGGAAGGTGCAGGATAGATGTATTCCAAAAACAAACACTCAAATGACAAAATAGTACAAATGTAGCAGACAAGGGAAGTCAAAGCTAAAGTAAAAGCAAAAGGGAGGGCATACAACAAAGCAAAAGTTAGCTGGAAGATAGAGGATTGGGAAGCTTTTAAATGCTTAAAAGAATCATTAGGAGGGAAAAGATGAAATACGAACTGCAAGCTAACAAATTTGGATAGAAAAAGGTGGAGACACAAAGGTTTTTACAAGTATGTAAAAAATAAAAGAGAGATGAGAGTAGGTATGGGACCACTAGAAAATAAAGCCAGAGAAATAATAACGGGACAGGGAGATGGCGGATGAACTAATGAGAATTTTGCATCAGTCTTCACAAGTGTGCGGGAAGAGAAGTGAATACAGGGAGAAGGTGCTCTAAAAGCTGGAAGACCCAAGGCTACATGAGTCACCCGGACCAGATGAACTACACCCTAGGGTTCTGAAAGAGACAGCGGTAGAGAATGGGGAGGCATTAGTAATGATTTTTCAAGAATCATTGGACTCTGGTATGGTTCTGGAGGAATGGAAATTTTCAAATGTTACTCTATTCTTTAAGAAAGGAGGGAGGCAGCAGAAAAGAAATATAGATTAGTTAGCCTGACCCTAGTGGTTGGGAAGATGTTGGAGTCAATTGTTAAGGATGAGGTTATGGAGTACTTGGTGACTCAGGACAAGATAGGACAACGTCAGCATGGTTTCCTTAAGGGAAAATCTAGCCTGACAAACATGTTTAAATTCTTAGAGGAGATTACAAGTAGGATAGATAAGGGGGATGTAGAAGTGGATGTTATATAATTGGATTTTCAGAAGGCCTTTGATAAGGTGCCACGCATAAGGCTGCTTACCAGGTTAAGAGCCCAAGGTATAACAAGGAAGTTACTTGCATGGTTAGAGCATTGGCTGATTGGTAGGAGGCAGCGAGTGGGAATATAAGGATCCTTTTCTGCTTGGCTGCCAGTGACTAGTGGTGTTCCACAGGGATTGGTGTTGAGGACACTTCTTTTTTGCTACATATCAATTATTTAGATGACAGAATAGATGGCTTTGTTGCCAAGTTTGCAGATAATATAAAGATTGGTGGAAGGGCAAATAGTGTTGACGTAACAGGAAGACTGCCGAAGGACTTAGACAGATTAGGAGAATAGTAAAGAAAGTGGCAAATGAAATACAACGTTGGAAAATACATGGTCATGCACTTTGGTAGTAGAAATAAATGTGCAGACTATTTTCTAAAGGGGGAGAAAATCCAGGAAACTGAGATGCAAAAGGACTTGGGAGTTCTTGTGCAGAACACCCTAAAGGTTAACTTGCGTCGGCGGTGAGGATGGCAAATGCAATGTTAGCATTCATTTCCAGAGGTCTTGAATACAAGAGCCGGGATGTGATGCTGAGGCTGAGGCACTGGTGAGGCTTCACCTTGAGTATTGCGAACAGTTTTGGACTTCTTATCTGAGAAAAGATGTTCTGGCATTGGAGAGGGTTCAGAGGAAGTTCACAAGGTTGATTCTGGGAATGAAAGGGTATTTATATGAGGAACTCTGATGGCTCTGGGCATGTACTCACTGGAATTTAGAAGGATGAGGGGGGAATCTCATTGAAACCTTCGAATGTTGAAAGACTTAGAGTAGATGTGGAAAGGATGCTTCCCATGGTGGGGGAGTCTAGGACAAGAGGGCACAGCCTCAGGATAAAGGGGCGTCCATTTTAAACAGAAATGTGGAGAAATTTCTTTTGCCAGATGGTGGTGAATCTGTGGAATGTGCTACCACAGCCAGCTGCAGAGACCAGGTTGTTGGGTGTACTTAAGATTGATAGGTTCTTGATTGGACACGCCATCAAAGGTTATGGAGAGAAGGCTGGGGAGTGGGGCTGAAGAGCAGAAAAAAGGATCAGTCATGACTGAAGGACAGTGTAGACTCGATGGGCCAAATGGCCTAGTTCTGCTCCTCTGTCTTATGGTTATTTGAGATACAGCCATTATGGTGGTATCACATGCAAACTTGAAGATGGAGTTGAAGCAAAATCTGGCCATGCATTCATGAATCTAAAGGGAATAGCGTATGGTGACTAACTTTCAGGTTGATGTCTTGCCATCATTTGAATTTATAATACCTTGCCATCATTTGAATTTATAATACCTTGCCATCATTCGAATGTATAATACCTTGCCATCATTTGAATTTATACCTTGCCATCATTTCAATTTATAATACTTGCCATGATTTCAATTTATTTGTCACTCTTGTTTTTACTGCACATGAGCTAGACCAAGATTTTTCTGAGAGAACCAAAGTGATTGAAATAGACAGAACAAATTTCCCTATTATCCATTATTTTGTGTGGACAAGCGACAATCTGACAGCATGTCTCTTTACACCACAGAGTTCACTGATGTTCAAAATGCACCTTTTTATGTAGTGCTACTATACACCAGAATTAAGACTGATCTCTTTCAGGCACCATCCCTGAAGAAGATGGCAGAGTTGATCATCGAAATGTTGATTATAATTGATACCTGTACCCGGCTGGAAGCCTGAGGAGAATTTATTCTTTCTCGAGAAGAGTTTGATCTCAAGTCAAGTCAAGTCAAGTCAAGTCAACTTTTATTGTCATTTTGACCATAACTGCTGGTACAGTGCATAGTAAAAATGAGACAACGTTTTTCAGGACCATGATGTTACAAGACACAGTATGAAAACTAGACTGAACTACGTTTTCTTACTTTCAATGATACTGATACAAATGAATTCACTGAGAACCACAACTCAATGCCTTCTTTGTACTAACAACCACTGCAGTTTTGTAGTACTTCTGTAAAAGATTTTGTTTTCAAGCTCAAACATTAACCCTGTTTCCCCTTCCACAAATGTGACCTCTCTGACTTCAATATTTGCAGATTTAACTCAGATTTGCAATATCTGCAGATTTTTTTCAGCGGCTAATTTCAGACCTAAAGCCATAATGCATATTTGAAATAAAATTAACTTCCTTTTGACAAAATAAAAGCATTTTAAAACCCATCTGATCTATCTTTGAATGAGTTCAAAAATCATTTAAGTATTGCTTGTGAACTAAAAGGCAATATGAAGCTAATTCATTTTCTTTTGGAGTTTAAGAATCCAAAAAAATTACTTTCATCACACAGAAATGTTGCTCCAAATATTACAGCTTTTGTAATCCTGATAACAATATGCAGTTCCAGTGAAATTTTAATTGATGATAATAAAAGCCTTTTACTGAGCAGTGTACCAGGTAAACTGCTGTACCCTATCAACTTCTTTTAACTGCATAATTTCACAAAGTTCAGTGAGAGATAGCTTCTTCACATCCTTTGCTCTGGAGAGAATCCATGTGGATGATTCCAAGAATGAAGTGTTAACCTAAGTGGAGCATTTGGCAGCTTTAGGACTGTACACACTGGAATTCAGAAGAATGCAGGCAGATCTCATTGAAACCTATCAAATGTTGAAAGGACTGGATAGGGTGGATGTGGAGAGGATATTTCCCATGGTGGGGGTATCCAGAACAAGAGAATACAGCCTCAAAACTGAGGGGCAACGTTTTAGAACAGAGCAAGGAGTAATTTTTCTAGCCAGAGAGTGGTAAATCTGTAGAATGCTCTGATACTAACTGCGGTGGAGGCCAAGTCTGTGCATATATTTAATGCGGAAGTTGATCGTTTCTGATCAGTCAGGGCATGAGGGGATATGGCAAGAAGGCAGGTGTATGGGGTTCAGATCAGCCATGATGGAATGGCGGAGCAGACTCGATGGGCTGAATGGATTAATTCTGCTCCTATGTCTTAAGGTCTTTCATTTGTGTCTGTCTAACATGGCAGATTTATTGCTTTACAATAGATAAACTCACTGATTTACTTGACTCCAGGGATCCAGATGATACTGTGTCTCTGCTGCCTCTACTTTTTGAACTGAGCTGAGGTGACGAGGAAGGCGAGTCATCAATGTAGGGCATGGTATCCCGGTTCCTGCTTTGATCTTCAACCCGATCTGCATCATACGAATACGTTGGCGGTAAGTTGTAGAGTGATCCTAAATAATTAGAAAAAAACAGACAGATGTTATTACAATGATAAACTATCATATAGCAGTGATATACTATCAGAGTCTTAATGAAAACAAGACACACACAATAAATAATCATTATAGACCTTAAGGAGTATTGTGGAACAGTTCACTTGGTGTACAAGTCCAAGGATCCCTGAAGGTAGCAGCACAGATGGAGAAGGCAAATGGAATAATTTGTTACTTGCAGTACAGAGTGCAAGAGCAGAGAGTTTATGGCTCAGTGTTATAAAATAGTGATTTGGCAATGGCTGCAATATAACGTACAGTTCTGGGCACCTAACGATAGGAAGATTATAACTGCACTGGAAAAGTTGCAGAGGAAATTCACAGGGATGGAATGTTTTAGTAATAAAGGGAAACTGGATAGGCGGGGTTTTCCTTGGAGTAACGAAGACTAAGGGAGAATTTGATCAAAAGTACTAAAATTTGAGAGGCATAGACAGAATAGATTGAAGACTAACTTTCCCAATGCAAAGATAGCTAAAAATAGGAGGCACAGACTTAGGGCAAGGACAAGAGAGTTACAGTCATAGGAAAGTACAGCACAGAAACAGGCACTTCTGCCCATCTAGTCCATGTTAAAACTATTTAAACTGATTACTCCTATTGATCTGCACTTCTCCCCGTAACCTTTGATGCCATGTCCAATCAAGAACCTATCAAGCTCAGCCTTAAACAGACCCAACCAACTGGCCTCCACAGCTGCCACAAATTCACTACTCTCAGGCGAAAGAAATTTCTCTGCATTTCTGTTTTAAATGGACGCCCCTCTATTCTGAGGCTGTGTCCTTTTTTCCCAGACTCCACCACCATGGGAAACATCTAGGCCTTTCAACGTCAAGTCACTTTTTATTGTCATTTCGACCATAACTGCCGGTACAGTACACAGTAAAAATGAAACAGCGGTTTTCAGGACCATGGTTTTACATGACACAGTACAAAAACTAGACTGAACTACGTAAAAAACCTACACTGGACTTCAGACCTACCCAGGACTGCATAAAAGTGCACAAAACAGTGCAGGCATTACAATAAATAATAAACAAGACAATAGGCACAGTAAAGGGCAGTAAATTGCCAGTAAGTCCAGACTCTGGGTATTGAGGAGTCTGATGGTGTGGGGGAAGAAACTGTTACACAGTCTGGTCGTGAGAGCCTGAATGCTTCGGTGCCTTTTCCCAGATGGCAGGAGGGCGAAGAGTTTGTATGAGGGCTGCATGGGGTCCTTCATAATGCTGTTTGCTTTGTGGATGCAGCATGCAGTGTAAATGTCTGTAATGGCAGGAAGAGAGACCCCGATGATCTTCTCAGCTGACCTCACTACCCACAGCAGGGTCTTGCGATCCGAGATGGTGCAATTTCCAAACCAGGCAGTGATGCAGCTGCTCAGGATGCTCTCAATACAACCCCTGTAGAATGTGATGAGGATGGAGGGTGGGAGATGGACTTTGCTCAGCCTTCCCAGGAAGTAGAGACGCTGCTGGGCTTTCTTTGCTATGGAGCTGGTGTTGAGGGACCAGCTGAGATTCTCCGCCAGGTGAACAGCAAGAAATATGGTACTCTTAGCAATCTCTACCAAGGAGCCGTCGATGTTCAGCGGAGAGTGGTCGCTCCTTGCCCTCCTGAAGTCAACAACCATCTCTTTTGTTTTGTTCACATTCAGAGACAGGTTGTTGGCTCTGCACCAGTCCGTTAGCCGCTGCACCTCCTCTCTGTAAGCTGACTCGTCGTTCTTGCTGATGAGACCCACCACGGTCGTGTCATCGGCGAACTTGAAGATATGGTTCGAGCTGTGTGTTGTAGCACAGTCGTGGGTCAGCAGAGTGAACAGCAGTGGACTGAGCACGCAACCCTGGGGAGCCCCCGTGCTCAATGTGATGGTGTTAGAGATGCTGCCTCCGATCCAGACTGACTGAGGTCTCCCAGTCAGGAAGTCTAGTATCCAGTTGCAGAGGGAGGTGTTCAGGCCCAGTAGGCTCAGCTTTCCAATCAGTTTCTGAGGGATGACCATTCGAACGTACGTGTCTTTTTTGTCCAGGTGGGTTAGGGCCAGGTGGAGGGTGATGGCAATGGCATCGTCTGTTGAGCGGTTGGGACGGTACGCGAACTGCAGGGGGTCCAGTGAGGGGGGCAGCAGGGTCTTGATGTGCCTCATGACGAGCCTCTCGAAACACTTCATGATGATGGATGTAAGTGCAACGAGACGGTAGTCATTGAGGCAGGACACTGAAGACTTCTCCAGCACGGGGACGATGGTGGCGGCCTTGAAGCACGTTGGAACGGTGGTGCTGCTCAGGGAGATGTTGAAGATGTCAGTGAGAACATCTGCCAGCTGGTCTGCACATTCTCTAAGCACTCTGCCAGGAACATCGTCTGGTCCAGCAGCCTTCCGTGGGTTGAAAAGGTTTCAGTGAGATTCCCCTCTCATCCTAAATTCCAGCCAGTACAGACCCAGAGTCATCAAAAGTTTCTCGTATGGTAACACTTTCATTCCTGGAATCATCTTTGTGAACCTCCTCTGCACCCTCTCCAATGCCAGCAGATCTTTTCTCAGATGAGGAGCTCAAAACTGTTCGCAGTACTCAAGGTGAGGCCTCACCACTGCCTTATAAAGCCTCAGCATCACATCCCTGCTCTTGTATTTTACACCTCTTGAAATGAATGCTAACATGGCATTTGCCTTCCTCACCAGTGACTACATCTGCAAGTTAACCTTTAAGACTCCCAAGTCCCTTCACATCTCAGGTTTTTAGAAAACAGTCTGCACATTTATTTCTACTACGTAAGTACAAGACCATGTATTTTCCAACATTGTATTTCATTTGCCCATTCTCCAAATCTTTTCAAGTCCTTCAGCAGCCTACCTGTTTCCTCAACACTAACTGCCCCTCCACTCCCAACATTGTCCATGCGGAACACCACTAATAACTGGCAACAACCAGAAAAGGATCCTTATATTCCCACATGCTGCCTCCTACCAATCAAACAATGAAACAGTGGCATGCAAATATTTGGGCACCCCTGATCAAAATTTCTGTTACTGTGAATAGTTAAGTGAGTAGAAGATGAACTGATCTCCAAAAGTCATAAAGTTAAAGATGAAACATTCTTTTCAACATTTTAAGGTTACTGTAATATTTTTGTTTTGTAAAATTTTATAGTGAAAAAAAGGAAAGGAGCACCATGTAAAAGTTTGGGCACCCCAAGAGATTTGAGCTCTCAGATAACTTTTACCAAGGTCTCAGACCTTAATCAGCTTGTTAGGGCTATGGCTTGTTCACAGTCATCATTAGGAAAGACCAGGTGATGCAAATTTCAAAGCTTTATAAATACCCTGACTCCTCAAACCTTGTCCCAACAATCAGCAGCCATGGGCTCCTCTACTAAATGATGCCCACAAAGCAGGAGAAGGCTATAAGAAGATAACAAAGCGTTTTCAGGTAGCCGTTTCCTCAGTTCGTAATGCAATTAAGAAATGGCAGTTAACAGGAACGGTGGAGGTCAAGTTGAGGTCTGGAAGACCAAGAAAACTTTCCGAGAGAACTGCTCGCAGTATTGCTAGAAAAGGAAATCAAAACCCCCATTTGACTGCAAAAGACCTTCAGGAAGATTTAGTAGACTCTGGAGTGGTGGTGCACTGTTCTACTGTGCAGCGACACCTGTACAAATATGACCTTCATGGAAGAGTCATCAGAAGAAAACCTTTCCTGTGTCCTCACCACAAAATTCAGCGTCAGAAATTTGCAAAGGAACATCTAAACAAGCCTGATGCATTTTTGAAACAAGTCCTGTGGACTGATGAAGTTAAAATAGAACTTTTTGGCCGCAATGAACAAAGGTATGTTTAGAGAAAAAAGGGTGCAGAATTTCAAGAAAAGAACACCTCTTCAACTGTTAAGCACCGGGGGGGTGGATCAATCATGCTTTGGGCTTGTGTTGCAGCCAGTGGCACAAGGAACATTTCACTGGTACAGGGAAGAATGAATTCAGTTAAATACCAGCAAATTCTGGAAGCAAACATCACACCATCTGTAAAAAAGCTGAAGATGAAAAGAGGATGGCTTCTACAACATGATAATGATCCTAAACACACCTCAAAATCTACAATGGACTACCTCAAGAGGCGCAAGCTGAAGGTTTTGCCATGGCCCTCACAGTCCCCTGACCTAAACATCATCGAAAATCTATGGAGAGACTTCAAATGAGCAGTGCATGCAAAACGGCCCAAGAATCTCACAGAACTAGAAGCCTTTTGCAAGGAAGAATGGGTGAAAATCCCTCAAAACAAGAATTGAAAGACTCTTAGCTGGCTACAGAAAGCGTTTACAAGCTGTGAGGGTGCCCAAACTTTTGCTTCAGGACCTTCTCATTTTTTGTTATTTTGAAACTGTAAAAGATGGAAATAAAAAAGTAATCATGCTTAAAATATTCAAGAATCTGAGTTGAAGAGACCTTGAAAGTCAGTCCATAGGTTATGGGAACAGCTCAATAATGGGGCAAGTGAAGTTATCCCAAATGGATCAAGAGCCTGATGGTTGAGGGGTAATAACTGCTTCTGAACCTGGTGGTGGGGGCACTGAGATTTCTGTACTTTCTTCATGATAAACAGCAGTGAGAAGACAGCATAGCCTGCGTGGTGAGGGTCCTAGATGATGCATGCTGCTTTCCTGCAACATCGCTCCATGTCGATGTGCTCAATGGCTTTTAGTCAGGCTTTTAACCCTGATGGACTGGGCTGTAACCACTACGTTTTGTAGGATTTTCCATACAAGGGCATTGGTGCCCTTGGTATACGAGGTTGGAATGCAGTCAGTCAATATACTCTCAACCACATATCTATAGAAGGCTGTCGAAATATTAGCCGTCATGCCAAATCTTCGCAAAATTGTAAGGAAGTAGAGGTGCTGCCATGCTTCCTTCATAATCAGACTTGTGCTGGGCCCAAAACGGATTCTTTGAAATACAACACCGAAGAGTTTAAAGTTGCTGACCCTCTCCACCTCCGATCCCCAATGAGGACTGGCTCACAGTTGACTGGTTTTCATCTCTTGAAGTCAATAAATGGCTCCTTGGTCTTTCTGACATTAAGTGACAGGTTGCTGTTGAGGCACCACTCAGCCAGATTTCCAATCACCCTCCTATATGCTGATGTGTCACCACCTTTGATTTGGCCAGTGACAGCAATGTCATCAGCAAACTTGAATATCAGATTCAGATTCAGTTTATTGTCATTTAAAAACCACAATGCAATGCAGTTAAAAAACGAGACAACGTTCCTCCAGGATGATATCAACAAAGCACACGACAAAATAGACTACACCAGAAAATCCACATAACGTTTGGCAATCCCCAATCCAGAGTCCGGAGAGGCATATTAATATCGCGCTACCATCTTAGCGCATTCCCCAGAAAGGAGCTCCAAACCCACCAGACAAAACAAGACCAAAAACTAAAGCTACAAGACCTGCACAAAACCACATAGTTACAACATATAGTTACAACAGTGCAAACAATACCATAATTTGATTTTTAAAAAACAGACCATGGGCACGATAAAAATAGTCCAAATATGTTAAAAGACTATAAGTTCGAAAGAAACCATCACACGGTTTCCGCAAGTCCTCAGGGTCCCGATAGACTCGTCATCTCACACCGGCGGCAGAAGGGAATACCCCCGCTATGGACTTCCACGGCACCGCCCGACTCAACCTCGCAGACAATGAAAGCTCCGTCAAACCCAGCCTCGCAGACACAGCACACACTGAAAGCGACCTGACCGCAGCGGACTCCAAATCCGTCAAACCTCCGAGCCTCCGACCATCCCCTCTGGCACAGTTTCTCCGAGCACCATCCTCTGCCGAGCGTATTAAGACACCCCCACCAACGGCCACCGGCAACGCGACCCTGAGGACTGGGGCCCTGTTCTTCTCAGCAGAGACCCGGACCTCACATCAGCAGCAGCAATGAAGAGGGCCTTCCTGGAGATTTCCAGATGTTCCTCCGTGCTTCCACGTCCATTTTTCATTAGATTAGGATTGCACACGGCACCCCCCGCTTAACAAATAACATATCAGCTCCGGAGTGGCCGCTGCAAGCTGCGTCACACCGCCATCTTGTTTGGACATTGGATCTGCGGTTAGTCTCACAGTCACAAATATGAAGTTAGTAGAGCAGTACCTTGTGGTGCACCTGTGCTGAAGGAGATTGTAGAGGAGAGGTAGTTGCCAATCTGAACTGACTGGGGTACGCAAGGAAGGAAATCGAGGATCCAACTGCACAAGGAGATTTTGAGGCCAAGGTCTTGAAGTTTATTGATTAATTTTGAGCAAATAATCGTATGGACTGCTGAGCTGTAGTCGATAAAGAGCATCCTGACACAGGAACCTTCGCTGCCCAGATGTTTCAGGGTTGAGTGAAGAGCCAATGAAATGGCATCAGCTGCGCTGATAGGCACATTGGAGCAGATCCAAGTCACTTCTCAGGCAGGAGCTGATATGTTTCATTAACAACTTCTCAAAACACTTCTTCACAGCTACTGGACAATAGTCATTGAGGCAGGTAACCACGTTCTTCTTAGGCACCGGTATAATTGAAGCCTGCTTGAAGTAGGTGGGCTCCTCAGAATGCTGAACTGGGAGGTTGAGGATATTGGTGAACACTCCAGCAAGCTGATAAGCACAGGTCCTTAATACTTGGCCAGGTACCCCATCTAGGCCAGATGCTTTCCATGGGTCCATCCTCCTGAAGGTTGGCATCAGAGACTGAAATCACAGGTCATCAGGAGCTGTGGGGGCTTGTGAAGGTTCTTCCATGTTTTGATGGTCAAAGCGAGAGTTCATCTGGGAGTGAAGCCTTGTGGTCACCTGTATCACCTGGTTCATAGGAGGTAATATTGCTCATGCCCCGCAGCAACACTCGAGCATCCTTCAGTGATTCGTTTGGTCCAGAATTGTCACTTCGCCCATCTGATAACTTTCTGGAGATCATATCTGAGCCTCTTGTATCCAACTTGTGTTATGAATGTACAGCAACTCTGAGGGGCCGAAGGGTACAAAGTCGCCCCCTCCTTTTTGAGAATCGCAAGATCGCTATTAATTTGGGTCTGGGACCCAGGAAATGAGAGAGACACGCAGAATCCACAAGGTTTGGAATGTGTCCTGGCCTCAGCGAAACAAAACCACTGATAACGGCTATTGTCTCTTGGAGACGGAATTGTGTATTGAGTACTGTACTATTCATTGAAGCCCCTCAGGGGACGACCAGAGTGGGCTGGTTGAGGGATTGCATCATCCCAACCTGATTGACATCTGAGACCCCGTGAGTAAGGATAAAAGAGGGGTCTGGGGAACAACCCCTTTAGACGCACCAAGAGAAACGCTAGAAATCCCGTGACAGCGTTTAATAGCGACAGCTGGTGGGGGCTCGTGTGCGGTCCTTCCCTTGCCTGGGTTGGCGGGCTCACCACGGAAGAACGGCTTTAGCTAAAGGAGAGGCCACAAGTGAAAGGCCACGACAACGAGACTCCTGACAGATCAAAATCATAAAGGTTGGAAAATCCGTAGCGGTAACTGTTCCCAGTCTATTCCTATTTCTCTCTCTCTCCAACAAAGTGCAACACAGCAACAACCAAAAGACGGCAGCTTGTGGAACTGCAGTGAACGTTATATTTCCATCGGACAATTCATTATCCCCTAGACAATGATAGAGCTTATTTCTTATTGATAATTATACCCGCACTTTTAGATTTTAGTATTGACGACGTATATTATCTGTATATTCGTATTGATATTATTTTTGTGTATTTTTACTAATAAATACTGTTAAAAATAGTATCAACGGACCTCTCTATCTTTGCTGGTAAGTGACCCAGTTACGGGGTTCGTAACACTTGGTCCCTGCCACTGACCTGGATCTCATGGTTCATCCACGGCTTCTGGTTCGGAAAGACTCTGAATGATATTGTGGGGCCACACTCACTTACAGCCGTTTTTACACAGTTGGTGACAACCATTACATTCGTTCAGATCCTCTGATGAGTCCTTGAACATGACCCAGTCCACCAGCTCAAAGCAATCCCGTAGCCCAGGGATGGCCAACCTACGGCACATGTGCCAAAATTGGCGCATTGCACCCCTATGACGATAATAAAAAAGTAAGCCTACTTATGCAAAAAGTATTAACCAAAAACCGATTTCTAACAGGAATTCAAGTAGCTTAGAGCTAGAAATGGGTTTTAGTGAGAATAAATCTAAAATAGTGGTCATCAACCTTTTAAAGCCCAAGATCCCCTACCTCGGCCTTAGTGAAAGGCAAGATCGACCCCAAATCGATTAGTTATACGCATGCGCACCATGCAGAAAGGACCGGAAGTAAAACCCCACAACCCGGAAGTAGAAATGATGTATGTACACCAGGGATCACCATGGACTGGCCGACGGCGGGGGGAGGTGGATGTTAAGTACGACCGGAATACAGTGATACTCGAAGCAGGTTCCTTATGTCCAGTCTATTCCGTAATTTAGTTTACGTGACTCTCAATACTTAGCTTCTGTCCCGCTTGCTCACATTTTTTCCGCTGAAAAATCTCAGTGGGTTTGTCTTTAAGTGCAGGGTGCTTGGACTCAAGGTACCTAAGCAGGTTTGAGGACTTCATTGCCTCATTAGACAGCCCCCGGGCCCGAACTCCAGCTTCCTGCCCACCCGCCGCCAGATGCCTTGGCCAGGTGTGGCTGGTCGCAGGTGGGGTGAGAGGACAAGGTCAGGGTCGGAGGTCCCTGTGCCAGGGCCACGGTGGTCGCAGTCCGGAGAGAGTAACCAAGCGAGCGAGGAGTGTGAGCCCCCCCCTCCCATAGGTGGGTGGATCTATCAGCCGACAAAAGTTTGTCTCGAGGGATGACTTTTAGTAGATCGCAGTGAGGTAGCTGCTCTGTTACTTATGAAACACTGAGCCCGATTTAGATTTTCTGCGAATATTTTAGCACCGGGTTCCTCACAAACATTCGGTGTACTAAACAGGTTTAGAGGCAGCGCCCATCTGCCAATGCTCCATCCCAGTAGCAACAGCACTTCTCACCGGCCAGTTACCCGAGACCAACCAGTGATCCCTGGCGCGAGGGTATCACTGCATTTAGGTGACTGATGGCCTCGCGTAGGTAATGGCCGTGCGTGTGTTCAAGTTCAATAATGGGTGTGACAGGGAATGAGGAAAGGTGCAGCTGACTCCTATTGCTTCCTTGCGGCCCGGTGGTTGGGGATCACGGAAGTACACTGTGTAGTGTGTGGCGGGGAGCTACAAGCATGCGCACTGGGCAGAAAGAACGGGACTAAAACCCCACAATCCAGAAACAATCTCTCAACAGTATTTGTGTATTTATTTTTCTTTTTTTTTTCGCGATCTACTGGGAAAGTCTCAAAGATCGACCAGTTGATCGCGATCGATGGGTTGGCGACCACTAATCTAAAACTTAGCAATTATTTTTAGCAACTTTATTATTTTGTGCACATCTTTTGGCGAATGTCATCTTCTTTCACATTAATCTGTTTTCAATTTTTAAAAATGTTCATTGAGTCAAACTAGGAAAGAAGGACTTTTGTTCTGCACTCATTCCGTAACTGTTCAATACACGTTTGATCCTGAGGCGCCGGGCGTCTGCACCAGCGGTGCGTCGCAGGTTTTTGCCAGTCAGTTTGCAGTTGACACTCGTACGCTATGGAGTTGTCCTTTGTGAACATCTGCAGTTTTGTAATTTTTTAAAAATTAAGCCTTGTATTTACATTCAGTTACCCATCACAGTACAAAAGAAAATGAACAAAAGAAAAGCAGAAAGTGATAGTAAGCGTGAATTCAATGAACAGTGGGAAAATGAGTTCTTATTTATAGCGGGTCCGGCAGGAAAACCGTTGTGCATTGTTTGCGAAAACACTTTCTCACATAATAGAAGACATGATCTTAATAGACACTATAAAACACAACATCAGACTGAAATAGAAGGAAAACTGAAGCTAGTGCTTGGGTCTGAGTTACAGAAAGAATATGTGATTAAGAAAAAGGAAGAAATCAAAAGAAGACAAAATATATTTGTTAAAAGTCTCATTAAGGTAAGTAACGTTTATCTTGTTTTTATATTAAATCAATGTATCATGTAAAATGCTGAATATGTCTATATTAACATATTTTTACAAGAACTGAATGGGGGTACGAGAGTTGTATGGCCTCCTCTACTGTCGAGATGAAGCCACACTCAGGTTGGAGGAACAACACCTTATATTGTCTGGGTAGCCTCCAACCTGATAATGAACACTGATTTCCCTAACTTTCATTAATGCCCCCTCCTCACCCCATGCCTTATTTATTCATTATTATCCCCCTTTTCTCTTTTTCTCTCTCTGCCACTCTCACAATCACTCCCTGCCTGCTCTCCATCCCCCTCTGGTGCTCCCCTCTCCCTTTCTTTCTCCCTGGGCCTCCCGTCCCATGATCCTTTCCCTTCTCCAGCTCTGTATCCCTTTTGCCAATCAACTTTCCAGCTCTTAGCTTCACCCCACCCCCTCCTGTCTTCTCCTATTATTTCAGATTTCTCCCTCCCCCTCTCAAATCTCTTACTATCTGTTAGTCCTGACGAAGGATCTCGGCCTGAAGACCCCTCGCGGATACCAAAATTCGCAGATGTTCAAGTCCTTTATTCAACCTGTCTCAATGTGGTGGACCTTAGGACCCAGCGAAACCTCAGATCTTATTTAACCTGTCTCAGTGCGGTGGACATTAGGACCCGGCGGCGGAGCTCTGAATCCGCAGTGTTTCTGTTCACAAAAATAATTACGATCACGATTGAAAATAAAGTAGAAATAATAAAGCGATCGGAAAGAGGTGAAACGCCATCAGTCATTGGAAAAGCGTTAGGCGACATCGGTCAACGATCGGAACAATTTTAAAGGATAAAGTGAGAATAAAGCACTTCCGGGTTTTCATGATTCGCGGTTGGTTGAACTCGCGCACGCGGATAAGGAGAGCCGACTGCACTTCTTCCTATAGATGCTGCCTGCCCTGCTGTGTTCCACCAGCATTTTGTGTGTGTCGCATGGAATGTAAAAGGTTGGCCACCCTTCTACCTTCCACAACTATCTCTTTGTTGTCCTTATCTCTGGATACTTGCTCTTTAGCCTCTGCCTATATACAGGCAGGAGGACAGCCAAGTGATCAGATTCCCCAGAACGCAGTCTGTGCATGGAACATCAGGCATTCCTTATCGTAGTATAGCAGTGGGCGAGTGCGCTTGGACCCCTGGTGCTGCCAGTTATGACAATTGGGCAGAGATTTGTTCAAACAAGCCTGACTGAAATCCCCAACTATAATCTGGATTGTTTCTTGTTTGGCAATGGTAGCATTTAATATTTCAAGTGCCTGATTTACATCAGCTTTTGGCAGTATGTCAACTGCAATCAAGATCAGATTATTATTTAAATGGTGAAAGATTGCAGCATGTTGCTATGCAAAGGGAGTTGGCAGTGGTTGTACCTGAACCACAAAAGATTGGTTTGCAGGTGCAGCAGGTTATTAAGAATGCAACTGGAACACTGGCCGTTGTCAGAGGGATTGAATGTAAGAGCAGGGAGTTTATACTTCAACTGTCCATGGTACTGTTGAGGCTGCATCTGGTGTACTTACTTGAGAGAAGATTTTTCCAACTTCTAATTCCACACTGCCCTCAAGCTTGCCTGGTCCATTTCTGACACCTCTCCCTCCCCTTTCTCGATCTTTCTGTCTCTGTCTCTGGAGACAACCTATCTGCTGAAGTCTATTATGAATCCATTCACTCTCACAGCTACCTGAAATAACCTCTTCCCACCCTGTTACTTGTAAAAACACCATCCTCCTCTCTCAATTCCTCCGTCTCTGCCGTATCTGCTCTCAGGGTGAGGCTTTTCATTCCAGAACTAAGGAGACGTCCTCTTCTTCAGAGAAAGGGGCTTCCCTTCCTCCACCATCAACACTGCCCTCAACTGCATCTCTTCCATTTTGCACACATCTGCCCTCACTCCATCCTCCTGCCACCCCACCAGGGCTAGGGTTCCTCTTATCCTCACCTACCACCTCACCAGCCTCTGCGTCCAGCACATAATTCCCCTGAACTTCCACCATCTCCAGTGGGATCCCACCACCAAGTACGTTTCCCTCCCCATCACTTTCTGCTTTCCCCAGGGATCACTCCCTACATGACTCCCTTGTCCATTCATCCCTCTCCACTGATCTCTCTGCAGGCACTTACCCTTGCAACCTTTCAAGTAGTCCTTCCAGGTGAGGCTGTTGGGATTATACGGTGCTCCCGGTGTGGTCCCCTATATATTGGGGAGACCTGATGCAGGTTGAGAGATGGCTTTGCCAAGCATCTACACTCCGTCCGCCAGAAAAAGTAGGGTCTCCCATATGCCACCCCTTTTAATTTTACTTCCCATTCCCATATGTCAGTCTATGGCCTCCTCTACCGCTGCGATGAGGCCACACTCAGGTTGGAGGAGCAACTTCTTATATTCTGTCTTGGTAGCCTCCAATCTGATGGCATGAACATCGATTTCTCAAATTTCCAGTACAGCCCCCCACAACCCTCTCCTTCACCATTCCCTCTCTCACCTTAACTGCCTATCACTTCCCTCTGGAGCTCCTCCCCCTCTCCTATCAGATTCCCCCTTCTCCAGCCCTATAACTCTGTCAATAATCAACTTACCAGTTTGCCACTTCCACACACCCCACCTCCCGTTTTCACCTAGAATCTTCTGGTTCTTCCTCCCCTCTCCCCACTTTTTCAGCCCTGATGAAAGGTCTTAGCCCTAAACGTCAACTGCACTCTTCTCCATAGATGCTGTCTGGCTTGCTGAACTCCTCCAGCATTTTCTATGGGTTGCTTTGGATTTCCAGCACGTGCAAATTTTCTCTTGTTTGTTGAGGGAAGATGTAGTGGTTTTGGAAGCCGGTCAAAGAAGGTTCACCAGATTGATAGCGGAGATGAGGGGGGAGTTAGCGTATGAGGAGAGGCTGAGTTGCCTGGGACTATACTCTCTGAAATTCAGAAGAATGAGAGGGGATCGCACAGAAACATATTCTGAAAGGGATTAATATGGTAGAGGCAGGGAGGTTGTTTCCACTGGTAAGTGACAATGGAACATAGGGACACAGCCTCAAGGTTCGAAGGAATATATTTTTGATGGAAATGAGAAGAAACTGCTTTTTGAAGAGAGTAGTGAATCTGGGGAATTCTCTGCCCTGGGAACCAGTACAGGCTCCCTCATTAAAGACACAGTTAGGTAGAATTTTGCATAACAGAAGAATTAAGGTTTACGGAGAAAAGGCAGGTCAGTGGAACTAAGTCCACATCCATGTCAGCCATTGAATTGCAGGGCAAGCTCAATAGGCCAGACTCCTGCTCCTATTTCTTATGTTCTTTTTTTTTTTAAATTTTATTTAATTGAATTTTTGAATGATTACAAGTGTAGAAAAAAAAGTATGTGACCCTTCCCCCCTCCCCTTAATCCCTCCCCCCTAACTTCCCTATATGAAAAAAATTAAGAAAGAAAGAAAAGAAAGAAAGAAAGAGTGCCTGGTTGTTGGAAGGTCTCCACATGCTCCATGGAGTTCTTAATAACTTTAGTATATGTATTTATTTCTTTCCCCAAGTAACCATTAATTTTCTCTTCAGAGCACCTATATATTTAATCCTGTCTTTTGTAAATAAGGGCCCCAGATTTTCAAAAATGTTTCATATTTATCTCTTAAGTTATAAGTAATTTTTTCTAATGGAATACAGCCATAGATTTCTTTTTTCCAACAATCTATACTTAAATATGTATCTGATTTCCAAGTAATTGCAATAGCCTTTTTGGCTACAGCCAGCGCAATTTTTATAAATTCTTTCTGATATTTATTAAGTTTGAGTTTCGGTTTTGTCCCTTCAATATCACCTAGTAAAAGTAATATTGGATTATGAGGAAGTTTTATTCCCGTAATTTGTTCCAATAAAAGTCTTAAATTTGTCCAAAAAGGTTGAATTTTAGAACAAGACCATGTAGAATGTAAAAATGTACCAGTTTCTTGTTTACATCGGAAACACTGATCAGA
Organism: Hemitrygon akajei; assembly: GCF_048418815.1. Lineage (NCBI taxonomy): Eukaryota > Metazoa > Chordata > Chondrichthyes > Myliobatiformes > Dasyatidae > Hemitrygon > Hemitrygon akajei. Next base: position 19,629,228 of record NC_133132.1, on the reverse strand, counting down.
TAAACTTGGATTTAATTTATTTATTTTTTGTGGTGTAATATATAATTGATGTAAAAAGTTATATTGCACTAATCTTAACCGAACATTTATTGTATTTGTCATACTGTCAAGACACAGTCTTGACCAATTTTGACCAACTATTTCTTATGTTCTTAAACTGTGATGTACTGTTCCATGCTCTGAGTTCACCTCCCTTATCCATAATACTCAGATAACCCATCCACCCCATCATGTCTATTACTGTGCTCGCTCCTGCCCGTACAGGTCAACCCCTACCCTAGTAGAGATTGCAATGATCCAAGAATATGAAACTCTGCCCCCGCACCAAATGCAGGGGTACACATCCATCTGATCTATCTTTTTATTCCTGCCCTCACTGGTATGTGGCACCGAGAGTAATCCAGAAATTACTATCTTCAGAATCCCACTCTTTAGCCTCTTTGCTAACTCCCTATACTCACTGCACAGGGTCTCTTCTGCCTTTCCACCTATGTCATTAATTCCAACACCACCACAACCTCTGGCTGCTCACTCTCCCTCTTGAGAACGTTCTGAAGACGCTCTGTGACATTCTTGATGGACCCTGATAATAATGTCTCATGATTGTGATGCACCATCAATAACTCTCGGAGACTGGAAGTGAACGATAGGCAGTTATTAACAGCAAAAGGGAGCACGACGTCTCGAAGACTGAGGGAGGAGCAGTGCCCCAATCATCTTTATACAGGGGTCTGTGAGAGGAGCCACAGGAGCTGTCAGCAGAGGGGCGTGTCCAGACAGGTATACATAGTTTACACAGATTGTGTATCGCCTCCTCATCCCAGGAGGCAACACACCATTTTAGCATCTCTTTTACAGCCACAGAATCTCCAGTCTGTCCTCATAACTACTGAGTCTCCTCTGCCTGACTTTCCTTGCTGAGACCCGGAGCCAGCCACAGTACCGCTGACCTGGTTGCTGCTGCAACGCCTTGTATAGATCATTCCTCCGCGCCCCACCCCGCCCAGAAATATCCAAAGGAGTATACTTGTTGCTGAGGGGAATGGCCACGGGGGAACCCTGCACTGGTTCCTACTCCTCTTACTTATGAACAGTATTTCATTTTAAGAAAAATATTTTTCAAGGTATTTGATTAGAGAAATTATACATTCTGGAGCCTCAAGGTCTTTCATTACCTATGTGCATTACAAAGCTGTAAGGTTGCCTTTTTTAGATTGCTGAAAAGACTGCTCTCTTTTACAAGCCTTAGAAAATGTACATCGTCTAATTTAAACTTAAAGTTTCTGAACAAGACTTCTACAACATTTTAAAATGAAATGCAACTGCCAAAGATAGCTGAGTATACTGGTTTAAAATGTGGAACAATTCAAGCCAAACACACAGGATTTAACGAATACATGCCAATATTCCATAAAAATATAAAAAGCCTTAAAGCTCAAGTTACAAATACTGTAGCTCCAAATCTGTGATTCAGTTTGGCCAAGTTAGAAAGCCAAAGGGTGGTGCTGAAAATCAGGGGTGTCAAGATACACAGCTCACACTGAAGAAACGAAATACCCACTCATGAGTAGTGCTACAGCCCACAACCACAGTAACACGGTGTACACTCCATCAAAAGAAACATTATTTCCGCTGTCCAGAAGAACATGATCTCTACTTTCTCTCTTTGTCTACTCTGTATTAAATAATCTCCTGCTTTTCAATCCTGTACAGTTCTATTATGTATTACTTTTCCAAGGAATTGTATTGAACTAAAGTAAAACAGATATTGCCAGAGATAAACAAGAAAAAATCTGCAGATGCTGGAAATCCCAACAACACACACAAAATGCTGGAGGAACTCAGGCAGCATTGGAAAAAAGTCTCTCACCTCATCTCACCAATCAACTTCCCAGCTCTTCATTTCATTCCTCACCCTCCAAGTTTCACCTATCACCTGGTGGTTCCCTCTCCCTCCCCCCACCTTTTAAATCTACTCCTCAGCATTTTTTTCTCCAGTCCTGCCGAAGGGTTTTGGCCCAAAACATCAACTGTACTTTTTTCCACAGACACTGCCTGGCCTGCTGAGTTCCTCCAGCATTTTGTGTGCACTGCCAGAGATATTCAGTGGGTCTTGCAGAATCTGTGAAAAATAAACAGAGGTCACCACTCAGGTTGACCCTTCATTAGAATGGAAAAAAATGAGAAAACAGAGAGGGAAAGTTGCGGAGACAATAAAAGGGATGCTTATGAGAGGGTGGCGACCAAGACTGGTCAGAAGATACCAATTTTTAATTGATTTATTATTGCAGAGATACAGTGAAGAGCTTTGCTTTTTATGTCAACCGTAAATTCCAAACACAAATATACTGTGACAGTTCAAAAGAAAAAACAATAATAGAATGTCAAATACAGTATTATCATTACATAGAATGTGCAGTGCAAGCGGTAGATCGTCTGGTTAACAGCTCATCCTTAATGTACCAGTGTTCCATTCAATAGTACTATGAGAGTGGGATAGAAGCTGTCCTTGAACCTGATGGTATAAGTTTCAAGGTTTGTATTTTTTGCCCAATGAGAGATGGGGAGACGAGAGAATACCTGAAGTGAAGGGCTCTTTTACATCAGTCCTCAGTTCTGATGGAGGTTTTCAACAGAAACAAACCGACAATTCCTTTCCTCCCTCCCACAGATGCTGCACTGAGTCCGTCCAGCAGAGTGCTCTTTGCTCCAGATTATACCATCTGCAATCTTATGTCTCTCTTTTCAAAATCAGGTTTATTATTGCTAATAATAAACATAAAATGACATGCCAGATGTTGTGGCACACACCGGTACCAATGACGTAGGAAGAAAGGGTGAGGAGGTTCTGAAGAGAGCTTGGTAGGAAGTTAAAAAGCAGGCACCTGTGCCACGAGCCAGTGAGGGTAAGAGTAGGATGCTCTGGAGGATGAACACGTGGCTGAGGAACTGATGTATGGGGCAGGGTTTCAGATTTCAGGATCATTGGGACCTCTTCTGGGGCAGGTGGGACCTGTACAAGATAGACAGTTACACCTGAACTACAGGGGGACCAATATCCTTGCAGGGAGGTCTGTTATTGTCAGGGAGTGTTATTGGGGGGGAAGGGGGTGGGTTTAAACTAGATTTGCAGGGGGATGGGAACCAGAGTGCCAGAGCAGATAGTGGAGTGGGGGTGAAAATAAATGATGTTAAAAGTTCATGCAAAGTCACAAATAGAAGGTTTGTTTGTGGTGGTAATAATCTTCTGAGGTGTGTCTATTTCAATGCAAGAAGTATTGTGGGAAAGGCAGACGAGCTGAAGGTATGGATTGGCACATGGAATTATAACATTATAGCCATTAGTGGTGTTGGCGCGTGGCCTAGTGGATAAGGCATCGGTCTAGTGATCTGAAGGTCATGGGTTCGAGCCTCAGCTGAGGCAGCGTGTTGTGTCCTTGAGCAAGGCACTTAACAACACATTGCTCTGTGACGACACCGGTGCCAAGCTGCTTGGGTCCTAGTGCCCTTCCCTTGGACAACGTCAGTGGCGTGGAGAGGGGAAGGCTTGCAGCTTGGGCAACTGCCGGTCTTCCATACAACCCTGCCCAGGCCTGTGCCCTGGAAACCTTCCAAGGCGCAAATCCATGGTCTCACGAGACTAACGGATGCCTATAAGCCATTAGTGAAACTTGGCTACAGGAAGGGCATAACTGGCAGCTTAATGTTCATGGGTTTAGATGTTTCAGACGTGATAGAGGCAGAGGGATGAAGGGTGGGGGGGGGGGGGTGACATTGCTAGTCAGGGAAAATGTTACAGCAGTGCTCAGGCAGGACAGGTTAGAGAGCCTGTCTACCAAGGCCATATGGGTGGAGCTGAGAAACAGGAAAGGTATGACCACATTAATGGGGTTGTATTATAGACCACCCAATAGTCAGCGAGAATTGGAGGAGCAAATCTGCAGAGATAACAGTCAACTGCAGGAAACAAAGATGTGATTGTAGGGGATTTTAATTTTCCACATATTGATTGGGACTCACATACTGTTAAAGGTCCAGATGGGTTAGAGTTTGTAAAATGTGTCCAGGAAAGTTTTCTAAATCAATATATAGAGGTACCAACTGAAAAGGATGCAATATTAGATCTCTTATTAGGAAACGAGTTAGGACAGGTGACAGAAGTGTATCTAGGGGAACACTTTGGTTCTAGTGATCGTAACACCATTAGTTTCAACTTGATCATGGATAAAGATAGACCTGGTCCTCGGGTTGAGGTTCTAAACTGGAAAAAGGCCAAATTTGAAGAAATGAGAAAGGATCTAAAAAGTGTGGATTGGGACAGGTTGTTCTCTGGCAAGGATGTGATTGGTAATTGGGAAGCCTTCAAAGGAGAAATTTTGAGAGTGCAGAGTTTGCATGTTCCTGTCAGGATTAAAGGCAAAGTGAGTAAGAATAAGGAACCTTGGTTCTCGAGGGATATTGGAACTCTGATAAAGAAGAGAGAGACGTATAACATGTACAGGCAACAGGGAGCAAATAAGGTGCTTGAGGAGTATAAAAAGTGCAAAAAAATACAAGGAAGAAATCAGGAGGGCTAAAAGAAGACATGAGGTTGCTTTGGCAGTCAAGGTGAAGGATAATCCAAAGATCTTCTACAGGTATATTAAGAGCAAAAGGATAGTAAGGGATAAAATTGGTCCTCTTGAAGATCAGAGTGGTCGGCTATGTATGGAACCAAAAGAAATGGGAGAGATCTTAAACGGGCTTTTCGCATCTGTATTTACTAAGGAAACTGGCATGGAATCTATGGAAATAAGGCAAACAAGTAGTGAGGTCACGGAACCTATACAGATTTAAGAGGAGAAGGTGCTTGCTGTCTTGAGGCAAATCAGAGTAGATAAATCCCCAGGACCTGACAGGGTATTCCCTCGGACCTTGAAGGAGACTAGTGTTGAAATTGCAGGGGCCCTGGCAGATATATTTAAAATGTCGGTATCTAAGGGTGAGGTGCCGGAGGATTGGAGGATAGCTCATGTTGTTCCGTTGTTTAGAAAAGGCTCTAAAAGTAATCCGGGAAATTATAGGCCGGTAAATTTGACGTCAGTAGTAGGTAAATTATTGGAAGGAGTACTAAGAGATAGGATCTACAAGTATTTGGATAGACAGGGACTTATTAGGGAGAGTCAACATGGCTTTGTGCGTGGTAGGTCATGTTTAACAAATCTATTAGAGTTTTTCGAGGAGGTTACCAGGAAAGTGGATGAAGGGAAGGCAGTGGATGTTGTATACATGGACTTCAGTAAGGCCTTTGACAAGGTCCCGCATGGGAGGTTAGTTAGGAAGATTCAATCGCTAGGTATACATGGTGAGGTAGTAAATTGGATTAGACATTGGCTCAATGGGAGAAGCCAGAGAGTGGTAGTGGAGGATTGTTTCTCTGAGTGGAGGCCTGTGACTAGTGGTGTGCCACAGGGATCAGTGCTGGGTCCATTGTTATTTGTCATCTATATCAATGATCTGGATGATAATGTGGTAAATTGGATCAGCAAATTTGCTGATGATACAAAGATTGGAGGTGCAGTGGACAGTGAGGAAGGTTTTCAAAGCTTGCAGAGGGATTTGGACCAGCTGGAAAAATGGGCTGACAAATGGCAGATGGAGTTTAATGCAGACAAGGGTGAGGTATTACACTTTGGAAGGACAAACCAAGGTAGTACATACAAGGTAAATGGTAGGGCACTGAGGAGTGTAGCAGAACAGAGGGATCTGGGAATACAGATACAGAATTCCCTGAAAGTGGCGTCATAGGTAGATAGGGTCATGATGAGAGCTTTTGGTACATTGGCCTTTATAAATCAAAGTATTGAGTATAAGAGTTGGAATGTTATGGAGTATTGTGTCACCTAATTACAAGGAGGATATTAATAAAGTTGAAAGAGCGCAGAGAAGGTTTACAAGGATGCTGCCGGGACTTGAGAAACTGAGTTACAGAGAAAGGTTGAATAGGTTAGGACTTTATTCCCTGGAGCGTAGAAGAATGAGGGGAGATTTGGTAGAGGTATATAAAATTATGATGGGTATAGATAGAGTGAATGCAAGCAGGCTTTTTCCACTGAGGCTAGGGGAGAAAAAAACCAGAGGACATGGGTTAAGGGTGAAGGGGGAAAAGTTTAAAGGGAACATTAAGGGGGGGGGCTTCTTCACAGAGAGAGTGGTGGGAGTGTGGAATGAGCTGCCAGATGAAGTGGTAAATGCCAGCTCACTTTTAACATTTAAGAAAAACTTGAACAGGTACATGGATGAGAGGGGTATGGAGGGATATGGTCCAGGTGCAGGTCAGTGGGACTAGGCAGAAAAATGGTTCAGCACTGCCAAGAAGGGCCAAAGGGCCTGTTTCTGTGCTGTAATGTTCTGTGGTTCTATGGTTCTAATAATAATATAATAATGATGATAATAACAACTTATTTATAGAGCACTTTTCATTAAAAAAATATGGCCTAAAGTGCTTTACAATGGGATAAATTGTCTTATATGAGATTAAATTATGTGTCGGCTGCTTTCCAGAGGCAATGGTAGATGTAAACATAGTCAATGGAGGAGAGGTTTGTTTTTACGATAGATTGGGCTATATTCCCAACTTGAGCTGAATACTTGCTGTACCAAGCTATGATGTATTTGGACAGGATGAATCTGTAAAACCTGGTGAGAGTTACTGGCGACATGCTGAATTTTCTTAGCGTTTTGAGGAAGTAGAGCCACGGGTATGATTTCTCACTGTTAAAATTCATGATAGTTTAATGTCATTTCCAATGCGTAAGTGTAAAGGAGAATGAAATAATTTTACTCTTGATCCGATGCAGCACAAAAAAACTCACAAGAAGATAAGGAACACAATAATAATTTTTAAAAAACACAATAAATATAAATAACACTAGAGAGTTTGGCCAGGAGCGTCTGTACATATGGTGACAGACCGAAAATGATAAATTACTGATGGCTGGGGGTGTGGAGGAGTGGGTTAGTGGGTGGAGGTGTTTATCAGCCTTAGTGCTTGAGGAAAGCAACGGTTTTTGAGTTTAGCGGGCCAGGTGCGGATACAGCCTCCTCCGTGATGACAGTCCATGAAGAGGGTGGGTGGGATCATTCATGATGTTACTGGCCCTTTGCCGGCATTTTGCTGTATATACATCCTTGACGGCAGGTAGGCTGCTGCTGGTATTGCGTTCGGCAGTTTTGACTACCTGTTGTAAAGTCTTCCTCTCTGCTACAGTGCAGTTTCCGTACCGTGTAAGGATGCAGCTTGTTAGGATGCTCTCAACTGTGCATCGGTACAATGGCGTGAATACAGATGTACATACGAGGGCTGATTGATAAGTTCGTGGCCTAAGGTGGAAGAAGTTAATTTTAGAAAACCTAGCACATTTATTTTTCAACATCGTCCCCTCCTACATTTACACACTTAGTCCAGCGGTTGTGGAGCATACGGATCCCTTCTTTGTAGAAGTCGGTGTCTTGGACCTCCAGAAGTAGTCCACAGCAGGGGTGATTGATAAGTTTGTGGCCTACAGTAGAAGGAGATGAGTTATTAACTTCAAACTTTCTGCATAATCCCTCAAAGAGTTGAACTGGAGGTGCATGTAACGAGAGCTGTATAACTCATCTCCTTCTACCTTAGGCCACTAACTTATCAAACGCCCCTGCTGTAAACTACTTCTGGAGGTCCAAGACGCCGACTTCTACAAAGAAGGGATCCGTGTGCTCTACGACCGCTGGACGAAGTGTGTAAATTTAGGAAGGGACTATGTTGAAAAATAAATGTGCTAGGTTTTCTAAAATTGACTCCTTCTACCTTAGGCCACAAACACAAATAAACCCTCGTAGTCCAGCTCTGTTCAGCCTCAGCCTCCTCAGGAAGTGGAGGCATCTACTGAGTGATGTCTGAGAAAGATGATAAATATTTCAGGAATGAGGGGTTGAGAGAAAAGTAGTTCAACTATGTGATGCACAACACAGCAATTGCTAATATCCTGAAAGAATTACTGGAAATACCCAGCAGATTAAACATCACACGTATAGAGAGAAAAACAGAGCCAGTTTTACAGGTAGATGACTTTACAACGGATCGCACCATTTACAACACAGAAAAACTGGTGGGCTGAAATTGTGGAATTTAACTTATTTCAGGCCAACAGAGTGTCCAAATAGCGTAAGATGAACGGGCAAGAAGATAGAAGTTCAGAGTTACCCTTGCACACTGAACACAGATGTTCTAAAAAGCAGTCACCCAATCTGCATATCATGAACACAGACTGCAGGATGCTAAACTGGAAGCAGCTCAAGTGAATTGTTACTTCACCTGAATGATTGTCTGGGTCCCTGGATGGTGGGTAGGGAGAGGTAACGGTAAGGTATTGCATCTCACGATTACCTTTGGAAATGCCACGAAAAGGGGAGTGGTTGGAAGAGTGAACTAAGGAGTCAGAGGGGGAAAAATCTGATTGCAGAATCTCCTTGAACGTAACTAAAATAACTGAAATGACAGAAGTTGGTGCTATGCAAAGTAAGGAAATCACAATCCTGACTGAAGTGAAATAGGGAAAAGAATGGAAAATAGAATGCTCTTGACATTAACCAACTCCCTCCTCTGTTTTCCAAACTGCCAAAGGTTTTCCCACTCAACTATTACTAGTAATAAAAAGTATTACACAAAATTAGTGTGACTATTTAAATAATTCAAGAGTAGTTGTGACAGGTGACAGCTGGGGCTTGCACGTGCATTACAGTCACTTAGCTGCTTCCTGTAAGGGCAGGGTGAAAATGGTTTCTCTGGGATGCCTAATAGACCTCCATAACCCCAAGAAACAGTGAAATTGGGCCAAGCCATAGAACTCCAATGAACAATACATTGCTTTTGGTCTTCATGATGTCCAAGGGTGACCCATGCAAGGTTCAAATTCAATTGTCATTCAACCATACTGTACATGAATACCCACGGATACAGCCAAATAAAACAGCATTCCTCCGGGGCCAAAGTGCAAACACAGTACCAACAGTCATATACAGCACAATGTCCAAGAGAATCACTCACACTGTTGGAAATCACACTGCCTCTGCACACCATCTTCCCTGGGTAGCCGAAGCAGACTGCAGCATGGTGAACAAGTCAACTCACTAGTGGGGAAGACCTGCAGTATTTGACGTACATGATAACCAGGAGTGTTCTGCAATCGCGATCTTACCAAATTCTACATATCAATGGAAAAGTATGTTTTCGCTAAATGGACATAAGTGACCAATATTTTCCTATCCTCTAACCCCACGAAAAATACAACTAATTTTGATGCTTCATATGCAATACCATAGTGCAGTGGTTGGGGATTTAAGCTAATTTAGATAACAAACTGTAATTCAAATTAATTAAACTCTTCAGGAACATCTAGTCCTCTTCCATTTATGAACTCAGCAATTTTTAACTACTAACAGTGTAAGGATTCCAATTTATTTTGTCACACAAGCTATTAAGTATAATAAATCCATTATCAATTCCACAATGACAGAAAACCAATACTGCATATAAATTCTATTTCCCAACATTTCATAGATTGTTCCCATTTAACACAATAATTAGCATGCCACTGAAAAATGCTATCAGCTTTTAGATCAAAATGTGCCCTCTTGTTGCAATGCAAGCAATTTCTGCATACACTGGTCTATTATAATAAGTGAAGGTGTCATAACTCAAGGAACTAATGATCACCAAAAGTCAGTTAACTTCAGAATATTGTATTTTATCCGCAAGTTATCTGGCAATTATAGACCTGTCAGTTTGACATCAGTGGTGGGTAAATTAATGGAAAGTATTCTTAGAGATAGTATTTATAATTATCTGGATAGACAGGATCTGATTAGGAGTAGCCAGCATGGATTTGTGCGTGGAAGGTCATGTTTGACAAACCTTATTGAATTTTTTGAAGTAGTTACGAGGAATGTTGACGAGGGTAAGGCAGTGGATGTAGTCTATATGGACTTCAGCAAGGCCTTTGACAAAGTTCCACATGGAAGGTTAGTTAAGAAGGTTCAGTCGTTAGGTATTAATGCTGGAGTAATAAAATGGATTCAACAGTGGCTAGATGGGAGATGCCAGAAAGTAGTGGTGGATAATTGTTTATCGGGATGGAGGCCGGTGACTAGCGGGGTGCCTCAGGGATCTGTTTTGGGCCCAATGTTGTTTGTAATATACATAAATGATCTGGATGATGGGGTGGTAAATTGGATTAGTAAGTATGCTGATGATATTAAGGTAGGAGGTGTTGTGGATAATGAGGTGGGTTTTCAAAGCTTGCAGGGAGATTTATGCCGGTTAGAAGAATGGGCTGAACGTTGGCAGATGGAGTTTAATGCTGAGAAATGTGAGGTTCTACATTTTGGCAGGAATAATCCAAATAGAACATACAGGGTAAATGGTAGGGCATTGAGGAATGCAGTGGAACAGAGAGATCTAGGAATAACAGTGCATAGTTCCCTGAAGGTGGAGTCTCATGTAGATAGGGTGGTGAAGAAGGCTTTTGGAACGCTGGCCTTTATAAATCAGAGCATTGAGTACAGAAGTTGGGATGTAATGTTAAAATTGTACAAGGCATTGGTAAGGCCAAATTTGGAATATTGTGTACAGTTCTGGTCACCGAATTATAGGAAAGATATCAATAAATTAGAGAGAGTGCAGAGCCGATTTACTAGGATGTTACCTGGGTTTCAGCACTTAAATTACAGAGAAAGGTTGAACAAGTTAGGTCTCTATTCATTGGAGTGTAGAAGGTTGAGGGGGGATTTGATCGAGGTATTTAAAATGTTGAGAGGGATAGATAGAGTTGACGTGAATAGGCTGAGAGTAGGGGAGATTCAAACGAGAGGACATGATTTAAGAGTTAGGGGGCAAAAGTTTAAGGGAAACACGAGGGGGTATTTCTTTACTCAGAGAGTGATAACTGTGTGGAATGAGCTTCCTGTAGAAGTAGTAGAGTCCAGTTCAGTTGTGTCATTTAAGGTAAAATTGGATAGGTATATGGACAGGAAAGGAGTGGAGGGTTATGGGCTGAGTGTGGGTAGGTGGGACTAGGTGAGATTAAGAGTTCGGCACGGACTAGGAGGGCCGGAATGGCCTGTTTTCCGTGCTGTGATTGTGATTGTTATAAGTTACAATCTACAACTGAAAACCAAAATACAAATAAAATCTACAAATATAATACAATTTGAAACAAATGTAAAATAACAAAAATCAAATAAACTATCTCTTCTCACTGCTGCCATCAGGATGGTGGCACAGGATCCTCAGGACTCATACCACCAGGTTTAGGAACAGTTATTACACCTTAACCACCAGGCTCTTGAACCAAAGAGGATAACTTCACTCAACTTCACTTGCCCCATCATTGAAATGTTCCCATAACCTACGTATTCACTTTCAATAACTCTTCATCTCATGTTCTCGATATTTATTGCTTATTTATTATCATTATTTCTTTCTTTTTGTATTTCCAGTTTGTCACATTTTGCACACTAACTGAACGCCCAAGTTGGTTCAGTCTTTTATTGATTCTATTATGATTATTATTCTTATTTACCTGCTGTGCATTTTGCTGCTGGCTGCAATGAAGGTTCTCCATCTCTGTCTGTCCTTGGCCATCTTCTCTATCGTGTTCCAGGTGTGGTTCAGGGTCCTCAATTCTGCCTCTACAGTATGACACCATGATGCCTTCGGTCTCCCGTATTTCCTCCACCCTTCAGGAGTCCAGTAAGTGTTGTCTTGGAGTGGCCTCTCTCCTCATCACATGCCCAATCCATCTCCAACATTTCCTCATGATGATTGTGACTCTGTCCTCTGAGGAGTTAGAAATCCATCTTGGCCAGAAAATCAGGAGGATCTTCCGGAGGCTCATGACAGCAGCTTGGCAAGGTGGCTGGCTGTAACGCGCTGGCATTCTGACCCATACAAGAGTGTGGACAGCTCACAGCGCTGGTACAGCTTCATCTTGGTGTGGATGCTGCACTTGGTTGATCCTCACATGTTGCTCATTGATCTAAAGAGGTTTCTAGCTTAGCAGCGTCTGCATTCGATGTCATCCTTGGTCCCACCATCCTGCCAAATGATGCTACCCGGACAGGTGAATCTGCTGGTGCTAGGTAAGTCAATGCGATACGCCTTGACAAGAGGAGAGACTCTAGGCTCATGGTCTCAGTCTTTCTCTGGCTGACTCTGAATACAACCTGTCCACCAAAGGTAGGTGCTAAGTTTTCTCTTGAATATGGTGGTGTGTATGTGGAAGTAATGCAAGGTCATACACAAAGTCAAGGTATTCTTAAAAAAAAAAGAACAGAGTCCATCGAATGCCTCTCCGCTTATCTTTTGTTGTTCGCCTCATAATTCAGTTTATCACCAGGTTAAACAATACCGCCGATATCACACAACAGCCTTGCCTGACGCCTATCTTCACCTGAAATCCCAAACTGCAGCACCCAACTGTGCAAATGAAATTAGCATAGAAACTCCAGAAAAGCTGGACAATTTTGGAAGGAATCCCATACGATCTGAGAATTCACCCTGTGGATGCTCTCAAAAGCCTTTTCAAAGTCCATGAAATTTACATACAGTTGTCTCTGCCGCTCTGTGCACTGCTCTATGATGTTACACAGCATGAAGATCTGGTCAGTACAGCCTCTGTTCTTCCAGAAGCCAGCTTGTTCCTTCCTCAGGCACACATTGACAGCATCTGTAATCTGTTGGAGAATGACTTTGTCTTGCCGGGCACTGGCAAAAGTGCGATTATACAGCAGTTGCTGCAATTTCTTAGTGCTTCTTTCTGGGGGATCTTAACGATAATTCCCTTTGTCCAGTCCTGGGGTACTTGTTCCCATTGCCAGGAGAGTCCTGGCCTGGGCCACCATGCAATGTGAACAAAGGTCAGAGGTTTGCTTGGATTCGTACAGATTCACAGCCACCATGTGGAAGGTGTTCCATCACCCTGCTGGAGCCAGCTGATGAAGATTCGACAAGGTGGACAGTCAGTGGCTGACTACGCTATTGTGTTTCAGTGCAAGAGAGTGGCTAGAACGGGGGGCCTTGGCCACTCTATACTGCCACAGACTCTGAGACAAACTGGAGGATGTCCTCACCTCGTGAGAGCCAGCAAGGACTTAGAGGTTCTGATCGACCAATCCATTCGGCTCGATAATCATCCAGCCGAGTGTAAGTGGGACTACATCAAGAGGTTGAAGAGGGCTAGCCTAAGCCTGGCCTCAACACGTTGTAGTTCCACCCACGATTTCACCATGAACAGCCTGTCTCCTGCTCAGGATCCCGCTGAGCCCGTGCAAATCGGCCACTGCAGAATCTCCGCCGATGAGAGACTCTGCACCGAGGTCGAGGTTGCTGCTATTACCTCAGTAGCAGGTCACCTGCAGGCTGAACGTCTGAAGCTGCAACTGTCAGGAGAACTGTGACGGTAGCAGCCACTATCCCCAACCTCACAGACTCTGGTGTCACGCTGAAGGCGAAGATCACATGGGGTATGAACAGATGACAGGTGAATACTTTGTTTGGACTCTGGGGCAGCTGGGAATTTCCTGGAGTTGGGGATCGCCCATCAGCTCAACATACCACTACAAAAGTCGAGCCAGCCCATGCCGTCTTGGATGGCCGTCCGCTTAGTTCCAGGAAGATCTAGCAGAGACACTGGTCTTTTGGATGAGGATAGAGGATCACGCAAAGGAGATATACTCAATAATCTCTCACTGTCTCTCTCCCGTTCATGATCCTTTCCAGCCCGTGCAAATCAGCAGCATAAGAATCTCCTCTGATGACAGAATCGATGTCTAAGTCAAGGTTGCTGCTATTACTGTAGGGAAACAGGTCACCTCATTCCCCAGATCCTTGGGCACCCTTGACTGTCCCATCATAACCCTTCCATGAACTGGAAGGAAGGAAGGATCACTGCATGGTCCAGTCGCTACAAGAAGATATGTTTTTGGCTTGGTGTTCCAACACCCCCACTCTCCCAAGACGAGCAGCTGACAGTCTTCTGTTTGGGGTAACCTGGAGGCTTCAGGAAACCCAGCCCTGCCTTCAAGGGCAGACAAGCTGGCTCCAGCCAACAGGTTCATGGCAGTCTGGACCCTGTCTAGTCAGGGGCGCGCTGAAACTAGATCTCTAGTTCAGGAGCAAGCCAAAGAGGTGCCCAAGTAGACTGGAACGCTAGCAGCAAAGCCAAAGGGCTCCAGTTGCCAGGTCCTACCTAGGGGAAGGGTCTAAAATGGAGACCCAGGAGAACGAAGACCATTTATCACACCTCACTACAACATCTGAGAATATGGACGAGGATATAGACTGTGATTTGGCCTCTGTTCTCACTAAAGACTCTTGTGAATTTATGGAGGAGACTCTGGGGTCTGCCGAGTCACACCCACGACCTAAGGAGCCTCAGGAGTTGTCCTTGGAAGAAGGCTCAGGGGTAATTGCAGCACCCAAGTTGGTGGAAATACCTTCCGTCTACAAGGATTTGGAAGAGGTCTTTAGCAAAGGAAAAGCCTCTTGCCTTCTTGCACCTCACCAACCCTCACTTTTTAAAAAATATACAGTATTTCTTTTTTTGTACTTTTTTAATCTAGTCGATATACGTATACTGTAATTGATATATTTATTTATTTTTAAAAATTTCTCTTCCATAGTATGCATTGCATTGAACTGCTGCTGCTAAGTTAACAAATTTCACGTCACATGCCAGTGATAATAAACCTGATTCTGATTCTACAACTGTGCTATTGCCTGGTACTCGTCCTCTGTGGGGTCAATTATGCACACTTTCAGCCCCACAGAGAAGCACTATGGAGGAGTATACGAAGAAGGCTCTTGCCCTGGGAATTTCTTCAGCCTGCAACCTCTTCAACCAGGGCTGACTTCTTCTTTGTATAGAAAAAGGACAGGAGACTGCCCTGCCCTCTTCTACTCATGAACACTGCCTTCAAAATTCTCCAAGGAGCAAGAGTATTCTCAAAGCTAGACTTTCAGAGCACGGACAGTAGTTTCCCAGGTGCCAGGATCTGGGATGTTTCTGATCGTGTCCACAATATCCTGAAGTGGGAAGGACAACAGCCAGAGGTTGTGGTACATACTGGTACCAATGACACAGGTAGGAAAAGGGAGGAGGTCCTGAAAGCAGACTACAGGGACTTAGGAAGGAAGCTGAGAAGCAGGACCACTACGATAGTAAGCTCGGAATTACTGCCTGTGCCACGTGTCAGTGAGTATAGGATTAGAGTGAGGTGGAGGATAAATGTGTGGCTGAGGGATTGGAGCAGGGGGCAGGGATTCAGATTTCTGGATCATTAGGACCTCTTTTGGGGCAGGAGTGACCTGTACAAAAAGGATGGGTTGCGTTTGAATCCCAGGGGGACCAGTATCCTGGCAGGGAGCTTTGCTAAGGCTATCGGACAGAGTTTAAACTAGGATTGGGATAGAGTTTAAAATAGGGGGTGGGAACGAAACTGAAGAGATGGAGGAAGAGGCAGCTGGCTCACAAATAGAGAAAGCTTGGAGACAGTGCAACAGGCAGGTGATAGAGAAGGGACATACTCAGACCGATGTTTTGAGATGTGTATATTTTAATGCAAGTAGTATTATGAACAAAGCGGATGAGCTTAGAATGTGGATCAGTACTTGGAGCTATGACGTTGCGGCCATGACAGTGACCTGGATGGCTCAGGGGTACTTCAAGTGCCAGGCTTGAGATGTTTCAGAAAGGACAGGGAGGGAGGCAAAAGAGGTGGGGGGGGGGGGTCACTGTTGAGCAGAGATAATGTCACAGATGCAGAAAAGAAGGAAGTCATGAAGGGATGGTCTACAGAGTCTCTGTGGGTGGAAGTTAGAAACAGGAAGGGGTCAATACCTCCTGGTTGCTTATAATAGACCATACAATAGTAACAGGGACATCAAGAAGCAGATAGGGAGAAAGACTTGGGAAAAGCGTAATAATAACAGGGTTGTCGTGGTGGGAGATTTTAATTTTCCAAATATTGATTGGAATTTCCCTAGAGCAAGGGGTTTAGATGGGGTAGAGTTTGTTAGGTGTGTTCAGTAAGGTTTCTTGACACAATATGTAGGTAAGCCTACAAGAGGAGAGGCTGAACTTGATCTGGTATTGGGAAATGCACCTGGTCAGATGTCATGTCTCTCAGTGGAAGAACATTTTGGATATAATGATCACAATTCTATCTCCTTTACCATAGCATTGGAGAGGGATAGGAACAGACAAGTCAGGAAAGCGATTAATTGGAATAAGGGAAATATGAGGCTATCAGGCAGGAACTTGGAAGCATAAATTGGGAACAGATGTTCTCAGGGAAATGTACGGAAGAAATATGGCAAATGTTCAGGGGATATTAGAGTGGGGTTCTGCATAGGTACGTTCCAATGAGACAGGGAAAGGATGGTAGGATACAGGAATCATGGTGTACAAAGGCTGTTGCAAATCTAGCCAAGAAGAAGTTACAAAAGGTTCAAGAAACTAGGTAATGATAGAGATCAAGCAGATTATAAGGCCAGCAGGAAGGAGCTTAAAGAAGAAATCCGGAGAGCCAGAAGGGGCCATGAGAAGGTCTGGGCGGACAGGATTAAGGAAAACCCCAAGGCATTCTACAAGTATGTGAAGAGCAAGAAGATAAGACGTGAGAGAATAGGACCAATCAAGTATGACAGTGGAAAAGTGTGTATGGAACCGGAGGAGACAGCAGAGGTACTTAATGAGTACTTTATGTCAGTATTCACTTCAGAAAACGATCTTGGCGACTACAGGGAAGACTTAGGGTGGACTGAAAAGCTTGAGCATGTAGATAGTAAGAAAGAGGATGTGCTGGAGCTTTTGGAAAGCAACAAGTTGGATAAGTCTCCGGGACCAGACAAGATATACCCCAGGCTACGGTGGAAGGCGAGGGAGGAGATTGCTGAGCCTCTGGTGATTATCTTTGCATCATCAATGGGGACAGCAGAGGTTCCGGAGGTTCGCGGATGTTGTTCCCTTATTCAAGAAAGGGAGTAGAGATAGCCCAGGAAATCACTGACCAATGAGTCTTACTTCAGTGGTTGGTAAGTTGATGGAGGAGATCCTGAAAGGCAGGATTTGTGAACATTTGGAGAGGCATAATATGATTAGGAATAGTCAGCATGGCTTTGTCAATGGCAGGTTGTGCCTTAGGAACCTGATTGAATTTTTTAAGGATGTGACTAAACACATTGATGAAGGTACAGCAGTAGCTGTAGTGTATATGGATTTCAGCAAGGCATTTGACAAGGTACCCTATACAAGGCTTATTGAGAAAGTAAGGAGGCATGGGATCCAAGGGGACATTGCTTTGTGGATCCAGAACTGGGTTGCCCACAGAAGGCAAAAAGTGGTTGTAGACAGGTCATATTCTGCATGGAGGTTGGTGACCAGTGGTCTGCCCCAGGAATCTGTTCTGGCACCCCGCTCTCTTCCTGATCTTTATAAATGACCTGGATGAGCAAGTGGAGGGATAAGTTAGTATATATGCTGATGACACAAAGGTTGGGAGTCCTGTGGATAGTATGGAGGGCTGTCAGAGGTTACAGCGGGACACCAATAGGTTGCAAAACTGGGCTGAGAAGTGGCAGATGGCGTTCAACCCAGGTAAGTGTGAAGTGGTTCATTCTGGGAGGTCAAATATGATGGCAGAATATAGTATTAATGGTAAGACTCTTGGCAGTGTGGATAATCAGAGGGATCTTGGGGTCAAAATTCACAGGACACTCAAAGCTGCAATGCAGGTTGACTCTGTGGCTGAGAAAGCATACAGTGCATTGGCCTTCATCAATCATGGAATTGAGTTTAGGAGCCGAGAAGTAATGTTGCAGCTACATAGGATACTGGTCAGACCCTACTTGGAGTACTGTGCTCAGTTCTGGTCACCTCACTACAGGCAGGATGTGAAAACCATAGAAGGGGTGCAGAGGAGATTTACAAGGATGTGGCCTGGATTGGGGAGCATGCCTTCTGAGAACAGGTTGAGTGAACTTGGCCTTTTTTCCTTGAAGTGATGGAGGATGAGAGGTGACCTGATAGAGGTGTGTAAGATGATGAGAGGCATTGATCACGTGGATAGTCATAGGCTTTTTCTCAGGGCTAAAATGGCTATCACAAGAGGGCACAGTTTTAAGGTGCTTGGAAATAAGTACAAAGGAGATGTCAGAGGTAAGTTTTTTTACGCAGAGAGTGGTGAGTGCATGGAATGGGCTGCCGGCAACATTGGTGGAGGCAGATACGATGGGGTCTTTTGAGAGACTCCTGGACAGGTACATGGAGCTTAGAAAAATAGAGAGCTATGGGTAACTCTATGTAATTTCTAAGGTAAGGACATTTTCGGCACAGCTTTGTGGGCCGAAGGGTCTGTACTGTGCTGTAGGTATTCTATGTTCTATTTTCTAATCTGGTTCGCATAAAGGAGGACGAGGAGTGGTAGACGGCATTCAACACATTGAAAGGGCCCTATGAGTACCTGGCCATTCACTTGGGCTTTGCGAACATGCCAGCAGTTTTCTATGCCTTTATAAATAACGTGCTCTCCGTAAGGATGCATTCATCTACTTGAATGACCTCCTAATTTTCTTGAAGTTCAGAAGGAGCACATTTCCCATATCAGAGATATACTAAAGAGGCTTCTTGAACATGGACTTTACATCAAGCTAGAGAAGTCTGTATTTCACATAACCACCGTTTCATTTCTCCTCCAATGGCAATCTCAAGATGGACCCGAGAAAGAGACAGGCAATTGGAGATTGGACTATGACCATCCTGTGTGAACAAGTCCAATGACTCCTGGGATTTGCCAACTTTTACTAAAAGTTTATCAGAAACTTCAGCTCAGTGGCAGCTCTGCTGACAGCGCCAACCAAGAGATCCACGGGCTCTTTTGTTTAGATTACCGAAGCTTAAATAGTGGTTCACAACAGCTCCCATTTTAGTTGCACCTAACCAGGACCTTCCCTTCATCGTGGAGGCGAGTGCCTTGGATGTCGGAGTGGGTGCAGTGTTGTATCAGCAATTTTGGACAATAAACTGCACCTGTGTGTGCGCTTTTTCAGGCGGCTATCCCTGGGAGAGGTTAACTACAACATTGGAAAGAGAGAGCTGCTCACAGGCTCTGGAGGAATGGCGTCACTGGCTTGAAGGGGCCAAGAACCCTTTTATCACAAGAATGGACCACAAGAACCTGGCTTATATTCAGGAGGCCAAGAGACTGAATTCAAAGCAACCAAGGTGGTCACTTTTCTTTAACTGCTTTAATTTCATCCTGGCCTATCGACCTGTGTCAAAGAATCAGAAACCAGCCTTGTCCCATCAGTTCGATGAACCCAAGCCAAGGTGATAGTACCAATTTATTGTGGAACCGACACACTTATTCACAAGCCCCAAGCGCGAGGTGATATTCCTCACAATGGCCCTCTGAGTCAGCTGTTCATTCCTAGTCCTGTCCGGTTTCAGACTAAGTAAAACCAATTCCTCAATACGCTTGACAATTGCCCTCCTGTTCAAAACCCCTCAGCATAGCAGTCCAGCAGCCGAGGCACCCAATGCTTCCTCAGCACCAATGCCTCTCCTCCTCCCTCTTCCAGTTCAACATGAGGATGAAGAACACAGGCTACAATTGTCTACAAATCTTCCTTGCCCTGCACCAACCATTCACATCTCCACATACCAACTCCTATCTTCCCAATCTTCACACTCCCCTCCCTAATCATCATGGACTCACCTTCACTACTGGAAAGGGGAGAAGGGCTCTGGGGAAACTCAGACACAGCAAAGCATTGGGACCAGATGGTGTGAACCCCAAGGTCCTGAAGGAGTACGCTGAGCAGCTGTGTGGAGTTCTCCAGCGCATTTTCAATTTGAGTCTCAGCCTGGAAAAGGTCCCAACTGTGTAGAAAACATCATGTCTGGCCCCAAGAAGGGCCAACAAAAGTCTTGAGGCCCTCACACATCATGAAGACCCTAGAGAGGCTGGTCCTGGCTCACCTCAGACCCCTGGTCAGATTAACCTTTGATCCCCTGCAGTTTCCCTATTAGGAACACATTGGAGTCAGTGATGCTGTCATCTACCTACTGAACAGAGCCTGCTCCCATTTGGACAAGCACGACAGCACCGCGAGGATCATGGTTTCTGATTTCTCTGGTGCCTTCAATACCATACAGCCCTCATTGCTGGGGGAAAAGCTCCATTCAAGTGATATCTTGAAGTGGGCGGGAGAACAGCCAGAGGTCGTGATACATATTGGTACCAACAACATAGGTAGGAAAAGGGAGGAGGTCCTGAAAAAAGACTACAGGGAGTTAGGAGAGAAACTAAGAAGCAGGACCTTAAAGGTAGTAATCTCGGGATTACTGCTTGTGCCAAGTGATAAGTGAGTATAGGAATAGAACGAGGTGGAGGATAAATGAGTGGCTGAGGGATTAGAGCAGGGGGCAGGGATTCAGATTTCTGGATCATTGGGACCTCTTCTGGGGCAGGTGTGACCTGTACAAAAAGGACAGGTTGCACTTGAATCCCAGGGGACCAATATCCTGGCAGGGAAATTTGCTAAGGCTACTGGGGAGTTTAAACTAGAATTGCTGGGAGGTGGGAACCAAACTGAAGTGATGGAGGAAAGGGAGATTGGCTCACAAAGAAAGTTTGGAGACAGTGCAAAAGGGGGGATAGACAGGTGATAGAGAAGGAACGCGCTCAGTCCAATGGTTTGAGATGTGTCTGTTTTAATGCGAGGAGTATCATGATTAAAGTGGATGAGCTTAGAGTGTGGATGAGCACTTGGAGCTATGATGTTGTGGCCATTACAGAGACTTGTATGGTGCAGAGGCAGGAATGTCTACTTTAAGTGCCAGGCTTTAGATGTTTCAGAAAGGACAGGGAAGGAGGCAAAAGAGGTGGGGGTGTGGCACTGTTGATCAGAGATAGTGTCACGGCTACAGAAAAGGAGGAAGTCATGGAGGGGTTGTCTACGGAGTCTCTGTGGGTGGAAGTTAGGAATAGGAAGGGCTCAATAACTCTACTGGGTGTTTTTTTATAGACCACCCAATAGTAACAGGGACATCAAGGAGTAGATAGGGAGACAGATTCTGGACAGGAGTAATAATAACAGGGTTGTTGTGGTAGGAGATTTTAATTTTCCAAATATTGATTGGCATCTCCCCAGAGTGAGGGGTTTAGATGGGGTGGAGTTTGTTAGGTATGTTCAGGAAGGTTTCTTAACACAATATGCAGAGAAGCCTACAAGAGGAGAGGCTGTACTTGATCTGGTATTGGGAAATGAACCTGGTCAGGTCTCTCAGTAAGAGAGCATTCTGGAGATAGTGATCACAATTCCATCTCCTTTACCAAAGCATTGGAGAGGGATAGGAACAGACAAGTTTGGGAAATTTTTAATTGGAGTAAGGGGAACTATGAGGCTATCAGGCAGGAACTTGGAAGCATAAACTGGAACAGATGTTCTCAGAGAAACGTACGGAAGAAATGTGGCAAATGTTCAGGGGATATTTGCGTGGGGTTCTGAGTAGGTATGTTGCAATGAGACATGGAAAGGATGGTAGGATACAGGTACCGTGGTGTATAAAGGCTGTTGTAAATCTAGTCAAGAAGAAGAGCTAATGAAAGGTTCAAAAATCTAGGTAATGATATGAATCTAGAAGATTATGTAAGTCTAGCAGGAAGAAGCTTAAGAATGAAATTAGGAGAGCCAGAAGGGGCCATGAGAAGGCCTTGGCGGACAGGATTAAGGAAAATCCCAAGGCATTCTACAAGCCTGTGAAGGGCAAGAGGATAGACGTGAGAGAATAGGACCAATCAACTGTGACAGCTTGATTAATAGGACTGGATGTTACAAACCCTGTAGTTTCTGCACTGCACTTGACTTGAGTGAAAGTAGTTCTTAAAGATGACCACTAGATGATGTTACTACCATTACGACACATCTTCAGTTGTGTACCTCGACATCACTGGGTGCTCTGGCCTTTTATCACAAAACACCCTCAGCCAAGGCAGGCCCATCACAGGCTGATCAGACCTGGGTGTGTGTCACATGGTGAGTCTCTAGATGGTCACTTGGCAGCCCAGATAGCATCCCTTCTTTTCAGCCACAGCCAGTGACTGCACATCTCGGTGGCATTAGCAAGTGCTTTGATTGCTTTCCTATGGGCCTGCCCTCTGACTCCTACTTCCCTCAGCAGCCTTACGGTGGAACTGGCTACAAAGCCCCTGCACCCCACCTCAAATGTGCGCACTTTTACGTTCCAGCCTCGCTCCTCTGTTTCAACTGCAAGGTTCTCATATCGCAGCCTTTTCTGTCCGTAAGCCTCATCCACAGCATCCTCCCAGGGGACCGACAGCTCAATGATAAAGACAGGAGTTGGACCAAAGGACCAGATCTGGCCGCAGGTTGGTTGTTGCAATCTCAGATGGGAAGGTAAGTTTCTGGGCTAAATCGACACGCATTTCCCAGTCCCTGGCTGCGCTCAGTGGGCATGAGTCGTGAGGCAAGGGGTTAGTCCCCGGTTTCTCTCCTTCCTGGATGAAGGATGGTAGTTGTGGGACTGTTGTCTGGGCACTGAGAGGCTTGGCATTGGTGGTTACTCTCTTACACTCAAGTTCAGCTGCCAAACACCTCAGCACTTGGTTGTGTCGCCAGGTGTATCTGCCTTGTATTAGGCTGGTCTTGCAACTAACCAAGATGTGCTTGAGGGATGCCGGAACTGCGCACAGAGGACAGGCTGGATCCTCTCCCAGCCAAAGATTTAGGTTTGGAGGAGAGGACAGGACATCATATGTTGCTCTGATGATGCTCAATCTATTTGACTCCATGCTCCACAGCTCACTCTATATAATTTTCCTCCTCTCAACACCCTCCCACCTCATCCAGCAGCCTTGCTTGGCTTAGGAAAAGTGTGTATGGAACCAGAGGAAATAGCAGAGGTACTTAATGAATACTTTGCTTCAGTATTCACTACGTAAAAGGATCTTGGCAATTGCAGGGATGACTTGCAGTGGACTGAAAAGTTTGAGAATGTAGATATTAAGAGTTTTTGGAAAGCATCAAGTTGGGTAAGTCTCTGGGACCGGACAAAATGTGCCCCAGGCTACTGTGGGAGGCGAGGGAGGAGATTGCTGAGCCTCTGGCGATGATCTTTGATCATCAAAGGGGATGGGAGAGGTTCCGGAGGATTGTGGATGTTGTTCCCTTATTCAAGAAAGGGGGTAGAGATAGCCCAGGAAATTATAGACCAGTGCATCTTACTTCAGTGGTTGATAAGTTGATGGAGGAGATCCTGAGAGGCAGGATTTATGAACATTTGGAGAGGTATAATATGATTAGGAATAGCCAACATGGCTTTGTCAAGGGCAGGTCCTGCCTTAAAAGCCTGATAGAATTTTTTGAGGATGTGACTTAAGCACATTGATGAAGGTAGAGCTGTAGATGTAGTGTATATGGATTTCAGCAAGGCATTTGATAAGGTACCCCATGCAAGGCTTATTGAGAAAGTAAGGAGGCATGGGATCCAAGGGGACATTGGCAAAGAGTAGTTGTAGATGGGTCATATTCTGCATGGAGAGCAGTGACCAGTGGTGTCCCTCAGGGATCTATTCTGGGACCCTTACTCTTTGTGATTTTTATAAATGACCTGGATGAGGAAGTGGAGGGATGGGTTAGCAAATTTGCTGATGACACAAAGGTTGGGGGTCTTGTGGATAGTGTGAAGGGCTGTCCGAGGTTACAATGGGACATTAATAGGATGCAAAACTGGGCTGAGAAGTAGCAGATGAAGTTCAACCGAGATAAGTGTGAGGTCATTCATTTTGGTAGGTCAAATATGATGGCAGAATGTAGCATTAATGATAAGACACTTGGCAGTGTGGAGGATAAGAGGGATCTTCGGGTCCAAGTCCATAGGACACTCAAAGCTGCTATGCAGGTTGACTCTGTGGTTAAGGCGGCATACGGTGCATTGGCCTTCATCAATCGTGGGACTGAATTCAGGAGCCGAGAGGTAATGTTGCAGCTATATAGGACCCTGGTCAGACCCCACTTGTAGTACTATCTGTGCTCAGTTCTGGTCGCCTCACTACTGGCAGGATGTGGAAACCACAGAAAGGGTGCAGAGAAGATTTACAAGGATGCTGCCTGGATTGGGGAGCATGCCTTATGAGAATAGGTTGAGTGAACTCGGCCTTTTTTCCTTGGAGCGACAGAGGATGAGAGGTGACCTGATAAGAGGTATACAAGATGATGAGAGGTTTTGATTACGCGGATAGTCATAGGCTTTTACCCAGGGCTGAAATGGCTATCACAAGAGGGCACAGTTTTAAGGTGATTAGAAGTAAGTATAGAGGAGATGTCTGTGGTAAGTTGTTGTTGTTGGGTTTTTTTTAAACGCAGAGAGTGGTGAGTGCATGGAATGGGCTGCCGGCGGTGGTGGTGAAGGCGGAAACGATAAGGTCTTTTAAGAGACTCCTGGATGGGTACATGGAGCATAGAAAAATAGAGGGCTATGGGTAAAGCCTAGGTAGTTCCAAGGTAAGGATATGTTCAGCACAGCTTTGTGGGCCAAAGGGCCTGTAGTTTGCTGTATGTTTTCTATGTTTCTATGTTTCAATGCAGGTCGGCACTTCCATTGTATCCTGGATAATGGACTACCTGACTGACAGACCACAGTTTGCATGGCTTCAGACCTGTGTGTCAGACATGGCTATAAACAGCACTGGGGCCCCGCAGGGAATTGTATTGGCTCCCTTCCTGTTTACCCTATATACTTCAGACTTCAGATACAACACTGAGTCATGTCATTTGCAGAAATTCTCTGATATCTCAGCAATAGTTGGGAGTATGAGTACAGGGCCCTGGTGGAGGACTTTGTCAAATGGTGCAAGCTGAATCATCTGCAGCTCAACCTCAGTAACTTAAAGGAGATGATGATGGACTTTAGGAAGACTAAGCCTTCAATGCTCTGTTACTATTGATGGCGAGGACCTACAAGTACTTGGGGATGCACCTGGATGACAGACTTGAGTGAAGCATCAACACAGAGGCTGTGTACAAGAAGGGCCAGTGTTGTCCCTACTTCCTGAGGAGACTGAGTCCTTTGGAGTATGCAGGCCTCTTCTTCACATGTTCTACCAGTCTGTTGTCGCCAGGACAATCTTCCATGCTGTGGTGTTCTGGGGCAATGGCATCAACACGGGTGATGCCAACAGGCTCAATAAACAGATTAGAAAGGCGGGCTCTGTTATAAGAGTCAAAATGAACACACTGAAGGCTGTGGTAGAACAAAGAACCCTAAGGTAAATCCTGGCAATTCTGGACAACGTTTCACAACCTCTGCATGCGGCCTTGGCTGAACAGAGGAGTGCTTTGAGTAACAGGCCAAGACAAATGCACTGCTCCAAAGAGCGCTATATGAGGTCACTCTTACCCTCAGCCATTAATCTCTATAATGAGTCAACCTATAGCCAGAGAAGTGATTACACCCTCCTGTTAGACTGTTTGAGGTAACTTTATTCTTTCTTACTTCTTTTCTAATATTTGTATATCTGTGTGATGCTGTAATTTCCTTTGAGATCAATAAAGTATCTACCAATAGACAGTGGATTCCAGTTAATTGGGCATTGACTAATCAGGGCAGCTGCTTAACTGGGACAACTCTTAAAGAACAAAAACAAATCGAGAAAATGGCTGGGATTCACTTTGTTTATTTAGGACACTATGCTACTTAAGTTGGGCAGGAGACTGGCTGAACAGGTTTTAACTAGAGTCAGTCACGTGCACTTGTGTGGCTGTTAGATACTACATCATGTTTACAGTGAACCGTTTTTAAATAGAATCAGATTTGTGTGTTGAAAAATGTGATTTTTGTCTCTGATAGCTACTGAGAAATAAGCAGCAAGACAGTTCTGAACTGTTTTGCTCATTACAGTTTCAAGCATTCAGGCTTGGAGATGCCAAAAAAGGACCGGAGTGAAAAATAAAACAATTTCACTTCTTCAGCAAGTGAGGAACTACAAAGAAATTGAAGATATTGACAATCATTTTGTATGTTACAATGAAAATGAAGATTTGGAGGATGCAATTGTCGATAGCATTATATGAAGACAGTCTATTATCTGTACTAGGAGTCTGCACTGATCTTGTTCATTGCATACACTGGACCTCCATCGATAACTATTAGGAACTAATACAGTTTTATAGTATTGTAGTATTATTGTTAGTGCTCTCATTTGTTCTGTATTTCTTTTAAATACATGATTTGCTACTCAGTTTACCTTTTTAACTATTTCCATGAAACTTCAGCTAATTACAGTGGGAGCTGTTTAATTGGGCAAAAGGTAATGGTCCCGCTATGTCCCCATTAACTGAAGCCCACTGTACATACTTCTTATCACATTTACTAATTTACAATTAGACACTTGCCCAGCCAAAACTGGTATCATCAGTGTGGAATTTCTATATTGAAACCATAAGGTATAGGAGCAATTTAGGCCATTAGGCCCATCAAGTCTGCTCCACCATTTCATCATGGCGGATCCAATTTTCCTTTCAGCCCCAATCTCCTGCCTTCTCCCTGTATCCCTTCATGCCCTGCCCAATCAAGAATCTATAAACCTTTGCCTTAAATAAATATATATATAAGACTTGGCCTCCACAGCTGCCTGGGCAAAGAATTCCACAGATTCACCATTCTCCGGCTAAAGAAATTCCTCCTCCATTCTAAAAAGACAGCCCTCCATTCTGAGGCTGTGTCCACCATAGGAAACATCCTTTCCATATCCATTCCATCAAAGCCTCTCACCATTCGATAGGTTTCAATGAAGTCACCCCTCATTCTTCTGAATTCTAGAGAGTACAGACCCACAGCCATCAAACGCTCTTCATGTGACGAGCCGTTCGATCCTGGGATATTCTCTGTGAGGGTCAGTAGGTCAATTAGCCTTTGTAAATTGTCCCTGGTGTATAGGCAAATGGTAGGATCTAGATGGAGTAGGGAGTATGGGGAGAATGAAAAAAAAATGTTTAAAACTGGGAGACTAATGGTCATTCCATGCTGTACCTCTTTACATATAAAACTTGGGTTTTTAATTGATATGATATTCTACTCATCCCTCCCCCATGAACTTTGGTTTTCAGGTAATTTATATTTGCACTGGTACAGTTTGTTGTCTTCTGCACTCTGTTTGATTTTTCACTGATCCTGTTTCTGGTTACTATTCTGTAGCTTTGCTGAGTATGCCCACAGGAAAGTGAATCTCAGGGCGACATGTATGTACTTTGATAATAAAATTTGCTTTGAACTCACAATGTCCTAATCTCACCCACTTCAATTCTACTTTCCATTCCCATTCCAACGTGCCAGTCCATGGTCTGCTCTCCTGCCCGGATGAGACCACACTCAGGCTGGAAGAGAAACACCTTATATTCTGTCTGAGTTGCCTCCAATCTGATGGCATGAATATCAATTTCTTGAACTTCCAGTAACTGCACCCCCTTCTCTCCTTCATCATTTCCATTCTTGTTTCTCTCTCACACCTGCCCATCACCTCCCTCTGGTTCTCCTCACCCTTCTCTTTCTTCCATGGCCTTTTGTCCTCTATCAGATTCCTCTTCTCTAGTCCTGTACCTCTTTCACCAATCAACTTCCCAGCTCTTTACTTCCCCCCTTTCCCCTCTCCTAGTTTCACTAATTACCTGCCACCTTCCTCCCCTCCCCCCATCACCTTATTCTGATTTTTGCCCCTCCTTTCCAGTCCTGATGAAGGGTTTCGGACCAAAACGTTGACTGTTTATTCTTTTGCATAGATGCAGCCTGTTACGATATTCTTGTACATGCGCTCGTGAGCAGACAATTAAAGTTGGTGCGCACACACCGCTGTTTTTATCTGAAATATGTCTCGAAACACGGTGGCAGCGGTGGTGCTCGGAAAATTGCTCTTTTCAACCGCAGTTGTCAGCATAATAACAGCGCAACTCTGAAACATCAGAGGGTGAGTGTAAGAGCAGAAAAATGTCAACTGAGACGAGCAACCAGCCACAAATAGAGACGGGTGCGGTAGCAATGCCTGGAGGTGAGACAGCAGAATCTCAGCGGCAGCCAGCACCCGTGGGCGACCCCATGCCGGGGAACCATGGTCGGGGAGAAGTCCTCCCCCAGTCAGCGGCATTCGCCCGCCACCGGCCGTGACGGTCAACCGCGGACTGATAGACGGATGGAAGAAATGGCGGCAGATGTGGACTAACTACAGCCTCGTAGCACGACCGCACAAACAAGTTCCAGCGTACCAGACGGCATTGTTTTTGCATACAATTTCACTTGAGGTCTACAACAGTTTTGTGCTCGCAGATGAGGCTGAAAGCCAAGACCTCACAAAGATTTTACAAGCATTTGACAGATATGCTATCGGTGAGAAAAATGAGACATATGAATGGTACTCGTTCAACAAGCGGCAACAAGAACAAGGTGAGACCTTCGAATGGTTTCTTGCCAGCCTTTGATCTCTTGCAAAAACATGGAAATTTTACTGGTAAATGTCAGACAGTCTGCTGAGAGACAAGATTGCACTGGGCATTAACAACTCCCAAACCAGAAAACCTCCGTTGCAAGAGAGAAAGCTAACGTTCAATATCTGCATTGACATCTGTAAAAGCACAGAAATGGCTGAATCACACCTACAAGCATTCAGTACAGCTGCAGATAGCGGGTCCGCTACTGTCCGTGAGATTAAACCTCACGCTAACAAGAAAGGTTCAGAGCATCCTGGACAGAAGGATAGTGCCAGTGGTGGAGCCAGAGCAAAAGGGACCTTGAACAGCCACAGAAACAAAGTGAACCCTTGCCAGTACTGTGGCACGGAACATGCAAGAGACAAGCAACAATGCCCAGCGTACGGACAGGCGTGCAAGGCGGGTGGCATTCAAAATCACTTTGCAAAGGTATGCAAGCAGAAGCCCGTGCGTGGGGTGGAAGCACAAAGCGATGACCAAACCCACAGTGACAGCAGCACCGAGTTTATCGACAATGTCATACTGGCTGTCAACAGTTTGAAGACAAAGGATGACATATTCAAACTGATGCTGATCAATGGAAAGTCAACAGATTTCCAAGTCGACAGCGGGGCGAGCATTAACATTTTACCCTGCAAGTACTTGCAGGGGGTAGATCACACACTAAGACAATGCACAAAAAAGCTGATGATGTGGAACAAGACCACCATGGATGCAGAAGGGATGTGCAGAGTGAAATTGCGAAACCCCATGATGATCCGCAAGTATTCTGTCGAATTTGTCATGGTCACCAACAACTTTACACCATTGCTGGGAAGCAGGACTGGCCAACAAATGAAGCTGATTACAGTCAACGATGACAATTTTCGCAGGGTGCATGCGTCTACACTTAAAGAAAAACAATGCACACCAGAAGAACGCTATGCAGAGATGTTTGATGATGCGCTCGGGGAGCTTCCGGGTGCAGCCCACCTGCAGATTGATGAGGAAGTTCAACCCAGTGTTACCCCCACGACATCTACCTCATGCCATGAAGCGGAAAGTGAAAGCTGAGCTTGATCAACTGGTAGACCGCAAGGTGATAGCTCCAGTCCATGAACCTACAAGGTGTGTTAGCTAGCTAATGGTCGCAGAGAAGAAGAACGGAAATCTTCGATTATGCATTGACCCTCGACCATTGAACAAAGCGCCTGGGAGAGAACACTACCCCCTTCCGGTGATAGAGGACACTTTGCCAGATCTTGATCAGGCTGTTTTCAGCAAGCTTGATATGAGTTCTGCATTCTGGACAGTGAATCAAGCATGCTCACCACCTTCAACACACCTTTCAGGCGGTATAGATGGTTCAGACTTCCGTTTGGAACCAGCGTTTCATCAGAGCTCTTCCAGCGCAGAGTGCATCTGGCGGTGGAAGGACTACCGGGAGTGATCTGCGCACAGACGACATCCTGGTGTACGAGAAAGGGGAAACGCAGGGAAAGGCAATCGCTGATCACGATGTGAAACTTGAGCCGCTATTACAGCGTTGTACAGATCAGGCTCAACAAGAACAAATCTGTCTTCAGAGCAACACAGATACCCTTTTTGGGGCATCTCATCACAAGTGAGGGACTTCAGCCTGATCCTAAAAAGGTCGCTGATGTTCTCAACATGTCAGCACCCGCAGATGTGCAGAGAGTGGAGTGATTGA
This sequence comes from Hemitrygon akajei, assembly GCF_048418815.1. Taxonomy (NCBI): domain Eukaryota; kingdom Metazoa; phylum Chordata; class Chondrichthyes; order Myliobatiformes; family Dasyatidae; genus Hemitrygon; species Hemitrygon akajei. Next base: position 19,598,959 of record NC_133132.1, on the reverse strand, counting down.
TTGGATTTTTCAACTACCTAAGCCGTTTTCTACAAAGTCTCTCAGATACCCTCGAGCCAATAAGACAGCTGACAAAGCCAGATGTAGCATGGGAGTGGTCAGCTGAGCAGCAAAACGCTCTCTCCAAGATCAAGCCGATGGTATCCAAAGCACCGGTGTTAGCATACTACAATTCTAAGGAAGAGCTAACCATCCAATGTGACGCCAGCAAAAAAGGTCTAGGGACAGCATTCCTCCAGAATGGGTATCTGATCGCATATGCAAGCAGAGCGCTAATGGACACAGAAACGCATTACGCAGCGATTGAAAAGGAAATGCTCGCAATCGTTTTCACACTTGAGCGTTTTCATCAATACACTTTTGGCCGCTTCACAAGAGTACTCTGCGATCACAAGCCGCTCAAAATGATAGTTAAGAAGCCGTTGGTGAAGGCACCAGAGTGCCTACAGGGAATGCTTCTTCGCCTGCAGAGCTATGATTTCGACATCACCTACTGTCAAGGAAAGCTCATGCACCTTGTGGATGCGTGATCGCGAGCAGTTAGCAGTACTCCAGGCCAGGAAACAGCTTCGACAAAGTTAACATGTCAATCCGCAATGAGTGTCTAGAGCAGATTCGCATAGAAACAGCAGAAGATGACACCCCACAGATGTTGAAACGCGTAATCATCAGCGGATGGCTGAGCGAACGTGACGCGCTACCAGAGCAACTCACACCTTACTATAGCTATAGGGATGAGCTTGCAGTCCAAGACGGCTTAATCTTCAAAGGTGAGCGTGTCATCATACCGCAAAGTGAGCGAAAGCAAATGAAAGAATTCATTCGTCACACTTGGGCGTAGAAGAATGCCTCAGACTCACACACGAATGTCTTTTTTGGCCAGGCATGAGCAGCGACATCAAGCAATATATTACTACATGTGATGTTTGTCGCACATACGAAATGAGTCAGCAGAAAGAATCGCTTATGAGTCATGAGGTACCTGCTTGGCCGTGGGAAAAGATAGGTACCGATCTGTTTACATGCGAAGGAAAAGAGTACCTCGTCACCGTTGATTACTACAGCAATTTCTTTGAGGTAGATCTTCTCTGCGATACGACCAGTGCAGCCGTTATTCGCAAATTGAAGTCTCATTTTGCGAGATATGGAAGCCCAACACAAGTGGTTAGTGATAACGGGCCACAATACACGTCAGTGGAGTTTTATAGATTTGCACGAGAATGGGATTTTGAGCACTTGTGTAGCAGTCCCAGAAATAGCAAAGCGAAGGGAAAAGCTGAATCAGCAGTTAAAACAGTTACGCGGATCCTCACAAAGAGCAACAAATCGCGAGCAGATTCCTACCTCACACTTCTAGACCATCGCAACACACCTTTGCAAGGGCTCAGCACGAGTCCTGCCCAGCGTCTGATGAATCACCGCACACGCACGCTCCTGCATACAACAGCGAGTTTACTGGAATCCAGTCATACGCAAACGCGAGTCCACAAAACAAGGCATCCAGCAGCAGGCCGACAGTTACAACAAATCAGCCAAAGATCTTGCCCCACTCGACAAAGGGGATACCGTGCGCATGTAACCCCTGGTGCAAGGTAAAAAGAATTGGGAGAAAGCAATTGTGTGTCAGCGCCTTGATGAGTGTTCATATGTAGTTCAAACCCCTTCTGGGATCTACCGACGTAATCGCACACATCTACAAAAGACGGCTGAGGAACCTCCTGGTAAGCAAATCACACATGAACAGGCAAAATCAGGTCAAACAACTGAGATCAATGACCACAGTGCGCCTACCGCATCAAATGCACATAGCCAAACACTAGCAGAGTCTAATGACAATGACCACAGTGTGCCTACCGCATCAAATGCACACAGCCAAACACTAGCAGAGTCTAATGACAATGACCACAGTGTGCCTTCTTAAACACAGAGTCAACCTATATAGCAGCTTTGAGTGTCCTATGGACTCAGACCCCAAGATTCCTCTGATCCTCCACACTGCCAAGAGTCTTACCATTAATACTACATTCAACCATCATATCTGACCTACCAAAATGAACCACCTCACACTTATCTGGGTTGAACTCCATCTGCCACTTCTCAGCCTAGTTTTGCATCCTATCAATGTCCCGCTGTAACCTCTGACAGCCCTCCACACTATCCACAACACCTCCAACCTTTGTGTCATCAGCAAACTTACTAACCCATCCCTCCACTTACTCATCCAGGTAATTTATAAAAATCATGAAGAGTAACTGTCCCAGAACAGATCCCTGAGGCACCCCACTGATGACCGACCTCCATGCAGAATATGACCCGTCTACAACCATTCTTTGCCTTCTGTGGGCAGGGGCAGTTCTGGATCGACAAAGCAATGTCCCCTTGGATCCCATGCCTCCTTGCTTTCTCAAATAAGCCTTGCATGGGGTACCTTATCAAATGCCTTGCTGAAATCCGTATACACTACATCTACTGCTCTTCCTTCATCAATGTGTTTAGTCACATCCTCAAAAAATTCAATCAGGCTTGTAAGACACGACCTGCCCTTGACAAAGTCATGCTGACTACTCCTAACCATATTATACCTCTCCAAATGTTCATAAATTCTGCCCCTCAAGATCTTCTCCATTGACTTACCAACCACTGCAATAAGACTCACTGTTATATAATTTCCTGGGCTATCTCTACTCCCTTTCTTGAATAAAGGAACAACACCTCCAACCTTCCAATCCTCTGGAACCTCTCTCGTCCCCATTGATAATGCAAAGATCATCACCAGAGGCTCAGCGATCTCCTCATTCACCTCCCACAGTAGCCTGGGGTACATCTCAATCGGTCCCAGCGACTTATCCAACCCAATGCTTTCCAAAAGCTCCAGCACATCCTCTTACTTAATATCAACATGCTCAAGCTTTTCAGTCTGCTGCAAGTCATCTCTACAATCACCAAGATCCTTTTCCATAGTGAATACTGAAGTATTCATTAGGTACCTCTGCTATTTCCTCCAGTTCCATACACATTTTCCCACTGTCACACTTGATTGGTCCTATTCTTTCATATCTTATCCTCTTGCTCTTCACGTACTTATAGAATGCCTTGGGGTTTTCCTTAATTCTGTCCGCTAAGGCCTTCTCATGGCCCCTTCTGGCTCTCCTAACTTCCTTCCTGTAAGCTTTATAATCTTCTAGATCTCTAACATTACCGAGCTCTCTGAACCTTTTGTAAGCTTTTCTTTTCTTCTCTTTTCTTTTCAGAGAGATTGATGCTCATGCCATCAAGCTGGAGGCCACTCAGATAGAATATGTGGTGTTGCTCCTCCAATCTGAGTGAGGCCTCTTCATGGCAGTAGAAGAGGCCATGGACCAACAAGTTGGAATGGAAATGGAAAATAAAATTGAGATGGGTGGCCACCTTTTGCATGAATGAAGCAAAGACTCATCATGAGGCACATCAAGACCCTGCTACCCCCCTCACTGGACCCCCTTGCAGTTCACGTATCAACAGACGATGCCATCGCCACCACCCTCCACCTGGACAAAAAAAGACACGTATGTTTGAATGCTGTTCATAGACTTCAGTTCAGCATTCAACACAATCATTCCTCAGCACCTGATTGGAAAGCTGAAACTGCAGGGCCTGAACACCTTCCTCTGCAACTGGATACTAGACTTCGTGACTGGGAGACCGCAGTCAGTCCGGATCGGAAGCAGCATCTCCAACACCATCACACTGAGCACGGGGGCCCCCCGAGGGCTGTGTGCTCAGTCCACTGCTGTTCACTGTGTTGACTCACGACTGTGCTGCAACACACAGCTCGAACCACATCATCAAGTTCACCGATGACACGACCGTGGTGGGTCTCATCAGCAAGAACAACAAGTCAGCATACAGAGAAGAGGTGCAGCGGCTAACGGATTGGTGCAGAGCCAACAACCTGTCTCTGAACGTGAACAAAAGAGATGGTTGTTGACTTCAGGAGAGCACAGAGTGATCACTCTCCGTTGAACATTGACAGCTCCTCGGTAGAGATCGTAAAGAGCACCAAATTTCTTGGTGTTCACCTGGCGGAGAATCTCACCTGGTCCCTCAACACCAGCTCCTTAGCAAAGAAAGCCCAGCAGCATCTCTACTTCCTGCAAAGGCTGAGAAAAGTCCATCTCCCACCCCCAATCCTCACCACATTCTACAGAAGATGTATCGAGAGCATCCTGAGCAGCTACATCACTGCCTGGTTCGGGAATTGCACCATCTCGGATCACAAGACTCTGCAGTGGATAGTGAGGTCAGCTGAGAAGATCGGGGTCTCTGTTCCCGCCATTACAGACATTTACACTGCATGCTGCGCCCACACAGATAACAGTATTGTGAAGGACCCCATGCACCCCTCACACAAACTCTTCTCCCTCCTGCCGTCTGGGAAAAGGCACCGAAGCATTCGGGCTCTCACGACCAGACTGTGCAAGTTTCTTCCTCCAAGCCATCAGACTCCTCAATAACCAGAGTCTGGACTGACATTTACATAATTTATTATCATATTAAAATTTGTCCTCTACTGTGCCTATTGACTTGTTTATTAATTATTTTATTTATTAATTAATTATTGTACTGCCCTGCACTGTTTTGTGCACTTTATGTAGTCCTGTATAGATCTGTGGTCTAGTGTAGTTTTTGTGTTGTTTTACGTAGTCTTGTGTAGCCTTGAGTTGTCTCACATAGACCTGTGTAGTTTTTGTGTTGTTTCATGTAGCACCAGGGTCCTGGAGGAACGTTGTTTCGTTTTTAATGTGTACTGTACCAGCAGCTTATGGTCGAAACGACAATTAAAAGCGACTTGACTTGATAAAGCAGGCCCCCTCCTCTATATAAGTCTCACCAATGAAGGCTGCACCAGGAACAGCGGCTGTAATAGACAACACCGAAAGACTAACAGTTGAAGTGTTGCCTCACCTAGAAAGACTCCTTAGGGCCCTGAAAGGTGCTGAGGGAGGTGGTGTTACACTTGCCATGCTTGCAGGGTTCAGCACCAAGCAGAAGACCAGTGAGGAGGGACAAGAGGACAAGGGGTCACACAGAAAGCAATCCCTGCAGAAACAGAGATGGGGGGGGGGGGGGGGAGAGGAGGGAAAGACGTGCTTAGTGATAGGATCCCATTTTAGACGGCAGAAGTTACGGAAAATGATGTACTGGATATGGATATCATTCTCCATAATAGACAAGATCATTATTACATGGGGTGGTAGATAACAGTTTTAAGTTAATCAGTTTGTGGAGAAGGCGGCTTTTGGTATGCTAGCCTTCAACAGTCAGGCGCTGAGTATAAGAACTGAACATCATGGTACAGCTGTACAAAACATTGGTGAAACCACACCTAGCATAATTTGTGCAGTTCCAGTTACATAGCTCTGGGAATTATGTCATTACGCTGGAAAAAGTGCAGAAAAGATTCCCAGGTTTGCTGCTAGGATTAGATGGCTTGAATATACAGAAAATAGATAGGCTGGGGCTGGTTTCCCAGGATCATAGGGGGTGGAGGGAGTAACCTTTCAGAAAAATATAGAATCACAAAGGGCATAAATAAGGTAGACAGCCACAGTCTCCCAGGATAGCAGAGTTTAAAACTAGAAGGCAGAGGTTTAAGATGAGAGGGGAGACATGGCAATGCTTTACAGACAGCGAATGAGACTACTTACTATTAATTACACTTCTTATGGATTACAATCGTCGCAACGCACGGTCTGTAATTTCTCTTTGGGAGTTGTGTTTTTGAAGTATCCTGAAGGATTCAGCGAACTGGACTCCAGAATGCAGGTATGGCCAGGGTGGCATTGTTCGGGCTGACCTGGGCCTGAAAGCTGATTTATATTTATGCATAGGGGCTACGCCGCAGCCCTGATTTTCACTTCTGCGTCACACTACACCAGGGGTTCCCAACCTGGGGAGCCCGCACCCCCAGGTGCGAGATGGAATTTCAGGGGGTGCGACAAAGAGTGGCTTGTGTCCTTGAGTGACGAGTCACAAGTCATCACTCAGCCAGCTGCCAGTGTGCCTTGAGAAGTGGTAGTAACATTTGTCCCAAGCACACTCCAGTCTCCCGCTGCCCGAGTCGAGAGAGACGTAAACTCACTCCAGTCTCCCGCTGCCCGAGTCAGCATTGAGGATTCTCATCAGTGTTACCTGGGAGTTACACCTCAGAGTTGAGGAGTCTTATCAATGTTAGCTAGAAGGTTACATCTCAGAGTTAAAAATTATCTCATAATGCCAAAATCTTTATACATCCCGAATCAACCACCAAGTAACGACTTCACGTTAAAACCAAACCTGTAGACAGTAGGTAAATTATTCAATTATAAAATTTTAAAAAGCCGCATTTTGATAAAAAGCAGTTGAAGTCATTCATTCGTATTTGGCTCAGTGCATTAAAGAAGTTTTTGAATTTCAAAGGTTTTTTTCTTGAATCGTTGATAATTTTGAATTGGGTTAGTTGAGGAGGCATCATGGTTAGCACCGAGGACTTTGAATCGTGTGATGGTAGTTCATATCTCCGGTAATCATCGAAAATAGGTATGTAAATTCAGTAGAGAGTAGCCTAATAAGTTGCGTCACGTCCTCGTAGCATTTCCACCTGACAATTTATCTTGGCATAACCACAGATAATATCGTAATATAATATTCGAAAGTGTATTTCTCACGATACTTTGCTATAGGCGTGTCTGGTTGAGTAAAGCGGTCATCCCTGACAGATAGTTTTTCTCATATTAGCTCATATTTTTCTCTTTACCCTTAACCCTTCATTTCATGTCTAAAAGAAGGAAATGGAATGATGACTATGTCAGCTTTGGTTTCACTTGCACAACAGGAAATGATGGCTTGCAAAAACCCCCAGTGCATTCTTTGTAGCGTTGTGTTTTCCAACTCAAATCTGAAGCCATCCAAGCTTCAAGAGCACTTCAAGAACAAGCATGGCGGAGCTGATGTTAAGTCATTGAAAATCAAAAAAGCTCGTTTTGATTCACAAGGATCTCTTCCAAAATTAGGTTTTGTTACTGTTGAAAAACCACTACTTCTTGCTTCATACCAAGTGGCATATAAAGTGGCCAAATCCAAGAAGCCCCATGCAATTGCGGAAGATCTCATCAAGCTATGTGCACTGGATATGGCAACAATTATCCTGGGCAAAGAAGCAAGTAAAAATTTGAACAGGTGCCCCTATCAATATCACCAAGACCAAGGAGATGGTGGTGGACTTTAGGAGATCTAGGCCTCATATGGAGCCAGTGATCATTAATGGAGAATGTGTGGAGCAGGTTAAGACCTACAAGTATCTGGGAGTACAGTTAGACGAGAAGCTTGACTGGACTGCCAACACAGATGCCTTGTGCAGGAAGGCACAGAGTCGAATGTACTTCCTAAGAAGGTTGGCGTCATTCAATGTCTGTAGTGAGATGCTGAAGATGTTCTATAGGTCAGTTGTGGAGAGCGCCCTTTTCTTTGTGGTGGCGTGTTGGGGAAGAAGCATTAAGAAGAGGGACGCCTCACGTCTTAATAAGCTGGTAAGGAAGGCGGGCTCCGTCGTGGGCAAAGTACTGGAGAGTTTAACATCGGTAGCTGAGCGAAGGGCGCTGAGTAGGCTACGGTCAATTATGGATAACTCTGAACATCCTCTACATAGCACCATCCAGAGACAGAGAAGCAGTTTCAGTGACAGGTTACTATCGATGCAATGCTCCTCAGACAGGATGAAGAGGTCAATACTCCCCAATGCCATTAGGCTTTACAATTCTACCGCCAGGACTTAAGAACTTTTAAAAAGCTATTATTAATGCTTTTTGAGATGGTGATTTAGATGCATATCATATTTTTTTACTGAGTTAAGTATTGTATGTAATTAGTTTTGCTACAATAAGTGTATGGGACATTGGAAAAAAAGTTGAATTTCCCCATGGGGATGAATAAAGTATCTATCTATCTATCTATCTATCTATCAAATAATGTCATTCACAACCGAATCAGTGATTTGAGTGAAGATATTTTGGACCAAGTCATCTCAGATGTCAGAGCTAGCCCTCTTAAAATCTCTATTCAGTTGGATCAGTCAACTGATGTCTCCAGTTGTAGTCAATTCATCACATTAGTGAGGTATGTCAATGATGGTGCTGTAAAGGAAGATTTCCTGTTTTGTAAAGATCTGAAAACAAACACAACTGCAAAGGATGTGATACAGCTGGTGAAAGACTTCTTTCCCAAACATGATTTAGATATCAAAGTCATTGGTTCTGTTTGCACTGACGGGGCACCTGCAATGCTTGGAAATAAAACTGGCTTTTCTGCATTGATGATAAAGGAGATTCCAGATTTGCAAGTTACCCATTGTTTTCTTCATCGGAATGCTTTGGCATCAAAATCATTACCTCCAAATTTGAAGGAAGTCCTTGATTTGAAGTGAAGGTCATCAACTGGATCAAGGGGCGTGCTTTGAACCATCACATCTTCAAATCATTTTGAGGATCGGGGAAGCGAGCATTCAGTTTTGCTTTTCCACACAGAAGTCCGTTGGTTGTCACGAGGACAAGCTTTAACCTGCTTCTTTGAACTACGGGAAGAAATCAAAGTTTTTCTGGAGGAGCGTGAATGTGATCTGGTTGGGGCAATGGAATCACAGGAATTCACCCAAATGCTGGCTTACATAGCTGACATTTTCACTCGTATGAATGACCTGAGTGTTTCTCTTCAAGGAAAAGAGATAAACATATTGAAGGCTTGTGAAAAGTTCATTGCCTTCAAAGAAAAGTTACATCTTTGGTGTCGAAGGATGGAAAGAAGCAGTTTCTCAAATTTTCCTTCACTAGAAGAGATGGTTGATGATGCTGGATCCATAACTTCTACCATGCGTGAAGAAACTGTGGCTCATTTGGAAATGCTGTCAGAATCATTTGATGGATATTTTGCTGAGGAGACCTGGAGATTTCAGAAGAATGGTTCATGAATCCATATTCCTACAATTTGGAGAAAATGGTCAGATGATGAAGAGCTGAAGGAAGATCTTATTGATTCGCGGACAAATCGAGCTCTTGAAATGCAATTTGAAAGCAAGACATAGGACGAGTTTTGGTGTGCAGCACTGGATATGTTCCCAAGACTTGGTGGAAAAGCACTCTGTGTCCTCATTCCACTTGCAACAACATACTTGTGTGAATCTGGATTCAGTTCTTTTTTGTCAATCAAGACAAAATCTAGGAATCACCTGAATCCACAGGCAGACCTGCGGATCGCAGTCAGCAAGAACGTTCCATGTTTTGACAACATCATAAATGAGAAGCAGGAGCAAAGAAGTCATTGAACTTTATGTTCACAATTGGGATTGATTTTACTGTTTACAATTTTTTCTGAATAAATTAAAATCTAATTGCTCAATTTTATGCACTGAGTTAAAAGCTTATTTTTTTGAGTTCAATTTGTTCACCCGCAGTATTGTATGTGGTTCAATTTCTGGTTCAAAAATTAGAAATTAGACTTCATCTTCCAATGTGATATTACTTTTGTAGGGGGTGCGAACATTTATCAAACATTTCCTAGGGGTGTGGGGCATAGAAAAGGTTGGGAACCACTACTCTACACCATAGCGAGTATGCGTTGGTGTGAGCCAAAACGCTAGTTGGCGGTGGGATTTCTATGCCACTGTGTTGAGTTTCTTCATGAAAGACATGGACGAGGAAATGCACTTCAAACATTTTCGCATGTCGGCAGGTAGATTTGACTATTTGGTTCATCTATTTCGCATCGGTGTACAGACATGGCGGAGAAGAAGCAACTGGAAATGCGATGCTACGAAATGGACCAATCACAGTTGTTGCGGTCTGCATCGCCACGACGTGCGAGTAACTTTTCTGGAGAGGTGCACGTCACCCTACTGTACAGCGTAGGTATGGCATAGGGTACGTGACACCTACGGCATAGATGCGACGCACAAGTAAATATCAGCCTTGAGGGCAAAAAACAAATTGATGTTTGACCAATTTAAGCATCAAACAAGATTAAAAAGGTGAAGGTGTAAAGGCTAGGGCGAAGGACAAACTGGTGCTCAGCTGACTACTGTGTAAGGTTTACACTTCTCAGTGCTGGACTGGCTTCACCCTCCTCATCCAACCATAGAACATCACAGCTCAGAAACAGGCTTTTCGGCCCTTCTTGGCTGTGCCAAACCATTTTTCTGCCTAGTCCCACTGACCTGCACCTGGACCGTATCCCTCCATAGAAACATAGAAAATAGGTGCAGGAGTAGGTCATTCAGTATGATCATGGTTGATCATCCAACTCAGAACCCTGTACCTGCTTTCTCTTCATACCCCCTGATCCCTTTACCCACAAGGGCCATATCTAACTTCCTCTTAAATATAGCCAATGAACCGGCCTCAACTGTTTCCTGTGGCAGAGAATTCCACAGATTCACCACTCTCTGTGTGAAGAAGTTTTTCCTCATCTCGGTCCTAAAAGGCTTCCGCTTTATCCTTAAACTGCGACCCCTCGTTCTGGACTTCCCCAACATCGGAAACAATCTTCCTGCATCTAGCCTGTCCAATCTCTTTAGAATTTTATACGTTTCAATAAGATCCCCCCTCAATCTTCTAAATTCCAGTGAGTATAAGCCTAGTCGATCCAGTCTTTCTTCATATGTAAGTCCTGCCATCCCAGGAATCAATCTGGTGAACCTTCTCTGTACTCCCTCTATTGCAAGAATGTCTTTCCTCAGATTAGGGGACCAAAACTGCACACAATATTCTAGGTGCGGTCTCACCAAGGCCTTGTACAACTGCAGTAGAACCTCCCTGCTCCTGTACTCAAATCCTCTTGCTATGAATGCCAACATACCATTTGCCTTTTTCACTGCCTGCTGTACCTGCATGCCCACCTTCAATGACTGGTATACAATGACACCCAGGTCTCGTTGCATCTCCCCTTTTCCTAATCGGCCACCGTTCAGATAATAATCTGTTTTCCTGTTCTTGCAACCAAAGTGGATAACCTCACATTTATCAACATTAAATTGCATCTGCCATGAATTTGCCCACTCACCTAACCTATCCAAGTCACCCTGCATCCTCTTAGCATCCTCCTCACAGCTAACACCGCCGTCCAGCTTCGTGTCATCCGCAAACTTGGAGATGCTGCATTTAATTCCCTCATCTATATCATTAATATATATTGTAAACAACTGGGGTCCCAGCACTGAGCCTTGCGGTACCCCACTAGTCACTGCCTGCCATCCTGAAAAGGTCCCGTTTACTCCCACTCTTTGCTTCCTGTCTGCCAACCAATTCTCTATCCACATCAATACCATACCCCCCAATACCGTGTGCTTTAAGTTTGCACACTAATCTCCTGTGTGGGACCTTGTCAAAAGCCTTTTGAAAATCTAAATATACCACATCCACTTGCTCTCCCCTATCCACTCTACTAGTTACATCTTCAAAAAATTCTATAAGATTCGTCAGACATGATTTTCCTTTCACAAATCCATGCTGACTTTGTCCGATGATTTCACCTCTTTCCAAATGTGCTGTTATCACATCTTTGATAACTGACTCTAGCATTTTCCCCACCACCGATGTCAGACTAACCGGTCTATAATTCCTCGGTTTCTCTCTCCCTCCTTTTTTAAAAAGTGGGGTTACATTAGCCACCCTCCAATCCTCAGGAACTAATCCAGAATCTAAGGAGTTTTGAAAAATTATCACTAATGCATCCACTATTTCTTGGGTTACTTCCTTAAGCACTCTGGGATGCAGACCATCTGGCCCTGGGGATTTATCTGCCTTTAATCCCTTCAATTTACCTAACACCACTTCCTTACTAACATGTATTTCCCTCAGTTCCTCCATCTCACTAGACCCTCGGTCCCGTACTATTTCCGGAAGATTATTTATGTCCTCCTTAGTGAAGACAGAACCAAAGTAGTTATTCAATTGGTCTGCCATGTCTTTGTTCCCTACGATCAATTCACCTATTTCTGACTGTAAAGGACCTACATTTGTCTTGACCAATCTTTTTCTTTTCACGTATCTATAAAAGCTTTTACAATCAGTTTTTATGTTCCCTGCCAGCTTTCTCTCATAATCTTTTTTCCCTTTCCTAATTAAGCCCTTTGTCCTCCTCTGCTGGTCTCTGAATTTCTCCCAGTCCTCAGGTGTGCCGCTTTTTTTTGCTAATTTATATGTTTCTTCTTTGGACTTGATACTATCCCTAATTTCCTTTGTCAGCCATGGGTGCACTACCTTCCCTGGTTTATTCTTTTGCCAAACTGGGATGAACAATTGTTGTAGTTCATCCATGCGATCTTTAAATGCTTGCCATTGCATATCCACCGTCAACCCTTTAAGTATCATTTGCCAGTCTATCTTAGCTAATTCACGTCTCATACCTTCAAAGTTACCCTTCTTTAAGTTCAGAACCTTTGTTTCTGAATTAACTATGTCACTCTCCATCTTAATGAAGAATTCCACCATATTATGGTCACTCATACCCAAGGGGCCTCGCACGACAAGATTGCTAAATAACCCTTCCTCATTGCTCAATACCCAATCTAGAATGGCCTGCTCTCTAGTTGGTTCCTCGACATGTTGGTTCAGAAAACCATCCCCGCATACATTCCAAGAAATCCTCTTCCTCAGCACCCTTACCAATTTGGTTCACCCAATCTATATGTAGATTGAAGTCACCCATTATAACTACTGTTCCTTTATTGCATGCATTTCTAATTTCTTGTTTAATGCCATCCCCAACCTCACTATTACTATTAGGTGACCTGTACACAACTCCCACCAGCGTTTTCTGCCCCTTAGTGTTATACAGCTCTACCCATATCGATTCCACATCCTCCAGGCTAATGTCCTTCCTTTCTATTGCGTTAATCTCCTCTCTAACCAGCAATGCTACCCCACCTCCTTTTCTTTCCTGTCTATCCCTCCTGAATATTGAATATCCCTAGATGTTGAGCTCCCATCCTTGGTCACCCTGGAGCCATGTCTCTGTGATCCCAACTATATCATATTCATTAATAACTATCTGTACATTCAAGTTATCCACCTTGTTACAAATGCTCCTCGCACTGACACATAAAGCCTTCAGGCTTGTTTTTACAACATTCTTAGCCCTTATACAATTATGTTGAAAAGTGGCTCTTTTTGCTTTTTGCCCTGGATTTGCCTGCCTGCCACTTTTACTTTTCACCTTACTACTTTTTGCTTCTACCCTCATTTTACACCCCTCTGTCTCTCTGCACTTGTTCCCATCCCCCTGCCACATTAGTTTAAAGCCTCCTGAACAGCAGTAGCAAACGCTCACCCTGGGACATTGGTTCAAGTCCAGCTCAGGAGCAGACCATCCTGTTTATACCGGTCCCACCTCCCCCAGAACTGGTTCCAATGCCCCAGAAATTTGAATCCCTCCCCCTTGCACCATTTTTCAAGCCACGTATTCAACTGAAATATCCTCCTATTTCTACTCTGACTAGCATGTGGCACTGGTAGTAATCCAGAGATTATTACCTTTGTGGTCCTACTTTTTAGTTTATCTCCTAACTCCCTAAATTCACCTTGTAGGACCTCATCCCGTTTTTTACCTATATCGTTGGTACCTATGTGAACCACGACCACTGGCTGTTCACCCTCCCATTCCAGAATGTCCTGCAGCCGCTCAGAGACATCCTTGACCCTTGCACCAGGGAGGCAACATACCATCCTGGAGTCTCGTTTGCAGCCGCAGAAACGCCTGTCTATTCCCCTTACAATCGAATCCCCTATCATTATAGCTCTCCCACTCCTTTTCCTTCCCTTCTGTGCCGCAGAGCCACCCATGGTGCAATGAACTTGGCTGCTGCTGCCTTCCCCTGATGAGACATATCCCCCAACAGTATCCCAAACAATATATCTGTTTAGGAGGGAGATGACCTCAGGGGACTCCTGCACTACCTGACTACTGCTACGCTGTCTAGTGGCCACACCTTCCCTTTCTGCCTGTGTAGCCTTTACCTGCGGTGTGGCCAACTCACTGAACATGCTATTCACGACCTTCTCAGCATCGCGGATGCTCCAGTATGAATCCAATCGCAGCTCCAGACGCTCAATGCGGTCTGCCAGAAGCTGCAGTTGGGCACACTTCCTGCACACATAGTCGTCAGGGACACTGGAAGTATCCCTGATTTCCCACATGCTGCAGGATGAACAAACCAAGGGGCCGATCTCAGCTGCCATGACCTACCCAATACTTGCCTCAACTTTTGAAACTTTCTCCTTTGAAAGGAACTTACCCGGCCTTTCCTCACTTGGAGTGAAGCTCATCCTCAACTCGTCGAAGCCTCTCGAGTCAAAGCCTCAAATCTCCACTTCTTCACTGGCCCACTCACTCACTGGCCGCTTTGCTTGAGGTAACCCTCTACTTATTTGTTTGAGCTTTTCAAACTGCTTGGTCACCTGACCTCGATCGCCCAATCAGCTGCTTTCTGCTGAGTCTGAGCTATTCAAATCTTGATTGTCTAATCAATGGCTTTCTGCTGAGCTATTCAAATCTTGATTGACTTGATTGCACAGTCCAACTGCTAAAACTGCCAGAATCTCTCGAGTCAAAGCCTCAAATCTCCACTCCTTCACTGGGCCACTCACTCAGTCCAAACTCCTCTCATCCATGTACCTGTCCAAGTTTTTCTTAAATGTTAAAAGTGAGCCCGCATTTACCACTTCATCTGGTAGCTCATTCCACACTCCCACCACTCTCTGTGTGAAGAAGTCCCCCACCATGTTCCCTTTAAACTTATCCCCCTTCACCCTTAACCCACGTCCTCTGGTTCTTTTCTCCCCTGGCCTCAGTGGAAAAAGCCTGCTTGCATTCACTCTATCTATACCATCATAATTTTATGTACCTCTACCAAATCTCCCCTCATTCTTCTACGCTCCAGGGAATAAAGTCCTAACCTATTCAACCTTTCTCTGTAACTCAGTTTCTCAAGTCCCAGCAACATCCTTGTAAACCTTCTCTGCACTCTTTCAACCTTATTAATATCCTTCTTGTAATTCAGTGACCAAAACTGCACACAATACTCCAAATTCGGCCTCAGCAATGCCTTGTACAACCTCACCATAACATTTCAACTCTTATACTCAATACTTTGATTTATAAAGGCCAATGTACCAAAAGCTCTTTTCACTACCTATCTACCTGTGACGCCACTTTTAGGGAATTTTGTATCTGTATTCCCAGATCCCTCTGTTCTACTGCAGTCCTCAGTGTGTTCTACCTTGCTTTTTCCTTCCAAAGTGCAACCTGATAGTTCTTGTTCTTATGCTGCAGTACCTAATGGCAGGAGGTTGAAGAGATTGTAGAAAGGATGGGAGGGGTCTTTGACGACTCTGGAGGCACTCACCGATGCTGCATTTCTGGTTATGTCCTGAATGGTGAGGAAGGAAAACAAGACCCTGTTGATGTTTTTAGCAGCCTTCACTATCTTTTGCAATTGCCAGACCAGACTGTGATGCAGCTGGTCAGAAGACTCTTGATGATGGGGGGGGGGAAACCTCATTTGCCTCAGTTCTGATACTGACCTGGCTCTCAAGGCATTGTACGAGACTATCAACACGCTGGAGGCTGCACAACCACAGGCTGCCTTCATTGTCGCCGTGACTTTAATTGAGCATGGCTGACGAAAGTCTCTTCGAAGTTCTGTCAGCACATCCAGCTGAGCACTCGTGGAGATAACACACTTGACCACTGCTACACTCCCTTCCGCAACACTTACAAAGCTCTCCTTCGCCCAGCTTCTGGAAAATCAAATCACTCTTCAATCCTGCTTTTGCTGATGTACGGGCAGAAGTTGAATCAAGAAGTGGCCATAGTCAAAACCATCTGCTGTTGGTCCGACCAATCGGCCTCCATGCTGCAGGACTGCTTCAATTACGTCGATGGGAATGTCTTCCACGATGAGCATGTCTCCAAGGTCACTGATGGAGTCACGTGCTTCATCCGGAAGTGCATCAACGATGTTGTCCCCCAGAAGTCGGTCAGGGTCTTCCCTGGATCAATAGTTCCGTGCAAGCAGCACTTACAGTGCGACATTGAGCTTACATTGTTGGCGATCAACTAGAGCTCAAGAAAAGGAGCTGTGATCTGCGCAAAGCTATCAAGGCTTGGAAACAATACAGGGACAAGATTGAGTCAAGACTCACAATGAATAGCACACGTGACTTGTGGCGAGGGCTGCATGCCATCGCAGACTTCAAAGCCAAACATAGTGGTGCCGCCAACATCACGGCCTCTCTCCCAGATGAGCTCTATCACTTTTACACTAGGTTCAATGTCGTTCACTCTGAGCCTCCGAGGAAAGCCACCGCTACAACCTGCACCTGGTCATCTCGGAGGCTGAGGTACGCAGATGTTTCCAACGAGTGGACAGTCACAAGGCTGTGGGACTGGACGGCATCTCAGAGCGAGTACTCAGGATGTGCGCAGCACAACTGGCAGGTGTGTTTGCTGACATTTTTATTCTCTCCCTCTCCCAGTGTAGAGTGCCCTCCTGCTTCAAATTATCCACCATTGTCCCTGTACCAAAAAAGACCAAGGTAACATGCCTGAACAACTGGCGTCCTGTCACACTCACCTCAATGATAAGCAAGTGCTTTGAGAGGCTGGTCAAGGATTACATCTGCAGCTTACTAGCACCTAAACTGGACCCCCTACAATTCGCCTACCGACACAAATGATCGACAGACAATGCAATAGCCACTGCTCTACATACCGTCCTTACACATCTGGAGAAGAAGGATGCTCATGTGAGAATGCTGTTCTTGGACTACAGTTCAGCATTCAACACCATAGTTCCATCCAGGCTCGACAAGAAGCTCAGAGACCTCGGCATTGACCCTGCCTTGTGCAGCTGGATCCTAGTCTTCCTGTCAGATCACCAGCACGTTGAGTGGGCTCCCTCACCTCCAACCCTCTGACTCTCAATACAGGAGCCCCTCAGGGCCACGTACTGAGTCCCCTCCTTTACTCCCTGTATACCCATGACTGTGGCACTACTCACAGCCCTAATCTGCTAATTAAATTTGCCAATGAGGTGGCCTACAGGGAAGAAGTCAGTTCTCTGACACAGTGGTGTCAAGAAAACAACCTCTCCCTCAATGTCACAAAAACAAAGGATCTGGTTGTGGATTACAGGAGGAATGGAGACAGACTAACCCCTATTAACATCAATGGATCTGGGGTCGAGAGGGTAAACAGCTTTAAGTTCCTCAGCATCCACATCACCGAGGAACTCCCGTGGTCTGTACACACCAACTGTGTGGTGAAAAAGGCACAACAGCGCCTCTTTCATCTCAGTCGGTTGAGGAAGTTTGGCATGGGCCACCAAATCTTAAGAACTTTCTACAGGGGTACAATTGAGAGCATCCTGACTGGCTGCATCACTGCCTGGTATGGGAACTGTACCTCCCTTAATCGCAGGACTCTGCAGAGAGTGGTGCAGACAGCCCAGTGCATCTGTAGTTGCGAACTTCCCATGATTCAGGGCATTTACAAGGACAGATGTGTAAGAAGGGCCCGTAGGATCATTGGGGACCTGAGTCACTCCAACCACAATCTATTCCAGCTGCTACCATCTGGGAAACAGTACCACAGCATAAAAGCCAGGACCAATGGGCTCCAGGACAGCTTCTTCCACCAGGCCATCAGACTGATGAACTCACGCTGATTTCAGTGTATTCTATGTTACACTGACTGTTCTATTTATTATAAATTACTATGATTGCACATTTAAACGGAGACAAAGATTTTTACTCGTGTATGTAAAGGATGTAAGAAATAAAGACAATTCAACTCCTCACCAAGTGGAGGAGCTGCTCTGCTCTCCTGGTGCGGTTAAAGGACCAGGTAAGATTGTCAGTAATGTGCACACCCAGAAACTTAGTGCTCTTTTTCATTTGATCCTGTGTATTGGAGCCTCCGTGCCAGGATTCCATTCCCACCTTAATTTTCCCTGCAACTCTTCTTCTCTTGACCCCATCAACTTCCTACTGTGCTCTGTGTGAATCAGAGTACACCAAGAATCAACACTTTGTTTTCCCTTCTTTTGTTTTCTAATAATGGAGGAGTATTACATGTACATTCCAAAAAAAACATTTGTCTGCTGACAGTAATTGCTCCTTTAAAGTTATAACCTTTAAGATTTGTTTCACAATATACAGGTCAGCATTCCAACAGGGACAAAGAGCCAGATGAGGTAGTTTGTAAGAAAGCAAATATATGCGTGCTATTAATATGCAAGCTACTTCTGCCCTTTGCTTCATGACGTTTCAGACATTTTTAAATTAGAAAATGTGAAATATCAAGCATGGACTTCCACAATTTCCCTGCAAGCCCCCACAGCTCTGCCCACACGTTAGCAATAATTTATTTAATGTATCAACCTACAAATCGACATCAATGGAGCTCCAGTGGAGCGTGTATCAAGCTTCAAATTCCTTGGAGTCCACATTTCCGAGGATCTCCCCAGTCCCTGAACTTTTCCATCCTGATCAAGAAGGCACAACAGCACCTTTATTTCCTGCAGAGCATCGAGAAAGCTCGCCTCTGTCCCAGGATACTGACGGACTTTTACCGCTGTGCGATTGAAAGCATACTCACCAACTGCATCTCAGTGTGGTATGGCAATTGTCCCATATCAGACCGCAAAGCACTCCAGCCTGTGGTGAAAATTGCCCAGCAGATTATCGGCACCCAATTGCCCACCACTGAGAACATCTACCAATGTCACTAGGACGAGGCAGAATAACAGACTTGATGGGCTGAAGGGCCTGTCTCTGTACTGAAGTGCTCTGTGACTCCAGGTATGGAAAATGATAAAACTGGACCTCAAGCAAAAGTACAAAATTGAGGAAAGGCTACGTACATGTGGCTGGGAAAGTAGATTAAGAGTGGCTGTTTTCAGAAGTCCACATCTAACATGTGGGAGTCATTTAAAGACCAGCTGGTCAGAATTCAGGACATGTTTCTGTGAGAAGATAGACCAGGATGGCAACGTTCGGGAACTTTGGATGACAAGATGTGAATTTAATCAAAAGGGAGAAGGCAGCATACATAAATTTAGGAAGCTTAATTCATAGAATGTCTTTGAGGAAAGTAAAGGAATCAGGGAAGAAGTTAAACAGAGAGTCAGAAGGATTAAATGGGGCCAGAAAATATTTTTGCGAACTGAATTAGAGAATCTCAAGGCATTCACCTAGAAGGACATAGACGACAGAGATCAGGGAGGGATGTGCTGATATTGTAGGTCATGTGGACATCAAGAAGCGGTATTGGGTCTCTGGAAGAAAATTAAAGTGGATAAGTCTCCAGGGTCTGATGGGGTTTATCCCAGATTATTAAGGAAGGAAAGGACATTGCTGGGGCCTTGACAGGGATCTTTGGATACATTTTAGCCACTACAAGGTCAGAGAGGACTGGAGAAAAGTTAATATTATTACTCTGTTTAAGAAGGTCAATAGACAAACAAGGAAATTATTGGCTAGAAATTATCAGTAGCAGGAAAATTACCGAAGACTGTTTAGCATAGAATCAATTAGTATCTGTAAAAACAAACTTGTAAGAGATAATCAGTCCTGCCGAAGGGTTTCAGCCCGAAGCATCAATTGTACTTTGTTCCATAGATGCTGCCAGGCCTGCTGAGTTCCTCCAGCTTTTTGTGGGTGTTGCTCGGATTTCCAGCATCTGCAGATTTTCTCTTGTAAGGAATAATCAGCATGGATTTTTGTGTAGGGGATATCTTCCTAATATGAATAAGACTAAAAGGTCATGTTCAGATCAGAAATTAGTAGCTAGTGGAGTACTACAAGGAGCAATGCTGGGATCTCAAGTATTAAATCATGAGAGAGAAAAGGTAAGGTCAATTCACAGTCTTTTTCCCCAGTGTTGGGGAATCGAGAACTATAGGGTATAGGTTGAAGATGAGGGAGATGAGGTGTAGGGGGCAGGTGTAGCACTTGCTCAACTTGCGAGGATAAGTGCCAGAAGGGAGTTACATTCTTCAAGAGCCAAGTGCATACTTTATTCCTCAAATATCACTCCTTGCTGAATTAAGTTGCAAGTAGATTTGTAGTCTATTTCATACAATGAACAAGATGCTGGTGAGGCCACCTTTGAATGTGGTGTTCAATTTCGGTCACCTTGTTATAAAAATGCCATTAAGGTGGAAAGAGTGCAGAGGAGATTTATAATGATATTGCTGCGAATTGAGGAACTGAGTTATGGAGAGAAGTTGAGATTTTTTTTTACATTGGTGTGTCAGATAGTGAGGGTTGGTTTTATAGAGGTACATAAAATTACAAGGGCAAACACTCTCCATTTTTTCCAGGATTGAGGAAGTTAATAGAGGGCATAGGTTTAAGGTGAGATTAATAGGAACCTGTGGGGCATCCTTTTCACCCACAGTGGTCAGTATATGGAGTGATGCAATCACGAGGAAATGAGCTGCCAGAAGAAGTGGTTGAAGCAAGTACATTAACAACATTTAACAGGTACATAGATAGGAAAGATTTAGAGGGATATGGGACAAGCACAGGCAAATGGGACTAAGGTAGATGGATACCTCAGTCAGCATGGCCTAGCTGGACCAAAGGGCCAATTACAGTGCTATATAACTCTAAAAGTAAAGCCACACAGCCCCTTTAAGTATAGAATGCCCAGTAACCAGTCATATCAAGATTGGTTATGTCCAGATGAAGGGTCTCAACCCAAACATTGACTGGTTATTCTTCTCCATAGATGCTGCCAGATTCACTGAGTTTCTTGAGCATCTGCTGCCTCTTGTGTCTCCCCTTTATTTTTCTGCTTTACTACAGTATATAACCGCACATTATGTGTTTCAGATGATCCATAAAACTGACTGCTCCTATAATATAAATAATCTT
This sequence comes from Hemitrygon akajei, assembly GCF_048418815.1. Classification (NCBI taxonomy): domain Eukaryota; kingdom Metazoa; phylum Chordata; class Chondrichthyes; order Myliobatiformes; family Dasyatidae; genus Hemitrygon; species Hemitrygon akajei. The sequence continues at coordinate 19,578,014 of NC_133132.1, read as the reverse complement.
TAAAGTGCCTTGAATGACATCATTCCCCACTCCCTGCAGTAATAATATCACATTAGGATTAAAACATTAAGGTTATGTTTGCCAATGTTTTATTTACCGAGTTTTGACGTGTTTACACAAAGTTATACAGCAGTATTTACTTTGTTCACTGAGTGGGAAGAATATATCACCCTGATTAAATTATTTTGTACATCATGAAAAGTTCCAGTTAAATAAATTTGCATGTTTGAATTTCAGTACATTATATTTTCCTTTGATCCTTGTATTTGTTTAGTTACTGGGTTTCTTGTGTTTACTTCACGCCCGCATGTAAACTGCAATCTTGCCAAAAGATTCACAACAGATCCACGCTCAGTGCAAAGTGTCATCAAGCGTCGTTTCCTCAACATTCTTCACTCTTCTTCACTACAGGGCTGTATCTTACCTCCAAAGATCTTCCTTTCGATTGTAGGTGATCCACAAGACCAAAGGGAAATTGTTTAATTTATATCATCTCCACTCAAGACCACCTCCACCCTAACTTTCATTGTTGAGCTGCCATTGCTTGTGAAAGACAAGCTCCAAGTCATTGTTTGCATAACATGGGCTATCCCAAATGTGCCAGATATAAAATGACCAGAAGCTTGATTTCTCAAATATCTAAACACTTATCAATAATTATGTTAAGATATATCAATACCTCTCTTGTAGTGACTGAGGCTCCACAGCCCTAAACCTAAGCAAATTCTGTGTGAAGAAATGTCTCTTCTCAGACCTTATTGGGCAACATCTTGCTTTGAGATGATACCAACTGGTTCTGAACACCCAAAGCCAGTGAAAACATCATCCCAGTATCTATACTGGCAAGTGGCTTAAGACTTTTGCATGTTTAAGTAAGATTTCCACTCATTGATCTAAACTCTAGAAAGTTGCGGCACAGTCTGCCTCATATCTTCTCAGGGCTAACCCATCTACCTATCCTATTTATAAATAAGAGTATCATTCAAAAAGAACATCACTTATCTCCTACCTCAAACACAAAATCTAGACTTGCTTCATTAAGACTTGGAAGACAACTTCACTCCTGTACTCAAATCCATTTACAATAAAAGCCAACACACCATTTGCCAGGGTTAGGTAGGGGTTGTTGGTGGGTAGGGAAGGAGGTACCTCATATTCTACTTGGGTAGTCCAATGGTACGAACATTAGTGGTGTGTTCCACAGGTCATTGGAGGGGGCATAGTTATTTATCATCTATATTAATGATTTGGATGAGAATATACAACAAATACTAAGTTTGCAGATGACACCAAAATAGGTGGCATCATAGATAGTGAAGACGAGCATTTAGACAGGATCTTGATCAGCTAGTTAAATTGGCTGAGGAATGGCAAATGAAATTTAATTCAAATAGGTGCAAATGTTACAATTTGGAAGGATAAATCAAATCAAGGGTTGTACATTGAATGGAAAAGCCCTGGCTATTATAGTAGAATGGGGGATCTTAGCAAACAGATGCAAATTTCCCTTAAAGTGGAGTCACAGATAGACAAGGTGGCTTTGGGCATGCTTGCCTTCATCAATCAGGACACTGAATAAAGAAGATGAGATGTTTTATTGAAATCGTACAAGACATTGGTGAGGCCACTTCAGTACTGTGTTCAATTTTGATCATCTGTTACAGTAAAGATATAATTAAACTGGAGTAAGTACAAAAAAGATCTACAAGGATGTTGCCAGGACACGAGGGACAGAGTTACAGGGAGAGAACTTATACAGATTGAACCTCTGCTCCCTGGAATGTCGGAGACTGAGGGCTGATCATCTGTATGCACACAAAATAATACATAAGGCGTCTCTTTTCCAGGTTTGGAGAATGAAAAACTAGAGGACACAGTTTAAGTTTGGAGCTTAAGAATTTACTAAGAACTTGCCAGGCAACTTTTTTTTAAATATACAGTGGTGGTAGATATATGGAGCAGCTGCCAAAGGAAGTACCATAGTTAAGGCAGGTACATTAGATACATCTAAAAGGTGACGGATGGGCAAGCATACCGATGCCAATTTAAAGGGATACGGGGCAAGAGCTGAGAAATGGAATTTGTCTGGATTCGTAGTTGCAGAGCCGCAAATAAAGGCCCTTCAGCCTTTGGTTATCCATGCTGATCAAGAGGTAAATTTAAGCATGAACGACAGTGGTATTTAACAGATATTTAGGCAGGTACGTTAACATGCAGGAAATAGGGGATTCATTTAACCTGGCAGCATGTTCAGCACAGATATTGTGGCTAAAGAATCTGTTCCTGTGCTTTAGTATTCTGTTTTGTAACCCGGAGTTCCTCCAGCTGTTTTTTTTTTGCTTCACATTCTGCTTTTTCATGTCTCTGTGATACCATATGCCTTCCTAATTGCTTGTGCATGTTAACTTCCAGTGATTCATATGGAACACCCACCAGAGCTTTGGCCAATATTTATCCTTCAATAAATAACAGACTAACTGGTGCTTTAATTGTAATTTATGCAGTTTCCACACTGCTATGGCGTATTCCCATTAAATAAAACCCCAATGACACTGCATCTGTGAAAGGAAATACGGGGGAATTTCAGTTCATTAAGACACATCAAAACCAGTACATTTTGGCCCAATTCAGTGGCTGCCCCAAATGGTCGAAGTTTCATGGAAATAGATAAAAAGGCATTAAAAAAAAGACAAACTGAGTAACAATTTATGTATTTAAATGAAATACAGAACAAATTAGAACACTACAAAACTGTATTACTTCGAAGGAGAAAAACATCCAGCGTGTGCTGCCACGTACCTTTGATTGACAGTAAATGAACAAAATCAGCACAGATACCTCGGCAACGCTTTAGCCAAGTGTCAAATCTTTTTGTGGTAACTTATCAAGGGTCTGAAATTTCTTACAGTCAAAGTAAAAAGTAAAATCATCAAAGAGCACTGCTTTTTGAATTAGCGTCCATCAGCCCAAATGGATAACATAACACAGGCATATACAACTAATGCTGTTTAAAATCTTTCACTCTAAGCACAACGTAGTGTCATATAAGTGCAGGTGACTGAAGCTCGTTAGAAACTGTTTGGCAACAGTGTCCTATTCCAATTAAGGGCATCGTGGCCCGAATAAGCGAAGGGAATTCAGGCTATTTTCTCTACTACCTTTTGTTCTTTAAGAATTAGAGTCATAGAAAAGTACAGCACAGAAACAGACCATTCCGCCCATCCAGTCCATGCCAAAACCACAAACTGCCTACTCCAATTGACCTGTACCGGGTCTATAGCCCTCCATACCCCTACCATCTATGCATTATCCAAACTTCTCACAAGCACTGAAATCAAGCTCACATGCACCATTTGTGCGGGCAGCTTGCTCCACACTCTCTCTACCCTCATGTTCTCCTTTCACCCATATCCCATATCCTCTGGTTGTAGTCCCACCTAACCTCAGTGGCAAAAGCCTGCTTGCATTTACCTCTCATGATTTTGTATACCTCAATCAAATCTCCTCTCAATCTTCTACATTCTAAGGAATAAAGACCTAACCTATTCAATCTTTCCTATTACCTCAGGTTGTCCAGATTCAGTAATATCCTGGTAAATTTTCTCTGTACTCGTTCAACCTTATTTACCATTTTTCCTGTAGGTACGTGACCCAAACAACACGATATTCCAAATTAGGCCTCAAGTCTTACACAACTTCAACATAACATCCCATCTCCTCTACTCAGTACGTTGATTTATGAAGGTCAATGTGCTAAAAGCTTTCTTTACGACTCTATCTACCTGTAACGCAACTTCCAACAAATTATGTACCCATATTCCCAGATTCCTTTGTTCTACAACACTCCTCTGTGTCCTGTGTAAGACCCAATTGCTAAACAAATTCAACAGAGAAGTGACAAATCTTTAGGCATCAGAATCAGGTTTATTATCACCAGCATGTGACGTGAAATTAGTTAACTTAACAGCAACAGTTCAATGCAATGCATAATCTAGCAGAGAAATATAAATACTAATAAATAAAAATAATAATAAGTAAATCAATTATGTATATTGAATAGACTTTTTTTAAACATGCAAAAGCAGAAATACTGTAAATTAAAAGTGAGGTAGTGTCCAAGGGTTCAATGTCCATTTAGGAATCAGATGGCAGAGTGGAAGAAGCTGTTCCTGAATTACTGAGTGTGTGTCTTCAGGCTTCTGTACCTCCTACCTGATGGTAACAGTGAGAAAGGGCATGCCCTGGGTGCCGGAGGTCCTTAATAATGGACGCTGCCTTTCTGAGACACCGCTCCCTAAAGATGTCCTGGGTACTTTGTAGGCTAGTGCCCAAGATGGATCTGACTAGATTTACAACCTTCTGCAGCTTCTTTCGGTCCTGGTGCAGTAGCCCCTCCATACCAGTCAGTGATGCAGCCTGTCAGAATGCTCTCCATGGTACAGCTATAGAAGTTTTTGAGTGTATTTGTTGATATGCCAAATGCCAAATTGGGATTTACAGGACAAAGATGATTATCCTAATTAATGGTAAAGCAGGCATAGCTAACTCCAAAATAGTTTAATTTACTTTAAACGAAGGAGGAGGAGCTTAAGAGGAGACATTGGGGCCTAACGGCGACTCCTTTGCTTGCATCTTCAGAAACAGCTCTACTTCCATCTTTAATATGTCTACTTTTCCCTCTCAGGGTTCCTTTGACTCCAGGGCTCCCTGACCTGGAGTCACACGCTGACTTTGGTTCTTTGCGGGAATAGGACCTGTTCTCGGTGTTTCACGGCCGGCCGTTATTTGATATGCCAAGGATGCTGTCTGGGAGATTAGCTCGCCTCCGGAGTTCCGGGATGCCGTGGCTCTGGAGATAGCTGCACCGAAGGCTGGTGTCTCCGCAGGAACCCGGTGTGTCGTGGACGACAGAAGGTGGAAAGCAGTGAGCTGGCTGCTGGCAGTGTGCCCAGAGACACGAGTTCTTTGGGCACAGAGTTCAGAAAAAGTGACGCAACAGACTTTTAACATCGTAAATCAGCGAATTGTTTGTTATGTCTCCCCTCTCACTGTGAAACAGAGACTCTTTTTCCTCCCTTATTGGGGGGGGGGAGGAGAGAAGGGGGATGGGGAGGGGGAGGGGGAGAGAGAGAGAGCACGTGCGCCTGTGGTATGTCGAATACTGGGCGAATGAGTAGTCTTTGGGGACTGGAAGCAAGTCTCTTAAGCACATCCTACTTTTCAGTTATAGCTGATATGAAGCTTAATTGTATTTATACATTTAAATTTCTTCACACAATACTTTTCCCTCCTTAAAGGCCATTTCAAATATATCACAGCTTGATACTGCGAAGCATGTCATCTAGAATGCAGTAGAGTCACACCAAATACATTCTATAAGCCTCCTTGCAAAATTCTGCCTATGAGGATTGTAGAGATTCTGTTTAATGTAGATGATTCCAGAACTGTCAAGATTAGAAAGTCAAAATATTTAGAAGCAATAAAATATTACACTATTTAGTATTCATTGCTCATAAAATATTCATTTATACAGCGTAGAGTAAGCCTTCCTGGTCTTTGTGCCATGCCACCCAGCAGTCCCCCTATTTAATCTAAGCCTAAGCACGGAACAATTTACAATGACAATTAACATACTAACCGGTACGTTTTTGGACTGTGGGAGGAAACCGGACAACAGGGAGAACATATAAAGTCCGTACAGGCAGCGGCAGGAATTGACCCCAGGTCACTGATATTAAAAAGCCCTGTGCTAACCACTACACTATCATACCATGCCACCCCACTGCACTACCATGTACTGAAATAGGTTCAGTACATTATATTTTAAAATGATTAAAGAATCCCAAAACTGGGAAAGAATGGCAACAGCTAACTTTGAACATGTATACAACATTGAGATGACATTAAAAGATTGTTTGAAGAGTCAGGAAACAACTTTCTTCATTCTTACAACTCAATATGTAATACTTAAACTATAGGAGTGACAGCTTCCTGTGTGAGCCTCTGCACGAGCTACTTTCCTAGTTCTAGTATATGGCTACAGGGAGAACTGAGTGTACAGGACAGGAATTGATATATTCTGCTTTTAGACACTTATTTAGCTGTGAGTTGTTCTAACATTCAAATTCATTAATCACCTAAAGCTGCAGGAATATAACAACACCCACAAGCAAGACTAGTGTTAACTTTAACATGTTGCTGCTTGAGGAAGGTGCGAGATGATTTAATGGGAGAAAAACCAAGCAGGTTTCCTAAAATACACCAGTAAAGATAGCAGGAAGCAGACAGATCAGATAACTCAGGGAGAAGGGTACAGAAAATCCTCACCGACCACCAGAAATGGGCTCAGCATTCACAGAGAAGTGTGATGCAGAGTTTGAAATGTGAAATATGCAGAACTGGCTGGTGTGGCCAAAGTACTCACTCACTCACTGCAGTGTGGGAGTACAGGTCACTAGTAAAGACCATTCAGAAAAACTCAAGGACTCAGTCTGGAGCCCTAGGAACAATATGGAATTCATCATTAGGGAGGCAGTGGACATCCTAACAGCTTCCCCTGAGTCACTTTTCAACCTGACAGACAGCTGGCCATTGAGCACTGGTCAGAAGTGACACTGTTTATGGGATCTACAAGAGAAGGGATGCAAGGCATGGCTCTATTTGGGTGGTGCCTGCTGAGAAACTAGAGAGCAATTAGGGACTGCTCTCTCTCCTTACCCTCAGGGCACCAGTAACACGATAAAGATATCTGGGACGGCAGTTAGCATAATGCTATTAAAACCCCAGTGATCCAGGTTCAATTCTGGCAAAGTCTGAAAGGAGTCTGTACATAGGTTACCTCCAGGTGCTCCCGTTTCCTCCTACTTTCCAAATACATGGTCTGTAGGTCACGTGGATGTAACCTGGCAGCAGAAGCTCAGTGGGCCAGAAGGGCCTGTTACTGTACTGTACCTCTACATTAAAAATAACAAATATTCTTTTACGAATATAACCATAGCCTCCCAAACCATCAATGTCTCCCTTTAGATTTCACAAAGTCTTTTCAGGAAAGATATATGGCAAGCTTACTGCAAGAAATGAAGCCACCTGGCTCCTGTAATAGCAAAAGGATGTCAACATGAATCACCTCAGTTCAATTTCCAGAGGAAGACATCTCCTCCATACTCGCCATAAGCACAGGTGGAGCACAGGACTGTGTGTATAGCCCCCTGCTCTCATCGCTTAACCATGTGGCTAAGTACAACTCTAGTGTCCTACTTAAGTTTTCTGACAACACCACTGTTGTTGGCCAAATCAAAGATGGTGATGAATCGGCTTATAGGAAGGAGAATGAAAATCTGGCTGAAAGAAGATTATAGCTGGGAGCTTAATGTCCACGTGGTTAAGCCCACTAGCGGATCAGCTATTCTGGATTGGGTATCATGCAATGAACCAGAATTGATGAGTGAGCTCAAGGTTAATGAACCCTGACAGACAAGTGATCATAATATTATCAAATTCATCCTGAAATTTGAAAAGGAGAAGCTGAAGTCAGATGTATCATATTACAGTGGAGTGAAGATTGCACAGCATCAATGCAGAGGAGTTGGCCAGCATTGATTGGAAATTAACACTGGCAGGGAAGACGGCAGAGCAGTGACTGCCGAAATTTCTTGAAGCAATTCAGAAGGCACAGGATATATACATTCCAAAGATGAAGTAGTAATGGGGGGATAAGGAAATGGCGGACAAACTGATTAAGTATTTTGCATCAGTCTTCACTGTGGAAGACACTAGCAGTATGGTGGAAGTTCCAGGTGTCAGGGGTCATGAAGTGTGTGACATTACCAGTACTAGGGAGAAGGTTCTTGGGGAAGCTGAAAGGTCCGAAAGTAGAGAAGTCACCTGGACCAGAGAGTGTACACTCCAGAATTCTGAAATAGGTAGCTAAAGAGATTGTGGGAGGCATTAGTAATGATTACTAGACTCTGGAATGGTTCCAGACAACTGGAAAATTGCAAATGTCACTCCACTGTTCAAGAAGGGAGAGAGGCAGAGGAAAGGAGATGACAGGCCAGTTAGTCTGATCTCAGTGGTTGGGAAGATGTTGGAGTCGATTGTTAAAGATGTGGCTTTGGGGTACTTAGAGGTACATGATAAAATAGGCAGTAGTCAGCATGGATTTCTCAAGGGAAAATCTTGCTTAACAAATCTGTTAAAATTCTTTGAAGAAATAACAAACAGGATAGACAAAAGAGGATCAGTTGATGCTGTGTACTTGGATTTTCAGAAGGCCTTTGACAAGGACCCACGAGGCTGTTTATCGAGCTACAAGCCAATAGTATTACAGGAAAGATTCTAACACAGATAAAGGAGTGGTTAATTGGCAGGAAGCAAAGAGTGGGAACAAAGGGAGACTTTTTTGGTTGGCTGCCAGTGACTAGTGGTGATCCACAGGGTCTGTGTTGTGACCAATTCTTTTTACATTACACGTCAGTGATTTGGATGATGGATTTCATGGCCTTGTCTCTCGCAAATCAACAATGCTTGTTTGAAAGGAGAGCTTCACAGCAATTCAGGCTTACTCCGATGGCCCAATCAGCAGCAGGAGCAGACCACAGCAATGCGGCATCTCGCAGGTCAGCAACACTTACTTAAAAGTACAGAAGGTGTCCACTGTTGGGAGGAGGCCAGTGGTGAGAGTACAAGTGTCAGGCTTTGGCTCAAAAGAGGCATTGGTTCTGAGTAAGTTTCTGTTAACATTCCCTCCCACCCCCCACCCCCCCACTGTACCTAGTGTAGTAAACAGCCGACATGTGTTCTTCATGCCTGATGTTGGAGTCCTGGGAGACCCAGAGTCTCCCGGGGAACTACATCTGCGTGAAGTGCACCTGGCTGCAGCTCCTTGAAGACCGTGTTAGGGATCTGGAGCAGCAGCTGGATGACATTCAACTTGTACGGGAGAGTGAGGAGATAATCGATCAGAGTTACCATGAAGTAGTCACACCGAAGTTGCAGGAGGTGAGTAGCTGGGTGACCGTCAGGAGAAATGGAAATGTGAATAGGCAACTAGCCCTTATAGCCATTCCCCTCAAAAATTAGTATACTGTTTTGGATACTATTGTGGGGATGATCTTCCAGGGAAATACCACGGATACTGGGTTACTGGTACTGAGTACAAGGGAATAAGGAAGAAGAGGGGTGCAGTCGTGATAGGGGACTCAATAGTCAGGGGAACAGACAAAAGGTTCTGTGGATGTGAATGGGACACCCGGATGATATGCTGCCTCCAAGGTACCAAGGTCAGGACCGTCTTGGACCATGTCCGCAGTATTTTCAAATGGGAGGGGAAGTCTTGGTACAAATGACATAAGAAGGAAAAGCAAAGAGATCCTGAAAAGAGAATTTAGAGAGCAAGGTAGAAAGCTGAGAAGCAGGACCTCCTGGGTAGTAATTTCTGGAGGGTAGAAACAGGAAGATTAGGCAAATTAATGTATATCTGAGAAGCTGGTGCAGAGGGCAGGGCTCCAGGTTCTTGGATGATGGGGATTCCTCTGGGAGAGGAATCTGTTCAAAAGGAACGGGTTGCACTCAACCCAAGGGGAGCCAATATTCTTGCTGGCAGATTTGATAAAGCTGTTTGGGAGGGTTTAAACTAATTTGGTAGGAGGGTGGGAACCAGAGTGATGGGTCCAGTGATGGACAAATGGTTAAAAAAAAAGCAAAGATAGTGTGCAGTCAGACTGCCAGGAAAGGCAGACTGATGATAGGACAAAATTGCAGCCAGCAGGGTGATTATCAGTGCATTAGGGATGTAGAATCAAAAGGGATAGCAAATGCAGCATTCATTGTTGTATCACAATGCACGGAGTATAAGAAATAAGGTGGATGATCTTATTCCACTTTTACAGATTGTCAGGTATGATGTTTTGGCCATCACTGAATCATGGCTGAAGGAAGATTATAGTTGGGAGCTGGACGTCCATTGCATCAGAGGGCTAAGATGGTCGACAGAGGAGGTAGCTCTACTGGTAAAGAATGGCACCAAATCAGTAGAAAGATGTGACATAGAATTGAATGATGTTGAATCCTTATGGGCTGAGTTAAGAAACTGCAAGGGCAAAAGGATCCTGACGGCAGTTATAATCAGGCCTCCCAACAGTAGCTGGGATGTGGACCACAGATTACAACAGGAAATAGAAAAGGTGTGTCAAAAGGGCAATGTTATGACAGTCATGCAACACTTTAACATGCACATCAATTCGGAAAATCAGGTCGGAAATGGATCTCAAGAGAGTGAGGTTGTTGAATGGCTTTTTAGAGCAGTTTGTCATTGAGCCCTACTGGAGGATCAGATATACTGGACTGGGTGTTATGTAATGAACCAGAGGTAATTAGAGAGCTTAAGGTAACAGAACCCTTAGGAGACAGAGATCACAATATGACTGAGTTCAACTTGAAATTTGAAAGGGAGAAAGGAAAGTCTGATGTAGCAATATTTCAGTGGAGTAAAGGAAATTACAGTGGTATGAGGGAGGAGTCGGCCAAAGTAAATTGGAAGGAGATGCTGGCAGGGATGACAGCAGAGCAGCAATGGTGTGAGTTTCTGGGAAAAAAATAGGTGTATTCCAAAGACAAAGAAGTTGTCAAATGGCAAAACAGTACAACCGTGACTGACAGGAAGTCAAAGCATTAGAGGTATAAAACAAAGCCAAAATGAGTGAGAAGTCAGAGAACTGGAAAGCTTTTTAAACTGTACAGAGAATAACTAAAAGAACAATTAGGAAAAAGATGAAATATGAAAGCAAGCTAGCAAACAATATCAAAGCGGATAGTAAAAGCTTTTTTCTAAGTATAAAAAAGATGAGAGTCAAAAGAAGCTGCAGAAGATTGTAAATCTAGTCAGCTCCATCTTGGGTACTAGCCTACAAAGTACCAAGGACATCTTTAGGGAGCGGTGTCTCAGAAAGGCAGCGTCCATTATTAAAGACCTCCAGCACCCAGGGCATGCCCTTTTCTCACTGTTCCCATGAGGCAGGAGATACAGAAGCCTGAAGGCACATACTCAGCGATTCAGGAACAGCTTCTTCTCCTCTGCCATCCAATTCCTAAATGGACATTGAATCTTTGGACACTGCCTCACTCTTTTTAAAAAAAATATACAGCATTTCTGTTTTTGCACATTTTTAAAAAATCTACCCAATATACATAATTGATTTACTTGTTTACTTATTATTATTTTTATTTATTGTTTTCTCTGCTAGATTATGTATTGCATTGACCTGCTGCTGCTAAGTTAACAAATTTCACATCACATGCCGGTGATAATAAACCTGAATCTGATTCTGATAGAGGATCGCTAGAAAATGCGGCTGGAAAAATAATAACAGGGGACAAGGCGATGGCAAATAAGCTAAATGAATATTTTGCAGCAGTCTTCACTGTGGAAGACACTATCAGTGTGCAAGATTTTAAAGGGTGTGAGCAAAGAGAGTGCAGTTACTATTGCAAGGGAGAAGGCTCAAAAAGCTGAAAGACCTCAGGCCAAGTGTACCCGGAGCAGATGAACTACACCCTAGGGTTCTAAAAGATGTAGCGAAAGAGACTGTGGAGGCATTAGCAATGATTTTTCAAAAATCATTGGACTCTGGCATAGAGAGAGGACTTGAAAATTGCAGATGTCACTCCACTCTTCAGAAAGGAATAAGGCAGCAGAAAGGAAATTATAGACCTGTTAGTCTGTCCTCTGTGGCTGGAAAGATGTTGGAATCAATTGTTAAGTACATGGTGACTGAACAAGATAGAACAAAGTCAGCATGGCTACCTAAAGGGATCATTTTGCCTGACAAATCTGTTGGAATTCTTTGAGGAGATCGCACGCAGGATAGATAAAGGTGATGCAGCAGACGTTCAGAAGGCATTTGACAAGTTGCCACATTCAAGGCTGCTTACCCTGTTAAGAGCCCATGGCATTACAGGAAAGTTTCTGGCATGGTTAGAGCATTGGCTGATTGGTAAGAGGCAGCAGTGGGAATAAAAGGATCTTGTCTGGTTGGCTGACAGTGACTAATGGTGCTCCGCAGCAGTCAGTGTTGGGACTATTACGTTTTATGCTGTATATAAGTGATTTAAATGATGGAATAGATGGCTTTGTTGCCAAGTGTGCAGATGGTATGAAAATAGCTGGAAGGGCAGGTAGTATTAAGGAAACAGGTAGAATGTAGAAGGACTTAAGACAGATGAGGAGAATGGGAAAGAAAGTGGCAAATAAAATAAAATGTTGGAACATTCATGGCCATGCACTTTGGTAAAAGAAATAAATGTGCAAGCTATTTTCTAAATGGGGAGAAAAATCCAAAAATCTGAGATGCAAAGGGGCTTGGGAGTCCTTGTGCAGAATACCCTTTTGGTTAACTTGCAGGTAGCGTGGTGGTGAGGAAGGCAAATGCCATTTTAGCATTCATTTCAAGAGGTCTAGAATACAAGAACAGGGATGTGATGATGAGGGTTTATAAGGCACTGGTGAGGCCTCACCTTGAGTATTGTGAACAGTTCTGACCTCTTCATCCAGGAAAAGATGTGCTGGCATTGAAGAAGGCTGAGAGGAGGTTCACAAGGATGATTCTGGGAATGAAAGGGTTATCATACAAGGAACGTTTGATAGCTCTGGGTCTGTACTCACTGGAAATTAGAAGGATGGGGGGGGGAGCTCATCAAAACCTTTAGAATATTGAAAGACTTAGACAGAGTTAATGTGGAAAGGATGTTTCCCATGATGGGGAAGTCTAGGACAAGAGGACACAACCTTAGGATAGAGTGGCATCCATTTAAAACAGAGGTGTGAAGAAATTTCTTTAGCCAGAGCGTGGTGAATTTGTGTAATTTATTACCACAGGCAGTTGTGGAGGCCAGATGTACTTAAGGCAGAGCTTGATCAGTTCTTGATTGGACACAACAGCAAAGGTTACAGGAAGAAGGCTGGGGAGTGGGACTGAGGAGGGCAAAAAAAGGATCAGCCATGTTTGAATGGTGGAGCAGACTCAAAGGGCCAAATGGCCTAATTCTGCTCTAATGTCTTACAGACTTATGGAGATAAATTGATTAAGGATGGAGCAGTAAAGGCAGGGAGTCATGAAATGTGATTGCTTTAAGCATTCGTGTCTCAAGACGTCCCTGCCCTCGTTACATTGAGAGGAGGCCTTCATCAACAGGGCAGTCATCTCGTAGCCTCTGCTGTGCAAGCGGCCCCTGATGCTACACAAGTGGGGGTTTTGCAGGATGTAGTGAAAAACTGAGGCATCTCAGTGGATGTCGGCTACTGCTGCCACCGAGCGTGACGAATCCGACAGGAATCTGGACCCACCAGTAGGACATACTAAGCAGCGAGCTGCTTCTGACTGGGGTCTCTTGACAAGAGAAGCGACTGGTACTTTCTGTTACAGCTGTGGTGAGGGTGGACATTTCAAGGGAATGGCCTGGCAACTCAGGTGCAACACATTCCAATCAATGTATCAAGGAATAGACTAATTGTAAAACCCTATTCCTGAAGGCTTATTAGGGCTGGGCTCCAATGTATCCATACGGATTGAGTGTACTTATGTTAAAGCCACACTTGACCCAGGTTCTCAGGTTACTCTACTTTTACTACTGGTACTTGGTACATTTACCATAGATGCCTCTCAGTTCCCTAGAAATTTGGGGCCTTGGCACCAATGAGTACCTATATGATGGTTACTTGTCATTGAAGCTAGAATGCTGGAATAGCTGAGGCCCTTGATATTGTTACGTACTCGTGACACGTGACAGTGGTACCCTTGTCACGTGACTGGGGTTGAAGTTATACTGGACTTGAGGTAATGGTCTTGTGATGGTGGAGTGATGTCATTTTCCCGCCAGTAGAGGTCATGTGACAGGTGTTTTTTTTTTACAGGTTATAAAAGGAAGACCCCTCCCTGTGAGGAGGGGCAGTTCGTGGCTGGATTTGCCATGTTGACTTCATGCCACTGCGTGATTTAATGTTATGACGCAGTTTAGTTGAAAAATGAAGTTTTATCTAAGTTTAAAAGGTTCATTGCCAGCAGTTTCTTTACAATACTGCTAGTTTAAGAATCAGTGGAGAGTGAAGATCAGAGTTCGGGAGTTAAAGATCGAGGAGAATCGAATTTCGACGGTGAAACGGGTTCGACCTTGTTTGATCCTTATTCGGAAGGATTTCGTTGACTATTCTCGTGTTAATCTCTGGGAAATACCAGAAAAGATTGAGAATAGTGTGGAAGAGAAGGTCAGTGCCTTTTAGCCATTTTGTTTCATAAAATTCTTCGTGGGAAAAGTTCGACTTCGGGGGACTGAAGAAAAACGACGTGAAAGAGAATTTAAATCGTCTTAAAAAAGTCTCTCCTTAAATGGACTGTGAGCATTTTGAACTTTTGGCAATACCACTTTAAAGAACTGTTTTTGCAACATCGTTTTAAGAACTGTTTAAGCTGCATCGCTTTAAGAACTGTTAAGCTGCCGCACAGCAGCTGATTTCCGGTTACGTTAATGTTTGTTTATTTTTGGGGGGGGTTTGTTTTCAGTGTTTAATAAACATGTTATTTGTTATAAAAAACCCTTGCCTAACTCATCTGTTCATTGTTGCCTGAATACGTAACAATATATTAACGTTGGTCTGTCCGGTCTGGTTGAAAAAGTGAAGCTTCCTGTATTGTGGGAACAAATACTCCCATTGTGAAAAGACTTGTGGGAGCCTGCAAGGAGAGAAACTGAGAGAATTTTTTGAAAACCTTGTACATTCACCCAATGTTCAGAACTGTTTTTGAGAAGGTGCAAGTTCCTCCAAAGCAGGTAATGAGCATAAACAAGGAACTGTGTGATACAGCCAGTCCAAGTCCGTCATGTTATGTCCTGAAGAAGTAGACAGAGTGACGGGAAACCGTGCCTGATGCCAAGGCCCTCCTGGTGGATGCTCCAGAAGATCACGAAGAAGAGTCATGCTTACCTGTTGGGTGCTGAACTGTAGAAACCTTTGGCTGTGTATGTCAGGGACACCTCAGAAAGAGAGGTCACCCTCAGACATGGGATGCATTGGCACATCTCTTCCCGGTAACCGTTATATCTAGTTTTCCAGTGAGAAAACTGGGAGAGAGACACAGTTCGGATTGGGAAAGTTAACAACAAAATCATTCAACTTTGGTTATCACCAGTTCTCAAGGGATGGGAAAGGAGGCCAATGAAGATGTTGAATTTGAAGATGTCTTTTTTTCTGACGAGTTTGATATGGGTTTGATATCCTCTACATAGCACCATCCAGAGACAGAGAAGCAGTTTCAGCGACAGGTTACTATCGATACAATGCTCCTCAGACAGGATGAAGAGGTCAATACTCCCCAATGCCATTAGGCTTTACAATTCTACCGCCAGGACTTAAGAACTTTTTAAAAGCTATTATTAATGCTTTTTGAGATAGTGATTTAGATGCATATCATATTTTTTTTACTGAGTTAAGTATTGTATGTAATTAGTTTTGCTACAACAAGTGTATGGGACATTGGAAAAAAAGTTGAATTTCCCCATGGGGATGAATAAAGTATCTATCTATCTATCTAAGTGCTTGCTTTACCATCTGAGTGACAGAAGACACCCCTTTCAGAGAAAGGACTCGACAGTTAGCACCAGTGGAGGTGGAAGACGTTCAGCAGCATCAGCTGAAACTGAAGGAAGCTGGAACTATCAGAGTCATGCAGTCTCTGTAAGTCACCCATAGTGGTGGAGAGGAAGAAGAATGAGGAGTTATGAACAGTGTTGACTATCGGACACAGAACCAACATACAGTTCCTGACCAATATATCCATGGATCGAGGATGCTCTGGCCCGCCTGAGTGGAGCAAAATGGTTCAGTGTGCTGGACCTAAGGAATTGCTATTACCAAGATACCCATGACTGAAGCTGACAAATGAAGATGGCTTTTATATGACCAGCTGGATACTTTCAATGAAAAATTCCCCAGGGCATATCAGGCGCACCAGCTACTTTCCAACGTGTCGTGGAGAAGACTGTGGGGACGTGAACTTGCTGGAGGTACCGGCGTACTTTGATGATGTCAGTATTCGGGTCCACGCTCGAGGAGCATGAGAGAGGTTTCTGAAGGTGCTAGACCACCTGAGAGCTGAAGGGTTAAAACTGTCACTGGACATGTGCCAGCTCTGTAAGACCTCAGTCAACTACACTGGGCACGCAGTCTCTCAGAATGGGGTAGCTATGAATCCATCCAAGATAGAGGCGGTGACCACATGGCCAAGGCCCAAGAATGTGAATGTTCTATGCTCGTTCCTTGGTTCTGTGGATACGACCAGAGATTTGTGAAGAACTACTCCAAAGCAAGCCATCTTTTGAATCAGCTCCACTGTGGTTACTGTCCCTTGAAGAACGAAAGGGAAAGAAGGTAAAATTTATCTTAGCCCCTCTGTGCCTTTCAGGGAAAGATGGAATGCAAAATGTGAAGAGGCCTTTCAGCTGCTAAAAGAATTGTTGACTAACGCACCTTTGCAAACCCCCAGCTGCCGCGTGTACTGCATACCAACGCCAGCTGTGAAGGTTTAGGGGGTGTTCTATATCAGCACCAGGACAAAGGGTTGAAACCTGTTGCTTCCATCAGCCAGAGTCTGTCACCCTCTCAACAAAACTATCCCTAGCATAAACTGGAGTTTCTGGCATTGAAATGGGCTGTGGTGGATAAGTTAAGTGATTATCCATATGGTGCCAAATTCGAGGTGAGAACGATAACAATCCACTGTCTTGTGTCCTGACCTCAGAGAAGGTGGGTACCACAGTTTATCGCTGGTTGGCAGCATTGTCTGCTTATGATAACAGCCTGAGATGTTGGCTGGGGAACTGGAACACTGATGTGGATGTGTTGCCCCAGTGTTCGCATGAGTTGTTGAAAATGGAAGGAGAGTGGGAGAACATTCCTGCCTCCGGTGTTAAAGCATTGTGCCAGTTTTTCACCACTGGCAAGTCAGAGGCAAGGCTGTAGCACGATGCAGCTGTGGATCGTTTCTAAGCTTCTTGAATACGCAGATTTCCTCATATGTGATCCCAACTTTACCATTTGGTTGGACCCAAATCATGCCGACCCTAGATGTATATTGTTAAGACACATGGTCTTCTCATCAAGCAGTCCAGAGGCTCTTAGCAGAGCCAGCTAACGAGCCAAGCTTCCATGTCAGCCTGGTGACGGGCATCATCTAAACGGAGAGAAAATACAAAAACTGAGGCGCATAGACACTTGGGAGTGCTTGTGCAAGATTCCCTAACGATTCATTTGCAGGTTGAGGAGGGCAAATGTAATGTTAGCATTCATTTCAAGAGGAGAATATAAAAGAAAGGATGTAATGTTGAGACTTTATAAAGCACTGATGAGGCATCACTTGGAGTATTGTGAGCCCCTTATCTTAGAAACAATGTGCTGAAGCTGAAGAGGGTTCAGAGAAGGTTCACGAAAATTATTCCAGGCTTGAACGGCTTGTCATATGAAGTGTTTGATGGCTCTGGGCCTGTATTCACCAGAATTCTAAAGAATGAGGGTGACCTCTGAAACCTATCGAATGGTAAAAGGCCTTCATAGAGTGGATGTGAAGAGGGTGTTTCCCATGGATCTAAGACCAGAGGATACAGCTTCACCAATAGAGCGATCATCCCTTTAGAACGGAGACGAGGAGGAACTTCTTTAGCCAGTGAGTGGTGAATCTGTGGAATTGGTTGCCACAGGCAGCTGTGAAGGCCAAGTCTGCATGTCTATTCAAGGGAGAGGTTGAGAGATTATTGGTCAGGGCATGAAGGGATATCGGGGGGGGGGGGGGGGGGAAGAAGGCAGGTGATAGGGGCTGAGAGGAAAAAAGGATCAGCCATGATGAAATGGCAGAAGAGACTCGATGCAAAATGGCCTAACTCTTCTTTATATCTTATGGTCTTATAGTCTCTCACTCAATATCTGCAAAACCAAGGACTGATTATTGATTATAGGAAGAAGCCAGAGGTCCATGAGCCATTAGGGGAACAAGACTGGAAAACGTCAGTAACTCCAAATTCCTTGGTGTTAACATATCAGAAGGATCTGTCCTGGGACCAGCACGCAATTGTCATCACAAAGAAGGCATAACAGCACCTCTTCTTTCTTAGAAGCTTGCACAGATTTGCAGGTTGAGGAGGGCAAATGTAATGTTAGCATTCATTTCAAGAGGAGAATATAAAAGAAAGGATGTAATGTTGAGACTTTATAAAGCACTGATGAGGCATCACTTGGAGTATTGTGAGCCCCTTATCTTAGAAACAATGTGCTGAAGCTGAAGAGGGTTCAGAGAAGGTTCACGAAAATTATTCCAGGCTTGAACGGCTTGTCATATGAAGTGTTTGATGGCTCTGGGCCTGTATTCACCAGAATTCTAAAGAATGAGGGTGACCTCTGAAACCTATCGAATGGTAAAAGGCCTTCATAGAGTGGATGTGAAGAGGGTGTTTGGTGTGATACCAAAAGCTTTGACAAGCTTCTATAGACGCACAGTACGGAGCATCCTAACTGACTGCATCAAGCCTTGAAAGGAAACACCAATACACTGGCACGGAAAAAGCTACAGGAAGTGGTGGAAGTAGCCTGTTCCATCACAGGCACAGCCCCCTCCACCACTGGGTACACTTACATGGAGCACAAAAACGCAGTGTTCATCATCAAAGATAACCGCCATACACCGTGGGGCAGGAGGTACAGAAGCCTTAGTTCAGGAACACTTATTACACTATAGCCACCAGGCTCCTGAACCAGCATGGTTAACCTCAATCACCACTACCCTAAACTGATCCTATAACCAACAGACATTTTCAGGAACTCTTAACAACTCAAGGTCTTAGTATTAACTTTTTATATGCACGGTTTGTCGCCTTTTGCACATTGACTGTTTCAGTCCTTCTCCATTTATGCAGTTTTTTTTCATACATTCTATTTATTTTATTCCCATAAACACCTGCAAGAAAATGAATCTCAGGTAATATGTGGTAACATATACAGTGACATGCAAAAGTTGGGCACCCCTAGTCAAATTTTCTGTTACTGTGAATAGCTAAGCGAGTAAAAGTTGAACTGATTTCCAAAAGGCATAAAGTTAAAGATGACACATTTCTTTAATATTTTAAACAAGACAACTTCTTTTTTGCCATATTTTACAATTTCAAAATAACAAAAAAGGAAAAGGGCCCAAAGCAAAAGTTTGGGCACCCTGCATGACTATTTTAACTTCATCAGTCCACAGGACTTGTTTCCAAAATGCATCAGGCTTGTTTAGATGTTCCTTTGAACCTTTTGAATACAACTTTTTGGCTGCAATGAGCAAAGGTATGTTTGGAGAAAACAAAAGCGTGCAGTATTTCATGAAAAGAACACTTCTCCAACTGTTAAGCACGAGAGTGGATCGATCATGCTTTGGGCTTGTGTTGCAGCCAGTGGCACAAGGAACATTTACTGGTAGAGGAAAGAACAAATTCAATTAAATACTAGCAAATTCTGGAAGCAAACATCACACCATCTGTAAAAAGCTGAAGATGAAAAGAGGATGGCTACCACAACATGATAATGATCCTAAACACACCTCAAAATCCACAATGGACTACCTCAAGAGGCACAAGCTGAAGATTTTGCCATGGCCCTCACAGTCCCCTGACCTAACATCATCAAAAATCTGTGGATAGACCTCAAAAGAGCAGTGCATACAAGACGGCCCAAGAATCTCACAGAACTAGAAGCCTTTGGCAAGGAAGAATGGGCAAAAAAATCCCCCAAACAAGAATTGAAAGACTCTTAGCTGGCTACAAAAAGCATTTACAAGCTGTGATACTTCCCAAAGGGGGTGTTATTAAGTACTGACCATGCAGGGTGCCCAAACTTTTGCTTTGGGCCCTTTCCCATTTTTGTTATTTTGACACTGTAAAAGATGGAAGTCAAGAAGTTTTCTTGCTTAAAATATTAAAGAAACGTGTCATCTTTAAGTTTATGCCTTTTGGAAATCAGGTCATCTTTTACTCGCTTAGCTATTCACAGTAACAGAAATTTTGACCAGGGTGTCCAAACCTTTGCATGCCACTGTACATACTTTGATAATAAATTTACTTTGAACTTTGGTAGGGTCTACATACTGGCACTGTAACGACTGACCAACAGTGTCCAGATCATTCTAGGGTTTGTTTCATTGGTTCTGGGCCAAATGGAGAAGAAAGCAGGGGAGCTTACCCTCTTTGACACAAAGCTGGTATGCAAGTAAGAACCACAAGACTCTTCTGTCAAAAGTTTACAAATGGGGTTGACCTGGAAGGAGTCTGAGATTGGACATCTTTGGAGTCAGGTAACCGACCCGGAAAGCCACCTAGGTCAAACCATCTAGGATCCACTCCTATGGCATATGTACAAAGCAAAGAAAGGACCTGTTGCTCAAGATATCCCAACACATGTACAGTGAGTTTGTATTGATCCCTGGAGAACACTTCTATTGCCCTTTCCTCTAAACTGAAAACTAACCATTCATACAGACTCTCTTGCCTGATAAGCAGCCTTTATTTTTTTAAAAATCCATGCCCTCATTGTCACTTTTATGCCACTGGCTTTAGCTTTGCTAATAATCCAATTATTTAGTATCTTACCAAAAATATTCTGGAAGTCCATGTACACTACACTGACTGCATTAGCTTTATCAACCACATGAAAACATCTCGATCAATTTGGTTGAACACAATTTGCCTCAAATCCATAGTGGCTTACCATAATTAATTGTCCATTGAGTGACTATTAATCCTGTCTCAGATCAATGTTTTTAAAAGCTTTCCTGGCACTGACTGTTGTGCAGTTGCTGGGCTCATTTTTGCATGTTACTTTGCATAAGAGAGCAACACTCACTATGGTCTCCGAGAACACCACCTTTGTCAGTGCTCCTTCATGTCTTCTAAGATGTTACAGAGACCTGGATGGCTCAGGGGCAGGAATGGTTACTTCCAGTGCCAGGCTTTAGATATTTCTGAAAGGACAGGGAGGGAGGCAAAAAAGGTGGGGACGTGGCACTGTTGATCAGAGATAGTGTCACAGCTGCAGAAAAGGAGAAAGTCATGAAGGGATTGTCTACGGAGTCCCTGTGGGTGGAAGTTAGAAACGGGAAGGGGTTAATAACTCTACATTTTTTTATATAACTACCCAACAGTATCAGGGACATCGAGGAGCAGAGAGGGAGACAGATTCTGGAAAGGTGCAATAAAAAAACAGGGTGGTCGGGATGAGAGATTTTAATTTCCCAAATATTGACTGGCATCTCCCTAGAGCAAGGGGTTCAAATGGGGTAGAGTTTTTTTTTAGGTGTGTTCAGGAAGGTTTCCTGACACAATATATAGATAAACCTCCAAGAGGAGAGGCTGTACTTGATCTGGTATTGGGAAATGAATGTGGTCAGGTGTCAGATCTCTCAGTGGGAGAGCATTTTGAAGATAGTGATCATAATTCTATCTCCTTTACCATAGCACTGGAGAGAGATCAGAACAGACAAGTTAGGAAAGCGTTTAATTGGAGTAAGGGGAAATATGAAGCTATCTGACAGGAAGTTAGAAGCATAAATTGGGAACAGATGATCTCAGGGAAATATGCAGCAGAAATGTGGCAAATGTTGGGAGATATTTGCATGGGGTACGGCATAGGTACTTTCCAATGACAGGGAAAAATGGCAGGGTGCTGGGAAAGAATTGCAGGGTATAGGAACCATGGTGTGCAAAGGCTGTTGAAAATCCAGTCTAGAAGAAAAGCTTATGAAAGGTTCAAAAAAAAAGCTAGGTAATGATAGAGATCCAGAAGATTATAAGGCCAGCAGAAAGGAGCTTAAGAATAAAAGTAGGAGAGCCAGAAGGGGCCATGATAAGGCCTCAGCGAGCAGGATTAAAGAAAACCCCAAGGCATTCCACAAGTACTTGAAGAGCAAGAGGATAAGACGTGAGAGAATAGGACCAATCAAGTATGACAATGGAAAAGTGTGTATTGAACCAGAGGAGATAGCTGAGGTACTTAATGAATATGTTACTTCAGTATTCACTACAGAAAAGGATCTTAGCGATTGTAGGGATGACTTACAGCGGACTGAAAAGCTTGAGCATATAGACATTAAGTTAGAGGATGTGCTGGAGCTTTTGGAAAGCATCAAGTTGGATAAGTCACCAGGACCGGATGAGATGAGGCCCAGGCTACTGTGGGAGGTGGGGGAGGAGATTGCTGAGCCTCTGGCGATGATCTTTATATCATCAGTGAGGACAGGAGAGGTTCTGAAGGATTGGAGGTTGCAGAAGTTGTTCCCTTATTCAAGAAAGGGAATAGAGATAGCCCAGGAAATTATAGACCAGTGAGTCTTACTTCAGTGGTTGGTAAGTTGATGGAGAAGATCCTGAGAGGCAGGATTTATGAACATTTGGAGAGGTATAATATGATTAGGAATAGTCAGCATGGCTTTGTCAAAGGCAGGTCGTGCCTTACAAACCTGACTGAATTTTTTCAGAATGTGACTAAACACATTGATGTAGTTAGAGCAGTAGATGTAGTGAATATGGATTTCAGCAAGGCATTCGATAAGGTACCCCATGCAAGGCTTATTGAGAAAGTAAGGAGGCATGGGATCCAAGGGGACATTGCTTTGTGGATCCAGAACTGCCTTGCTCACAGAAAGCAAAGACTGGTTGTAGACGGGTCATATTCTGCATGGAGGTCGGTAACCAGAAGTGTGCTTCAGGGATCCGTTCTGGGACCCATTCTCTTCGTGATTTTTATAAATGACCTGGATGAGGAAGTGGAGGGATGGGTTAGTAAATTTGCTAGCGACACAAAGGTTGGACGTATTGTAGATAGTGTGGAGGGCTGTCAGAGGTTACAGTGGGACATTGATAGGATGCAAAACTGGGCTGAGAAGTGGCAGATGGAGTTCAACCCAGATAAGTGTGAAGTGGTTCATTATGGTAAGTTAAATATGATGGCAGAATATAATATTAATGTGTGGCAGTGTGGAGGATCAGAGGGATCTTGGGGTCCGAGTCCATAGGATGCTCAAGGCTGCTGCGCAGGTTGACTCTGTGGTTAAGAAGGTGTATGGTGCATTGATCTTCATCAATCGTGGGATTGAATTTAGGAGCCGAGAGGTAATGTTACGGTTATATCGGGCCCTGGTCAGACCCCACTTGAAGTACTGTGCTCAGTTCTGATCACCTCACTACAGCAAGGATGTGGAAACCATAGAAAGGGTGCAGAGGAGATTTACAAGGATGTTGCCTGGATTGGGAAGTATGCCTTATGAGAATAGGTTGAGTGAACTTGGGCTTCTCTCCTTGGAGCGACAGAGGATGAACGATGATCCAACAGATGATAAGATGATGAGAGGCATTGATCGTGTGGATAGTCAGAAGCTTTTTCCCAAGGCTGAAATGGCTAACATGAGGGGACACGATTTTACGGTGTTTGGAAGTAGGTACAGAGGAGATGACAGGGGTGAGATTTTTTTTATACAGAGAGTGGTGAGTGTGTGAAATGGACTGCTGACGACGGTGGTGGAGGCGGATACAATCGGGTCTTTGAAGAGACTCTTGGATAGGTACATGGAGCTTAGAAAAATGGAGGGCTATGGGTAACCCTAGGTAATTTCTAAAGTAAGTACATGTTTGGCACAGCATTGTGGGCCGAAGGGCTTGTATTGTGCTGCAGGTTTTGTATGTTTCTATTTCTAACTTTTCAGATGACACAGAAATTCTTAGCATTGTGAATTACAAAGAGAACAATGATAGATTGCAGCGGAACAGAAACAGACTGGCGGACAAAGCGGGTACTTTGCAAATGAAGTTTAATGGCAGGAAAAGACAATCCGAGGTACGGACGATCACTGAATCATTCAAAGTGCAAGGTAGGTTGAGAAGACGGTTAATAAAGCACATACAAGGCAATATCAAGAGGCACAGAATTTAAAATAAAGAAGTCTAGACATAAGGATATTAGAAGAGGGTACAGAAAGATTCCTGGGATGAGAGACTATAGATTCAAAGTTAGATTAGAATAACTGGATGGTCTTCTTGGAATAAGAGAAAGCTATGGTGAGCTTTGATGGAAGTATGTAAAATTCTGGAGAGAGTGGATAGTGGGAGGCCGTTGTCTTTGCTGGACATGGGGAGGGGAGGGGGGGGAGATCAAAGAGATCACAGGCAAATAATAAAGGGGAAAGGAATTAACACTATCATGAATAAAAACTTTTTTTTTTAAATACTTCTGAGTCTGGAATCTGCTGATGTGGTGAAGGCATGTCCCAGTGTGACCTTATATAACCATAATATGAAGAAAAATTTTGCAAGGCTACGGCAAATGGGCCAAAGTTGTTGAATAACTGAGTAATTCTAAAAAAGAGCTTAACAGACGTGCTGCTATGTTATTCTACAATTCTATGATAGGTGGAATATTGCTCAAAAAAGCTTAGCAAATAACTAATTTAGAAACATAGAGCCAACACAAGGAAATCTGCAGATGCTGGAAATTCAAACACACACAAAATGCTGGTCAGGCCAGGCAGCTGTGTTCCACCAGCATTTTGTGTGTGTTGTTTGAATTAGCCCATAGAGCCTACAGCCATACTAGCCTTAAAACGCTTGAACTAATTTTGTAAAAATTAAATGGGCAATAGAAAATTAATCTCAAGAACTTAATAACATTTGTAATAATATTTTGAAGGCACCTACAGAGGTAGTGCCTTCAATTTCAAAAATCCTACGGATTCTAGAGCAGTTCTCAAGTTGAACGCCTCAAAGTATTGAGGGAGCTTAACTTCACGAGAAGAGAAAATGCTGGAATGTTTGATCAAAGAAACTGCAATGTATAGAAAATATGTAATAGGTTTGGGTATAGCTAATGAATTTGTGAAGGGGGAATCATATTTATTAACCTGTTAAGTTTTCTTTAGATGTTGTATCCAGAACAGACAAGGGGAACTCGTGGATGCAGTACACTTGATCTTTCAAAAGACCTTAAAAAAAAAGAGCCATAAGACATAGACACTGATCATAAGACAAAGAAGCAGAATTAGGCCATTCAGCCCATCGAATCTGCTCCACCATTCCATCATGACTGATCCCAGAACCCAGTCAACCCCACACACCTGCCTTCTTGCTGTATCCTTTGATGCCCTGACGATCAGGATACGGTCAACTTCCACCTTAAATATACCCCCGGACTTGGCCTCCTCCACAGATACACTACTCTCTGGCTAAAAAAAATTGCTCCTTACCTCTGTTCTAAAGGGTTGCCCCTCAATTTTGAGGCTGTGCCCTCTAGTTCTGGATACCCTGCCATTGTTATGAATATGATTCTCACATGAACACATCAGCCTGAACCAGACAGCATCTGGTTACACATCATCCATTACAGTGCAAAACATTTTTAACAGAAGGGGTTCTCCATTACCTAACAAAAGAAATGCAATCTGGTTAGCAAAGAGCTGCCTGCAAAATAATACAGAGCCTGTGGCATATTCTTCAGCAAGATTTTTATTACCCCTTCTTGCTCCTAAACAATATCTGAAAAGGTGGTTACCTGGATCTCCATGGAAACTGTCCTCTTGAGTATTTCTACGGGCAAGATCAGCTTCAGTTGCCCAAATCTGTCCTGGTTTCCGGAGACCAACGATCGTTGCTTCCTGTACGGTAACCTGGTGCTTGTGTCGTTTTTGTGACTGTGGTGTGGGCGGACTGCTACTATCAAACGACTGCTGAGAATTTTGAGAAGGAGACCGACTTTTTTCTCGAAAAATATGATAGCTGGTGGGACTGGGGGAGACGCGGCTTGACTGACCTGAAGAAAAATCATCCTCACTTGAAGTTAAGTTTTCATTAGAGCTGCAATCTGGCGTATATCCTCCCCCAACGTCATCGGCACTGCCAGGTGAATAAGACCTCCGAGGCCACGTTAGATGTTTCTCCTGGTCCGTAGTACTCTGCAGTTTCCCACAGTCTCGCAAGTCACTACTCGTTTTACCATCATTGTCCTGCAACATTCCCCCAATAAAAACACTTTCATATGGTTGGAATTCTTGCTGCCAAGGTATCTTGTCTGGTTTACCTCCATTAGCAGTGGCATGGATCACATTATCCTTCAAAAATCTTGGATTAAGATCCAAATCATCATATTCTGGGTCATAGCCACAGCTGCTTTCTGTGGTCCTGCCTCTGTAAGCAGGCATATGATACTCTGCAGGTTCTGTCACTGACAAAGAGTGCAAAGATTTCTTGCGTTCCATCTGCATGGCCTGGCTCCCTATTGTGCTGATCTTGTCAGATACCTCCTTGTCGTTGACTTTCACCAATCCTTTCTCACGGTGATACTCTACATTGACATACAGAGGCTTTTCCATGCCTTTCCCGTCCCCAGAGGAATGGGAATTGGTTCTTTTTATCCTTTCAAAATTGGACCTCAATGCAGCTACGCTTGTGCCTGCTGCAGCTTTATCCTTTCTTTCCATCTGCTCAGGATCCTGGCCGACACCTCGCACTGTATCTCTCTCGGGCACTGCCACCACCTTCCTCAGCGAAGATGCCCTTTGCCTGGTCGGTGAGCTTGCCACCTCGCTCCGAGAGTCCGCCAACCATTCCTCTGCCCCGGGATGCCTCTTAGAAGTGTCCTCAGCGGGGTGAGACTTGCTTCTTTCCCCCTCCACCCCTTCTCCGGGTGGAGGTTCCTGGGGCTGCTCCGTGCCCACTTGCTCCACAAGCACCACGGACTTCCTGAAGCCCCATCTTTGCTTGTCATAGCTCTTCTTCTCCTTGGCCAGCAACGTCTGCAGGTAGATCATGCGGAACCGCTCCTTGTTCACCTCCAGCTCCAGCTTCCGAATGCTGCACTTGCAGCTCTCCAGCTCCTGCTCGATGTCGCCAACGCTCCTCAGCTCCATCTTGGGCGGCTCGGACTCGGGGAACTGAGCCTTCCAGGCCTCCACAAATCCCACTGGCTCCACCATTTTCATCCCACAGGAGTGGTCGAACAACGGAGGCGAGGGCAGCTGAGGCGCTCGGGACTTGCCGGTTACCGGCGGCCGCTGGCAGAGGCGCTGCGCTCCTCCTCCGCCGCCGCCCCGCCACCCATTCCGAGCCGATCCGATCCGATCCGAGCCGAGCCGACCCTCCGCGCTCGCGCGACAAACAAAACACCGACCGACCGGCCGAGCGACCCCCTCCCTGCGCGCGCGCGCGGCGGAAAGGCGGGGCCCCGCGCTGATGGACCACCGGCCCGGCCAATCAGCGGCCCGGATCGGCTCCGGCGCCGCCGCGGCGCCAGGCACCGCCCCCCGGTTGGTCAGTCGGTCACTGTGCCAGGTACCGGCGGGGTGTCCGCGACCTGGGTTCCGGTAGAGGTGTGTGCGGAGCGCACAGACCGCGCTGTGAAGGCACAAAGGAAGCCCAGGCGTACACAGAATGCTGGAGCTCAGGCAGCACCTATTGAAATGAATAAACAGTCAACGTTTCGGACCGAGACACTCCTTCAAGAGTGGAATGGAAGAGGAGGGACGCTAGGATAAAAAGCTGAGGGGAGAGGAAATAAGGTGGAGGCAGGTGGGTGGGAAAGGTGAGGGCTGGAGGGGAAGGAATCTGATAGGAGAGGAGCATGGACTGCGGGGGAAAGGGGGAAAGGAGGGGCACCAGGTGGAGGTGATAGGCAGGTGAGAAGATGTAAGAGGCCAGAATGGTGAACAGAAGGAAGAGGGATTCTTTTTTTACAAGAAGGAGAATTTCATGTTCCTGCCATCAGTTTGGAGGAAACCCAGAGAGAATATTGGGTGTTGTTCCTCCACCCCGAGAGTGGCCTCACATGGCACAAAGAAGAGGCCATCAGCAAGCTTGTTGGAATGGGAATCAGAATTAAAGTGGTTGGCCAGCGGGATATTGCACTTTTGGTGAATGGAGCAGAGGAACAAATTTACAGCGGGTCTCGCCAGTGTAGAGGAAGCCACATCAGGAGCACCAAATACAATAGACAACCCCAACATATTTGCAGGTGAAGCGTTGCCTCACCTAGAAGGACTGTTTTGGACCCTGAATGGAGGTGAGGGAGAAGGTGAATGAGCACTTTGGCCACTTGAAGTATGTGCCAGGGAGGAGATCAGTGGGGAGGGACCAGTGGACAAGGAAATCACAGGGAGTGGAGAAAGTTGGGGGGGAGGGAAAAATGTGTTTGGTGGTAGGATCCCTTTGGAGATGGTGGAAGTTGCTAAGAGTGGTGTGTTGACTGAGGCTCATGGGGTGGTAGGTTAAGACAAGAAGAAATCTATCCCTGTTAAGGTGGCAGGGAAATGGGGTGAGCATGGATATCTGGGAAATGGAGGAGATGTAGGTGAGGGCAGCATCAATGGTGAAGAAAGGGAAACCCCATTTGTTGAAAAAGGAGAACTTTCCTGATGTCCTCGAAAGGAAAGCCTCATCCCGGGGACAAATGCAGCGAAGACAAAAGAACTGAGAAAAAGGAATAACAATTTTTACAGGAGACAGAGTGGGAAGAGGTATTGTCAAAATAGCCATGGGGATCGGTAGGTTTATAAACGATACCGGTAGACAGTTTGTCTCCAGAAATGGAGACAGAGAGATCAAGAAAAGGGGGAGGTGTCACAAATGGACCAAGTGAATTTAAGGGCAAGGTGGATGTTGAAGGCAAAGTTGATGAAATTGATGACATCAGCGTGGGTACATGATGCAGGATCAATGCAGTGGTCAATGTAGCAAATGAAGAATTGGAGAGCATTAATAGGGAAGGCTTGGAACATGGACTGTTCCACATAGCCAATGAAAAGGCAGGCATTGCTTGTGTCTGTGCCAGTGCCTATGGCTACTCCTCGGGTCTGGAGAAGGAGGAGGAGTTGAAAGAGAAATTGCTGAGGATGAGGACCAGTTCTGCCAGACGGAGGAAGGTATGGTGGTGGGGAACTGGTTGTTTCTTTTGTTGAGAAAGAAGCAGAGAGCTATAAGGCCTTCTTGAATGGAGATAGGGACTGGACATCCATGATGAAAATGGGATGGTCAGGGCCAGAGAACTGAAAGTTGTAGAGGAGATGAGGAGATGTTTTTAAGTACTTTAGAAGTGTAGCCTTTGCTGGAAGGGTAAGAGTTGCAGCAGTCAATTTATATGCAGAAAAGTCAATGAAGCATGAACAGAAATTCCATTTGATTTATCATGATTGGCCACTGAGAGAAATTGATAACTGCCTGTCTGTCAGTAAATAGATAGTTCCTGGCTGATTAGTAGGTCTGTTGTTACTGAAGGTTCCCAGTATTATAACATTATGCTTCTGTTTAACGAAAGATAAAATCGTCCAATCCACCAGACGGGGCAGCCTCTGCTCTTTGGGATTGTGGGTTGGAATGATTGAGAATGCAGGATCTTGTTTTTGTCAAAAAGGCAGCACCTCTGATTGCGCAACAGTCCAGTGTCACGAAGACCATTGGCCCGCCTCATTTCTGCATAGTCAGTTTTCTGACAGGTAAGAGTGCTATGAAATATGCATGTTTTTGTTACTGATATTAAAATTATGTTTATTAAATTTCTAAGACGTACTACTCTCAGAATGGCTTCTGATTTCAGGACTCTGACATTGTTCATGGTTATATTGAAGATATCGCAAGGTGCTGCTCTACTCAAAAAACCATTGAGTTCCTTAACAATTAAGTCCCAGTTAACATGATGATAGATAAGTTCCCAGGGCTGGACGATATATACCCCAGGTTACTCCGGGAATTGTGGGAATGATTGCACCACCTTTGCTTCCTCACTAACCACAAGAATGGTACCAGATAATTGGAGGGTGCCCAATGTTATTCCTTTGTTCAAGAAAGCAAATAAGTATAACCCTGGGAATTATAAGCCAATAAGTTTAACTTCAGTGGTGGGCAAATTATTGGAGAGGTTTCTCAGAGACAGGATTACAAGAATTTGGGGAAGTATAGTCTGATTAGTCAGCATGGCTTTGTGAGGGGCAGGGCATGCCTCAGGAGCCTGATTGAATTATTTGAGGATGTGACAATTTGGCTGTGTGTCCATAGAAAGCATAGAAGGCAGACGGAGAATATTCTGCCCGAAGGTTGTGACCAGTGATGTTCCACAGGGATCTGTTTGGGAACCATGTTCTGTGATTTTTATAAATAATTTGGATGAGGAAGTGGAAGGGTGAGTTAGCAAGTTTGAAGATGACACAGAGGTTGGTGGAGTTGTGGATAGTGTAGGAGGTTATCGGAGGTTACAATCAGATATTGACAGGATGCAGAGCTGGGCTGAGAAGTGGCAGATGGTGTTGACCTGGAAAAGTATGTAGTGATTCACTTTTAAGATTGAATTTGAGGCAGAATATAGAGTTAATGGTGTGATTTTTAGCAGTGTGGAGGAATAGAGAGACCTTGGGGTCCATGTCCTTCGACTCTCAAAGTTGCCATGCAAATTGCTAGTGTTGCTAAGAAGGTGTGTGGTGTATTGGCATTTATTAGTTGGGGGATTGAGTTCAGGAGCCGTGAGGTAATGTTGCAGGTCTGTGAAACCTTGGTTTGATCAAACTTGGAATATTGAGTTCAGTTATGATTGCCTCATTATAGGAAGGATGTGGAAGCTTTAGAAAGAGTGCAGAGGAAATTTACCAAGATGCTACCTGAATTACAGAGAATGTCTTATGTTGATAGTTTGAGCAAGCTAAGGCTTTTATCTGTAGAGACAAGGAGTGTGAGTGGTGACTTGACAGAGGTGTACAAGATGATAGGAGGTTTAAATCGAGTGGATAGCCAAAGGGTGGTAAGTGCATGGAATGCCCTGCCCATGATGGTGCTAGAGCAGATACATTAGAAATGTTTAAGAAACTCTTAGATAGGGACATGGATGAAAGAAAATGGTAGGCCTGCTCCGTGCTGCAATGTTCTATGTTCTATCTTCCAACCAAAATGAAGCTGGTCAACTTGCCAGATGCGGCCAAAATAAGCACTTAAAATATATGGATTCATTAGCGCTATAATAACTATCAATAGCTAGGCAATATTGCCTTACAATGCTTGATTTTTTTTGTCAAAACAATCAGACACCAATAAATCTGTCGTGTTCTTTAAGATCACAGCTGTACAAAGTCTAGAGGCAACTGTACAACTGGACTTTAGCAACTGTCAGAACTTTCAAGAAAGGAGATAAAACTGTATAAATTTACATCTTAAAAATGAACAGTAACTTTGTATATTTTATTTCACTAATTGGCAAGCATGGTGCCATCTGGTGGAAGCTCAATTCTCAGCTTTTTCCTGCGGTACCTCTTATGTCAAATGCAAATCCTTGCTCTAGACTTCAGCCAAATCAGCTAGAATCATCTTTAGACAGACTTAAAATAAGGAAGGTAGAACTGCGAAGGGCAAGGGAGCTGTTACGAAACCTCGGTGAGAAAGAAAAAGGTCCAGAACATTTCCCTTTTACTCCCTGTAAGCTGCTGTAGGACCTGCTTTCTGATGTAATTTTAGTATTTGGGAATGTTTCCTTCAGATTTCTGAACATATGATTTCTTTTAAATGAAAGTATAGGTTAAAATAAGAAGGCCTGGACCCATAAATGGCCATCTTAGTCAGGCCGAGGGGCAAACTCCCGCCCCCCGCCCCCACCCACCCACGGGGCTAAAGTGCAATCAGAACTTGAGGAGCAACCCTTTAGACATTCAAGCAGTGGCTACAAACTCTTCATATAAACATGGTACACTGTGGTGAACTACATATACCTGTCTGGACACGCCCCCCCCTGCTGACTGCTCCTGTGGCTCCTCCCACGGACCCCGGTATAAAGGCGATTGGAGGCACAGCCCCGCCCTCAGTCTCCAGGATGTAGTGTGGTGGTCACTTGCTGCTTGTGCTTTCTTCCAGCCAATAAAAGCCTATATCTCGCCTCACGTCTCCGAGAGTTATTGATGGCGCATCAGGCACCGACTCCTCCTGGCCAAGAAAGGACAGGTGGACAGGGAACCAGCCCAACAGTTTGTTACATGGCACTGCTCCTTGCAACACCTTCCACCCCAGGTCACCAATGTACAGTGGAAGGAGGACCCCTGCATAAAGAAGCTTCCACGGGGGACTTCACCTTCCACCAGATGATAAAACACATGGCCATGATGTGCCAGTTGGCAGAAGAGGACAAGGAAGTGAAAGTTGTGCAGGAGCAGCCCATTACAAGAATGACCTTGGCCTGTTGTGAAGTGGCACAGTGGGTATCTCTGCAACATGACTGATATTATGTGGAACTCTCTTCCAAAAGAAATCTTGGGCCTTGGGTCCTATCAGTAACTCATCCTGAGTAGAGGTTAGTACAGCTGGGATCATTCCACAGCCCTCAGCCTCTCCAACGTCCACTACGATGGGATGGGAACAGTCTCCCTCATACCTAGAGCACCAACGTCGTCGTCCCCCCTCCACCTCCTGCTGGCACAGGAACACTGACTGGTTGCAACCAAATCCCAGACTTGCAACAACTCTTGATAACAGTTCCCAAAGAGCAACCTGCCTCTAGCCTCATTGTGGCAGCAGAGAAGGTCATGGATAGGCATGTCGGCGTGGAAAATTGAAATTTGTGACCACTGGGAGATCCTGGGTATTGTGGCAGGTGGAGCAAAAGTGTCCAATGTATCTATCCAGGGCCTCCATAAGATCACTTCTTCGTCTCCTACACTTTAAGGAATGGAGTCCTAGCTGTACAGCTTTTTCCTGTAACTCAGTCCCTGAAGTCTTGGCAACAGCCTTATAAATCTTTTCTGCACTCTTCAGTTTAATAACATTTTCCTTACAGGAGAACGTTCAAAATTAAACACAATACTCCTAAGCAGCCTCACCACCATCCTGTACAACCACACAATGACTTACCAACTTTTATACTCAGTGTCCTGACTTATGATGGCCAATGTGTCAACATACTTCTACACCACCCTGTCAATATGTGAGTTGACTTTCATGGAACTGTGTACATGTACTTCAAGATTTCTCTATCCTACAATGTTTCCCAGAGCACTGCAGTTCACTGGATTTGACTTTTCAAAAGGCAACACCTCACATTTATATGAATTAAATTGCATTCGTTATTCCTCAGCCCACTTACTCAGCTGATTAAAATCCTTTGTAATGTTTGATAATCTTCTTCATTGTGTACTATATCAGCTATATTAGTATCATCAGCAAACTCACTAACATGATGTACATGTCTTGTACATTTCTTATCCAAGTTGCTGATATAGATGAGAAACCCAGCACCAGGCCCTAAGGGACATCACTAGACTTGGGTACGTCCAGTCTGAGAAATAACCTGCTACCATCTCCCTTTGCCTTCTGTCACCAACCAGTTCTGTACCCAATCACCCAATGGAGTCCATGCAATCTAACCTTACCGGTCCAGGTAAAACACGGTTAGTGCGACACTATTCCAGCGTGGGACATCGGAGTTCACAGTTTAATCCCGGTATCCTCTATGTACATCCTCCCCATGGAGCGCGTAGGTTTTCACTGGGTCCTCTGGTTTCCTCCCACAGTCGAATAATGTACCATGTAGGTTAATTGGGCCTTAGAAAAGGTTCCGTGATTAAGTTAGGGTTAAATCGGAATTGTCAGAGGTTAGGGTTAGGCTGTGTGGCTGAAAGGGACTACTTCATGCTGTATCTCTAAATTAATAAATAAATACATAAATCAGGACACGTGCCCTGATGAAAGGTCTCAGCCTGAAACATTGACTGTTTATTCCCCTCCATTGATTCTGCCTGACCTGTTGACTTCCTCCAGCATTTTGTTTCTGTTGCTGAAGATTTACAGCATCTTCAGAATTATTTTCCATCCCACTTGCTTGTGGTCCCTTTGTGTGCAAACAACGTACTCCAATCAACCTTTGCAAGCTCCTACCTCGGGTGGTGAACCCTTTTGTGAGCATATACCCAAACTGGCAATAATCTTCTAAAACATATTTTTGCATGCCATGGTGTTACGAACCCCGTAACTGGGTGTCTTACCAGCAAAGATAGGAGTAGCCGTTGAAGTCTGATGATACTATTTTTAACAGTATTTATTAGTAAAAATACACAAAAATAGTATCAATGCAAATATACAGATAATATACATCATCAATACTAAACCTAAAAGTGCGGGTATAATAATAATCAATAAGAAATAAGCTCTATCGTTGTCTAGGGGATAATGAATTGTCCGATGGAAATATAAAGTTCAGTTCAGTTCATACAGGCTGCAGTCGTTGCTGATCACCGTGTGGCAATTGTTGGAGAGAGAGAGAAACTTGCCGACTTTAGCTAGACCGTTCCGCGGAGGACCCATCACCCAGGCAAGGGTGGACACACATAGCATCTCTCGTAGCATCTCTCCTGGTGTGTCTGAGGGGTGTTCCCCAGACCCGACTTTTAACCTCACTCACGGGGTCTCAGATGTCAGTCAGGTTGGGATGATGCAATCCCTCAACCAGACCACTCTGGTTGCCCCCTGAGGGGTTTCAATGAATAGAACAGTACTCAATACACAATTCCTCCTTCAAGAGACAATAGCAGTAATCTCTCTCTTTGTCAATAGGAGACATTCCAACCTGTGGCTTCTCTCTCATCAATTTTTCATGAGCATTGTCTCTCTCTCATTACTGACATGCTGTGTATCTCTCTCATTTCCTGGGTATCAGACCCGAAATAATAGCGATTTTGTGACTCTCAAAAGGGGGGGGGGGGGGAACTTTGCTCCTCATTCGTAACAATGGAAACTTTGAGCAATGATTATCATTGATTAATGAATTCACTATCTAAAAACTGATGTACACACCAGGTCTGCAAGGATTTCAAAATGTATCAGGCAACATCACATGTTTCATTTCACTGCTGTCAGGATGTAAAACATCACTGCTTCATTTGGCAATAAACATACTGAATTATTTTTATTTTGGGTGTTTGGGTGGGGTTTATGGTATTAGATGGCACCACATCCCATGTGCAATCAAAATTTTTTCTAGTAAAGTCCATGGTGGACAGTCGTCCCTCTTGATATAATATGACCAGAATGTGATATTCCTTATATTAGTTGCCCAGTAATAGAATCTGAAATTAGGTAAAGCTAGACCACCATCTTTATTTTTCCTTTGAAGAAAGACTTTGTTCAGCCGGGGTTGTTTATTATTCCATATGTAAGAAGAGAGAATTGAGTCCAAAGAGTCGAAAAAACTCTTCGGAATTAAAAAAGGTAATGCTTGGAAAAGATATAAGAATTTAGGTAACACATTCATTTTAATAGAATTAATACGGCCTAACAAGGATAAAGAAAGAGGAGACCATTTACTAAATAGCCTTTTAAGGTAACTCACTAGTGGAATAAAATTAGCTTTATACAAATGTTTAAAGTCTTTAGTAATAGTTATTCCAAGATAAGTAAACTGATTAGTCATAATTTTAAACGGAAGATTGGTGTTTATTGGTATCAGGTTGTTTAAAGGAAATAATTCGCTTTTATATAAATTCAATTTATAACCTGAGAATCGACTAAATTGAGAGAATAAAGAAAGAGTGGTAGCTAAGGAGTCATTCGCATTGGAAATACGGTAAGTCAAATATCGTCTGCATATAAAGAAATTTTATGAATAGTATTACCTCGGGTGATACCTGTAATATCCTTGGAATTATGGAGTGCTATGGCTAGAGGTTAAAAATGCCTCAATTATTTCTCTTCTTGGATCTTCTCTTCCTTTTCCCTTCAGTAAAATTACTGATCACCCAGTTCTTAAACATAATTTGAGAATCTGGTCGCAATTTAGGAAGTTTTTTGGTTTGTCTCATTTTTCCCTTTCTAGTCCCATTCTTTGTAATTATTTTTTTCTACCCTCTACTACTGATAAAGTTTTTATAGAATGGAATAGATTGGGTATTCGACAATTTTTGGATTTATTTGTTGATGGGAACTTAGCGTCATTTGAGCAGTTGTCCATCAAATTTGTTTTACCCCAAACTCATTTTTATGGTTACCTTCAAATTAGAGATTTTCTGCGTTCTCAATTGGCTACCTTTCCTTCAAGTTCAGATAAGAATCTCTTAGATGATATTTTAAATTTGAAACCTTTTTTTGATGGATCAATCTCTAATATATGTAATAAACTGCTTATGTTAAAGCAGCTTTCTTTACACATTAGGCAAGCTTGGGAGCATGATCTGAATATGCAAATCTCTGATGAAGATTGGAATGCCATTTTGAAATTAGTGAATAAGTCATCTTTTTGCGCTCGCCATTCTTTGGTACAATTTAAAGTGGTACATAGAGCCTAATTGTCTAAAGAGAAATTATCCCATTTTTATTCTGATATTTCTCCAACTTGTGACAAATGTAATTCAGCCAATGCTTCATTAATTCATATGTTCTGGTTATGTCCCAGCTTAGAAAAATTTTGGAAAGATGTATTTTCTACTTTTTCTCAACTTTTTAACACTAACTTTGAACCTAATCCTCTTACTGCTCTCTTTGATATTCTCGGAACTCAAGATATAACTTTAACTCCCTCAGACTTATATGTTCTAGCTTTTATCTCACTTATGGCAAGAAGAAGGTTTTGCTTGAATGGAAAGAAGCAGCCTCCCCTACTCATATGCAGTGGTTAGAAGACATTATGACTCATCTTAGTTTGGAGAAGATTCGGTGTTCTATTTCTAATTCAGTACAGTACTTTT
Organism: Hemitrygon akajei; assembly: GCF_048418815.1. Taxonomy (NCBI): domain Eukaryota; kingdom Metazoa; phylum Chordata; class Chondrichthyes; order Myliobatiformes; family Dasyatidae; genus Hemitrygon; species Hemitrygon akajei. The sequence goes on along the minus strand of NC_133132.1, from coordinate 19,541,268 downwards.
ATATGACATGGGGTCCTTTTATGAACTACTACTCTAACTTGTGAAAGGCTTTTTTTCTACGTAGATGTTATTAATTATGTTATTCTTTGTTAACAACTTAGCAACACTTTTTTAAAAATATTTTTTTCCTTGTTCTTACCCATTGGCTTTCTTGGTAGGGGCTAGATTTTTTTTTATATATATAAAATTCCTAATGTATACTCTTTATAAATTTGCAGTATTAGTAATCATTACTGGAGTATTATATACACGTATATTACTCAGTCCTATACAGTTCAATTTTTCTATTGTCTGTATTCTGCTAGTAATTTCTTTTATTTATATATATATATCTGTATTTGTTATATATTCTTGTATACATTAATAAAAATATTGAAAGAGAAAATTTTTTGGTATGTGCCATCTTGGACATGTGTGCCATAGGTTCGTCACCCCGATTCTCATACCATAAAAATTTGCCTTGCCCAAATTTAGAACTTGAACCTGTGGATCAGTTCTGTCTCTTTCCATAACTATTTTAACATAAGAACATAAGAAATAGGAGCAGGAGTAGGCCATCTGGCCCATCGAGCCTATACTGCCATTCAGTAAGATCATGGCTGATCTGTCTGTAAACTCAGTTCCATCTACCTGCCTTTTCCCCATAACCCTTAATTTCCCTACTATGTAAAAATCTATCTAACTGTATCTTAAATATATTTAGTGAGGAAGCCTCATCTGCTTCTCTGGGCAGAGAATTTCACAGATTCACCACTCTCTGGGAAAAACAGTTTCTCCTCATCTCTGTCCTAAATCTCTTCCCTGAATCTTAGGGAAGATTCCCTAGTTCTAGTCTCACCTACCAATGTTTTCTACTTCTATCTTATCTATCCCTTTTGAAATTTTGTATGTTTCTATAAGATCCCCTCTCATTCCTCTGAGTTCCAGAGAGTACAGCCCCAGGCAAGTCAAGCTCTCCAGGAATGCAGAGCCTTGGTCGAGGGAGAGCAGGAACGCAGAGCCTAGGTCGAGGGAGAGCAGGAACGCAGAGCCTAGGTCGAGGGAGAGCAGGAACGCAGAGCCTAGGTCGAGGGAGAGCGGGAACGCAGAGCCTAGGTCGAGGGAGCGCGGGAACGCAGGGCCTAGGTCGAGGGAGAGCGGGAACGCAGGGCCTAGGTCGAGGGAGAGCGGGAACGCAGGGCCTAGGTCGAGGGAGAGCAGGAACGCAGAGCCTAGGTCAAGGGAGAGCAAAGCAGAAGCGGGGAGAGGCGTAGCTGGACACAGACACTAGCCCTGGACGAGACCAGGACTCAGGGCCTGGGCCAAGACTTGGATACGGACACGGACTGGAGCCTCCTCAGAGCCTTGGACACAGACTGGAACCTCCACAGAGCCTTGGACTGGAGCACAGGAACACTGAGCCAGGACCTCTCCTTGGAAACAGGACGTAGGGCTGGGACTCATACACGGACACTAAACACAGGGACACAGAGAGACAGTTCCAAGCTCAACGATAGGTAGTTCCTTCTGTTGCCGTGGCAAGGCTCCGGTCTCACTCCGGCGGCTGAACTTGACGGCGATACAGACAAGGTTGCCGGCAGGGCCTCAGGCCAGGCTTCAGATGGAAGAAAGGGAACAGTTCAGCCTCAGGGTAACAGCAAAGACGGTCTGACTTACCCTACAGAGGCAAGGACAGGATATTAATGGGACAAACCAGCAACCACACTGGAACCCAGGGCCACTTATATTCCAGCCTCAATATGAGAATCAGGTGCCTGTGATTAAGCCCAACTGAGACAACAGACATCCAGAAGACACAGAGTCCAGAGTCCACGGACCGGACCATGAACCGGAATACGGACATCACAGACAATTACATCCTCCATCTGTATGCAAAATTCAGTCATACTATGATCACTCTTTCCAAGAGGATCCCTGACTACAAGATCGTTAATCTTACCTGTCTCATTGCACAGGACTAGATCTAAGATAGCATTTTCCTTGTAGGTTCACTAACGTGCTGCTCAAGAAAGCCATCACGGATACATTCTATGAAGTCCTCCTCACGACTTCCCTGACCAACCTGATTCACCCAATCTATGTGGAAGTTAAAATCCCCCATGACAACTGCCGTTCCGTTCTTACAAGCCTCAGTAATTTCATGGTTAATCACCTCTGCCACTGCAGTATTTTTATTAGGTGGCCTATAGACAACACACACCAGTGATTCTTTTCCCTTTACTATTCTTAATCTCTACCCAGATGGACTCAACATTCTGCTCCGTAGATCTTATATCATCTCTCACAATCACCCTGATCTCATCCTTAACTAAGAGTGCCACCCCACCTCCTTTGCACCTCCTGTCTATCTTTCCGTATTACCTGATACACTTGGATATTTAATTCCCAGGCATCTCCACCTTGCAACCAGGTTTCTGTAATGGTCGCTAAATCATATGCCTTGGTGCTGATTTGTGCCACAAGTTCACCAACCTTGTTTCTAATTCTATGGGCATTTAGATAAAGTGCCCTTATACTCATTGTCCTTTTAGAATCTAGTGACCTATGTGATTTTTGCTTTTTACTTTTATGCACTCTATTCTTTTATCTTAATTAACTCTAGCTTTGGTCCCTGCATCACTTCCCTTTTCTGTGTGGGTTCCCAACCCCCTGCCATATTTGTTTAAAACCTCCACAAGAGCACTAGCAAACAATCTCCCTAGGACGTTGATCCGGGCCCTGCCCAGATGTAGACCGTCCGGACGGTACTGGTCCCACCTCCCCCAGAAGCGGTTCCAATGCCCCAAGAATCTGGAACCCTCCCTCCTGCACCACCGCTCAAACCACATATTCATTCTAGCTATCCGGCTATTCCAACTCTGGCCAGCACGTGGCACTGGTATTAATCCTGAGATTATTAACTTTGAGGTCCTACTCTTTAATTTATCTCCTAGCTCCCTAAATTCAGCTTGTAGGACCTCGTCCCACTTTCTTCCTATGTCGTGAGCTGGCTGCTCACCCTCCCCTTTCAGAATGCCCTGCAGCCTCTCCAAGACATCTCTGACCCTTGCACCCGGGAGGCAACACACCATACGGGAGTCCCGTTTGCGGCCACAGAAGCTCCTCTCTATTCCCCTTACCATGGAATCCCCTACCACAACAGCTCCGCCACTCTTTTTTTTTGCCCTCGTGCGCAGCAGAGCCAAACACGGTGCCATGATCTTGTCTACTGCTGCCTTCACCTGATGAGCCATCTCCCCCAACAGACTCCAAAGCAGTGTGTCTGTTTTGGAGGGAGATGACCGCAGGAGACTCCTGTACTACCTTCCTGCTACTACTCTTCCTGTTGGTCACCCATTCCCCATCTTTCCTTAGATCCTTAAACTGTGGTGTGACCAACTCACTGAATGTGGTATCCACGACATTCTCAGCATCTCGGATGCTCCAAAGCGAGTCCATGAGCAGCTCCAGTGCCGCCATGCGGTCTATCAGGGGCTGCAGCTGGACACACCTCCTGCCCACATGGTCTTCAGGGGCACTGTCAGCCTCCCTGAGTTCCAGCATGGCACGGGTCTGGGCTCACCTGCCACCACAGAGCAACGCAAAAAAGCAAAAACAAATATGGCCACTGGTCGCCTCAGTCACTTGCCTTATTACCCAAGTGTAGGTTGGGCTTCCTCTATATATCACCCAAATAAAGTTTCCTGAATGCATTTAATACATTCCACCCCATCTAAGTCCTTAACAGAATGGCAGTCCATGTCTACGTTAGGAAATTAAAATCTCTTAAGAACCCTATTTTTCTGACAACTCTGCACAATCTCCCTGTATATTGTTCTTCTAATTATCATTGACTATAAGAGGGTACAATCGCAACAATGTGATCTTCCCCTTGTTATTTTTAGGTCCACCCATAAAACCTTCAGTAACTTCATCTCTGACTACTGCTGTGACATTCTTCTTAATCAAAAATGCAATTCCCCCTTCTTTCTTTCCTCCACCTCTATTCTGCCTAAAGCATACGTATCCAAAAACATTTAGCTGCCAATGATGTCCCTCCCTTAGCCATGTTTCCATAATATCCCAGTCTCACATAGCTACCTAAGCTCTAAAATGATCCACTTTACCTGTCAGGCTTCTTGGCATTGAAATTAAAGCAATTTAATCCATTAGGCTATCCCTGCTCCAGGTAATTTTCTTGCCTGTCTTGCTGTTCAACTCCTGTCACTGTGTAAATACTGCCCATTCACAGTTATATGTAGCCCAGAAATAACAGATCGTATACCAGCATAAAATTATAAAGAAAATATATTGACCAAATTTTCAACTTTAACAACCAGTTACAGAAAAAAGAAGGGAAAAATGTAAGGGCCCATTACAGTTAAACCAGTCCAATGTGCACCTAACGTCAGAGCTCATACTGCAGCAGTCGGGTGTACTTCTTTACTCACATGTTGAACCCTCAGTCTGTGTGAAAGCACCCACCACATTTCCAACTCCCCTCAAAGGCCATCTTGACTGAACTGGCTTTCTCCGGAGTATTGGCCCTTACTTCATGGAGTCATTCATCTGCACAAAGCACTTCTTGCAATGAGGACTCTCCTTCTAACGACGTTCTGTGGCATCGTCCCTTGTCCCCCCCCCCCTCCGCAGCTCCTGCCAAAAGACCCCAAACCAGACTACTGTTCTTCAGAAAATTTGACCCCACAGCTCTCTAGAACCTTCCCTCACATCCCACAATCCTGATTGGCTAACACACATTCCTAAGTTGAACAATGTGGCTCCTTATCCGATACCAGTGTTATGGCTTTGTGGATAACGTAGAAGATTGCCAAAGAAAATATCAGTATGTACGGTAGACCAGCTGCAGATATGGGTAGAGAAGTGGCAGATGGAGTTTAATCCAGTCAAGTGTGAGGTATTATAACCACATAACTCCAGCACGGAAACAGGCCATCTTGACCCTTCTAATCCATGCCAAATACTTACTCTCACCTAGTCCCACTCTCCTGCACTCAGCCCATAACCCTCCATTCCTTTCCTGTCCATATACCTATCCAATTTTACTCTAAATGACAATATCGAACCTGCCTCTACCACTTCTACTGGAAGCTCATTCCACACAGCTACCACGCTCTGTAAAGAAATTCCCCCTCGTGTTACCCCTAAACTTTTGCCCCCTAACTCTCAACTCTTGTCCTCTTGTTTGAATCTCCCCTACTCTCAATGGAAAAAGCCTATCCACAACAACTCTATCTATCACCCTCATAATTTTAAATACCTCTATCAAGTCCCCCCTCAACCTTCTACGCTCCAAAGAATAAAGACCTAACTTGTTCAACATTTCACTGTAACTTAGGTGCTGAAACCCAGGTAACATTCTAGTAAATCTTCTCAGTACTCCCTCTATTTTGTTGATACCTTTCCTATAATTCGGTGAACAGAACTGTACACAATACTCCAAATTTGGCCTTACCAATGCCTTGTACAATTTTAACATTACACCCCAACTCCGAAACTCAATGCCCTGATTTATAAAGGCCAGCATACCAAAAGCTTTCTTCACCACCCTATCCATATGAGATTCCACCTTCAGGGAACTATGCACCATTATTCCTAGATCACTCTGTTCTACTGCATTCTTCAATGCCCTACCATTTACCATGTATGTCCTATTTTGATTAGTCTTACCAAAATGTAGCACCTCACACTTATCAGCATTAAATTCCATCTTCAATCTTTCAGCCCACTCTTCTAACTGGCCTAAACCTCTCCTCATGTCAGGTGGGGCCAGATGGACCCAAACGCAGGGCGCAGGCACTGAAGTACTAGGGGGAGGACAGGATGGGAATGCCATGACACTTAAGGGTAGCTGGGGTTCAGGCAGGCAGAGCGGAGCGGGCTCCTGAAGTTCAGGCAGGCAGAGCGGAGCGGGCTCCCGGAGTTCAGGCAGGCAGAGCGGAGCGGCTCCCGGAGTTCAGGCAGGCAGAGCGGAGCGGGCTCCCGGAGTTCAGGCAGGCAGAGCGGAGCGGCTCCCGGAGTTCAGGCAGGCAGAGCGGAGCGGCTCCCGGAGTTCAGGCAGGCAGAGCGGAGCGGGCTCCCGGAGTTCAGGCAGGCAGAGCGGAGCGGGTTCCCAAAGTTCCAGTCAGGCAGAGTGGAGTGGCTCCCGGAGTTCAGGCAGGCAGAGCGGAGCGGGTTCCCAAAGTTCTAGTCAGGCAGACAGGTCCCCGAGGTTCAGGCAGACAGGTCCCCGGGGTTCAGACAGGCAGGTCCCCAAGTTCAGGCAGGCAGGTCCTCGGGGTTCAGACAGACAGGCAGAGCGGAGCGGGTTCCCAAAGTTCCAGTCAGGCGGAGTGGAGCAGGTTCCCAAAGTTCCAGTCAGGCGGAGCGGAGCGGCTCCCAAAGTTCCAGTCAGGCAGACAGGTCCCCGAGGTTCAGGTAGACAGGTCCCCGGGTTCAGGCAGGCAGAGCGGAGCGGGTTCCCGAAGTTCCAGTCAGGTAGGCAGGCTCCTGGGGTTCAGGCAGGCAGGCAGACAGACAGGTGCAGGCAGGCAGAGCGGAGCAGGTTCCCAAAGTTCCAGTCAGGCGGAGCGGAGCGGCTCCTGAAGTTCAGGCAGGCAGAGCGGAGCGGGTTCCCGAAGTTCCAGTCAGGTAGGCAGGCTCCTGGGGTTCAGGCAGGCAGGCAGACAGACAGGTGCAGACAGGCAGAGCGGAGCAGGTTCCCAAAGTTCCAGTCAGGCGGAGCGGAGCGGCTCCCGGAGTTCAGGCAGGCAGAGCGGAGCGGCTCCCGGAGTTCAGGCAGGCAGAGCGGAGCGGGTTCCCAAAGTTCCAGTCAGGCAGAGTGGAGTGGCTCCCGGAGTTCAGGCAGGCAGAGCGGAGCGGGTTCCCAAAGTTCTAGTCAGGCAGACAGGTCCCCGAGGTTCAGGCAGACAGGTCCCCGGGGTTCAGACAGGCAGGTCCCCAAGTTCAGGCAGGCAGGTCCTCGGGGTTCAGACAGACAGGTCCCCGGGTTCAGGGTTCAGGCAGGCAGGCAGACAGGTCCCCGGGTTCAGGCAGGCAGGCAGAGCGGAGCGGGTTCCCAAAGTTCCAGTCAGGCGGAGCGGAGCGGCTCCCAAAGTTCCAGTCAGGCAGACAGGTCCCCGAGGTTCAGGCAGACAGGTCCCCGAGGTTCAGGTAGACAGGTCCCCGGGTTCAGGCAGGCAGGCAGAGCGGAGCAGGTTCCCAAAGTTCCAGTCAGGCGGAGCGGAGCGGCTCCTGAAGTTCAGGCAGGCAGAGCGGAGCGGGTTCCCAAAGTTCCAGTCAGGCAGAGTGGAGCGGCTCCCGGAGTTCAGGCAGGCAGAGCGGAGCGGGTTCCCAAAGTTCCAGTCAGGCAGAGTGGAGCGGCTCCCGGAGTTCAGGCAGGCAGAGCGGAGCGGGTTCCCAAAGTTCTAGTCAGGCAGACAGGTCCCCAAGGTTCAGGCAGACAGGTCCCTGAGGTTCAGGCAGGCAGGTCCTCGGGGTTCAGACAGACAGGCAGACAGGTCCCCGGGTTCAGGCAGGCAGGCAGAGCGGAGCGGGTTCCCAAAGTCCCAGTCAGGCGGAGCGGAGCAGGTTCCCAAAGTTCCAGTCAGGCGGAGCGGAGCGGCTCCCAAAGTTCCAGTCAGGCAGACAGGTCCCCGAGGTTCAGGCAGACAGGTCCCCGGGTTCAGGCAGGCAGGCAGAGCGGAGCGGGTTCCCAAAGTTCCAGTCAGGCGGAGCGGAGCAGGTTCCCAAAGTTCCAGTCAGGCGGAGCGGAGTGGCTCCCAAAATTCCAGTCAGGCAGACAGGTCCCCGAGGTTCAGGCAGACAGGTCCCCGAGGTTCAGGTAGACAGGTCCCCGGGTTCAGGCAGGCAGAGCGGAGCGGGTCCCGGAGTTCAGGCAGGCAGAGTGGAGCGGGCTCCCGGAGTTCAGGCAGGCAGAGCGGAGCGGGTTCCCGAAGTTCCAGTCAAGTAGGCAGGCTCCCGGGGTGCAGGCAGGCAGAGCGGAGCGGGTTCCCGATGTTCCAGTCAGGTAGGCAGGCTCCTGGGGTTCAGGCAGGCAGAGCGGAGCGGGTTCCCGAAGGTCAGGCAGGCAGAGTGGAGCGGCTCCCAGAGTTCAGGCAGGTAGGCAGGCTCCTGGGGTTCAGGCAGGCAGGCAGACAGACAGGTCTAGGTGGCAATAGGTTAGCGGAGAGCCCTCCCTGGGCATCCCGGGTAGGGGTGCCTCCCAGGCAGAAACACCGGAGGCCTGGGCACGACGCAGACCCCTAGGCGGGTGTGGGGCACTATCCCAGGGTTTGGGCTGAAGAGAAGTAGGGGGCAGAACCCCCGCCGGGCCACGGTGGTTCGGCCAGATTCGCCCGACGGAGGCGAGGGATAGGAACAGGCAGAACCCCTGCCAGGCAGCGGCAGTTCGGCCAGACGTACCCGACAGGGGCAAGGGGTAGGAATGGGCATAGGTCCAGGGTGACCAACACAACAGCCATGACAACGGGAAATTCGGAAACGGCCGGCAGACAGCGCGACCGCGCGAAATACAAAACTGAGCAGAGAAGCGGGACCAGCGCATGGGAAGAAAGGTGGGGAACGGACCAACCTGGCAGTACTGGTACAGGGCAGAGAAGCATGATGAAGAATAGGTCTGAGCCCGGGCGGGATAACAGAATATGCAGAGACGAGTTCGGAACCGGCGGAGAAACAGGAAACAGAACAAAATGACCACCCGTCTGGTCCCAGTCCCAAGGCCCCTTATAAACACCTGCAGCTCAATGAGTCACAGGTGTGCCTCCTTGAACCAGGAGGGTCCTAACTAGATCACAGGTGATGGGAGGGACAACTGCAGGACCCGCAGTGGACCCTGTGGTTCCGGACCGGACCCTGACACAGCAAGCTTTGAAAACCTACTTCATTATCCGCAATGCCACCTATCTTAGTATCATCTGCATACTTACTGATCCAATTTACCACCCCATCATCCAGATCATTAATGTATATGACAAACAACACTGGACCCAGTACAGATCCCTGAGGCACACCACTAGTCACCGGCCTCCAGCCTGACAAACAGTTATCCACCACTACTCTCTGGCATCTCCCATCCAGCCACTGTTGAATCCATTTTACTACTTAAATATTAATACCTAATGATTGAACCTTCCTAACTAACCTTCCGTGAGGAACCTTGTCAAAGGCCTTACTGAAGTCCATATAGACAACATCCACTGCTTTACCCTCGTCAACTTTCCTCGTAACCTCTTCAAAAAATTCAATAAGATTTGTTAAACATGACCTTCCACGCACAAATCCATGTTGACTGTTCCTAATCAGACCCTGTCTATCCAGATAATTATATATACCATCTCTAAGAATACTTTCCATTAATTTACCCACCACTGACGTCAAACTTACAGGCCTATAATTGCTATGTTTACTCTTAGAACCCTTTTTAAACAATGGAACAACACGAGCAATACGCCAATCCTCTGGCACCATCCCTGTCTCTAATGACATTTGAACTATTTCTGTCAGAGCCCCTGCTACTTCTACACTAACTTCCCTCAAGGTCCTAGGGAATATCCTGTCAGGACCCGGAGATTTATCCACTTTTATATTCCTTAAAAGTGACAGTACTTCCTCCTCTTTAATGGTCATAGTTTCCATAACTTCCCTTCTTGTTTCCCTTACCTTACACAATTCAATATCCTTCTCCTTAGTGAAGACTGAAGAAAAGAAATTGTTCAAAATCTCCCCCATCTCTTTTGGCTCCACACATAGCTGTCCATTCTGATGCTCTAAGGGACCAATTTTATCCCTCACTATCCTTTTGCTATTAATATAACTGTGGAAACCCTTTGGATTTATTTTCACCTTACTTGCCAAAGCAACCTTGTATCTTAGCTTTTCTAATTTCTTTCTTAAGATTCTTTTTACATTCTTTATATTCCTTGAGCACCTCATTTACTCCATGCTGCCTATATTTATTGTAGATATCTCTCTTTTTCTGAAACAAGTTTTCAATATCCCTTGAAAACCATGGCTCTCTCAAACTTTTAACCCTTCCTTTCAACCTAACAGGAACATAAAGATTCTGTACCTTCAAAATTTCACCTTTAAATGACCTCCATTTCTCTATTACATCCTTCCCATAAAACAAATTGTCCCAATCCACTCCTTCTAAATCCTTTCACATCTCCTCAAAGTTAGCCTTTCTCCAATCAAAAATCTCAACCCTGGGTCCAGTCCTATCCTTCTCCATAATTATATTGAAACTAATGGCATTGTGATCACTAGACCTGAAGCGCTCCCCCAACACATACCTCCCTCACCTGACCTATTTCATTCCCTAACAGGAGATCCAAAACAGCCCCTTCTCTAGTTGGTACCTCTATGTATCGCTGCAAAAAAGCTATCCTGCACACATTTTACAAACTCCAAACCATCCATCCCTTTTACGTACTGGCTTCCCAGTCTATGTGTGGAAAATTAAAATCTCCCACAATCACAACCCTGTGCTTACTACAAATATCTGCTATCTCCTCAGGAATTTGCTCCTCCAATTCTCGCTCCCCGTTAGGTGGTCTATAATACACCCCTATAAGTGTTACTACACCTTTCCCATTCCTCAATTCCACCCAAATAGTCTCCCTAGACGAGCCTTCTAATCTATCCTGCCAGACCACCACTGTAATATTTTCTCTGACAAGCAATGCAACACCTCCCCCTCTTGTCCCTCCGATTCTATCACACCTGAAGCAACGAAATCCAGGAATATTTAGTTGCCAATCACACCCCTCCTGCAATCACGTTTCGCTAATAGCTACAACATCATATTTCCAGGTATCAATCCATGCTCTAAGCTCATCCACCTTTCTTACAATGCTCCTAGCATTAAAATAAATACATTTAAGAATTTCTCCTCCTCTTACTCTCTGTTTATCTCTAACGGTGCAAAGAACTTCACTGTCTTCTTTTTCTTCCTTCTCCCATACATCTGTTCCTACACTGTGGTTCCCCTCCCCCTTTGTATCTCCTTTAAATCCACTGGATCCTCTCTAGCAAACCTACCTGCAAGAATATTTGTCCCCCTCCAGTTCAGATATAAACCATCCTGCTGGAACAGGTCCCACCTTCCCTGGAAAACTACCCAATTATCTATAAATCTGAAGCCCTCCCTCCTGCACCATGTCTTCAGCCACGTGTTGATCTGCACTATCTTACTATTTCTAAACCTGCCTGCACATGGCACTGGTAGCAATCCTGAGATTGCTATCCTGGAGGTCCTGTCCTTTAACTTGGCACCTAGCTCCCTAAATTCACCTTTCAGGACCTCCTCACTCTTCCTACCCATGTCATTGGTCCCTACATGGACCACGACATCTGGCTGCTCACCCTCCCTCTTGAGAATACTGAGAACTCAATCCGAGATATCGCGGACCCTGGCACCAGGGAAGCAACAGACCATCCGGGATTCTCTATCTCTTCCACAGAACCTCCTATCTGTCCCCCTATCACTACTGCTCTCCTCTTTTCCCTCTTTCCCTACTGAGCTGAGGGTCCAGTCTCAGTGCCAGAGGCACAACCACTGCAACTTGTCCCTGGTAGATCGTCCCCACCAACAGTATCCAAAACGGTATACTTATTGTTGATGGGAATGGCCACAGGGGTGCTCTGCTGATTCTGTCTATTCCCCTTCCCTCTCCTGACAGTCACCCAGCTACCTGTCTCCTGACTCTTAGGGGTGACGATCTCCCTGTAACTCCTGTTTATTACTGCCTCTGCCTCCAGCTCCAGTTCCCTAACTCAGTTTGTCAGGAGCTGCAGCTGGATGCACCTTTTGCAGGTGTAGTCATAGGGATAATTGTGCTCGCCCTGACTTCCCACATACTGCAAACGGAGCACTCAACTGCCCTAACTACTGCCTCCATTACCTACTCCTAAGGTAATTAAATTAATTAAAGAAACTTACCCGGCCTTACCTCACTTGGAGTGAAGCTCGTCCTCAGACTCCTCTCGCTTTTTAAATTCTCCCGCTTTTACGCATTCTTGCACATGCCCCATTCAAACCTCGCCGAAGCCTGTTGAACCAAAGCCGTCCCAGTCTGCCTCAGTCCACTCCGACGTTGGCCGCTGTATATGGTGGTCTTTTTTTTAAACCTTTGGCGCGCTACGTCACACGCCTGCGCAGTTTTCCCCGATCAGCTTCTCTCCAAGATGCCTTTACTTCTTCCCTCTCTGCCTCTTGCTTCAGTTTAGAAGCACTTGGGAGATCAAATGTAAAGGGACTGTACACTGTTAATGGCAAAACCCTTAACAGTGATGATATATAGAGGGATCTTGGGGTCCAAATCCATAGCTCCTTGAAAGTGGCTGCGCAGGTTAAAAAGATGGTAAGGAAGGCACATGGCACTTTTGCCTTTTTTATTTGAGGTAATGAGTTCAAGGATAACAAAGTTATGTTGCTGTTTTATAAAGTGCTGGTTAGAGCGCCTGCAGTATTGTATTCAGTTCTGGTTGCCCCGTTATAGGGACGATGTGGAGGCGGCTTTGCAGCGGGGGCAGAAGAGGCTTGCCAGGATGTTGCCTAGATTGGCAGGCATGAGCTTTGAAGAAAGCTTGAACAAAATGGACAAACACGAGGAAATCTGCAGATGCTGGAAATTTAAACACCCAGCATGTTGTGTGCGTTGAATAAAATGGAGTTGTTTTCTCTGGAACGGTGGTGGCTAAAGGGAGAAAATTATGTGAGGTAGAGATACTGTAGACGTTCTCCCAGGGAAGAAATGTCTAATACTAGAGGGCAACACGAGTGAATCTGCAGATGCTGGAAATAAATAAAAACACAAAGTGCTGGCAGAACTCAGCAGGCCAGACCTCCCGCTTTCGTCACTACCTCCTCCCATAGATGCTGTCTGGCCTCTGAGTTCTGCCAGCATTTTGTGTTTTTATTAATACTAGAGGGCACACACTTAAGATGAAAGAAGGTAAGTTCATAAGAGATGCGCAGGCCAAGTTTGTTTCTGTTACACATGTGGTGGGCGCCTGGAATGCTGCTGAGGGGGGTGTTGCTGGCAAATTCAATGGAGGAATTTAAGAGGCACTTGGATGGGCACATGAATGCGCAAAGAATGACAGGATATGGACATTGTGTAGACAGAAGGGATTAGTTTAGTTAAAATTCAAAGGTCAAAGTAAATTCATTATCAATGTACATATATGCCACTATACACAACCCTGAGATTCATTTTCTTGCAGCAATTCACAGTAAATGCAAGAAACACAGTGAGAAACAAGACCTAACAGGACAGGCAAACAACCAATGGGCAAAAGTCAACAAACTGTGCAAATACAAAAAGTAATATTAAAAATAAATAAATAAGCAATAAATATCAAGAACATGAGATGAAGAGTCCTTGAATGTGAGTCCATAGGTTCTGGGAACAGTTCAGTTATGGGGGCAAGTGAAGTTATCCATTCTGGTTCAAAAGCCTGATGATTGAGGGGTAATAACTGTTCCTGAACCTTGTGAAGTGGGCCCTGAGGCTCCTGTACCACCTTCTTGATGGCAACAGTGAGAAGAGAGCATGGCCTGAATGCTGATGCCCTCGATGATAGATGCTGCTTTCTTCCGACAGCACTCCATGTAGATATGCTCAGTTGTGAGGACATTGGTGTTTCCATACCAGGCCTTGATGGAACCAGTCAATATACTCTCCACCACACATCTATAAAAATTTGTCAAAGTTTTAGATGACATGCAAAATCTTCGCAAACTTCTAAGAAAGTAGGGTGCTGTTGTCCTTTCTTCATCATGGCATTTATGTGTTGGACCAGGATAGATCTTCTGAAATGATAACACGAAGGAACTTAAAGATGCTGATACTCTCCACCTCTGATCTGTTGATGAGAATTGATTCACGTACCTTTAATTACGGACATTTAATCTCTAGTCTAGTTAGTGCAGCACAACAGTTCTGTGTTCTGTTCAATGTTCTAAAAGAGGTCATGAGATACCTTTAGCAGAAAATACTATGGTGAATCCGAAGTGATTTTATAAGTATATTAGATGAAAAAGAGAAACTCAGGATAGAATAGGGCCCCTCAAAGACCAAAGAGGATGTCAAAGTGTGGAGCCACAGGAGATCAGTCCTCAATGTGTATTTCTCCTCTGTTTTTACCGTGGATAAATACAGATATACAGATAATGGGCAGGTCTTGAAGATGGATAGTCTACGTTACAAAAGTGCAGGTGATAGGTGTCTTAAAACTGTGAAGGTTGATAAATTTCCAGGGCCTGATCAGACATATTGAAGAACAATGTGGGAAGCTACAGAAGAAATTGAAGGATAACTGGCTGAGATATGTCCACGATGTTGGGTGAAATTCTGGAAACTTGGAGGGTGTCTAATGTGCCTTTATTTAACAAGGTCTGCAAAGAAAAACCTGGGAACTATAGACCAGTGCCGTACGTAAATTACTGGAGGATTCTGAGGGAGATGATATAAGAGCATTTGGAAAGCATTTAGGGTAGTCAGCATGCTTCCCAGGTGCTTGGGAAGCTGAGAAGTCTGAAGGTAGGTAAGTCATCTGGACTAGATAGATTACACCCCAGGGTTCTGAAAGAGGTAGCTGAAGAGATTATGGAAACATTAGTAATGATCTTCCAAGCATCACTACATTCTGGAATGGTTCCTGAGGACTAGGAAATTGGAAGTACCGGCTCCACTCTTTAAGAAGGGAGGGAGGCAAAGGAAAGTAAGTTATAGACCAGTTAGCCTGACTTCAGGAGTTGAGAACACTTTGGAATCTATTACTAAGGATGAGGTTTGAGAGTATTTGGAGACACATGATTAAGTAGGCCAAAGTCAGCAAGGTTTTTTAAGGTGAAGATCTTGCCTGACAAATCTGTTGGAATTCTTTGAGAAAGTAACAGGCAGGATATACAAAGGAGAGTCCCTGTATGTTGTTTGTATGGATTTTCAGAAGGCCTTTGACAAGGAACTGCACGTGAAGTTGCTTAACAAGATAAAAGCCCATGGTATTACAGGAAGGTACTAGCACGGATAGAAGATTGGCTGACTGGAAGGAGGCAAAGAGTGGGAATAAAGGGTGCCTTTCTTGGTTCGCTGCGGTAACCAGTGGTATGCCGTAGGCTTCTTTGTTGGGTTTGCTTCTTTTCGTGTTGTATGTTAATGATTTGGATGATGGAACTGATGGTTTTGTGACCAAGATAGTGGTGGGGCAGATAGTGTTGAGGAAGCAGGGTGTCTGTAGGAGTTAGACAGATTGGAGTGGGGATGGGCAAAGAAGTTGCAGATGGATATAATATAGGGAACCGCATGGTGATGCACTTTGGCAGAAGGATGAAGGCAGCGCCTATTTTCTAAATGGGGAGAACATTCAAAAATCAGAGGTGCAAAGATTGTCTTTGTCCAGGGTTCTCAGAAGGTTAACTTGTGGGCTGAGTCGGCGGTAAGGAAGGTGAATGCAATGTTAGCATTCATTTTGAGAGGAAAAGAATATAAAAACAAGGATGCAATGCTGAGGCTTTATAAAGCATAGGTGAGGCCTCACTTGGAGTATTGTGAGCATTTATAAATGAGGGGCATGTATAATTTCATGATTTCATGTGGTCGCTCCCTAGCCTGCTTCGCTCCAGAGAGAACAATCCTGCCTATCAAATCTCTTCTCGTGCCTCAAAGTCTAGTTTTAGCAATATTCTTGTCAATCTCTTCTACAACCACTTCAGCGTAGTCACGTCCTTCCTATAACATGACTACTACAACTGCACACATAGCCATCATTTCTGACTCTGAATTTACGTGCTACCAGTAATCTTTGTCTTACACTTGTTCAACAGAAAAAATATTACAAACCATTCATAAAATGCAAATATTATTTGTGCAAGTTAACAATAGCAGCATAGGAAGAATATCTGAATCACCTGTTTAATAACAACAAACAACAGCAGAATTTCAGTCTCTACCTATGATGACATGTTTTGATTGAAAAGTTACAGTACACTGTATTTGTATTTTACTCATTTTTAGGTTTGAAATCAGCACTGCAGGGTTGTCCTGCTGTTAGGTTTTCATCAGCGATGATCTTGGCAAACTCATCGATGAATTTTTCTGCTGCTCCATGATCTTAGAAACATAGAAATTTACAGCAGATCACAGTACCTTCAGCCCACAATGTTGCACCGATCATGTAATCTATTCTCAAAACTGCCTAGAATTTTCCTACCACATAGCCCTCTATTTTTCTAAGCTCCATGTACCTATCTAAGAGTCTTTTAAAAGACCCTATTGTATCTGCCTCTACCACTTTTGCTGGAAGTACGTTCCACACACTCACCGCTCTCTTTATGAAAAACTTACCTCTGACATCCCCCTTGTACCTACTTTCATGCACCTTAAAACTATGACCCCTCGTGTTAGCCATTTCAGCCCTGGGTAAAAGCCTCTGACTATCCACACGATCAATGCCTCTCATCATCTTATACGCCTCTATCAGGCCATCTCTCATCCTCCGTCGTTCCAAGGGGAAAAGGCCAAATTCACTCAATCTATTCCCATAAGGCATGCTCTCCAATCGAGGCAACATCCTTATAAATCTCCTCTGCACTCTCTCTATAGTATCCACATCCTTCCTGTAGTGAGGTGACCAGAACTGAGCACAGTACTCCAAGTGGGGTCTGACCAAGGTCTTATAGAGCTGTAACATTATATCATGGCTCTTGAACTCAATCCCACAGCTGATGAAGGCTAACATACTTATATGCCTTCTTAACAACACTTGTCACCTGCACAGCAGCTTTGAGTATCCTATGGACATGGACCCCAAGATCTTGCTGATCCTCCACACTGCCAAGAGTCTTACCATTAATAATATATTCTATCTTCAAATTTGACCTACCAAAATGAACCACTTCACCCTTATCTGGGTTGAACTCCATCTGCCATTTCTCAGCCCAGTTCTACATCCTATCGATGTTGCACTGTAACTTCTGATAACCTTCCAGACTATCCACAACACCCCCAACTTTACTGTCATCAGCAAACTTACTTACCCATGCTTCTATTTCCTATCCAGGTCATTTATAAAAATCACAAAGAGAAGTGCTCCCAGAAAAGATCCCCATGGAACACCACTGGTTACCGACCTCCATGCAGAATACAAACCATCTACAACCACTCTTTGCCTTCTGTGGGCAAGCCAATTCTGGATCCACAAAGCAATGTCCCCTTGAATCCCATGCCTCCTTACTTTCTGAATGAGCCTTGCATGGGGAACCTTATCAAATGCCTTATGAAATCCATATACATTACATCCACTGCTCTACCTTCATCAATGTGTTTTATTACATCCTCAAAGAATTCAATCATGTTCATAAGTCTTGACCTGCCTTTGACAAAGCCATGCTGACTATCCCTAATCAGATTATATCTCTTCAAATACTACAAACCCTGCCTCTCAGGATCTTGAACAACTTGCCCACCACTGAAATAAGGCTCAATGGTCTGTAATTTCCTGGGTTATGTCTACTCCCTTTCTTGAACAAGGGAACAACATTTACAACCTTCCAATTCTTTGGTACTTTTTCTGTCCCTATTGATCATCACCAGAGGCTCAGCAATCTTTTCCCTTGCTTCCCACAGTAGCCTAGGGTATATCTGATCCAGTACTGGCGACTTATCTAACTTAATACTTTTCAAAAGCTCCAGCAAATTCTCTCTCTTAATGTCTATACACTCAAGCATTTCAGTGTGTTGTAAGTCATCCCCACAATTGCTAAGATCCTTTTCATTAGTGACTACTGAAGCAAAGTATTCATTAAGTACCTCCGCTACCTCCTCCAGCTCCATGCACGTGTTTCCACTCTCGTTCTTGATTAGACCTGTTCTCACACAGCTTATCCTCTTGCTCTTCACATACTTGTGGAATGTCTTGGGCTTTTCCTTAATCCAGCTTGCCAAGGCCTTCTCATGGCCCCTTCTAGCTCTCGTAATTTCATTCTTGAGCTCCTTCCTGGCACCCTTGTAATTTTTTACAGCTCTAACAGTACCTAGTTTTTTGAACCTTTCAGAAGCTTTTCTTCTTAACTGGATTTTCAACATCCTTTGTACAGCATGGTTCTTTTACTCTAGCACCCGTTCCCTGCCTCAATGCAGAACACCATGCAAATGTTCCCTGAACATTTGCCACATTTCTGCCGTGCATTTCCCTGAGAACATCTGTTTGCAATTTCCTGCCCAATAGCATCATATTTCCCTTACGCCAATTCAATGTTTTCCCAAATTGTCTGCTTCTATCCCTCTCCAGCGCTAAGGTAAAGGAGATAGAGTTGTGATCACTACCTCAAAAATGTTCTCCCACAGAGAGATCTGACACCTGACCAGGTTCATTTCCCAATACCACATCAAGTACAGCCTCTCCTCTTGTAGGCTTATCTACATTTGCATCAGGGAACATTCCTGAACACCTAACAAACTCCACCCCACCTAACCCCTTGCTCTAAGGAGATGCCAGTGAATATTAGGAAAGTTAAAATCACCCATCACATCAACCCTATTATTACTGCACTGCTCCAGAATCTGCCTTCCTATCTGCTCCTTGATGTCTCTGTTACTGTTGGGGGGGATGTATAAAAACACCCAGTAGAGTTATTGCCTCCTTCCTGTTTCTGACTTCCACCCACAATGACTCAGTTGACAATTCCTCCATGACTTCCTCCTTTTCTGCAGCCCTGATACTATCACTGATTAGCAGTTCCACTCCCCCACCTCTTCTGCCTCCCTCCCTGTCCTTTCTGAAACATCTAAAGCCCAGCACACTCAGCAGCCATTCCTGTCCCTGAGTCATCCAAGTCTCTATGCCACAACATCATAGTTCCACATATTGATCCACGCTCTAAGTTCATCCGCCTTGCTTATGATACTCCTTGCATTAAAATAGACACATCTCAAACCATCTGGCTGAGTGCTTCTTTGCTCTATCATCTGCCTATCCTTCCTCACAAACTCTCTACAAGCTGTCTCTACTTGTGCACATCCTCTGCCTCTTTACTTTGGTTTCCACCCCCACAAATCTAGTTTAAACCCTCTCCAGTAGCATTAGCGACACTTTAAAAATTTAACGCCTTAAATTTATGCAACCAACATGCTGAATCGTCACAATTACCTCAATTTTCAATTCATCATTATAGACCTTTGCTTGTTTCATGATCAGCACTCTATGCTGACGAATCCACTCCCCCAATACACAATCGAGACCTTCATTTTTCACTTTATGCATTATTTTTCATTAACTTCAGTTCATTACGTATGTGAGGGCACTTGTCCGGACTGCCTGTGGCACACAGAGTCCTTAAAGTTCAAATAAATTTTATTATCAGAGTCACCACATACAACCCTGAGATTCTTTTTCCTGGAGGAATACTCAGCAAGTCTGTAGAATAGTAGCTTTACAGGGTCAATGAAAGATCAAGTAGCGTATAGAAGACAAGAAACTGTGCAAATGCAAATATAAATAACCATTAAAAATAACAAGAACATGAAATAACCAGATAAAAGTCCTTAAAGTGAGATCATTGGTTGTGGGAACATCTCAATATATGAGTGTAATTATTCTGTTTTGTTCAAGAGCCTGATGATTGATGGTAGTAACCTGGTGGTGCAAATCCTGAGGCTCTTGTACCTTTTCTGGTGGCAGCGAGAAAAGAGCAAGGTATGGGTGGTGGGGATCTTTGATGATGGACGTTGCTTTCCTACGACAGCGTTTCATGTGCCCAGTGGTTGGGAGGGCTTTATCTGTGCACCAAATCCACCACCTTTTCTAGGATTTTCCTTTCAAAGGCATTGATATTCCCATACCAGGTCGTAATGCAACCACTCAATACACTTTCCCCACCACATCTAGAGAAGGTGGCAAAGTCTTTGATATCATGCCGAATCTCCACAGACTCCCAAGGAGGTAGAGTCGCTGTCGTGTTTTCTTTGCAATTACATTGATATGATGGCTTCAGGACAGGTCCTCTGAAATAGCAACACCAGAGAACTTAAAGTTACTGACCCTCTCCACCTCTGATACTCTGGTTTTCCTTTCCCGAAATATGCATCACCTGGGAACCTTCCCAGTGCCTAATGGAGTTTATCACTTGTGATGTCATGTCAGCAGATTTTGGATTTCAGAGGTTTTTGGATCAACCTGTTTCTGCATTTATACCCATAGCGTCTATCTGTTTAACACTCCCCAGGGTCCTGTCACTAATAGTGCAAGTGGTGCATTACTGGCATCGCACTTCACCGCCTGCCTGTACCACACACACTCCCTTTCCTTAACACTGCTCTGTATTCTGTCATCGGCTTTCCCGTGTACTGTCCCAATGCACGGCTGTGAATAAATAGCATGCAAAACAAAATGTTTCACTGTAAATTGGTACATGAGACAATAAATAAACCAATTTAATGTAATAGTTATATTCCAGCTAGCAATCCTTAGTCCACTTTAAATCCAGTTGTAACCTTAAACAACCTTCTTCACTGGCAACGTTTTGGTGTTATAACAAATTTATTAATCATACCACGTACATCCCTATCTACATATATATAATACAACACTCCCTATGACACACCATTGGCCACGGTCTCTCCACCCGAATGGCCACGGCTCTCCTGACATGCTACCTACCTACCTACCTACTGCCAATCGACCGGAGCCGCAGCTTCTCTCTTCCTATTGGTCAACAATGATGACCATTCGTTGTCCTATTGGCTAGTCAGTCGGCGACGCGGCCCCACCTGCGGGCAGGTTGCTGAAATGCAGCCGTGTGATTGGCAGCCGGGTGCAGCCTTGCCCTGTGATTGGAGGGCGGCGCTGTCCGTCTGGCGGCGACGCTGATCTTGGTATGGGGCCATGGCGTACCTAGGCTTGCTGCAGGAGTACCGGCAGATCCCGGTGGTAACGCGAGCCTACACAACCGCCTGTGTGCTGACTACTGCGGCCGTGGTAAGGATGTGGTTCTGGCGAGTGGGGCTGGCGGGAGAAGTCCTACCTGCGGGACGCAGCGCGAACTTGAAGCAGGTTGGGCAACATGTTCCGAGAGAGGAAAGGTCGATGTTCCTTGTCAGTCCCAGCTGCAGATGAGTAGCCAGGACAACAACAGTGATAGTAGCTTTTTGGGAACTTGCTTTCCTGAAACAGCTTTGACAAGATTGACTTATCGTCTATGCTTCGGCTGCTGAACCCGTTCTGTTAAATGTAGATGATATCCGAACACACTGCGTCGTCTGATTTCTCTGTATAAAGTCTTACCTCAGACCCCCTTTTAAAATTCCTTCTCACTGTAATTCTCTTTTTTTGATACTTTTGCACGGGGAATTCTGGCTATTCTGTCTATGCCCCTCATGATTTTCAGGTTACCCCTTTGTTGTATGTTTAAAGTGAGCAGCTTCAAGTTCCTGGATGTTGAACTCTCTGAGGGTCTAACCTGGTCCCAACATATCGATGCAGCTGTAAAGAAGGCAAGACAGCGGCTGTACTTCATTTGTCATGTCAACAACTACACTCAAAAACTCCTATAGTTGTACCGTGGAGAGCATTCTGACAGGCTGCATCACGGTCTGGTATGGAGGGGCTACTGCACAGGACCAAAAGAAGCTTGTAGAAGGTTGTAAATCTAGTCTGCTCCATCTTGGGTACTGTACTGGCCTACGAAGTACCCAGGACATTTTCAGGGAGCGGTGTCTCAGCAAGGCAGCGTCTATTCAGGAGCTGGCTGCCTGGCTGAACAGATTTTGTTTGTTGCAGGGGCTCACATTAGACCAATGCAGGTTTAAAGGTAAAACTTGCAGAAAATGCAACAAAGTAGGGCAAGTGGTTAAGGCGTTCGTCTAGTTATCTGAAGGTCGCCAGTTCGAGCCTCGGCTGGGGCTGAGTGTGTGTCCTTGAGCAAGGCACTTAACCACACATTGCTCACCGGTGCCAAGCCGCATGGGTCCTAATGCCCTTCCCTTGGACAACATCAGTGGCGCAGAGAGGGGATATTTGCAGCTTGGGCAACTGCCGGTCTTCCATTTATGCCCTAGAAACCTTCCAAGGTGCAAATCCATGGTCTAACAAGACTAACGGAGGCCTACCTACACAAAGAGCATGTCAGGTAGACAAAAATAAATGGACTGCACAGGGAAGAGAAAAAGATTTTAAAAAATCGAGTTGCAGTTTCAAAAAGAACACTAACCTGCATGCTGTTGATGGAAAATCTGATAATGATGAGAGTGACACAGGACTGGGTAGCTTTGAGGTTTACAGTGTGAAAACTAACAAGAGACACTTACACCAGAAGTGAATGGCAAATTAATTAAAATGGACATGGACGCTGACCGGGCTGTTTCAGTCATTCTACAAAATAAGTTTGAACGGCAATTCAAAGATCCTGAACTGAAGCCTGCAGATATCCAACTAAGAACTTATACCGGAGAAAAGATAGCTCCTGTGGGAATGGCATTCCTAACAGTGAAATACAACAGCCACCATTGGGCTTGTACGTGGTAAAAGTCGGAGGGCCTGTGTTGTGGGGCCATGAGTGGCTGAGACAACTACAGCTTGATTGGAGATCCATCCATCATACTCGGCAACGGAAAGTGAACTGAGAACGGCGACGCCGCAGCCATCTTCAAGGATGGCATGGGAAAACTCAGTCGTCTCGAGGGTAAAATAGTGCTAAAGGAAAATGCAACACCTAAGTTTTACAAAGCCTGCCCGATTCTTTATACCATCTATGATAAAGTAGCCAGTGAGCTGGATCACATGGTGGCTAAAGGAGTTCTTTCCAAGGTTGAGTAGAGCCCACGAGCATTGCCAATGGTCCCAGTAGCCAAGAAGAATGGGTGTATCACGATCTGTGGTGATTTTAAGCTCCCCGTCGACCTGGTACTAAAAGCAGATCAGTATCCTCTGCCCAGAATGGAGGATATCTTTTCAAACTTTTCAGTAGGGAAACACTTCAGCTAAGATGATTTAGCTGAGGCCTACCTACAGATGGAGATGGAAGAAGAGTCGAAGGTGTTTCTCAACAAAAATACTTTATTGTTATAATCGGCTTATTTTTGGAGTGGCGTCGGCACTTGCAATCTGGGAGTAAGCTGCAGACCAAGAATGGTGAGGCTTCCCGGACACTCAGTGTTACCTGGATGACATCGCTGTGAGGATCTCCAAAATTTCAAGACAGGTGTTAAAAATATTTTAAGATTATGGGCTCAGAGTATGATACAACAAATATGAATTCTTTAAACCAAGCATCTCTTACTGTATTCACACTACAGGTGGCCCCCGTTTTTCGAACGCTCGCTTTACGACAGCCCATTGTTACGAAAGACCTACATTAGTACCTGTTTTCGCTAACCAAAGAGGATTTTCGCTTTTACGAAAAGAAAGATGCCCGCTTTCCTGACGAAGGGTCTCGGCCCGAAACGTCGACAGCGCTTCTCCCTATAGATGCTGCCTGGCCTGATATGTTCCACCGGCATTTTGTGTGTGTTGTTGCCCGCTTTGTATGTGTGTTTACCCCGAGAAAGACTACAATGACCATGAAGCCTTGTGCAGGCAGTTGTTTGCTTACGCGTGTACATGCCGATTATTTATTTTTCTCCAAATCGATTTTGGCTTGCTGTCTTCCCGAGTTTGATAAGTGAAACTACACCGTACATACAATATTTCTACTTTATATAGGCTGTGTATTTATCGTATCATTCCTGCTTTTACTATATGTTCGTGTTATTTTAGGTTTTATGTGTTATTTGGTATGATTTGGTAGGTTATTTTTTGGGTCTGGGAACGCTCAAAAATTTTTCCCATATAAATTAATGGTAATTGCTTCTTCGCTTTATGACATTTCGGCTTACAAACGGTTTCATAGGAACGCTGTACCTTCAGATAGCAGGGGAAACCTGTATTGATGCACAAAGATTACAGAAATATGTTGAGAAAATGCTGGATGCCCCAAGGCCAAAGGATGTATCACAGTTGCAGTCCTTTTTAGGATTTGTCAATGACTATGATGGGTTCCTGCTTAAACCTGGGTACTATGCTCCACCATTACTTGGGAAGTACCGTCGGCCCTCCTTATCCGCGGATTCCGCATGCGTGGATTCAACCAACTGCGGATTGGGAAAACCCGGAAGTTCTCTCTCCAGCACTCATTGTTTGAGCATGTCCAGACTTTTTTCTTGTCATTATTCCCTAACCAATACAGTGTAACAACTATTTATATAGCATTGACATTGTATTAGTAATCTAGAAATGCCTTAAAAGTACAGGCAGTCCCCGGGTTATGAATGAGTTCTGTTCCAGAGTCCATCTTTAAGTCAGGTTTGAAGTCGGAACAGGTACATCTGGTATTTTTAGTGTCAGTTAGTCAAATGTTTTCCTTAGTATATAGTACATATTTTACCTTCCTATGCATATAAAACACTTAAGAAACATATGTATTTCAATAATTAAACCACTACGTTGCTGAGTAATAATTGTAGCTTTCATTGGGGCAGTGCCTTTCACGTGCTCCATTAAAATTGTTCTGATCGTTGACCGACTGTAGCCTAACACTTTTCCAATGACCGATGGTGTTTCACCTCTTTGCGATCGCTCTATTACTTCCACCTTATTTTCAATCGTGATCGTGATTATTTTCATGAACAGAAACACTGCAGATTCAGAGCTGGCCGCCGGGTCCTAATGTCCATCACGCTGAGACATGTTAAATAAAGTCCGGGATTCCGCTGGGTCCTAAAGTCCACCGCACTGAGACAGGTTAAATAAGGGACTTGAGCATCCAGGTTTTTTGGTATCCGTGGGGGGTCTCGGAACCAGTCCCCTGCGGATAAGGAGGGCCGACGGTAATGGCAATGTGTAAAGCAGTGTGATGTGACTTTCGAAAAGGTAAAAGACATGGTGACATCAGACACGTACTCACACATTATGGTCCACATCATCCAGTGAAGTAAACACAAAGTACACTGCAGATGCTGTGGTCAAATCAACACGTACAAACAAGCTGGATGAACTCAGCACGTCGGGCAGCATCCGTTGAAAGAAGCAGTCAACGTTTTGGGTTGAAACCCTTTGTCAGGACTAAAGAAGGAGGGGGCAGGGGCCCTATAAAGAAGACGGGGGAAGGTGGAAAACCAATCAGGAAAAATCAAGGGGTGGGGGGAGGGGATAGGCAGGAGAGGTGAAGAAGGAATCTAAGGGGAAAGCACTATGGGTAGTAGAAGAAGGCAGAGTCATGTACGTCTTGGTTGTACGTCTTGATTTATCCAGTGAAGCTTGCCTGCAACGCTTCGCCTCATGGTATCGATACAGTCATGTCACGAGTGATGGAAGTGAATGCCACTTAGTTCGTGACACTTCTCACGCTTTGCATTTTTTCAATGATTTTAAGTTCCCTGGCCCCCACCGCCTTATTTTCACCATGGACGTCCAGTCCCTATATACCTCCATCCCCCACCAGGAAGGTCTCAAAGCTCTCCGCTTCTTTTTGGATTCCAGACCCAACCAGTTCCCCTCTACCACCACTCTCCTCCATCTAGCGGAATTAGTTCTTACTCTCAATAATTTCTCCTTTGGCTCCTCCCACTTCCTCCAAACCAAAGGTGTAGCCATGGGCACCCGCATGGCCTGCCTTTTTGTTGGCTTTGTGGAACAGTCCATGTTCCAAGTCTATATGGGTATCCATCCCCCACTTTTCCTTCGCTACATCGATGACTGCATTGGCGCTGCCTCCTGCACGCATGCTGAGCTCGTTGACTTCATTAACTTTGCCTCCAGCTTTCAGCCTTCCCTCAAGTTTACCTGGTCTATTTCTGACACCTCCTCCCCTTTCTTGTTCTTTCTGTCTCAATCTCTGGAGATGGCTTATCTACTGATATCTACTATAAGCCTACAGACTCTCACAGCTACCTGGACTATTCCTCTTCCCACCCTGTCTCTTGTAAAAATGCTATCCCCTTCTTGCAATTCCTCCGTCTCCACCGCATCTGCTCTCAGGATGAGGCTTTTCATTCCAGGACGAAGGAGATGTCTTCCTTTTTTAAACAAAGGGGCTTCTCTTCCTCCATCATCATCAACTCTGCTGTCAAACGCATCTCTCCCATTTCCAGCACATCTGCCCTCACCCCATCCACCCACCACCCCACTCGGGTTCCCCTTGTCCTCACCTACCACCCCACCAGCCTCCGGGTCCAACGTATAATTCTCCGTAACTTCTGCCACCTCCAATGCGGTCCCACCACCAAGCACATTTTTCCCTCCCCCTCCTTTCTGCTTTCTGCAGGGATTGCTCCCTATGTGACTTCCTTGTCCACTTGTCCCCCCCATCCCTTCCCACCGATCTCCCTCCTGGCACTTATCCTTGTAAGCGGAGCAAGTGCCACACCTGCCCTTACACATCCTCCCTCACCACCATTCAGGGCCCCAGACAGTCCTTCCAGGTGAGGCGACACTTCACCTGTGAGTTGGCTGGTGTGGTATACTGCGTCCAGTGCTCCCGGTGCGGCCTTTTATATACTGGTGAGACCCGATGCAGACTGGGAGACCGTTTCGCTGAACACCTACGCTCGGTCCGCCAGAGAAAGCAGGATCTCCCAGTGGCCACACATTTTAATTCCACGTCCCATTCCCATTCTGATATGTCTAACCATGGCCTCCTCTACTGTCAAGATGAAGCCACACTCAGGTTGGAGGAACAACTCCTTATATACTGGCTGGGTAGCCTCCAACCTGATGGCATGAACATTGACTTCTCTAACTTCCGTTAATGCCCCTCCTCCCCTTCTTACCCCATCCTTTATTTATTTATTTATCCTCCTCTCTCCCCCCCCCCCCCACTTTTTTCTCTCTTTCTCTGCTCCTCTCACAATCACTCCTTGCCTGTTCTCCATCTCCCACTGGTGCTCCCCTACCCCTTTCTTTCTCCCTGGGCCTCCCGTCCCATGATCCTTTCCCTTCTCCAGCTGTGTATCCCTTTTGCCGATCACCTTTCCAGCTCTCAGCTTCACCCCACCCCCTCCTGTCTTCTCCTATCATTTCACATTTCTCCCTCCCCCTCTTACTTTCAGATCTCTTACTATCTTTCCTTTCAGTTAGTCCTGACGAAGGGTCTCAGCCCGAAACGTCGACAGTGCTTCTCCCTGTAGATGCTGCCTGGCCTGCTGTGTTCCACCGGCATTTTGTGTGTGTTGTCATCTGCAGATTTCCTCGTGTTTGTGCCTCTTAGCCTTTGTTTCACATTCCCTTATCCTTACAGAGAAATATTGCACTCAGGTTGATAGAGAGGCCTTGAGTCTAGCTTGGGGTGCAAATCGTTTCAACCAGAACTTGTCTGGGGGAGAGTTTGCCCTGATTACTGATCATCAACCACTGGTGTCCATTTTCAATCCTCTGAATGTTCCACTAACAGCAGCAGCATGAATGCAGAGATGCGTTCTCTTTCTTGGGAGGATGCAGTTATAAGATTGAATTCAAGAGGACAACTAATGATGAAAATGCTGAAGAATTGTCCTGTTTACTCTTGGAAATGGAAATACCTGAAAAATTTACAAAAGAGTAAATTTACTAATGAAAATCGATGGTCTCCCTATTTTATAGAGATGATCCAAAAGGAAACAGGAAAGACCTCACACTGTCTCAGGTCGTCATGACAACACAAAGTGTCTGGAATGTGCAGCAGAAATCCCAGTTTCCCCCGTTTTTACCAGTGCCAGGATGAACATGACCTTGACAGGGGTTGCTTTATTTATAGATTGAGAGTTGTTGTACCATCCAGGCTGAGAACTGAAGTGTTGGAGGGACTACCTGCTGCTCATCTAGGCGTGGTCAAATGAAAGCATTGACCTGAAGCTTTATCTGGTGGCCTGGGACAGATCAACAGATCGAGCACTGCTCGGGATGCCAACACTTCCAGAAGATGAGAAGAGCAGTGCCTCTCCGTCCCTGGGAATGGCCTGCTTCGCTCTGGCAGAGCACTTGTGTGGATTTTGCTGGACCATTCATTGGCACAAGTTTCGTGGTAACAGTCGATGCAGCTACAAAGTGACCAGGACAGCCTCGCATACTGCTGACGTGTAGAGAAGCCTCCTCCCAAGAACTGGTGTTCCGGAACACTCGGTCAGTGACGATGGACCACAGTTTGTTTGAGAACATTGTCAGCCAATGGAATAAGATATATACACCTGCACGGTAACAAGTGGCTAACTGGAAAGGTTTGTCTGGAGTCTAAAGAATGAACAGCAAGTGATTACACTACACGGCCATTGAATCAGAAACTCGCCAGTTTCCTCCTGGCATGTCACAACGTCACACGCTCCACAGCTCGCCAGCTGTGCTGAGCCTGGGTCGTCCCTCGTGCCCGCACTTGGACCTCCTCAAATCCAATGTCAGGAGTACGCAGGGCAAACAGCTGAGACAAATTGAGGGATCCTCAAACAAGGAGGTTGGATGTTTCACTCCTGGACAAGCAGTCCTGGTGAAGGATTAGAGAGGTGATCAAAAGTGGGTACTTAGACAGAACTGGAGAACCTCTCCTACTCAGTGGAGATTGTAACTCATGTCATCTGGAGATGACACATTGATCGGTTGAGGAGAGAGGGGTTCAGAGCTCTCGGAAACACTTCCTGCAGTCCCAGAGTACAACCACCATGGAGGAGGCCGCAGAGCCTGAGATTATTTCATAGCCATAAGTCTGCAAGTCTCACCTGCCAAGCAGAATGACCCCCACCCCGCTCCCCATCAGGAAAAAAGTTGTCCCACAAGAGTAAGAAATCCTCCACAGCGATTTAAATTTTTAGGCCTGAATGGGACCTTTTAAAATTTTACTATGCTGTGAATATCTGTTTTGTAGTTGTATGATAGTGTACTGTATATACCGATATACAAATAAGCTGAGATGCATTCTGTGTTGAGTTGGAGTTTGTCGCTAAGCAGAGAGACTGCATGGTAGTCTGGTGGTTTGCCCAACACTTCACGGTCCTGAGTTCAATTCCTGCCGTTGCCTGTAAGGAGTTTGTACGTTTCCCCGTGTGGGTTTCCTCCCACTGTCCAAAGATATATCAGTTGGTAGGTTCATTGGATATTGTAAATTGGAGTCTCAAGATGGCGCTCATGGAGTAAACCGCTTCTAGGCTTTGCTCCAAACCTTTTACGTCTTTTTAACCTACAAACACCCCTTAAGGGATCTTCTTATACTTATTCTAAAGGGGTCTAAATATACAGAATTTTTCTTTTTAACTATTTGAATTATTCTTAACTTGCTGAAATGTCGAGAGCAAAAGAATCGAAACAGACGAAAGAACCGATAACTTTAGAAACAATTGTGAAGCTTATAGAAGACAAATTTGAAGAACTGGAGAGAAAAATAACCGTAAAGTTTTTTCGGTTTGATGAACGTTTGAAATTAGTTGAAGAAAGGCTCCAGACCCTTTCATTGGAATCACAAAAACAACAAGCAAGTATTTTGGCTCTTGAAGAAGCCGCTCGTAAGAAAGATCGTATAATCGAAAAAATACAAGAAGAGCAAACTTCGACGTCTCAACAGATGGATCGCTATAAAGTTAAAATTACTGATTTGGAAAATCGCTCTCGAAGACAAAATCTTCGGCTAATTGGGATTCCGGAAAAATTTGAAAGCGGTGATCTTACCGTTTTCTTCTCTAAATTTCTAATGGATGTCCTGCGTTCAGAGGTACTGGATATTCCCCCGGTAATCGATCAGGCGCACCGTGTTTCCCGGTTTCGGTCTGATTCAAGTTTGAAACCACGACACGTAATTCTCTGGATCCATTATCCCCATATCAAAGAACATTTGATTCGGGCAGCTCGGAAAAAGGGTATGATATGCCATCAAGGATTCAAGTTTCGCATTTTGGAAGATTATAGCCCTAAGGTTTTAAGGGCTAGGCTGGCTTTTAGATCAGTTATGTCGAAATTTCACCAGAAAGGCTACAAGCAAGCACTGTTATTTCCAGCACATTTGAGAGTTACTCTTCAGTACGGAACTTTTCGGCTGTTTAAATCGCCAGCAGATGCTCAAGGTTTCCTGGAACAATGACATTCTATCGGGCTGACCAATGTAATCTAGCTTATAGATTTGGATCTGTTATAGATTGACGTTTGGGTTTTTTTTGGGGTATGGTTTACATGTATTTCTTATATACGGTTAAAGTTTTTTTTTGCTGGGTTTATTTTGACTTTAATATTTTTTCATATTATTAATCTATTAGCGTTGAAAATAACTTATTAGGGTTTCTTTTTCCTTTTTGCTTTCCTTTTTTAAATCGATATACGCTCTCTTTTATACTTTTAACATTTAAATATTAAGATTTGAAAAAAAATAAAATGACGTTTCTTCTTCCCGACAGACTTTAGTGTTTGGAGCGTCATAACTGTTTTGATGTGTTTGAAAGTTTTAAACTTTCATTTATTGTTTTAATTCTTTGTTTAACCCTTTTGTTTATATACATTTATAACACTAATTTTATATTTTAACTTTTGTTATATCAACCCTTTTTTATAATGTGGGTTGTTTGTATTTTTTTTAACTTTGTTACGTTTGAGTTGCCGTCTTGAGACAAGGGGGTAATTTTAGTATTAGATTGCTTGCTTGCCTCTTTTTGGCTTTTTTCCTGGGGTTTTGAGGGTGGTGGGAGGGGGATTTTTCTTTTTTCTCTTTTTTTCGCTTGCTTTTTGCTTAGTTTTATTTCATGGGCTTATATGAAACTACAAAAATGGCTGCAGTGCTGTGACTTCCGGTTTCCCTTTGAACTTACTTCCTTCTTCCGGGTTCATGAGTTCACTTTTCTTTCAAACTTATGTGTCAACTGTAATATATATTGTCAATATGGATAAGACTATTAACTTTGTTTCTTGGAATACTAATGGTTTAAATCATCCGATCAAATGGAAAAAAACATTCAAAGTATTCCATAGAATGAATGCTAATGTTATTTTTGTACAAGAGACTCATGTAAGGAAGGTGGATAGTCAGCGGTTGTTTAGGTTTTGGAAGGGCCAACAGTATCACTCAAATTCGCAAGCCAAAGTGAGAGGTGTTTCTATTTTTATAGACTCATCAACTGCTTTTATACATCATGAAACAATTTCAGATCCGCAAGGTAGATTTTTGCTTATTACTGGCTTACTTTTTAATCAAAAAGTTGTTTTAGTTAATGTTTATGCTCCAAATACTGATTGTCCTGAATTTTTTAAATGCTTATTTACATCCTTTCCCAATCTGAATCAATATAGATTGATAATGGGCAGGGATTTTAATTGTTGTCTAAACCCTTTGATAGATAGATCCAAGCCCACTCAAACTCTTCCGAATAAATCGGCTTCTCTTATTAATTCTTTTATGATTGATTCAGCTATTTGTGAAATTTGGCATTTTTTACACCCTAATGACAAAGAGTTTTCATACTTTTCCCATGTGTATCATAATTACTCAAGAATTGATTACTTTTTCATTGATCAGCATTTACTCACAGATGTTATGGATTGTAAATATGACTCTATTACTATATCTGATCACGCACCTTTGAAGTTATCTATTAAGATGACGGATTCATATATTAATACTAAAGGTTGGAGGTTTAATCCTGTTTTACTGCAGGACTCTGACTTTGTCAACTTTATTAAACAGCAAATTGATTTGTTTTTCTCAACAAATTCTACAGCAGAGATCTCTAGTGGAATTTTGTGGGATACTTTTAAGGCATACATTCGTGGACAGATTATTTCATATTCTGCTGGAGTTAGGAAACGAACTAATTCTAAAATATTAACATTAGTTGATAAAATTAAGGCAATTGACAAGATCTACTCATTGACCCCTAGCAAAGAACTTTATAAAGAAAGAGTGGAACTTCAAATGGAGCATAGTTTACTATTATCCTCCTCGATTGAAAGTCAGTTAATTAAATCGAAAGCTCAATTCTATACATATGGAGATAAGTCTGGTAAATTACTAGCTAACCAATTGAAAATTGCTTCGGATAAGCGACAGGTTACTAGGATTCACAAACAAGATGGTACTCTGACGATTGATCATAAAGAGATAAATAAAGCCTTTCAAGATTTTTATAATTCCTTATATCAATCAGAATGTACTAAGGACTCTTCTATAATGAATGAATTTTTAAGGAAATTGAATATTCCAAAAGTAACTGTTGAGGATAGTGTATTTTTGGATACACCTATTACGGAGTCTGAAATAGAAAAGGCTATTTTTTCAATGAATTCGGGTAAAGCTTCGGGTCCAGATGGTTTTTCTGCAGAATTTTTTAAATCCTTTTCTTCCATACTTTCTCCTTGGCTTTGTAAAATTTTTAAAGATGCATTAAGTATAGGCAAACTACCACAATCTTTTTATGAAGCTTCTATTTCTTTAATTCTTAAAAAAGATAAAGACCCTACTGAATGTGCATCCTATCGGCCTATATCTTTGCTGAATACGGATTTTAAGATTTTTAGTAAAATTTTGGCTATTAGATTAGAAAATATATTGCCTCAGATTATTTCTGAGGATCAGACTGGATTTATTAAAAATCGCTATTCATCTTTTAACATTAGAAAATTAATTAATATTATTTATACCTCTTCATTTAAAATACCAGAATGTGTCATCTCTTTAGATGCCGAAAAAGCATTTGATAGAGTCGAATGGTCATATTTATTTAATACATTGCAACATTTTAATTTTAGTTCAAAATTTATATCATGGATTAAATTAATATATCATAAACCTTTAGCTTCGGTCTTTACCAATAATCAAAGATCCCCTTTTTTTCAATTATTTCGGGGTACAAGGCAAGGTTGTCCTTTAAGTCCTTTATTATTTGACATTGCTTTAGAACCCTTGGCTATAGCCATTCGTGAATCACCCAATATTTTAGGTATTACCCGTGGGGAGATGACGTATAAGGTATCATTATATGCGGATGACTTGTTATTATATATATCTGACCCTGAAAGATCTATTCCTGCTATTTCTTCTTTGCTTGCTCAATTTAGTAATTTTTCTGGTTACAAATTGAATTTTAATAAGAGTGAACTATTTCCATTAAATATGCATGTTTCAATTTATAATCATGTACCATATAGAATTGTTACAGATTATTTTACTTATTTAGGTATTAAAATTACTAAAAAACATAAAGATTTATTTAAAACTAATTTTTTACCTTTAGTAGATCAAATTAAGCAACTTGCTAATAGGTGGTCTCCATTATCTTTGTCTTTGGTAGGCAGAGTTAATGCCATTAAGATGATGATACTACCTAAATTTCTATATTTATTTCAAGCATTACCAATTTTTATTCCTAAATCTTTTTTTGATATGGTTGACTCTAAAATATCTTTGTATTTGTGGCAGAACAAAAATCCTAGACTAGACAAAAAATATTTACAGAAGCCTAAGAAGGAGGGCGGCTTGGCTCTACCAAACTTAAGATTTTACTATTGGGCAGTTAATATACGGTATTTGATATTTTGGACACAAGAATCGACGACAGTTGCTGGCCCACAATGGGTAAATTTGGAATGTAAATCTGTGCAAGATTTCTCATTGATCTCAATCTTAGGATCTTCACTTCCTTTTTCGTTACTCAAAATGAATAAACAGATAACTAATCCCATAGTCAAGTATACATTACGAATCTGGTTTCAAATTCGTAAATTTTTTGGCTTGAGTAAGTTTATGCTGTCAAGTCCTATAATATCTAACTACTTCTTCCGACCATCATCTATAGACCAAGCTTTTCTCTTATGGAAAACAAAAGGTATAACATGTTTTCGTGATCTGTTTTTGGATGATAACATTATGTCCTTTGAACAGCTATCTAATAAATATAATTTATCTAAAACCCATTTTTTTAGATATTTGCAAGTTAGAAATTTTCTGTATAATGAATTAAAGTCTTTTTCGAAAGAATGTCCATTGGACATTACAGAAAGAATTTTAGCTCTCAATCCTTGTCAAAAGGGTTTAGTAGCTATCATTTACAATATGATTATGAATGTACAGCCAGATGTATCAGAAAAAATTAAGAAGGAATGGCAGGAAGAATTGCATTGTCCTATATCTACTGAGCAATGGGAAAAATTTTTATCATTGGTAAACTCATCCTCTATCTGTGCTAAACATGCTCTAATACAATTTAAGGTTGTACATAGAGCTCACATGTCTAAAGATAAACTTGCTCGATTTTATTCTTATGTTAATTCAACCTGTGATAGATGTCATTCTGATGTTGCTTCATTGACTCATATGTTTTGGTCTTGTCCTTGTTTACAAAACTATTGGAAAGATATTTTTAATATTATTTCAAGAGTTTTAAATATTAATTTCCAACCACATCCTTTTACCGCAATTTTTGGTCTACCAATGATAGATAATAAGCGTTTATCCGCTTCATCCCAACGAATGATTGCATTTGTTACATTAATGGCTAGAAGTTCTATTTTACTGAATTGGAAAGAAATTAACCCTCCAACTGTATTTCAGTGGTTTTCTCAAACTATTTCCTGTTTGAGTTTAGAAAAAATTAGAAGTGTGGTTTTTGATTCTTCAGTTAAATTTGAGGAAACTTGGAGACCATTTATTCAACATTTTCATATGAATTAAATGGTCTGATCCTGAACCTTATTGTTACTATCCTGAATTGTGTGGATGGAGGTTCGGAGTTATCGGCACTACTGTATGTATCTAACATTATGCAATTGCCCATGTTGGTTAGTTTTTTTTAATTAGTTTTTTTTTAAGTTCTCTTAGTTTTTTTTGGGTTTTTTTTTCTTTTTTCTCTTTTTCTTAATTCCTTTACATTAATACTATGAGTTTGGGAGACTTCATATATTGATTAATACATATCTGATTGTTTATTTAAACTATTAATTGTGTACTCTCAAATGTTTTGTACTCATATTTCACTTATGTTTTTCTTAAAATTAATAAAAAGATTTGAAAAGAAAGAAAGGATATTGTAAATTATCCTGTGATTAAGCTAGGATTAAATCAGAGGATTACAAGGTGGTGTGACTTGAAGGGCCTATTCCACTGTGTATCTCATTAAAATTAAAAATGTACAGTTAATATTTGAATAATATTGTAACTATATAGTTTGATTAAGCATTCACTATTTGTTTACATACTTATTAAGGGTTATATGTGAAAGTAAGTAAATGGCATACTCATGATGCCACCATGTCACACGTGAACACCACTAAAGTAATATGAAGTACACACATGATCCTCTGCTTCCATGTTTTCTGTTTGATTAACTTTGGAGTTAGAAACGTAACTCCTCTGGCCGCCTTCACTCCAGGTAATCCAGATCTAGCCTATCCAATTTCTCCCGGTAAATGATGTCCCCCAATCCAGAAAGGATCTTGGTGAACATCCAATGCATTCCATTCCTCCTTACACCATCACATTGTGGCAAGCAAACAGCTATATAACGGCCAGGTCGTTGGGAGCAGAATTGGGCCATTTGGCCTATCGAGTCTGCTCGAGAACCTATCAATCTCTGCCTTAATACACCTAACAACCTGGCCTCCACTGCTGCCTGTGGTAACAAATTCCACAAATTCACCACCCTCTGGCTAAAGAAATTTCTCCGCATCTCTGTTACAAATGGACACCCTTCTGTTCTGAGGCTGTGTCCTCTTGTCCTAGATTCCCCCATCATGGGAAACATCCTTTCCACATCTACTCTGTCTAGGCCTTTCAACATTCAAAAGTTTTCAATGAGATTCCCCCCTCATCCTCCTGAATTCCAGTGAGTACAAACCCAGGGCTATTAAACGTTCCTTGATGATGACCGTTTCATTCCTGGAATCATCCTTGTAAACCTTCTCTGAACCCTCTCCAATACCAGCACATCTTTTCTTGTATGAGGGGCCCAAAACTGTTCACAATACTCAAGGTGAGGCCTCACCAGTGACTTATAAAGCCTCAGCATCACATCCCGGCTCTTGTATTCAAGACTTCCTGAACTGAATGCTAGCATTGCATTTGCCTTCCTCACCACTGACTCTACCTGCAAGTTAACCTCCTGCACAAGGACTTGCCTGTGTCTCAGATTTTTGGATTTTCTCCCCATTTAGAAATAGTCTGCACATTTATTTCTACTAGCAAAGAGCATGACCATGCATTTTCCAACATTGTATTTCATTTGCCACTTTCTTGCCCATTCTCCTAATCTGTCTAAGTCCTCCTGCAGCCTACCCATTTCCTCAACACTACCTGCCCCTCCACCAATCTTCGTATCATTTGCAAACTTGGCAACACAGCCATCTATTCCATCATCTAAATCATTGATATGTAGCATAAAAAGTCCCCTGCGGAGCATCAGTAGTCACTGGCAGCCAATCAGACAAGAATTCTTTTATTCCCACTCGCTGCCTCCTGCCAATCAGCTAATTCCCTAAAACTATGTTAGTAACATTCCTGTCACAATAATGAGCTCTTGGTAAGCAGTGTTACGTGTCGCACTTTGTCAAAGGCCTTCTGAAAGTCCAAATACAGTCGGCCCTCCTTATCCGCGGGCGATTGGTTCCGGCACCCCTCGCGGATGCTCAAGTCCCTTATTTAACCTGTCTCAGTGCGGTGATCCCGGCGGAACCCCGGACCTTATTTAACCTGTCTCAGTGCGGTGGTCCCGGCGGAACCCCGGAACTTATTTAACCTGTCTCAGTGCGGTGGTCCCAGGGGAACTCGGGACCTTATTTAACCTGTCTCAGTGCGGTGGTCCCAGGGGAACCCCGGACCTTATTTAACCTGTCTCAGTGCGGTGATCCCAGGGGAACCCCGGACCTTATTTAACCTGTCTCAGTGCGGTGGTCCCAGGGGAACCCCGGACCTTATTTAACCTGTCTCAGTGCGGTGGTCCCAGGGGAACCCCGGACCTTATTTAACATGTCTCAGTGCGGTGGTCCCAGGGGAACCCCGGACCTTATTTAACCTGTCTCAGTGCGGTGGTCCCAGCGGAACCTCGGACCTTATTTAACCTGTCTCAGTGCAGTGGACCCGGCGGAACCCTGGACCTTATTTAACCTGTCTCAGTGCGGTGGTCCCGGCGGAACCCCGGACCTTATTTAACCTGTCTCAGTGCGGTGGTCCCAGGGGAACCCCGGACCTTATTAAACCTGTCTCAGTGCGGTGATCCCGGCGGAACCCCGGACCTTATTTAACCTGTCTCAGTGCGGTGGTCCCAGCGGAACCCCGGACCTTATTTAACCTGTCTCAGTGCGGTGGTCCCAGCGGAACCCCGGACCTTATTTAAATTGTCTCAGTGCGGTGGACCCGGCAGAACCCCGGACCTTATTTAACCTGTCTCAGTTCGGTGGTCCCAGGGGAACACGGGACCTTATTTAACCTGACTCAGTGCGGTGGTCCCGGCGGAACCCCGGACCTTATTTAACCTGTCTCCGTGCGGTGGACCCGGCGGAACCCCGGACCTTATTTAACCTGTCTCAGTGCGGTGGTCCCAGCGGAACCCCGGACCTTATTTAACCTGTCTCAGTGCGGTGGTCCCAGGGGAACCCCGGACCTTATTTAACCTGTCTCAGTGCAGTGGTCCTAGGGGAACCCCGGACCTTATTTAACCTGTCTCAGTGCGGTGGTCCCAGGGGAACCCCAGACCTTATTTAACCTGTCTCAGTGCGGTGGTCCCAGCGGAACCCCGGACCTTATTTAACCTGTCTCAGTGCGGTGGTCCCGGCGGAACCCCGGACCTTATTTAACCTGTCTCAGTGCGGTTGTCCCGGCGGAACCCCGGACCTTATTTAACCTGTCTCAGTGAGGTAATCCCGGCGGAACCCCGGACCTTATTTAACCTGTCTCAGTGCGGTGGTCCCGGCGGAACCCCGGACCTTATTTAACCTGTCTCCGTGCGGTGGTCCCGGCAGAACCCCGGACCTTATTTAACCTGTCTCAGTGCGGTGGTCCCGGCGGAACCCCGGACCTTATTTAACCTGTCTCAGTGCGGTGGTCCCGGCGGAACCCCGGACCTTATTTAACCTGTCTCAGTGCGGTGGTCCCAGGGGAACCCCGGACCTTATTTAACCTGTCTCAGTGCGGTGGTCCCAGGGGAACCACGGACATTATTTAACCTGTCTCAGTGCGGTGGTCCCAGGGGAACCCCGGACCTTATTTAACCTGTCTCAGTGCGGTGGTCCCGGCGGAACCCCGGACCTTATTTAACCTGTCTCAGTGCGGTGGTCCCGGCGGAACCCCGGACCTTATTTAACCTGTCTCAGTGCGGTGGTCCCAGGGCAACCCCGGACCTTATTTAACCTGTCTCAGTGCGGTGGTCCCGGCGGAACCCCGGACCTTATTTAACCTGTCTCAGTGCGGTGGTCCCAGGGGAACCCCGGACCTTATTTAACCTGTCTCAGTGCGGTGGTCCCAGGGGAACCCCGGACCTTATTTAACCTGTCTCAGTGCGGTGGTCCCGGCGGAACCCCGGACCTTATTTAACCTGTCTCATTGCGGTGGTCCCGGCGGAACCCCGGACCTTATTTAACCTGTCTCCGTGCGGTGGTCCCGGCGGAACCCCGGACCTTATTTAACCTGTCTCCGTGCGGTGGTCCCGGCGGAACCCCGGACCTTATTTAACCTGTCTCAGTGCGGTGGTCCCGGCGGAACCCCGGACCTTATTTAACCTGTCTCCGTGCGGTGGTCCCGGCGGAACCCCGGACCTTATTTAACCTGTCTCCGTGCGGTGGTCCCGGCGGAACCCCGGACCTTATTTAACCTGTCTCATTGCGGTGGTCCCGGCGGAACCCCGGACCTTATTTAACCTATCTCAGTGCGGTGGTCCCAGGGAACCCCGGACCTTATTTAACCTGTCTCAGTGCGGTGGACCCAGGGGAACCCCGGACCTTATTTAACCTGTCTCAGTGCGGTGGTCCCAGGGGAACCCCGGACCTTATTTAACCTGTCTCAGTGCGGTGGTCCCGGCGGAACCCCGGACCTTATTTAACCTGTCTCATTGCGGTGGTCCCGGCGGAACCCCGGACCTTATTTAACCTATCTCAGTGCGGTGGTCCCAGGGGAACCCCGGACCTTATTTAACCTGTCTCAGTGAGGTAATCCCGGCGGAACCCCGGACCTTATTTAACCTGTCTCAGTGCGGTGGTCCCAGGGGAACCCCGGACCTTATTTAACCTGTCTCAGTGCGGTGGTCCCGGCAGAACCCCGGACCTTATTTAACCTGTCTCAGTGCGGTGGTCCCAGGGGAACTCGGGACCTTATTTAACCTGTCTCAGTGCGGTGATCCCGGCAGAGCCCCGGACCTTATTTAACCTGTCTCAGTGCGGTGGTCCCAGGGGAACCCCGGACCTTATTTAACCTGTCTCAGTGCGGTGGTCCCAGGGGAACCCCGGACCTTATTTAACCTGTCTCAGTCCGGTGGTCCCGGCGGAACCCCGGACCTTATTTAACCTGTCTCAGTCCGGTGGTCCCGGCGGAACCCCGGACCTTATTTAACCTGTCTCAGTGCGGTGGTCCCGGCGGAACCCCGGACCTTATTTAACCTGTCTCAGTGCGGCGGACCCTGCGGAACCCCGGACCTTATTTAACCTGTCTCAGTGCGGTGGTCCCGGCGGAACCCCGGACCTTATTTAACCTGTCTCAGTGCGGTGGTCCCGGCGGAACCCCGGACCTTATTTAACCTGTCTCAGTGCGGTGGTCCCGGCGGAACCCCGGACCTTATTTAACCTGTCTCAGTGCGGTGGTCCCGGCGGAACCCCGGACCTTATTTAACCTGTCTCAGTGCGGTGGTCCCGGCGGAACCCCGGACCTTATTTAACCTATCTCAGTGCGGTGGTCCCAGGGGAACCCCGGACCTTATTTAACCTGTCTCAGTGAGGTAATCCCGGCGGAACCCCGGACCTTATTTAACCTGTCTCAGTGCGGTGGTCCCAGGGGAACCCCGGACCTTATTTAACCTGTCTCAGTGCGGTGGTCCCGGCAGAACCCCGGACCTTATTTAACCTGTCTCAGTGCGGTGGTCCCAGGGGAACTCGGGACCTTATTTAACCTGTCTCAGTGCGGTGATCCCGGCAGAGCCCCGGACCTTATTTAACCTGTCTCAGTGCGGTGGTCCCAGGGGAACCCCGGACCTTATTTAACCTGTCTCAGTGCGGTGGTCCCAGGGGAACCCCGGACCTTATTTAACCTGTCTCAGTCCGGTGGTCCCGGCGGAACCCCGGACCTTATTTAACCTGTCTCAGTCCGGTGGTCCCGGCGGAACCCCGGACCTTATTTAACCTGTCTCAGTGCGGTGGTCCCGGCGGAACCCCGGACCTTATTTAACCTGTCTCAGTGCGGCGGACCCTGCGGAACCCCGGACCTTATTTAACCTGTCTCAGTGCGGTGGTCCCGGCGGAACCCCGGACCTTATTTAACCTGTCTCAGTGCGGTGGTCCCGGCGGAACCCCGGACCTTATTTAACCTGTCTCAGTGCGGTGGTCCCGGCGGAACCCCGGACCTTATTTAACCTGCCTCAGTGCGGTGGACCCAGGGGAACCCCGGACCTTATTTAACCTGTCTCAGTGCGGTGGTCCCAGCGGAACCCCGGACCTTATTTAACCTGTCTCAGTGCGGTGGTCCCGGCGGAACCCCGGACCTTATTTAACCTGTCTCAGTGCGGTGGACCCAGGGGAACCCCGGACCTTATTTAACCTGTCTCAGTGCGGTGGACCCAGGGGAACCCTGGACCTTATTTAACCTGTCTCAGTGCGGTGGTCCCAGCGGAACCCCGGACCTTATTTAACCTGTCTCAGTGCGGTGGTCCCGGCGGAACCCCGGACCTTATTTAACCTGTCTCAGTGCGGTGGTCCCGGCGGAACCCCGGACCTTATTTAACCTGTCTCAGTGTGGTGGTCCCAGCGGAACCCCGGACCTTATTTAACCTGTCTCAGTGCGGTGGTCCCGGCGGAACCCCGGACCTTATTTAACCTGTCTCAGTGCGGTGGACCCAGGGGAACCCCGGACCTTATTTAACCTGTCTCAGTGCGGTGGTCCCGGCGGAACCCCGGACCTTATTTAACCTGTCTCAGTGCGGTGGACCCAGGGGAACCCCGGACCTTATTTAACCTGTCTCAGTGCGGTGGACCCGGCGGAACCCCGGACCTTATTTAACCTGTCTCAGTGCGGTGGATCTAGGGGAACCCCGGACCTTATTTAACCTGTCTCAGTGCGGTGGTCCCAGGGGAACCCCGGACTTTATTTAACCTGTCTCAGTGCTGTGGTCCCAGGGGAACCCCGGATCTTATTTAACCTGTCTCAGTGCGGTGGTCCCAGGGGAACCCCGGACCTTATTTAACCTGTCTCAGTGCGGTGGTCCCAGGGGAACCCCGGACCTTATTTAACCTGTCTCAGTGCGGTGGTCCCAGGGGAACCCCGGACCTTATTTAACCTGTCTCAGTGCGGTGGTCCCAGGGGAACCCCGGACCTTATTTAACCTGTCTCATTGCGGTGGTCCCGGCGGAACCCCGGACCTTATTTAACCTGTCTCAGTGAGGTAATCCCGGCGGAACCCCGGACCTTATTTAACCTGTCTCAGTGTGGTGATCCCGGCGGAACCCCGGACCTTATTTAACCTGTCTCAGTGCGGTGGTCCCAGGGGAACCCCGGACCTTATTTAACCTGTCTCAGTGCGGTGGTCCCGGCAGAACCCCGGACCTTATTTAACATGTCTCAGTGCGGTGGTCCCATGGGAACTCGGGACCTTATTTAACCTGTCTCAGTGCGGTGATCCCGGCAGAGCCCCGGACCTTATTTAACCTGTCTCAGAGCGGTGGTCCCAGGGGAACCCCGGACCTTATTTAACCTGTCTCAGTGCGGTGGTCCCAGGGGAACCCCGGACCTTATTTAACCTGTCTCAGTGCGGTGGTCCCGGCGGAACCCCGGACCTTATTTAACCTGTCTCAGTGCGGTGGTCCCAGGGGAACTCGGTACCTTATTTAACCTGTCTCAGTGCGGTGATCCCGGCAGAGCCCCGGACCTTATTTAACCTGTCTCAGAGCGGTGGTCCCAGGGGAACCCCGGACCTTATTTAACCTGTCTCAGTGCGGTGGTCCCGGCGGAACCCCGGACCTTATTTAACCTGTCTCAGTGCGGTGGACCCAGGGGAACCCCGGACCTTATTTAACCTGTCTCAGTGCGGTGGTCCCGGCGGAACCCCGGACCTTATTTAACCTGTCTCAGTGCGGTGGACCCAGGGGAACCCCGGACCTTATTTAACCTGTCTCCGTGCGGTGGTCCCGGCGGAACCCCGGACCTTATTTAACCTGTCTCAGTGCGGTGGACCCAGGGGAACCCCGGACCTTATTTAACCTGTCTCAGTGCGGTGGTCCCGGCGGAACCCCGGACCTTATTTAACCTGTCTCAGTGCGGTGGACCCAGGGGAACCCCGGACCTTATTTAACCTGTCTCAGTGCGGTGGTCCCGGCGGAACCCCGGACCTTATTTAACCTGTCTCAGTGCGGTGGTCCCAGGGGAACCCCGGACCTTATTTAACCTGTCTCAGTGTGGTGGTCCCAGCGGAACCCCGGACCTTATTTAACCTGTCTCAGTGCGGTGGTCCCGGCGGAACCCCGGACCTTATTTAACCTGTCTCAGTGCGGTGGACCCAGGGGAACCCCGGACCTTATTTAACCTGTCTCAGTGCGGTGGTCCCGGCGGAACCCCGGACCTTATTTAACCTGTCTCAGTGCGGTGGACCCAGGGGAACCCCGGACCTTATTTAACCTGTCTCAGTGCGGTGGACCCGGCGGAACCCCGGACCTTATTTAACCTGTCTCAGTGCGGTGGATCTAGGGGAACCCCGGACCTTATTTAACCTGTCTCAGTGCGGTGGTCCCAGGGGAACCCCGGACTTTATTTAACCTGTCTCAGTGCTGTGGTCCCAGGGGAACCCCGGATCTTATTTAACCTGTCTCAGTGCGGTGGTCCCAGGGGAACCCCGGACCTTATTTAACCTGTCTCAGTGCGGTGGTCCCAGGGGAAC
Organism: Hemitrygon akajei; assembly: GCF_048418815.1. NCBI lineage: Eukaryota > Metazoa > Chordata > Chondrichthyes > Myliobatiformes > Dasyatidae > Hemitrygon > Hemitrygon akajei. Next base: position 19,498,234 of record NC_133132.1, on the reverse strand, counting down.
CCCGGACCTTATTTAACCTGTCTCAGTGCGGTGGTCCCAGGGGAACCCCGGACCTTATTTAACCTGTCTCAGTGCGGTGGTCCCAGGGGAACCCCGGACCTTATTTAACCTGTCTCATTGCGGTGGTCCCGGCGGAACCCCGGACCTTATTTAACCTGTCTCAGTGAGGTAATCCCGGCGGAACCCCGGACCTTATTTAACCTGTCTCAGTGTGGTGATCCCGGCGGAACCCCGGACCTTATTTAACCTGTCTCAGTGCGGTGGTCCCAGGGGAACCCCGGACCTTATTTAACCTGTCTCAGTGCGGTGGTCCCGGCAGAACCCCGGACCTTATTTAACATGTCTCAGTGCGGTGGTCCCAGGGGAACTCGGGACCTTATTTAACCTGTCTCAGTGCGGTGATCCCGGCAGAGCCCCGGACCTTATTTAACCTGTCTCAGAGCGGTGGTCCCAGGGGAACCCCGGACCTTATTTAACCTGTCTCAGTGCGGTGGTCCCAGGGGAACCCCGGACCTTATTTAACCTGTCTCAGTGCGGTGGTCCCGGCGGAACCCCGGACCTTATTTAACCTGTCTCAGTGCGGTGGTCCCAGGGGAACTCGGTACCTTATTTAACCTGTCTCAGTGCGGTGATCCCGGCAGAGCCCCGGACCTTATTTAACCTGTCTCAGAGCGGTGGTCCCAGGGGAACCCCGGACCTTATTTAACCTGTCTCAGTGCGGTGGTCCCGGCGGAACCCCGGACCTTATTTAACCTGTCTCAGTGCGGTGGACCCAGGGGAACCCCGGACCTTATTTAACCTGTCTCAGTGCGGTGGTCCCGGCGGAACCCCGGACCTTATTTAACCTGTCTCAGTGCGGTGGACCCAGGGGAACCCCGGACCTTATTTAACCTGTCTCCGTGCGGTGGTCCCGGCGGAACCCCGGACCTTATTTAACCTGTCTCAGTGCGGTGGACCCAGGGGAACCCCGGACCTTATTTAACCTGTCTCAGTGCGGTGGTCCCGGCGGAACCCCGGACCTTATTTAACCTGTCTCAGTGCGGTGGACCCAGGGGAACCCCGGACCTTATTTAACCTGTCTCAGTGCGGTGGTCCCGGCGGAACCCCGGACCTTATTTAACCTGTCTCAGTGCGGTGGTCCCAGGGGAACCCCGGACCTTATTTAACCTGTCTCAGTGCGGTGGACCCAGGGGAACCCCGGACCTTATTTAACCTGTCTCAGTGCGGTGGTCCCGGCGGAACCCCGGACCTTATTTAACCTGTCTCAGTGCGGTGGACACAGGGGAACCCCGGACCTTATTTAACCTGTCTCAGTGCGGTGGACACAGGGGAACCCCGGACCTTATTTAACCTGTCTCAGTGCGGTGGACCCAGGGGAACCCCGGACCTTATTTAACCTGTCTCAGTGCGGTGGTCCCGGCGGAACCCCGGACCTTATTTAACCTGTCTCAGTGCGGTGGACCCAGGGGAACCCCGGACCTTATTTAACCTGTCTCCGTGCAGTGGACCCAGGGGAACCCCGGACCTTATTTAACCTGTCTCAGTGCGGCGGACCCGGCGGAACCCCGGACCTTATTTAACCTGTCTCAGTGCGGTGGTCCCAGGGGAACCCCGGACCTTATTTAACCTGTCTCAGTGCGGTGGACCCAGGGGAACCCCGGACCTTATTTAACCTGTCTCAGTGCGGTGGATCCCAGTGGAACCCCGGACCTTATTTAACCTGTCTCAGTGCGGTGGTCCCGGCGGAACCCCGGACCTTATTTAACCTGTCTCAGTGCGGTGGTCCCAGGGGAACCCCGGACCTTATTTAACCTGTCTCAGTGCGGTGGTCCCTGCGGAACCCCGGACCTTATTTAACCTGTCTCAGTGCGGTGGTCCCAGGGGAACCCCGGACCTTATTTAACCTGTCTCAGTGCGGTGGACCCAGGGGAACCCCGGACCTTATTTAACCTGTCTCAGTGCGGTGGTCCCGGCGGAACCCCGGACCTTATTTAACCTGTCTCAGTGCGGAGGTCCCGGCGGAACCCCGGACCTTATTTAACCTGTCTCAGTGCGGTGGTCCCGGCGGAACCCCGGACCTTATTTAACCTGTCTCAGTGCGGTGGTCCCAGGGAACCCCGGACCTTATTTAACCTGTCTCAGTGCGGTGGACCCGGCGGAACCCCGGACCTTATTTAACCTGTCTCAGTGCGGTGGACCCGGCGGAACCCCGGACCTTATTTAACCTGTCTCAGTGCGGTGGTCCCAGGGGAACCCCGACCTTATTTAACCTGTCTCAGTGCGGTGGTCCCAGGGGAACCCCGGACCTTATTTAACCTGTCTCAGTGCAGTGGTCCCAGGGGAACCCCGGACCTTATTTAAACTGTCTCAGTGCGGTGGACCCAGCGGAACCCCGGACCTTATTTAACCTGTCTCAGTGCGGTGGTCCCAGGGGAACCCCGGACCTTATTTAACCTGTCTCAGTGCGGTGGTCCCAGGGGAACCCCGGACCTTATTTAACCTGTTTCTGTGCGGTGGACCCAGGGGAACCCCGGACCTTATTTAACCTGTCTCAGTGCGGTGGACCCAGGGGAACCCCGGACCTTGTTTAACCTGTCTCAGTGCGGTGGTCCCGGCGGAACCCCGGACCTTATTTAACCTGTCTCAGTGCGGTGGTCCCAGGGGAACTCGGTACCTTATTTAACCTGTCTCAGTGCGGTGATCCCGGCAGAGCCCCGGACCTTATTTAACCTGTCTCAGAGCGGTGGTCCCAGGGGAACCCCGGACCTTATTTAACCTGTCTCAGTGCGGTGGTTCCGGCGGAACCCCGGACCTTATTTAACCTGTCTCAGTGCGGTGGACCCAGGGGAACCCCGGACCTTATTTAACCTGTCTCAGTGCGGTGGTCCCGGCGGAACCCCGGACCTTATTTAACATGTCTCAGTGCGGTGGACCCAGGGGAACCCCGGACCTTATTTAACCTGTCTCCGTGCGGTGGTCCCGGCGGAACCCCGGACCTTATTTAACCTGTCTCAGTGCGGTGGACCCAGGGGAACCCCGGACCTTATTTAACCTGTCTCAGTGCGGTGGTCCCGGCGGAACCCCGGACCTTATTTAACCTGTCTCAGTGCGGTGGACCCAGGGGAACCCCGGACCTTATTTAACCTGTCTCAGTGCGGTGGACCCAGGGGAACCCCGGACCTTATTTAACCTGTCTCAGTGCGGTGGTCCCGGCGGAACCCCGGACCTTATTTAACCTGTCTCAGTGCGGTGGACCCAGGGGAACCCCGGACCTTATTTAACCTGTCTCAGTGCGGTGGACCCAGGGGAACCCCGGACCTTATTTAACCTGTCTCAGTGCGGTGGACCCAGGGGAACCCCGGACCTTATTTAACCTGTCTCAGTGCGGTGGTCCCGGCGGAACCCCGGACCTTATTTAACCTGTCTCAGTGCGGTGGACCCAGGGGAACCCCGGACCTTATTTAACCTGTCTCAGTGCGGTGGACCCAGGGGAACCCCGGACCTTATTTAACCTGTCTCAGTGCGGTGGTCCCGGCGGAACCCCGGACCTTATTTAACCTGTCTCAGTGCGGTGGACCCAGGGGAACCCCGGACCTTATTTAACCTGTCTCCGTGCAGTGGACCCAGGGGAACCCCGGACCTTATTTAACCTGTCTCAGTGCGGCGGACCCGGCGGAACCCCGGACCTTATTTAACCTGTCTCAGTGCGGTGGATCCCAGTGGAACCCCGGACCTTATTTAACCTGTCTCAGTGCGGTGGTCCCGGCGGAACCCCGGACCTTATTTAACCTGTCTCAGTGCGGTGGTCCCAGGGGAACCCCGGACCTTATTTAACCTGTCTCCGTGCGGTGATCCCGGCGGAACCCCGGACCTTATTTAACCTGTCTCAGTGCGGTGGACCCGGCGGAACCCCGGACATGATTTAACCTGTCTCAGTGCGGTGGACCCGGCGGAACCCCGGACCTTATTTAACCTGTCTCAGTGCTGTGGACCCAGGGGAACCCCGGACCTTATTTAACCTATCTCAGTGCGGTGGTCCCAGGGGAACCCCGGACCTTATTTAACCTGTCTCAGTGCGGTGATCCCGGCGGAACCCCGGACCTTATTTAACCTGTCTCAGTGCGGTGGACCCAGGGGAACTCGGTACCTTATTTAACCTGTCTCAGTGCGGTGGTCCCGGCGGAACCCCGGACCTTATTTAACCTGTCTCAGTGCGGTGGTCCCAGGGGAACCCCGGACCTTATTTAACCTGTCTCAGTGCGGTGGACCCAGGGGAACCCCGGACCTTATTTAACCTGTCTCAGTGCGGTGGTCCCAGGGGAACCCCGGACCTTATTTAACCTGTCTCAGTGCGGTGGATCCGGCGGAACCCCGGACCTTATTTAACCTGTCTCAGTGCGGTGGACCCAGGGGAACCCCGGACCTTATTTAACCTGTCTCAGTGCGGTGGTCCCGGCGGAACCCCGGACCTTATTTAACCTGTCTCAGTGCGGTGGTCCCGGGGGAACCCCGGACCTTATTTAACCTGTCTCAGTGCGGTGGACCCAGGGGAACCCCGGACCTTATTTAACCTGTCTCAGTGCGGTGGTCCCGGCGGAACCCCGGACCTTATTTAACCTGTCTCAGTGCGGTGGTCCCAGGGGAACCCCGGACCTTATTTAACCTGTCTCAGTGCGGTGGTCCCAGGGGAACCCCGGACCTTATTTAACCTGTCTCAGTGCGGTGGATCCCAGTGGAACCCCGGACCTTATTTAACCTGTCTCAGTGCGGTGGTCCCGGCGGAACCCCGGACCTTATTTAACCTGTCTCAGTGCGGTGGTCCCAGGGGAACCCCGGACCTTATTTAACCTGTCTCAGTGCGGTGGTCCCTGCGGAACCCCGGACCTTATTTAACCTGTCTCAGTGCGGTGGTCCCAGGGGAACCCCGGACCTTATTTAACCTGTCTCAGTGCGGTGGACCCAGGGGAACCCCGGACCTTATTTAACCTGTCTCAGTGCGGTGGTCCCGGCGGAACCCCGGACCTTATTTAACCTGTCTCAGTGCGGTGGTCCCGGCGGAACCCCGGACCTTATTTAACCTGTCTCAGTGCGGTGGTCCCGGCGGAACCCCGGACCTTATTTAACCTGTCTCAGTGCGGTGGTCCCAGGGAACCCCGGACCTTATTTAACCTGTCTCAGTGCGGTGGACCCGGCGGAACCCCGGACCTTATTTAACCTGTCTCAGTGCGGTGGACCCGGCGGAACCCCGGACCTTATTTAACCTGTCTCAGTGCGGTGGTCCCAGGGGAACCCCGACCTTATTTAACCTGTCTCAGTGCGGTGGTCCCAGGGGAACCCCGGACCTTATTTAACCTGTCTCAGTGCAGTGGTCCCAGGGGAACCCCGGACCTTATTTAAACTGTCTCAGTGCGGTGGACCCAGCGGAACCCCGGACCTTATTTAACCTGTCTCAGTGCGGTGGTCCCAGGGGAACCCCGGACCTTATTTAACCTGTCTCAGTGCGGTGGTCCCAGGGGAACCCCGGACCTTATTTAACCTGTTTCTGTGCGGTGGACCCAGGGGAACCCCGGACCTTATTTAACCTGTCTCAGTGCGGTGGACCCAGGGGAACCCCGGACCTTGTTTAACCTGTCTCAGTGCGGTGGTCCCGGCGGAACCCCGGACCTTATTTAACCTGTCTCAGTGCGGTGGTCCCAGGGGAACTCGGTACCTTATTTAACCTGTCTCAGTGCGGTGATCCCGGCAGAGCCCCGGACCTTATTTAACCTGTCTCAGAGCGGTGGTCCCAGGGGAACCCCGGACCTTATTTAACCTGTCTCAGTGCGGTGGTCCCGGCGGAACCCCGGACCTTATTTAACCTGTCTCAGTGCGGTGGACCCAGGGGAACCCCGGACCTTATTTAACCTGTCTCAGTGCGGTGGTCCCGGCGGAACCCCGGACCTTATTTAACCTGTCTCAGTGCGGTGGACCCAGGGGAACCCCGGACCTTATTTAACCTGTCTCCGTGCGGTGGTCCCGGCGGAACCCCGGACCTTATTTAACCTGTCTCAGTGCGGTGGACCTAGGGGAACCCCGGACCTTATTTAACCTGTCTCAGTGCGGTGGTCCCGGCGGAACCCCGGACCTTATTTAACCTGTCTCAGTGCGGTGGACCCAGGGGAACCCCGGACCTTATTTAACCTGTCTCAGTGCGGTGGACCCAGGGGAACCCCGGACCTTATTTAACCTGTCTCAGTGCGGTGGTCCCGGCGGAACCCCGGACCTTATTTAACCTGTCTCAGTGCGGTGGACCCAGGGGAACCCCGGACCTTATTTAACCTGTCTCCGTGCAGTGGACCCAGGGGAACCCCGGACCTTATTTAACCTGTCTCAGTGCGGCGGACCCGGCGGAACCCCGGACCTTATTTAACCTGTCTCAGTGCGGTGGATCCCAGTGGAACCCCGGACCTTATTTAACCTGTCTCAGTGCGGTGGTCCCGGCGGAACCCCGGACCTTATTTAACCTGTCTCAGTGCGGTGGTCCCAGGGGAACCCCGGACCTTATTTAACCTGTCTCCGTGCGGTGATCCCGGCGGAACCCCGGACCTTATTTAACCTGTCTCAGTGCGGTGGACCCGGCGGAACCCCGGACATGATTTAACCTGTCTCAGTGCGGTGGACCCAGGGGAACTCGGTACCTTATTTAACCTGTCTCAGTGCGGTGGTCCCAGGGGAACCCCGGACCTTATTTAACCTGTCTCCGTGCGGTGATCCCGGCGGAACCCCGGACCTTATTTAACCTGTCTCAGTGCGGTGGACCCGGCGGAACCCCGGACATGATTTAACCTGTCTCAGTGCGGTGGACCCGGCGGAACCCCGGACCTTATTTAACCTGTCTCAGTGCTGTGGACCCAGGGGAACCCCGGACCTTATTTAACCTATCTCAGTGCGGTGGTCCCAGGGGAACCCCGGACCTTATTTAACCTGTCTCAGTGCGGTGATCCCGGCGGAACCCCGGACCTTATTTAACCTGTCTCAGTGCGGTGGACCCAGGGGAACTCGGTACCTTATTTAACCTGTCTCAGTGCGGTGGTCCCGGCGGAACCCCGGACCTTATTTAACCTGTCTCAGTGCGGTGGTCCCAGGGGAACCCCGGACCTTATTTAACCTGTCTCAGTGCGGTGGACCCAGGGGAACCCCGGACCTTATTTAACCTGTCTCAGTGCGGTGGTCCCAGGGGAACCCCGTACCTTATTTAACCTGTCTCAGTGCGGTGGATCCGGCGGAACCCCGGACCTTATTTAACCTGTCTCAGTGCGGTGGACCCAGGGGAACCCCGGACCTTATTTAACCTGTCTCAGTGCGGTGGTCCCGGCGGAACCCCGGACCTTATTTAACCTGTCTCAGTGCGGTGGTCCCGGGGGAACCCCGGACCTTATTTAACCTGTCTCAGTGCGGTGGACCCAGGGGAACCCCGGACCTTATTTAACCTGTCTCAGTGCGGTGGTCCCGGCGGAACCCCGGACCTTATTTAACCTGTCTCAGTGCGGTGGTCCCAGGGGAACCCCGGACCTTATTTAACCTGTCTCAGTGCGGTGGTCCCAGGGGAACCCCGGACCTTATTTAACCTGTCTCAGTGCGGTGGTCCCAGGGGAACCCCGGACCTTATTTAACCTGTCTCAGTGCGGTGGTCCCGGCGGAACCCCGGACCTTATTTAACCTGTCTCAGTGTGGTGGTCCCAGCGGAACCCCGGACCTTATTTAACCTGTCTCAGTGCGGTGGTCCCAGGGGAACTCGGGACCTTATTTAACCTGTCTCAGTGCGGTGGACCCGGCGGAACCCCGGACCTTATTTAACCTGTCTCAGTGCGGTGGTCCCAGCGGAACCCCGGACCTTATTTAACCTGTCTCCGTGCAGTGGATCCAGGGGAACCCTGGACCTTATTTAACCTGTCTCAGTGCGGTGGACCCAGGGGAACCCCGGACCTTATTTAACCTGTCTCAGTGCGGTGGTCCCAGCGGAACCCCGGACCTTATTTAACCTGTCTCAGTGCGGTGGTCCCGGCGGAACCCCGGACCTTATTTAACCTGTCTCAGTGCGGTGATCCCGGCGGAACCCCTGACCTTTTTTAACCTGTCTCAGTGTGGTGGACCCAGGGGAACCCCGGACCTTATTTAACCTGTCTCAGTGCGGTGGTCCCAGCGGAACCCCGGACCTTATTTAACCTGTCTCAGTGCGGTGGACCCAGGGGAACCCCGGACCTTATTTAACCTGTCTCAGTGCGGTGGTCCCAGGGGAACCCCAGACCTTATTTAACCTGTCTCAGTGCGGTGGTCCCAGGGGAACCCCGGACCTTATTTAACCTGTCTCAGTGCGGTGGTCCCAGGGGAACCCCGGACCTTATTTAACCTGTCTCAGTGCGGTGGTCCCGGCGGAACCCCGGACCTTATTTAACCTGTCTCAGTGCGGTGGTCCCAGGGGAACCCCGGACCTTATTTAACCTGTCTCAGTGCGGTGGACCCAGGGGAACCCCGGACCTTATTTAACCTGTCTCAGTGCGGTGGACCCAGGGGAACCCCGGACCTTATTTAACCTGTCTCAGTGCGGTGGTCCCAGCGGAACCCCGGACCTTATTTAACCTGTCTCAGTGCGGTGGACCCAGTGGAACCCCGGACCTTATTTAACCTGTCTCAGTGCGGTGGACCCAGGGGAACCCCGGACCTTATTTAACCTGTCTCAGTGCGGTGGTCCCAGCGGAACCCCGGACCTTATTTAACCTGTCTCAGTGCGGTGGTCCCGGCGGAACCCCGGACCTTATTTAACCTGTCTCAGTGCGGTGGTCCCAGCGGAACCCCGGACCTTATTTAACCTGTCTCCGTGCAGTGGATCCAGGGGAACCCCGGACCTTATTTAACCTGTCTCAGTGCGGTGGACCCAGGGGAACCTCGGACCTTATTTAACCTGTCTCAGTGCGGTGGTCCCAGCGGAACCCCGGACCTTATTTAACCTGTCTCAGTGCGGTGGTCCCAGCGGAACCCCGGACCTTATTTAACCTGTCTCCGTGCAGTGGATCCAGGGGAACCCCGGACCTTATTTAACCTGTCTCAGTGCGGTGGACCCAGGGGAACCTCGGACCTTATTTAACCTGTCTCAGTGCGGTGGTCCCAGCGGAACCCCGGACCTTTTTTAACCTGTCTCCGTGCAGTGGTCCTTAGGACCTGGCAGAGCCCTGAGTCCGCAGTGTTTCTGTTCACAAAAATAATCACAATTGAAAATAAAGCAGAAATAATAAAGCAATTGGAAAGAGGTGAAACGCCTTCGGTCATTGGAAAAGCGTTAGGCTACATTGGTCAACGATCGGAACAATTTTAATGGATAAAGTGAGAAAGGCCCTGCCCCGATTATAGCTACAATTATTACTAAGCAATACAGTGGTTTAATTATTGAGATACATTTGTTTCTTAAGTGTTTTATATGCATAGAAAGCTAAAATATATACCAAGACAAACGTTTGACTAACTGACACTAAATAATGCCGGATGTACCTGTTCCAACTTACCGGTACTTAGTAAGAGAACTTCCGATTTTTTTCAATCCTGACCCATGATAACCCACGCACATCCTCCTGTACGCTTTAAATCATCTCTAGATTACTTATAATACCTAATACAATGTAAATGCTATGTTGTCATGCTGTATTGTTTAGGGAATAATGAGAAGTGTTGAAATTATGTAAATCATAGCTTACAAAACATAAAATTATCCATAAAATAAAAATTCGGCAGAAATAAGTATCAATATAATAAACGTGTGTCTATTTAGACCTCCAATAACAAAAGTCTGCCATTCAGCAATATGCTTCACCACTATTCTCCCCCCCCCCCAGGAAACCTAAATATTTGCCCTGTTTTTGTGTATAGATCTCCAATCTTTCAAACTGTTTGTAAGACGTGTTCAAAAGCTGCCACTTTGGCTATTTCTGTGGCCCACTCCTGAAATGAAGGTCCCCCCCCACCCCCCCAAATAAGTATAATTTGTCTTCCTGCCATTATACTGTCTGGATCCAATTTTGAGAGTGTTTATCCCCAAGTAACCCAAGTGTGTCTCCCAAGACAAAAAGTCTGGGGCAGAAAGGGAGTTGAATACCCGAAACTTCACCAATATTCTTGTGTATCATAATCCAAAATTCTTGAATTCTGGGACAGGACCAGAGCACATGTACTCAGTCCCCTTTATCCGCCTCACAGCGCCAGCATTCAGGGGTATTTTCCAACCCTAATCTATGGAGTCCAATAAAAACGGTGTAGGATCTTAAAGGCCTCAGGTCTCTTGACATTGTTTTGACATTTTTGCAAATTTTGTCCCACTCCTTTGTCTCAAAAGTCACACCCAGGTATTTTCCCCCTGCTCTTTTAAGACCCAACAGAAATTTGCCCCCGGAGATTTGTGTTAAAGCTGAATAATAAGTTGAGGCTTCGTGACCTTTACCATATGCAGCCAGTACAGTAGACAGTATCGTAGTAACGTGTGGGAGTTGCTGTGTAGAACCAAAAGTTGTATGTAGCAAATGACGCAGTTGAAGATATCTCCAAAATTGTGACTTAGAGATACCATTCTGTTGGGTTAATTGGTTAAAACATTTTAAACTGTCACCATTATAAAGGTCTCCCAATTATACCTTTCCCTTGCCATTCCCTCCAGAAGAAAGGGGACTTAACAATACACAACTTTGGGTTCATCCAGATACTCGAGGGGTCTTTCAAATACGGATTAAATTTAAATAATCTGGCTAGCTTATTCCAGAACAAATGCATCTGCGATATAGTTGGGTGAGACCTTGCCTCAGGAGGGAACTCGATAGACGGACATTGTAATGGAGGGATGGGAGGAAGAGCACTCAATACGATACCAAGGGGGCGCTCTCTCCGGAGGGAGAGACCAATGTGCAAAGTGCTGAAGAGTAAAGTCATAGTAATAGTATATTACCTTTGGCAAACCTAATCCCACTCTTTCAACTGGCAGTTGTAACTTGTTAAAGTTTAAGCGTGGGCGCTTACATTCCAAATAAAAGCCTTAATTATTTTATCAAATTGCTTAAAATATGTTAATGGGATTTGAACTGGTAACGATTGGAACAGATAATTAACCTCTGGAATGCTATTCATCTTCAAGGCATTTACTTTTCCCGACTTTGACAAATACAGTGATGACCATCTGTCTACATCACATGAAATTCTCTGCAATAATGGATCAAAATTTACCTTTACTAAATCCTTCAGTTGAGGGGGAAAATTAATACCTACTGGTAAATATGGTATACCCTTCTCTTTGGCCAGTGAAATTGGCCTGGGTAAAAAGCAGATGCAGGGCAATATGCAGCCAACGGTAATGCTTCTGATTTTGTCCAATTAACCTTATAACTTGAGAATCTGGAGTAAGAGTTCATAATGTTAAAAAGACATGGCACCGACTGACTAGGGTCCGACACAAATAACAAAATATCATTTGCATAAAGCATCAGTTTATGAACCTGTCCTCCCACAGATATCCCTATAAAGTTCTCATTCTCTCCGATAGCTGCTGCCAGGGGCTCCAAAGCCAGACAGAACAACATTGGGGAAAGTGGGGAACCCTGTTGGGTACCCCTTCTGAGAGAGAAGTAAGGTGAAATGTAACCACTAGTTGGAACCGCTGCTTCAGGGTTATTATATATCCGTCTAATCCATTTTGAAAAGATGGGTCCAAATCCAAAATATTGAAGAATCTTAAACAGATAGCCCCATTCCACCCGATCAAGTGCTTTCCGGGCCCTCTTTATGCACCTGACGCTGTAAATGTCCTGAATAGTGGGAAGTTCGCATCCACAGATGCGCTGGGCTGTCCGCCCCACTCTCTGCAGAGTCCTGCGATTGATGGAGGTATCGTTCCCAGACCAGGCAGTGACGCAGCCAGTCAGCCACTTAATTGTGCCCCTGTAGAAAGTTCTTAGGATTTGGGGCCCCATACCAAACTCCTCCGACTGTCTGAGGTGAAAGAGGTGCTGTTGTGCTTTTTTCACCACACAGCCGGTGTGTACAGACCACGTGAGTTCCTCGGTGTTGTGTATACCAAGGAAATGAAAGCTGTTCACCCTCTGAACCCCGGATCTGTTGATGTCAATAGGGGTGAGCCTGTCTCTGTTCGTTCTGTAGTCCACAACCAGCTCCTTTGTTTTTGCCACATTTGAAGGAGAGGTTATTTTCTTGACGGCACGGTATCAGGGTGATGACTTCTCTGTAAGCTGCCTCGTTATTATTTGAGATAAGGCCAGTCAATGTAGTATCATTTAATTAGCAGATTGGAGCTGCGGGTGGCCACACAGTCATGGGTGCACAGAGAGTAAAGGAGGGGCTTAGGACACAGCCCGGAGGGCTCCTGTGTTGAGGGGCAGAGGTGAGGGAGCTCACTCCTATCACCTGCTGGCGGTCTGATGGGAAGTCCAGGATCCAGCTGCACAAGGCAGGGGGAAGGCCGAGGTCTCTGAGCTTCTTGTCGAGTCTGGAGGGAGCTATGGTGTTGAATGCTGAATTGTAGTCCAAGAGCAGCATTCTCACATTCGTGTGTAAAGAGTGTGTAGATCTGTGGCAATTGTGTCATCTGTTGATCGGTTGTGTCGGTAGGCGAATCGTGGGGGGTGGGGGCCCATTGTGGATGGTAGAATGCTGCAGATGTAGTGCTGACCAGCCTCTCAAAGCATTAGTTATTACTGAGGTGAGAGTGACATGTTGTTCAGACATGTTACCTTGGTCTTTTTTGGTACAGGGACAATGGTGGATGTTTTGAAGCAAGAGGGTACTCCACACTGGGAGAGGGAGAGATTAAAAACTGCAAACACACCGAGTTGTGCCGCTCACATCCCGAGTACCCAGCTGGGATGCCGTCCGGTCCCGAGTACCCAGCTGGGATGCCGTCCGGTCCCGAGTACCCAGCTGGGATGCCGTCCGGTCCCGAGTACCCAGCTGGGATGCCGTCCGGTCCCGAGTACCCAGCTGGGATGCCGTCCGGTCCCGAGTACCCAGCTGGGATGCCGTCCGGTCCCGAGTACCCAGCTGGGATGCTGTCTGGTCCCGCGGCCTTACGACTGTCCGCTCGTTGGAAGCTGTGAACTTCAGCCTCCAAGGTGCCGGTCGCATCAGCGGCTCAGTGTTGGCATCAAACAAAGCATAAAAAAAGATTTGGCTCTTGGGGGAGAGGCGGTGATGTTTTTACATACTTGAAAATGCTTTTATAATCTATTTTGATATGTTTGCTAGCTTACTGTCATATTTCATCTTCTCCCTTCTAATGATTCTTTTAGTTGCTCACTAGATTTTTTAAAAATTCCTAATCCTCTATCTTCGCGCTGAGTTTTTGCTTTGTTGTATGCCCTGTCTCATGTTTTTAGATTTGCTTTGGCTTCCCTTGTCAGCCATGGTTGTACTATTTTGCCATCTGAGTATTTCTTTGGTTTTGGAATACAGTCGGCCCTCCTTTTCCGCTAATTCCGCATGCGCGAATATAACCAACCGCGAATCGCGAAAACCCGGAAGTGCTCTTCCAGCTCTTGTTGTTCGAGCATGTACAGACTTTTTCCTTGTCATTATTCCCTAAACAATATAGTATAACAACTATTTTACATAGCATTTACATTGTATTAGGTATTATAAGTAATCTAGAGATGATTTAAAGTATACGGGAGGATCTGCGTGGGTTATCGTGCATCAGGATTGAAAAAAATCGGAAGTTCTCTTACTTAGCAAGTCGTCAGTTAGTCAAACGTTTGCATTTGTATATAATATATATTTTACCTTTCTATGCATATAAAACACTTAAGAACGTATGTTTCAGCGCCGGGCTCGGGAACTTCTTCCCGAGTTCGATCTAGTGACAGACCGCTATCAAGTGCGCTCTCCACCGTGTCGGGTTGATGCAGAGAATCAAAAACCCAAAACCCCAAAACCCAATAATTAAACCACTGTGTTGCTTCGTAATAATTGTAGTTTTTGTCGGGGCAGAGCCTTTTTCACTTTATCCTTTAAAATTGTTCTGATCGTAGTCTAACGCTTTTCCAATGACTGATGATGTTTCACCTCTTTCCGATCGCTTTATTATTTCTACTTTATTTTCAATTGTGATTGTGATTATTTTTGTGAATAGAAACACTGCGGATTCAGATCTCTGCCTCTGGGTCCTAATGTCCACCGCATTGAGACAGGTTAAATAAGGGACTTGAGCATCCGCGAATTTTGGTGTCTGCGAGGGGTCCCAGAACCAATCCCTCACGGATAAGGAGGGCTGACTGTACATCTGTCCTGCTGCTTCCTCATTTTCCCCAGAAACTTGAGCCGTTGCTGCTCTGCTGTCATCCCTGCCAGCAGCTCGTTCCACTTTACTGTGGCCAACTCCTCTCTCATACCACTGTAATTTCCCTTACTCCACTGAATTACCACTACATTAGACTTTACCTTCTCCCTATCAAATCTCAAGTTGAACTCAATCATGTTGTGATCACTGGCTCCCAAGGGTTCTTTTACCTTAAACTCCCTAATTACCTCAGGTTCATTACATAACACTCAATCCAGTATAGCTGTATCCAGTATCCTGGTAAACTCAATGACAAACTGCTCTAAAAAGCCATCTTGTAGGCAGTCAACAAACTTAATCTCTTAGGATCCATTACCAACCTAATTTTCCCAATCGATGGGCATGTTAAAATCTCCCATGACTATCGTAACGTTGCCCTTTTGACTAGCCTTTTATATTTCCTGTTGTAATCTGTGGTCCACATTGCAGCTACTGTCGGGAGGCCTGTATATAACTGCCATCAGGGTCCTTTTACCCTTGCAGTTTCTTAACTCAACACAAAAGGATTCAACATCTTCAGATCCTATATGTGTGTGTGTGTGTGTGTGTGTGTGTGTGTGTGTGTGTGTGTGTGTGTGTGTGTGTGTGTGTGTTTCTACAGTGCCTGTAAAAACTTCACCCATCTCCCTTGGAAGTTTACATGTTTTGTTGTTTTACAACATTGAATCACAGTGGATTTAATTTGGCTTTTTTGACACTGATCTACAGAAAAAGACTGCTTTGTGTCAAAGTGAAAACACATCTCTACAAAGTAATCTAAATTAATTACAAATATAAAAGACAAAATTGATTGCATAGGTATTCATTCCCCTTTAATATGAGACACTAAATCATCACTGGTACAGCCAATTGGTTTTAGAAGTCACATATTTAGTTAAAAGGAGATCTGGTTTTGGAAACTTGTGTGCAGTCGAAGAGTTTCATTTGATAGTAGTAACAGTACAGCTGTATCTGGAAGGTCCAACTGCTGGTAAGTCAGTATCCTGGCAAAAACTACACCATGGAGACAAAAGAACACTCCAAGCAACTCAGCGAAAAGGTTATTGAAAGCACAAGTCAGGAGATGAGTACAAGAAAATTTCCAAGTCATTGAATATCCCTTGGAGTACAATTAAGTCAATTGTCAAGAAATCAAAAGAATTATGGCACAGTTGTAAATCTGCCTCGAGCAGGCCATCTTCAAAAACTGAGTGACTGTACAGGAAGGGGACTAGTGAGAGAGGCCACAAGAGACCCATGACGACTCTGGAGGAGTTACAAGCTTCAGTGGCTGAGATGGGAGAGACTGCACATTGCCTGGGTGCTTCACCAGTTGCAGCCTTATGGGAGAGTGGCAAAGAGAAAGCCGCTCTGCGGGGGTGGGGGGGGGGCGGAATCTCACATGAAATCTGGGTTAGAGTTTGCCAGAAGATGTGGGAAACTCTGAAGTCAGTTGGAAGAAGGTTCTATGGTCTGATAAAACCAAAATTGAGCTCTTTGGCCATCAGACTAAACACTCTGTTTGGCATTAGACAAACATCACACGTTATCAAAAACACACCAGATCTACCGTGAGGCATGGTGGCGGCTGCACCATGCTGTGGGGATGCTTCACTGCAACAGGCCCTGGAAGGCTCGTGAAGGTAGAGGGTACAATGAGTGCAGCAAAATACAGGGAAATCCTGGAGGAAAACCTGATGCAGTCTGCAAGAGAACAGCGACTTAGGAGAAGATTTGTTTTCCAACAAGACTGTGACCCCAAGTATAAAGGAATGGCTTAAAAACAACAAAGTTAATGTCAGGAGTGGCCAAGTCAGAGTCCAGACCTCAATCCAATTGAGAATTTGTGGTTGGACTTGAAAAGGGCTGTTCACTCACTATCCCTGTGCAATCTGACAGAGCTTGAGCAGTTTTATGAAGAAGAACGGGGGAAAATTGCAGTGTCCAGATGTGCAAAGCTGATAGAGACCTGTCCACACAGACTCTAGGCTGTTATTGCTGTCAAAGGTGCATCTTCTAAACACTAACTTGAAGGGGGTGCAATCAATTATTTTGTGTTCCATATTTGTAATTAATTTAGATTTTTTATATATGTGCGTTTGCCTAAATATATACCACCAACTTTCATATCATATGTAGACCTACTAAGCATATGTCGAATACTCATGTCCAAGTCATTAATATCACAAACAGCGAAGCTCTCTGCATCAATCTCTTTCGTATACCTCTAATGCCCGAGTTATAATCAGGAAAACATACTTCCTACACTACTCTCTACTTCCCATCACTAAGCTAATCTTGGATTTAATTAGCCAGCTGCCTTGAATCCCATGCACCTTAACCTTCGGCTCAGGCCTACCATGCTGGACGTTGTTTAGGACTGATTTTTGACCTAGCAAACATGAATGGAAGTGCTAGAACGTAAGGTTCTGGGATCTTCGGTTGGCATGGAATCAGTTGGGTGCAGGGCCTCTTTCTATCATCTGCATTTGCAATACTGTACCCTACTGGGAGAGAACTTGCTCATCTCACTCTTACTGTTTTTTTATTTTCTTATTACTCAAGGTAATAAAATCATTACCTTGGCAGTGTCCTAGGCCAAAACATCTTCAGCTTGACTTCTATCAGAAGGGGAAATGTTCGCTGCTAATTCCACAGTGTTTACTACTCAAATAATAAAAGTGCACATTTCCACGTAGCCATGAGTTGTGAAGTTCTTCCCCTCCACCATCCGCTTTCTGAATGGACCATAAACACTACCTCACTTTTTGCTCTCTCTTTGCAATACCTATTTAATATACGTACCTTTTGTAGCTTACTGTCGTTTTTTCTGTATTGCTGTGTACTACTTCTGCAAAGCAGCTCGGCACCACCCAGACAGAGCAGTTTGATTGATTGACAACACGTTGTAGAGAGACACAGCATAGGGTTACAAGTGAAAATGCACTACTGTGGCGACCCACTTCCTAGCGCACTCGAACCGGCTCACAAATAGCCAGCGCGCCGGCACAAAGGCCAGTCCCAAAAGGGCGCCAGGTCTGCTTCACCAACAAAGGGAAAAGCCCACGCGGGACAGGACTGTGAATACGTGCCCCCTACAGCATCCGCGCCCGGGGAGGGCGGGATCAGGGAGGCTTTAAAGCAAGGCTGTGAAGTTCGAATAAAATCTTCTTTAACTGCAGTTTACCGACTCCGTGTCGTTATTTTAGCGCTGCGTGTAGCACACCGCTACACTATGGTGTTTTACCAAAGCTGTGATTGAAAATATCAATCCGTTCTGAAGGACGTGGATCAATCCTGAAATTTCTCTGCCAAGTCCTTTTGCTATTCTAACTTCACTCTACTGGTCTCCTGTTCTGGCTCTTCTTGCTAGGGGGTTACCTTCATCAATTAGTATACGATTTTATTTCTTTAAAGATCATCCATTACCCAAATTGGTTTATTGGTTCATAAACAAGTTGCTACAATTAATCATGTACATAATTGTACAAGGTATGCAAAGTGAAAATATGATGTATCTGATGATAGTCAATGGTTAAGCAGCAGTGAAACTGTAGTTTCCTCCTTGAAAGTATGAAACCATACTTCTAGTACTGTTGGCAGTCCAAGAATAGTATCAGTTCTGCCTCATTTCGATTGCCACCTGCTTAGATGCCTTATTCTGTGGGTTGTTTATTGAACCATGTTCATCGCTATTCAAATGACTTCATCTGACTTAACGGATTTAATGCACAAGGACCACAATGAAAAGCTTCTTGATGCACTGTCTGTCATGCGGAAGGTATTTATACTTCCCTTATCTCTGGACGTGCTTTTACAATACTGACATTCGAACCCCCTTGTGAGGATATTCCTCATTCACATCTTAATCTTTCATCTGTCTGCACCTCTACTTAAAAGTTTGCGAAGATTCAGCATGACATCTAAAACTTCGTCAAACATCTATAAATGTGAAGTGGAGAGTATATTGACCAGCTGCATCGCAGCCTAGAATGCTTTTGAATGGAAAATAATACAAAAAGCACTGGTAATGTCCCGCTCAATCACAAGTAAAGCCTTCCCCACCATTGAGCGCAGAGAGTCATAGAAAAGTTCAGCACAGAAACGGGTCCTTTGGCCATTCTAGTCCATTCCAAAAACATTTAAACTGCTTACTTCCATCGATCTACACTGGGACTGTAGCCCTCCATACCCCTACCATCCATGTACCTATCCAAAATTAGGAATCAGCTTGCATGAACCACTTGTGCTGGCAGCTTGTTCCACACTCTCATGACCCTCTGAGTGAAGAAGTTTCCCCTCGTGTTCCTCTTAAACTTTTCACCTTTTATCCTTAGCCCGTGATCTCTGATTGTAGTCCTACCCAACCTTAGTGGAAAAAGCCTGCTTGCATTTACCCTATCATGGCCCTCATAACTTTATATGCCTCTATCAAGTCTCTTCTCAATCTTCTACATTCAACCTTTCCTTATAACTCAGGTCTGCCAGACCCAGCAACACCCTTGTAAATTTTCTCTGTACTCTTCAGAACAGAATCAGATTTATTATCAATGGCATGTGTTAACTTGGCAGAGAGAGAGATGAGATCATAAGACATAGGAGCAGAATTAGGCCATTCCATCATGGCTGATCCTGGATCCCAGTCAACCCCATACACCTGCCTTCTTACCATAACCTTTACCTTGACCGATCAGGAAACAATCAACTTCCACCTTAAAGATACGCACAGTCTTGGCCTCCACCCCAGTCTGTGGCAGAGCACTTCACACATTCAGTACTCTCTGGCTTTAAAAAATCCTCCTTACCTCTGTTCTAAATGGTGGCCCCTCAATTTTGAGGCTGTGCCCTCTGGTTCTGGATACCCCCACCATAGGAAACATCCTCTGCACATCCACCCTATCTAGACCTTTTAACATTTGGCAGGTTTCAATTAGATCCCCCTGCATTCTTCTAAATTCCAGTGAGTACTCCCCAAAGCTCCCCAAACGCTCCTCATTTCTGGAATCATCCTTGTGAACCTCCTTTGGACTCGCTCCATTGGCAACACATTCTTTCTGAGATATTGGGCCCAAAACTGTTGACAATACTCTGTGCAGCCTGAGTAGTGCCTTATAAAGCCCCAGCATTATCTCCTTGCTTTTATATTCTATTCCCCTTGAAGTAAATGCTAACATTGCATTTGCCTTCTTTACCACAAACTTGACCTGTGAATTAACCTTCTCAGAGTCTTGTACGCCCCTTCTGCACCTCTGATGTTTGAACCTTCTCCCCATTTAGATAATAGTCCACACTATTGTTCCTTTTACCAAAATGCATCTTCATACATTTCCAACACTATTCCAGCTGACACTTTTTTCCCCCATTCTTCCAATTTGTCTAAGTCCTGCTACAATCGCATTGCTTCCTCAGCACTACCTACCCCTCCTCCTATTTTTGTATCATCCGCAAGCTTTGCCACAAAGTCATGAATTCCATTGACTAACATTGTGAGAAGCAGTGGTCCCGATACTGACCCCTAAGGCTCACCACAGGTCACTGGCAGCCAACCAGAAAAGCCCCTTTTATTCTCACTTGCTGCCTCCTGCCTGTCAGCCATTCCGCTATCCACGCCAGTATCTCTCCTGTAACGCCATGGGATTTTATCTTGTTGACAGCTTGGTATGTGGCACCTTATCAAATGCCTTCTGATTGATACTTTATTGATCACAAAAGAAATTAGTGTAACAGTAGCATTGCAAGTGCGCAGATTACAAACATTAGAAGAGAAGTAAGAAAGAATTAAAAAGGAACAAGTTGCCTCAAACAGTCGAACAGGAGGAAGTCATCAATTCTGCTATAGGTTGACTCATTATTGAGCTTAATGGCCGAGGGTAAGAATGTCCTTTTTGGAGCAGTACTGTTGTCTTAGTCTGTTACTAAAAGTGCTCCTCTGTTCAGCCAAGGTGGCATGCGGAGGGTGAGAAACGTTGTCCAGAATTGCAGGATTTTCCGTAGGGTACTTTGTTCCACCACAGCCTCCAGTGTGTCCAGTTTGACTCCTCTAACAGAACCAGCCTTTCTAATCAGTTTATTGAGCCTGTTGGCATCACCCGTTGATGCCATTGCCGCAACACATCACCATATAAAAGATTGTACTGGCGACGAGAGACTGGTAGAACATGTGAAGGAGAGGCCTGCACACTCCAAAGGACCTCAGTTTCCTCAGGAGGTAGAGTAACTCTGGCCCTCCTTGTACACAGCCTCTGTGTTGGTCATTCACGTGCAGCCGCGAGCAGGTCGTCAGCACATTCATATCGTCACCATCGGTAGTAACGGAGCAGTGCAGGCTTCGTCTTCCTAAAGTCCACCACCATCTCCTTTGTCTTGCTGTTGCTGAGCTGCAGATGATTCAGCCTGCACAAAGTCCTCCACCAGGGCCCTGTACTCATCCTCCCGTCCTCCCATTATACACCCAACTACTGCTGGCTCATCGGAGAACTTCTGCAGATGACATGACTCAGTGTTGTATCTGAAGTCTGAGATATACAGGGTAACAGCAAGGAAGCCAGTACAGTCCCCTGTGGGGCCCCAGTGCTGTTTATAGCCATGTCATGACGTGCAGTGCAATTCATGATAATATAGAACGAAACAAGTAAATCAATTACCGTAAATAAGTCTATAAATAGATTTAAAATAGTGTGAAACAGAACTGATACTTATTTTAAAAATAAGTGAGTTAGTGTTTGAGTTCCAATGTCTGTTTAGGAATCGGATGGCAGAATGGAAGAAGCACTTGCTGAATGGCTGAGTGTGCACCTTCAGGCTGCTATACCACCTTCCTGATGTTAATAATGAGAAGAGGGACTGTCCTGGGTGATGGGGGTCCTAAATAATGGACATTGCCTTTCTGAGGCATCGCTGCTTGAAGGTGTCTTGGATATTATGGAGACTAGTACCCAAGATGGAGCTGACTAATTTTTACAACTTTCTGTAGCATCATTTGCTCCTGTGCAATGGACCCCCGCATGCCAGACAGTGATGCAGCCGATCAGAATGCTCTCCACGGTACAGTTACACAAGTTTATATTTAGTTCAAGGTGACAAACTAAATCTCTTCAAACTCCTAGTGAAATATCGCCACTGTTCTGCTGCCTTTATAGCTGCATCGATATGTTGGGACCAGGTTAGATCCTCAGAGATACTGACGCTAGGAACCTGAAACTGCTCACTCCTCTCCACTTCTGATCCCTCTGAGGATTGCTTCATGTTCCCTCGTCTTACCCTTCCTATAGTCCACAGTCAGCTCGCTCTTCTTATCGGCAGTAAGTGTAAGATCGTTGCTGCGACACCACTCAGCTCACTGGTATATCTGCCTGGCAGGCCAGGCAGCATCTATGGAAAAGAGAACAGTCGACGTTTTGGGCCGAGAGTCTTCATCAGGACTGAAGGGAAAAAACGAGTCAGAGTAAGAAGGTGGGGGAGGGGAGGAAGAAACACAGGGTGACAGATGGAACCAGGAGGGGTGGTGAAGAGCTGGGAAGTTGATTGGTGAAAGAAGTGCGGGGCGAGAGAAGGGGGAACCTGACAGGAGAGGACAGAAGGCCATGAAAGAAAGAGAAGGGGGAGGAGCACCAGAGGGAGGCGATGGGCAGGTACAGAGATAAAGGTGAGAGAGGGAGAGCTTAACCGGAAGTTTGAGAAGTTAGGTTAGAGGCCACACAGATGGAATCTAAGGTGCTGCCCCTCCAACCTGAGTGTGGCCTCATTTGGAATTAATTTAGATCACTTTGTACAGAACTGTGTTTCACTTGGTATAAAAGAGTCTTTTTCTGTTGATCAGTGTCAAAAAAGCCAAATTAAATCCACAATCTTCTAAGGGGGGGGGGTTAATTTTTTATTGCTACTGTATATTCCTCCAGTCTGTATGTTCATGTACCTGTTAAATGCCTTTTAAATCATAAAGTGTTTTGTAGAGAAGAAGGCCTTTTTGGCCCAAACAGTTAAGCCTGCCAAAGGGTTTCTCCAGTTTTCAATCCCAAACCATTACAGGTTCTTCAGATGCTCATTCATGCAACTTAAAGTTTCTCCTTCTGTTACCCTTGTTGGAGCAAACCCTCGTCAGATTGGAGGGTTGTGACTTGTGGTGTCCCACAAGGATCTGTTCTGGGACCTCTACTTTTCGTGATTTTTATTAACGACCTGGATGTGGGGGTAGAAGGGTGGGTTGGCAAGTTTGCAGATAACACAAAGGTTGGTGGTGGTGTGGATAGTGTAGAGGCAGATACATTAGTGAAACTTAAGAGACTACTGGACAGGTATGTGGAGGAATTTAAGGTGGGGGTTATATGGGAGGCAGGGTTTGAGGGTTGGCACAACATTGTGGGTCGAAGGGCCTGTACTATTCTATGTTCTGTGCAAATTACAGCCATCCAATGATGCTGTTTTATGGGGGAAGAGACCAATACTTCCCCCATTACTGATGTTGCTGCCAAGTGGAATGGATTGTGCCCTTTCACCTCGTCTAAACATCTAACTTTACACAGATGAATCTTTTCTTGGGCTCCTTTGTTCTGAAGAAAACACTTTCAAAATGTAGGACTTTCCATGACTCTAATGCTGTTGCTCTGAAATATTAAATCTCTGCCCTCTGTAACATTATCACATTCTCATAAAGTCGACTCCTTTGTACCATAGAGTCTGTACTGACACCTACTTACACTTAATCCTGTATTAATCACCTTCATTTCTCACAAATTTCCCTTCACTCACAGTGATTTACAGCACCTGATTAAGCTTGCAGACTGTGCAGCTTTGGGCTGTGGGTGTGAGGTAGAGTCTGTGAGCCACCCTCTGCTGGAATGTGTGTACTGATCGGAGCTCTGCAGGATATTTCAGCTGCGCCCTTCCAGGTGCTTCTCGACCTTCCTTCTGTGGTATTCTGTGCACGTATCCCACTTGGAGACATTGGAGATGAGAGATGCTGGAATCTGAGGTAACCTGAAAAGTGCTGTAGGAGATCAGTGGGTCAGGAAGCTTTTATAGAGGGAAATGGACGGTTACTTGGAACGTCAGCTGTCCATTTCCCTCATAGATAATGCCTGGCCCACCCAGCTCCCTTTCTATATTCTACACTCAGTAGCCACTTTAATAAGTACATGAGTGTGGTTATCTGCTGCTCTCAGCCCATCCATTTCAATGTTAGATGTGTTAGGAGATAGTCTGCACACCTCTCTTGTAACACAGTTATTCCAGTTACTGTCGCCTTCTTAGAACCATAGAACATTACTGCACAGAAACAGGCCTTTTGGCCCTTCTTGGCTGTGCCCAACCATTTTTCTGCCTAGTCCCACTGACCTGCACCTGGACCATATCCCTCCATACCCCTCTCATCCATGTACCTGTCCAAGTTTTTCTTAAATGTTAAAAGTGAGCCCGCATTTACCACTTCATCTGGCAGCTCATTCCACACTCCCACCACTCTCTGTGTGAAGAAGCCCCCCCCCCTAATGTTCCCTTTAAACTCCCCCCCCCCCCCCCCTTCACGCTTAACTCATGTCCTCCACACTCCCAAGTATCCTGCCATTTACATTGTACTCTGCCTTGGAGTTTGTCCTTCCAAAGTGTACCTCCTCACACTTCTCCGGGTTGAACTCCATCTGCCACTTCTCAGCCCACTTCTGCATCCTATCAATGTCTCTCTGCAATCTTCGACAATCCTCTACACTATCCACAACACCACCAACCTTTGTGTTGTCTGCAAACTTGCCAACCCATCCTTCTACCCCCACATCCAGGTCGTTAATAAAAATCACGAAAAGTAGAGGTCCCAGAACCGATCCTTGTGGGACACCACTAGTCACAACCCTCCAATCTGAATGTACTCCCTCCACCACAACCCTCTGCCTTCTGCAGGCAAGCCAATTCTGAATCCACCTGGCCAAACTTCCCTGGTTCCCATGCCTTCTGACTTTCTGAATAAGCCTACCGTGTGGAACCTTGTCAAAATGCCTTACCTTAAGTTAAGAACACATCACAAAATCCAAAAACTGGGAACTCATTTTCCTAAGCTCAGTGACAAACCTCTGTGACCGTTACTGTTTACTTCCACCCACTGAGCCAATTCTTTTGGATTCGTGAACCTTAGCTTTCCTTAACCACTTATCATTTGAAATTTTGTGAGAGTCGACAATGTGGTTGATTAACTAACAACAGATTACTTTTGAATTGGGGTGTAGTTAATGATGACAATATTCTTGAATACGGATGATTGGGTAAATTCCTGTCAATCAAGGTCGATGAACACAATGGCTGAATAACTCACACTAAATGCTGGAGGAACTCAGCAGGCCAGGCAGCATCTATGGAAAAAAGTGCAGTCGTTTCAGCAGGACTGTGGCCGAGATTGATTCTTCACCACTCAGCATTTTCTTGACTTTACTGACGCAGTTGCCATCGTTTCCTCTGTTCTTAATTATTTCCGAGTGAATTAATTTTATTGGAGGAAAGCTTCAAGTCTGAGCTTTTGTTCGTGAAGCTGTGCATTGTGTTGAGATCATGCAGTAAATTCTGACTTGTCTTTTCACAGCAACTGGAGTTCATTACCCCTTTTCAGCTGTACTTCAACCCCGATCTAATCATCAAGAGGTATCAAGTAAGTTGTCAAATATTTTATCCCACAATTAATAATGCAGTGACCAAGGTTTATTTGTCAGTATCAGTACTGCTATCCGCATCAGTAGAATAAGCCTGGGGGGTTAGACAGCCAATGGCTCCTGTTTACTTCAGAGTCTTAGAATTATAGAGCTCAGAAACCAGCATTACGTCTCGGCACCCATTCATACGAATCCCGTTGAGTCCGCAGCCTGTCATAAGGCACAGGAGCACAACGAGGCCATTCAGCCCAGCTAGTCTGTTCCATCATTCCATCATGGCTGATCCTAGATCCCACTCAACCCCATACACATCCTTTGAAGCCAACTGATCGGGAAATGATCCACTTCCACCTTAATCATAAGCATGAACTTGGCCTCCACAGTCTGTGGCGGAGTATTCCACAGATTTACCACTCTCTGGCTTAAAAAAATTCTTCCTTATTTCTGTTCTAAAGGGTCGCCCCCTCAATTCTGAGGTTGTGCCCTCTGGTTCTGGATGCCCCCACCTTAGAAACAACCTCTCCATAGCCACCCTATCTAGTCCTTTCAACATTCGGTAGGTTTCAATGAGATCCCCTCACATTCTTCTAAATTCCAGTGAGTACAGGCCCAAAGCTGCCAAACTCTCCTCATATGTTAACCCCTTCAGTCCCAGAATCATCCCCATGAACTTCCTCTGGACTCTCTCCAATGACAACACATCCTTTCTGTGATATGGGGCCAAAAACTGTTGACAATACTCCCAAGTGTAGCCTGACTAATGTCTTATAAAGGCTTAGCATTATCTCTCTGCTTTTATATTCTATTCCCAATGAAATAAATGCCAACATTGCATTTGCCTTCTTTACCACAGAGTAAACCTGTAAATTAACCTTCCGGGAGTCTTGTACAAGGACTCACAGGACCCTCTACAGTGCTGATGTTTGAACCTTCTCCCCATTTAGATAATAGTCTGCACTATTGTTCCTTTTACCAAAATGCATCATCATACATTTCCCAACACTGTATTCCATCTGACACTTTTTTGCCCATTCTTCCAATTTGTCTAAGTCCTGCTGCAATCGCATTGCTTTCTCAGCACTACCTACCCCTCCACCTTTCTTCGCATCATCTCCGGACTTTGCCACCAAGCCGTCAATTCCATTATCTGAATCATTGACAAACAATGTGAAAAGTAATGGTCTCAATACTGACCACTGAGGAACACCACTAACCACCAGCCATTTTTCAGCCCATTCCTCCAACTGGTCCAAATCCCTCTGCAAGCTTTGAAAACCTTCCTCACTGTCCACTACACCTCCAATCTTTGTATCATCAGCAAATTTGCTGATCCAATTTGCCACATTATCATCCAGATCATTGATATAGATGACAAATAACAATGGACCCAGCACTGATCCCTGTGGCACACCACTAGTCACAGGCCTCCACTCAGAGAAGCAATCCTCCACTACCACTCTCTGGCTTCTGCCATTGAGCCAATGTCTAATCCAATTTACTACCTCTCCATGTATACCTAGCGACTGAATCTTCCTAACTAACCTCCCATGTGGGACCTTGTCGAAGGCCTTACTGAAGTCCATGTAGACAACATCAACTGCCTTCCCTTCATCCACTTTCCTGGTAACCTCCTCGAAAAACTCTAATAGATTGGTTAAACATGACCTACCACACACAAAGCCATGCTAACTTTTTCTAGTAAGTCCCTGTCTATCCATAGACTTGTAGATCCTATCTCTTAGTATTCCTTCCAATAATTTACCTACTACTGATGTCAAACTTACCGGCCTATAATTTCCCGGCTTACTTTTTGAGCCTGTTTTTAAACAATGGAACTACATGAGCTATCCTCCAATCCTCCGGCACCTGGCCCGTGGATATCGACATTTTAAATATATCTGCCAGGGCCCCTGCAATTTCAACACTAGTCTCCTTCAAGGTCTGAGGGAATACCCTGTCAGGTCCTGGGGATTTATCTAATCTGATTTGCCTCAAGACAGCAAGCACCTCCTCCTCTTCAATCTGTATAGGTTCCATAACCTCCCCACTTGTTTGCCTTGTTTCCATAGACTCCATTCCAGTTTCTTTAGTAAATACAGATGCAAAAAACCCATTTAATATCTCTCCCATTTCTTTTGGTTCCATACATAGCCAACCACTCTGATCTTCAAGAGGACAATTTTATCCCTTACTATCCTTTTGCTCTTTACATACCTGTAAGAAGCTCTTAGGATTATCCTTCACCCTGACTGCCAAAGCAACCTCATGTCTTCTTTTAGCCCTCCTGATTTCTTTCTTAAGTATTTTCTTACTCTTTTTATACTCCTCAAGCATCTTATTTCCTCCCTGTTGCCTATACATGTTATACATCTCTCTCTTCTTCTTTATCAGAGTTCCAATATCCCTCAAGAAACAAGGTTCTTTATTCTTATCCGTTTTGCCTATAACCCTGACAGGAACATACAAACTCTGCACTCTCAAAATTTCTCCTTTGAAGGCTTCCCAATTACCAATCACATCCTTGCCAGAGAACAACCTGTCCCAATCTATGCTTTTTAGATCCTTTCTCATTTCTTCAAATTTGGCCTTTTTCCAGTTTAGAACTTCAACCCGAGGACCAGATCTATCTTTATCCATGATCAAGTTGAAACTAATGACGTTATGATCACGGGAACCAAAGTGTTCCCCTACACACACTTCCGTCACCTGTCCTAACTCGTTTCTCAATAGGAGATCTAATATTGCATCCTCTCTAGTTGATACCTCTATATATTGATTTAGAAAACTTTCCTGGACACATTTTACAAACTCTAACCCATCTAGGTCTTTAACAGTATGGGAGTCCCAATCAATATGTGGAAAATTAAAATCCCCTACGATCACAACTTTCTGTCTCCTGCAGTTGACTGTTATCTCTCTGCAGATTTGCTCCTCCAATTCTCGCTGACTATTGGGTGGTCTATAATACAACCCCATTAATGTGGTCATTCCTGTTCCTCAGCTCCACCCATATGGCCTCAGTAGACAAGCCCTGTAATCTGTCCTGTCGAAGCACTGCTGTAATATTTTCCCTGACTAGCAAAGCCACCCCCCACCCTTCATCTCTCTGCCTCTATCACGTCTGAAACATCGGAACCCTGGAACATTAAGATGCCAGTCCTGCCCCTCCTGTAGCCAAGTGTCAGTAATGGCTATGATGTCGTAATTCCATGTGTCAATCCAGACCCTCAGCTTGTCTGCCTTTCCCGCAATACTCCTCGCATTGAAATATACACACCTCAGAACATTAATACCACCACACACAACCTTACTATTTGTGACTTTGCATGAACTACTAACATCATTTATTTTTACCCCCGTTCCACGATCTACTCTGGCACTCTGGATCCCATCCCCCTGCAAATCTAGTTTAAACCCTCCGCAATAACAGTAGCAAACCTCCCTGTCAGTATATTGATCCCCTTGTAGTTCAGGTGTAACCCGTCTCTCTTGTACAGGTCCCACCTGCCCCAGAAGAGATCCCAATGATCTAGAAATCTGAAACCCTGCCCCCTACACCAGTTTCTCAGCCTTGTGTTCATCTGCCAGAGCATCCTACTCTTACCCTCACTGGCACGTGGCACAGGCAGCAATCCGGAGATTACTACCCTCGAGGTCCTGTTTTTCATCTTCCTACCAAGCTCTCTGTACTCACTCTTCAGGACCTCCTGACTCTTTCTACCTATGGCATTGGTACCGATGTGTACCACGACATCTGGCTGATCACCCTCCCACCTCAGAATGCTGTGCACGTGATCAGAGACATCCCTGACCCTGGCACCCGGGAGGCAACAAACCATCCGGGAGTCTCTATCACGACCACAGAATCTCCTGTCTGTACCCCTGACTATGGAGTCCTCGATCACTACCGCTCTCCTCTTCTTCCTCCCTCCCTTCTGCACTGCAGAACCAGACTTAGTGCCAGAAATCCGGCTGCCGCAGCTTGTCCCAGGTAAGCTATCTCCCCCAACAGTATCCAAATCGGTGTACCTGTTTTGGAGGGGAATGGCCACAGGGGAACCCTACTCTGCCTGCCCTTTCCCCTTCCCTCGCCTGACGGTAACCCAATTACCTGTGCCCTGTTCCTTAGGTGTAACTAACTCCCGGAAACTACTATCTATAAACTCCTCATTCTCCCGAATGATCTGGAGGTCATCCAGCTCCTGCTCCAGTTCCCTAACGCGGTCTGTTAGGAGCTGCAGCTGGATGTACTTCTTGCAGGTATCGTTGTCAGGGACACTAGAGGTCTCCCTGACTTCCCACATCCTGCAAGAGGAGCATTCCAACATCCTGCCTGGCATATTCTCTAATCTGAACAAAAAAAAGAGGAAAACAGAAACTTACCGGAACCTACCCTCACCTCTGCCTGATTGAGCCAAAGCCGTCCCACTCTGACGTGGCCGCTACGACGATGGCTGCTGTATATGGTGGTCTTTCTTTTAAACCTTTGCGTGCTACGTCACGCATCTGTGCAGTAGAGCCTCTTTTCCCCGATCAGTTAACGAAAAAGAAAAACGACCTTCCCTCCGCGATGCTTCAGTCTCCCACTCTCAGCCGCTTGCTTCGATTGAAAATAATCTAGATTGTTCATATAAATTACAACCAGCAATGGACCCAGCACGGATTGCTGCCTTACTCCACAGGTCACAGGCCTCCAGTCAGAGAGGCAGCCGTTTACTTCCACTCTCTGGCTTCTCCCACAAAACCAATGTCTAATCTAATTTACTACCTCATCTTGAATGCCGATGACTGACCCTGCCTGACCCGCCTCTCATGCGGGACCTTTGCTAAAGTCCATGCAGACAGAATCTACTGCCTTTCCTTCATCAACTTTCCTGGTAATTTCCTTGAAAAACTCGAAAGGATTGGTTTGACATGACTTCCCATCATGAAGCATGCTGACTGTCCCACATCTATCCAAATACTCAAATATCCAGTCCCTTAGAATACCTTCCAATAACTTTCCTACTAATAATGTCAGGATCACTGGCCTGTTATTTCCTGGTTTACTTTCAGAGCCTTTCTTAAACAGTGTAACAACATTGCCAGTACCTCACCCGTTGCTAAGGATGAGTTAAATATATCTGCTGGGACCCCATCAATTTCTGAACTTGCCTCTTGCAGGATCCAAGGGAAGACCTTGTCAAGCCCTGGGGATTTATCCACCCAAACTTGCCTCAACACCTCCTCCTCTGTAATCTGTATAGGGTCCATGAAGTTGATACCACTTTGACTCACTTCTGTAGACTCTGAGTCCATCTTAAATAAAGATGGGAAAAAAATATTTAAGATCTCCTGCTGAAGGATCTCAGCCTGAAATGTCGACTGTACTCTTTTTCCATAGATGCTGTCTGGCCTGCTGAGTTCCTCTAGCATTTTGTGCGTGTTGCTTTGGATTTCCAGCATTTGCATATTTTCTCATGGTTGTTTTACGATCTCCTCCATCTCTAAGCTCCACACGTGGATAACCATTCTGATCTTCCAGGAACCAATTTTCCCCCTTGCAAACCTTTTGCTCCTAACATTTCTGTAGAAACCCTTTGGATTCTCTTTCACCTTGTCTGCTAGAGCAACCTCATGCCTTCCTTTAGCCTTCCTGATTTCTTTCGTAAGTGTTTTCTTACATTTCTTATGCACCAGGAGTACCTAAAAATAAAAATAAAAAAATAAAAATAATTCCATCTGATTTGTCGGCGAGGTTTCCCTTAAGAAACAGTGCTGACTTTGGACTATTTTACTATGTGTTTCCAACTTCCCCGAAACCTCTCTCCACATCGAGGTCAGGGTAACTGGCCTATAAATTCCTTTCTTCTGCCTCTCTCCCCTCATGAAGAGTGGAGTGACTTTTGCAATTTTCCATTCCTCCAAGAACATACCATAATCGAGTGATGCTTGAAAGATCGTTATTCCTCCACAGTCTCTGCGGGCAAGGATGTGAATTCTCTCTCCCCGCCAGGCCGCCACCTTTGCCACTCTTCCATATAAGTACTGTCTTCACACAGGGCCTCAGATATTATGGAGCCATGAACTTCATCTCCAGCTGACTTAGAGTGACCGCTGACAGCTCTTAGACGTGTCGTGCTTCTTCGGCAGCTGGGGTTAGAGGGGTGGCCTGACCTCAGAAGTGGCTTCGTATTTTCTCCACTTTTTGTTCATGGACAGCACTGACTCAGGAATATTCAGTGTCTTTGAGATGTTCTTGTATCTTTCCCCAGATTTGTGCTTCTCCATTATCATTTCCTTGACTTGGACTGAACGCACTTTTTACTTCATCTCAGCATCAGAATCAAGTTTAATACCACTGGCACATAAGACCATAAAGCACAGGAGCCATTTAGGCCATTTGGTCATCGTGTCTGCTCTGCTATTCAATCATGGCTGATATCTTTTTTCCCTCCTCAGCCCCACTCCCCAGCTTTCTCCCCATAACCTTTGATGCGTATCCAATCAAGAACCTATCTAGCTCTGCCTTAAGTACAGCCAACGACCTGGACAACAAATGCTGCAAATTCACCACCTTCTGACTAGAGGAATTTCTCTGCATCTCTGTTTTAAATGGATGCCCCTCTGTCCTGAGGCTGTGACCTCTTGTCAAAGGCTTCCCCACCAGGGGAAATATCCTTTCCACATCTACCCTATCTCAGCCTTCAATATTCGAAATGTTCCAAAGGGATCCCACCTCATCCTTCTAAATTCCAGCGAGTACAGACCCACAGCTATCGAACGTTCCTCGAATGATGGCCCTTTCATTCCTGGAATCATCCTTGTGAACCTCCTCTGCACCCTCTCCAATGCCAGCACATCTTTTCTCAGATGAGGAGGCCAAAACTGTTCACAATACTCAAGGTGAGGCCTCACCAGTGCCTCAGCATCACATCCCGGCTCTTGTACGCATCTTGAAATGAATGCTAACACTGCATTTCCCTCCCTCACCACCGACTCTACCTGCAAGTTAACATTTAGGTTGTTCTACACAAGGACTCCCAAGTCCCTTTGCATCTCAGAGTTTTGGATTTTCTCCCCATTTAGAAAATAGTCCGCACATTTATTTCTACTAGCAAAGAGCATGACCGTGCATTTTCCAACATTGTATTTCATTTGCCACTTTCTTGCCCATTCTCCTAATCTGTCTAAGTCCTTCTGCAACCTACCCATTTCCTCAACACTACCTACTCCTGCACCAATCTTCATATCATCTGCAAACTTGGAACAAAGCCATCTACTCCATCACCTAAATCATTGATATACAGCATAAAAAGAAGCGGTCCCAACACCGACCCCTGCAGAACACCACTAGTCACAGCAACCGGAAAAAGATCTTTTTATTCCCACTCACTGCCTCCTATCAATCAGCCAATGCTCTAACCATGCCAGTAATTTTCCTGTAATACCACGGGCTCTTAACTCGGTAAGCATCCTCGTGTGGCACCTTGTCAAAGGCCTTCTGAAAGTCCAAAATTACAGCATCCACGGCATCCTCTTTACCTATCCTACTTGTAATCTCCTCAAAGAATCCCAACAGGTTCGTCAGGCAGGATTTTCACTCAATAAACCGTGCTGATGTTGTCCTTTCTTGTTACCAAGTACTCCATCACCTCATCCTTAACAGTGGTTTGCAACATCTTCCCAACCACTGAGGCCAGGCTAACTGGTTTATAGTTTCCTTTCTGCTGCCTTTCTCCTTTCTGAAGAGTGGAGTGACATTTGCAATTTTCAAGTCCTCTGACACCATGCCAGAGTCCAATGATTTTTGAAAGATCATTACTAATGCCTCCACAATCTCTACCGCTACCCCTTACAGAACTCTAGGGTGCAGTTCATCTGGTCCCGGTGACTTGTGTACCCTTCGGTCTTTCACCTTTTTGAGCATCTTCTCCCTTGTAACTGCACTCACTTCTCTTCCCTCACACCCTTCAACCTCTGGCACACTGATAGCGTCTTCCAGAGTGATGCAGAATGCTAATTTAGTTCATTTGCCATCCCCTTGTCCCCCATTATTATTTCTGCAGCCTCATTTTCTAGTTGTCCTATATCCACTCTCCTCTCTCTTTTATTTTTTATATACTTGAAATAGCTTTTTCTATCCACCTTGATATTGTCTGGTAGCCTGCTTTCGTATTTCATCTTTTCCCTCCTAATGATCCTCTTAGTTGCTTTTGGCAGGTTTTTAAGTTCCCCAATCCTCTATCTTTCCCTGTATGCCCTCTCTTTTGCTTTTACAGTAGCTTTGACTTCCCTTGTCAGTTGTACTATTTTGCTATTTGAGTATATCTTTGCTTTGGAATACATCTATCCCGCACCTTCCTCATTTTTCCCAGAAACTCACACCATTGCTGCTCTGTTGTCTCCATCCGGTTTACTTTCACATCACTGTAATTACCTTTACTCCTCTGCTTTGTCAGACTTTACTGTCAAATTTCAAGGTGGTTCCTAAGGGTTCTTTTACCATAAGCTCCCTAATCATCTGGTTCATTACAGAATGAATCTGCACACATTAATCTGCTTAATCATCTTGTTTCTACCCTCACTGGTGTGTGGCACAGACAACCATCCAGAAATTACCTGCCCAGAGGTCCTGCGTCTCAGCTTTCTACCTAGCTCTCTAAATTCTTTCTTTTTCCTTCCTGTGTCATTGGTGCCAAGATATACCGAGACATCTGGCTGCTCCCCTCACTCTCCAAACTGCTGTGGACACGATTCAAGACGTCCCTGACCCTGGCACCAGGGAGACCAGTGCCATTCGGGTGTCCCGTTCACAGCCACAGAATCACCTGTCTGTTCTCCGGACTACTGAGTCCCCAGTCACTACCGCTCCCCTCTTCTCCCTTTAAAGTGGACCTATGCTCAATGCCAGTAACCCAGACTCTGCGACATTCCCCTGGGAGGTCTTAAAGTTTGTCATTGTTATGCAGCAGCAGTATACTGCAATATGTAATACTAAAGCAACTATGAATTACAGTAAGAAGTTTATACAATGCCTATAAAAAAATTATTCCACACCCCCCCCCCCCCCCGGAAGTTTTCATGTTTTATTGTTTTACAACATTAAACAGTGGATTTAATTTTTGACATTGATCAACAGTAAAAGCCTCTTTTGTGTCAAAGTGAAAACAGATCACTACCAAGTGCTCCAAATTAATTACAAATATCAAACACGAAATAATTGGTTGCATAAGTGTTCACCCCCTTTATTATGACTCACCAAATCATCACTGGTGCAGCCAACTGGTTTTAGAAGTCACATAATTAGTAAAATGGAGATCACTGCGTGCAGTCAAAGCGTTTCAATTGATTGGAGTAAAAATACACCTGTATCTGGAAGCTCCAGCTGCTGGTGAGTCAGTATCCCGGCAAAAACTACACCATGGAGACAAAAGAACACTCCAAGCAACTCCACAAAAACTCCGAAAAGCACAAGTCAGGAGATGGATACAAGAACATTTCCAAATCACCGTCTCTCCCTTGGAGACAGTTGTCAATCTTCAAAAAACGGAAAGAATATGGCAAAGCTGTAAATCTGTCTGGAGCAGGCTGTTCTCAAAAAGGGAGCTAGTGAGGGAGGCTACCAAGAGACCTATGATGACTCTGGAGGAGCGACAAGCGTCAGTGGCTGAGGTGGACGAGACTGTGCGTTGGGAGAAGATTTGTTTTCCAGCAAGACAATGACCCCAAGTGTAAAGCCAAAGCTTAAAAACGACAAAGTTAATGTCAGGAGTTGCCAAGTCAGAGTCCAGTCCTCAATCCAATTGAGAATTTGTGGCTGGACTTGAGAAGGGTTGTTCAGTCACGATCCCTGTGCAATATGGCAGAGCTTGAGCAGTTTTATAAAGAAGAGTGGGGAACAATTGTAGTGTCCAGAGGACACTAATCTACAATAAAAGACTTTTGTGTCGAAGTGCAAACAGATCTCTACAAAGTGATCTAAATTAATTACAAATATAAAAGACAAAATTGATTGCATAGGTATTCATTCCCCCTTTAATATGAGACACTAAATCATCACTGGTGCAGCCAAATGGTTTTAGAAGTCACATATTTAGTTAAAAGGAGATCTGGTTTTGGAAACTTGTGTGCAGTCAAAGAGTTTCATTTGATAGTAGTAACAGTACAGCTGTATCTGGAAGGTCCAACTGCTGGTGAGTCAGTATCCTGGCAAAAACTACACCATGGAGACAAAAGAACACTCCAAGCAACTCTGCGAAAAGGTTATTGAAAGCACAAGTCAGGAGATGGATACAAGAAAATTTCCAAGTCATTGAATATCCCTTGGAGTACAATTAAGTCAATTGTCAAGAAATCAAAAGAATTATGGCACAGTTGTAAATCTGCCTCGAGCAGGCCATCTTCAAAAACTGAGTGACTGTACAGGAAGGGGACTAGTGAGGGAGGCCACAAGAGACCCACGACAACTCTGGAGGAGTTACAAGCTTCAGTGGCTGAGATGGGAGAGACTGCGCATACAACAACCATTGCCTGGGTGCAGCCTTATGGGAGAGTGGCAAAGAGAAAGCCACTATGGGGGGGGGGGGGGGGGGGGAATCTCACATGAAATCTCGGTTAGAGTTTGTCAGAAGATGTGGGAAACTCTGAAGTCAGCTGGAAGAAGGTTCTATGGTCTGATGAAACCAAAATTGAGCTCTTTGGCCATCAGACTAAACACTCTGTTTGGCATTGGACAAACATCACACGTTATCAAAAACACACCAGATCTACCGTGAAGCATGGTGGTGGCTGCATCACGCTGTGGGGTTGCTTCACTGCAACAGGCCCTGGAAGGCTCGTGAAGGCAGAGGGTACAATGAGTGCAGCAAAATACAGGGAAATCCTGGAGGAAAACCTGATGCAGTCTGCAAGAGAACAGCGACTTAGGAGAAGATTTGTTTTCCAACAAGACTGTGACCCCAAGTATAAAGGAATGACTTAAAAACAACAAAGTTAATGTCAGGAGTGGACAAGTCAGAGTCCAGACCTCAATCCAATTGAGAATTTGTGGTTGGACTTGAAAGGGGCTGTTCACTCACAGTCCCCATGCAATCTGACAGAGCTTGAGCAGTTTTGTAGAGAAGAATGGGGGAAAATTGCAGTGTCCAGATGTGCAAAGCTGACAGAGACCTATCCACACAGACTCAAGGCTGTAATTACTGTCAAAGGTGCATCTACTAAACACTAACTTGAAGGGGGTGAATATTTATGCAATCAGTTATTTTGTGTTGAATAACTGTAATAAATTTAGACCAATGTGTAGAAATTTGTTTTCACTTTGACAGGAAAGAGTCTTTTCTGTTGATCAGTGTAAAAAAAAACAATTGAATGCATTCTGATTCAATGTTGTAAAACAGTAAGATATGAAAGCTTCCATGAGGATGTGAATACTTCTTATAGGCACTACATATTTATAAATAGTTACTTCTTCAAGGAAGTAACAAGCAGGGTGGACAAAGGAGAGGCAGTGGATGTCATTTACTTGGATTTTCAAAAGGCATTTGTCACACAAGAAGCTGCTTAACAATATAAAATCCTATGGTGTTAACAGGAAAGATACCAGCTTGGTTAGAGGAATGGCTGTGGGAATAAAGGGGGCTTTTCTGGTTGTCTGCCAGTGACCAGTGGCGTTCTTCTGGAACTGCTACCTTTCATATTGTTTGACAGTAGTTTGGATTTTGGATAATGGAATTGATTACTTAACGGCAAAGTTCGTGTATGATACAGAGATAGGTGGAGGGGTAGGTAGTGATGAGGAAGCAATACGATTGCAGCAGGACTTTGACAAATTGGAGGAATTTGCAAGAAGAGTGGAGGATGGAATCCAGTGTTGGGAAATGTATGAATGCATTTTGGTAAAAGGAACAATAGTGCAGATTATTATCTATATGGGGAGAAAGTTCAAACATCAGAAATGCAGAGGGACTTGGGAGTCCTCATGCAAGAAGGATAATTTACAGGTTGAGTCTGTGGTAAAGAAGACAGATGCAATGTTGGCATTCATTTCAAGGGGAATAGAATATAAAAGCAAGGAGATAATGCTGAGCCTTTATAAATGTGGTCAGGCTGCACTTGGGAGTGTTGTCAACAGTTTTGGGCCCCATATCTCAGAAAGGCTGTGCTGTCATGGAGAGAGTCCAGAGGAGGTTCACGAGGAAAGTAAAGGATGATTCCTGGAATGAAGGGGTTAACATATGAGGAGCATTTGGCAGCTTTGGGCCTGTACTCACTGGAATTTAGAAGATTGCGGGGTGATCTCATTGAAACCGACTGAATGTTGAAAGGACTAGATAGGGTGGATGTGGAAAGAATGTTTCCTATGGTGGGGGTCCCAGAACTAAAGGGCACAGCCTCAAAATTGAGGGGCCAGCCTTTTAGAACAGAGGTAAGGAGGAATTTTTTTAGCCAGAGAGTGGTAAATTTGTGTAAGTCTCTGCCACAGACCGCAGTGGCCAAGTCTGTGGGTATGTTTAAGGCGGAAGTTGATAGTTTCCTGATTGGTCAGGGCATCAGGTGATATGGCAAGAAGGCAGGTGTATGGGGTTTAGTAGGATCTGGGATCATTCATGACGAAATGGAGGAGCAAACTTGATGGGCTGAATGGCATAATTGTGCTCCCAGGTCTTGTGGTCTAAATAACAAGCCGGATAGACAAAGGGGAATCAGTGGACATTGTGTAATTCTTTTTACATTGCATGTTAATGATTTGGATGACAGAATTGATGACTTTGCTGCAAAGTTTCTGGACGATACGAAGATAGGTGGAGGGCAGAAGGTTTTGAGGAATTAGGCTGCAGAAGGACTTAGATTAAGAGAATGGGCAAAGAAGTGGCAGATGGAATACAATGTCGGGTATTGTATGGTAGAAGAAATAAAAGGGTAGACTATTTTCTAAATGGAGAGAAAACTCAAAAATCTGAGGAGCAAAGGGATTTGGGAGACTTGTGCAGAATTCCCTAAAGATTAATTTGTAGGTTGAATTGGTGGTGAGGAAAGCAAATGCAATGTTCACATTCATTTTGAGAGGACTAGAATACAAAAGCAAGGATGTAACGTTGAGGTTTTATAAAGCACTGGTGAGAGCTCACTTGGAAGACTGTGAGCAGTTTGGACCCCTTATCTAAGAAGGGATTGGAGAGGGTCCAAAGGAGGTTCACGAAAATGATTCCAGGATTGAAACGGTTGTCATATGAAGAGCGTTTGATGGCATTTAACCCCAGGTAATTTCTAAAGTGAGTACGTGTTCGGCACAGCATTGTGGGCCGAAGGGCCTGTATTGTGCTGTAGGTTTTCGGTGTTTCTAACCTCCCATAACTGCAGTGTTCTGAGATTGATCTACATATTTTACTTGTGTTTTTAATTAATTTATCTCGTTTTGTTGCAGGTTTGGAGACTGCTGACCAATTTTCTTTTTTTTGGCCCCCTGGGATTTAGCTTTCTGTTCAATATGATCTTTCTGTATCCTTTTGTCAGTGATGGATAGGAACGTCAAATGAACTGAACTTTAAAAAAGTCCCAAACTGACTGAATTGGTGATTTTTAGAACAATACTTTTGCAAAGCCAAACATGAACTGAGGGTTTTAGGGCTATCACAGAGCTGTATTGTACTGCACCGTATTGTTCATAAGATGCAATGAGCCAAATTTGGTGAACATCCGAACAGTGTACAGGTAGTCCCCGGGTTACGAACGAGTTCCGTTCCTGCGTCCGTCTTTAAGTCAGATTTGTAGGTAAGTCAGAACAGGTACATCTGGTATTATTTAGTGTCAGTTAGTCAAACGTTTGTCTTAGTATACAGTATATATTTTACCTTTCTATGCGTATAAAACACTTAAGAAACATATGTATTTCAATAATGAAACCACTGCGTTGCTTAGTAATAATTGTAGCTTTCATTGGGGCAGAGCCTTTCACATGCTCCATTATTCTCACTTTATCCATTATCCTTCAAAATTGTTCCGATCGTTGACCGACTGTAGCCTAACACTTTTCCAATGACTGGCGTTTCACCTCTTTCCGATCGCTTTATTATTTCCATTTCATTTTCAATCGCGATTGTTTTCCGTCAAGGGAACAGAAAACTCCAGATTCAGCAGCAGCCGTGGGTCCTCTGCTCCCCCGGGTCCTAAAGTCCACCCGCACTGAGACAGGTTAAATGGGACAAATGGGGGCGGTGCTGACTGGAAAGAGGGGGGTTAGGGTGAATCTTGCTAAGAAATATTTAAGTCAAATACAAAGTTACACACTCAACATAGTGTTAATGGCAACGACTTAAAATGGCGGACGGCATTCTCCTCCCTCCATTCTTAAGTATGAGTTGTTCGTAAGTTGGACGTTCATAACTCGGGGACTGCCTGTAGTACAGTAATGGTAAAGATAGTACTCTTCAGTGTAGTGTTCAAAAGGAAGAACATGTAATGGTTACTGAGTTAACCCAGGTGTCGGGAACTTGTGAGGTTAAGAAAGAGGCATAACAGCGCGTCTTTCACCTCAGACGGTTGAGAATTTTGGTATGGGCCATTAAATCCCAAGAACTTTCTACAGGGGCACAATTGAGAACATCCTGACTGGCTGGATCACTGCCTGGTATGGGAACTGTACCTCCCTTAATCGCAGGACTCTGCAGAGAGTGGTGCGGACAGCCCAGTGCATCTGTAGTTGTGAACTTCCCATGATTCAGGACATTTACAAAGACACGTGTGACAAAAGGGCCCAAAGGATCATTGGGGTTCCGAGTCACCCCAACCACAATCTATTCCAGCTGCTACCATCTGGGAAATGATACCGCAACCATAAAAGCCAGGACCAGCAGTCTCCAGGACAGTTTCTTCCACCAGGCCATCAGACTGATGAACTCACACTGATTTGAGTGTATTTCTATGCTACATTGATGGTTCTATTTATTGTAAATTACTATGACTGCGCATTTAGACAGAGATGTAAAGATTTGTCTTCCTCATGCACGCGAAGGATCTAAGAAATAAATTCAATTTGAGTGTCTTGCAGAGTCTGAAAACATTAGAACGGATATGTTCCTGGGCCAAAAGGATATAAATCCCAGGTTACTACAGGAAGTGAGAAAAGAGATTGCTGGGGTACTGACAATGATCATTGCATCCTCCTTGGTCACAAGAGTAAAGGATTGGAGGATGGGGAATGTTCTATTCTTCAAAAAAGGTAATAGAAGTAATTCTGAGAATCATAGTCTAACGAGTCTTATGTCCATGGTGGGCAAACTAATGAAGAAGATTCTTACACACATAAGCACTTGGAGAAGCATAGTCTAATTAGGGTATTAGGGAGGTGAGGGGCAGGTCTTGCCTCGTGATCCTGACTGAAGGTGGCAGAATAAACTGATGAAGGCAAAGCAGAGGATGTGATGTATCTAGATTATAGGAAGGCATTAGACAAGGCTCCTGAATGGTATGCTTATTCAGAAAATCGGGAGGCATGAGATTCAGTGGATTATAGTTTCTATGGATTTCAGTAAGGCACTTGATAAGGTTCCTCATGCGAGGCTCATTCAGAGAGTAAGGAGGCATGGGATCCAAGGAGACCTTGCTTTGTGGATCCAGAATTGGCTTGCTCACAGAAGACAAAGGGTGGTTGTAGATGGTTTGTATTCTGCGTGGAGGCCGGTGACCAGGGATCTGCTCTGGGATCCCTCCTCTTCGTGATTTTTATAAATGACCTGGATCAGGAAGTAGAAGGGTTGGTTAATAAGTTTGCTGATGACACAGAAGTTGGGAGTGTTGTGGATAGTGTGGAGGGCTGTCAGAGGTTACAGCAGGACATTGATAGCATGTAGAACTGGACTGAGAAGAGGCAGATGGAGTTCAACCCAGTTAAGTGTTAAGTGGTTCATTTCAGTAGGTCAGATTTGAAGACAGAATTTAATATTAATGGTAAGACTCTTGGCAGTGTGGAGGATCAGAGGGATCTTGGTGTCTATGTCCTTAGCACACTCAAAGCTGCTGTGCAGGTTGACAGAGTGGTTAAGAAGCTGTATGGTGTGTTGGCCTTCATCAACTATGGGATTGAGTTGAAGAACCGTGAGGTAATGTTGCAGCTATACAAGAGCTTAGTTAGACCTCACTTGGAGTACTGTGCTCAGTTCTGGTCACCTCACTACAGGAAGGATGTGGATACTATGGAGAGAGTGCAGAGGAGATTTACAAGGATATTTACTGGATTGGAGAGCGTGCCTTATGAGAATAGGTTGAGTGAACTTGGCCTTTTCTCCTTGGAGTGATGGAGGATGAGAGGTGACCTGAAAGAGGTGCATAAGATGATGAAAGGCATCAATCAAGTGGATACCCAGCACAATTATCTCTACTACCAAAATGACAATGCATTTTCCAACATTGTATTTCATTTGCCACTTTCTTGTCCATTCTCCTAATCTGTCCAAGTCCTCACACTACCTGCCCCTCCACCAATCTTTGCATCATCTGCAATCTTGGGAACAAAGCCATCTATTCCATCATCTAAATTATTGAACTACAGCATAAAAAGAAGTGGTCCCAACACCGACCCCTGCAGAACACCACTAATCACTGGCAGCCAACCAGACAAGAATCCTTTTATTCCCACTCACTGCCTCCTATGAACAGCCAATGCTCTAACCATGCCAGTAACTGTCCTGTGATACCATGGGCTCTTAATTTGGTAAGCAGCCTCATGTGTGGCACCTTGTCAAAGGCCTTCTGAACGTCCAAATATAAAACATCGACTGCACCCCCTTTATATATCTTACTTGTAATCTCCTTAAAGAATTCCAACAGTTACGTCAGGTAAGATTTTCCCTTAAGGAAACCACGCTGACTTTGTACTATCTTGTCCAATGACACTAAGTACTCCATCACCTCATTCTTAACACTTGACTGCAACATCTTCCCAACCACTGAGGCCAGGCTAACTGGTCTATAATTTCCTTTCTGCTGCCTCCCTCCTTTCTGAAGAGTGGAGTGACATTTGCAATTTTCCAGTCCCCTGACACCATGCCAGAGTCCAATGATTTTTGAAAGATGATTACAAATTCCTCCACAAACTCTACCACTACCCCTTTCAGAACTCTCGGGCACAGTTCATCTGGTCCGGGTGACTTGTGTACCCTTGGGTTTCTGTGCACCTTCTCCCTTGTAACGGCAACTGCACTCACTTCACACACTATAACATCTGGCCACTGCTCATGCCTTC
Organism: Hemitrygon akajei; assembly: GCF_048418815.1. Taxonomy (NCBI): domain Eukaryota; kingdom Metazoa; phylum Chordata; class Chondrichthyes; order Myliobatiformes; family Dasyatidae; genus Hemitrygon; species Hemitrygon akajei. The sequence continues at coordinate 19,456,041 of NC_133132.1, read as the reverse complement.
CAGAGTGAAGACTAATGCAAAATGCCCATTGAGTTCACAAATGAGGAAATCTGCAGATGCTGGAAATCCAAGCAACATTCCAAAACATCGACTGTACTTTTTTTCCATAGATGTTGTCTGGTCTGCTGAGTTCTTCCAGCATTTTGTGTGTGCTACTGATTTAGTTCATCTGCCATTTCCTTGTGTCCCCATTATTCCTCTGGCCTCATTTTCTAGTAGTCCTATATCCACTCTCATCTCTCTTTTTTAACATACTTCAAAATCAGAATCAGGTTTATTATCACCAGCATGTGCAGTGAAATTTGTTAACTTAGCAGCAGCAGTTGAATGCAACACATAGTTTCTAAAGTAGGTTACATGGACAGCACAACATTGTGGGCCGAAGGGCCTGTAATGTGCTGTAGTTTTCTATGTTTCTGTTATCTTCTCATTCTCCCGTACGAGCCGAAGGTCATCCAGCTGCTGCTCCAGATCCCTCACACTGTCTTCAAGGAGCTGCAGCCGGATTATCTCCTCACTCTCCCGTACGAGCCGAAGGTCATCCAGCTGCTGCTCCAGATCCCTCACACGGTCTTCAAGGAGCTGCAGCCGGATTATCTCCTCACTCTCCCGTACAAGCCGAAGGTCATCCAGCTGCTGCTCCAGATCTCTCACACGGTCTTCAAGGAGCTGCAGCCGGATTATCTCCTCACTCTCCCGTACAAGCCGAAGGTCATCCAGCTGCTGCTCCAGATCCCTCACACTGTCTTCAAGGAGCTGCAGCCGGATGATCTCCTCACTCTCCCGTACAAGCCGAAGGTCATCCAGCTGCTGCTCCAGATCCCTCACATTGTCTTCAAGGAGCTGCAGCCGGATTATCTCCTCACTCTCCCGTACAAGCCGAAGGTCATCCAGCTGCTGCTCCAGATCCCTCACACGGTCTTCAAGGAGCTGCAGCCGGATGATCTCCTCACTCTCCCGTACAAGCCGAAGGTCATCCAGCTGCTGCTCCAGATCCCTCACACGGTCTTCAAGGAGCTGCAGCCGGATTATCTCCTCACTCTCCCGTACGAGCCGAAGGTCATCCAGCTGCTGCTCCAGATCCCTCACACGGTCGTCAAGGAGCTGCAGCCGGATGCACTTCACGCAGATGTCGTTCCCCGGGAGACTCTGAGTCTTCCAGGTCTCCAACATCGGGCATGAAGAACTCACAATGGCCATTTACTACACTAATTACAGCAAGAGACTGAAAAAAGGGAACCTTAACAGAAACTTGCCCAGAGCTAATGCCTGTTCCAAGCCAAAGCCTGACACTTCTCCCCTCACCACGAGCCCACTCCCAACAATGGCTGCCCCACTTCTCCCTTCTGCACTTTAATTTCCTACTGCTGCTTGGGCGTCTGGAACGTCCAAACGTCCGTGGCTATCTTGTGAACAAGTGTTGCTGACCTGCGAGAAACCTCGACACAGTCAGGCCACAGTATTGTCAACAGTTTTGAGCCCCATATCTCAGAAAGGATTGTCATTGGAGAGAGTCCAGAAGAGGTTCATGAGGATGATTCTAGGAGTTAAGGGGTTGACGTATGAGAAATATTTGGCAGCTTTGAGCCTGTACTCACTGGAATTTAGAAGGGGGCATCTCATTGAAACCTCCTGAACGTTGAAGGGACTAGATAGGGTGGATGTGGCGAGAATGTTTCCAGTGCTGGAGGTATCCAGAACTAGAGGGGACAGCCTCAAAATTGAGGAGCGACCTTTTAGCCAGAGAGTAGTGACTGTGGACAGCTCTGCCACAGACTGCAGTGGAGGCCAAGTCCGTGGGTATATATAAGGCAGAAATTGATAGTTTCCTGATCAGTGAAGGCATTGAAGGATATGGCGAGAAGGCAGGAGTGTGGGGTTGAGTGGGATCCCGGACCAGCCATGATGGGATGGCGGAGCAGACTCGATGGGCTGAATGGTCTCATTCTGCTCCTGTGTCTTATGGAAAGTGTGTGGTAAATAGCAAGACCTTTAGGAGCACTGATGTAGAGAGATCTTGGAGTACAGGTCCATAGGTCCCTGAAAATTGACAGGATGGTAAAGAATTCTGGCTTCACTTATCAGCTTCCAGCTTGTCCTCCTTCCCAACTCCACCTTTTTATTCTAGTGACTTCCTGTCCAGTCTTGATGAAGGTCTCGGCCTAAAACGTTGACTGTTTATTCATTTCCAAGATGACGCCTAACCTGCTGAGTTCCTCCAGTATTTTGTGTGTGATACACTACGCTGGCCTTCATCGATCGAGGTACCGTGTATACAGTTAGGAAGTTGTATCGTATGAAACTTCGGTTAAGCCTCATTGGAGGTATTGTGTGTCGTTTTGGTTTTCCTTAAAGGAAGTAACTGGAGATTTTGAAGAGAATGCAGAAGAGGTTTACCAGGATGCTACCTGAATTAAAGAGTACAGTCAGCCCTTCTTATCTGCAAGGGATTGGTTCCGGGACCCCTTGCGGATACCAAAATTCGCAGATGCTCAAGTCCCTTATTCAAAGTCTCAATGCGGTGGATCTTAGAACCCAGCGGAACGGCAGACTTTATTTAACCTGTCTCAGTGTGGTGGACATTAGGACCCGGTGGCGGAGTTCTGAATCTGCAGTGTTTCTGTTCACGAAAATAATCACAATCATGATTGAAAATAAAGTGGAAATAATAAAGCAATCGGAAAGAGGTGAAACGCTGTCGGTCATTGGAAAAGCGTTAGGCTACATCGGTCAACGATCGGAACAATTTTAAAGGATAAAGTGAGAAAGGCCCTGCCCTGATGAAAGCTACAATTATTACTAAGCAACGCAGTGGTTTAATTATTGGGTTTTGGGGTTTTGATTCTCCACATCAACCAAGCACAGATGGAGAGCGCCCCCGGGAGCGAACTGTCACTGGATCACGCTCGGGAACTTCTTGAGCCCATCGCTGAAACACAAGTTCTTAAGTGTTTTATATGCATAGAAAGGTAAAATACATACTGTATACTAAGACAGACGTTTGACTAACTGACGCTAAATAATACCGGATGTACCTGTTCCGACTTACTTGGTAAGAGAACTTCCGATTTTTTTCGATCCCGATCCACGTAACCTACACACATCCTCCCGTATACTTCAGATCATCTCTAGATTACTTATAATACCTAATACAATGTAAATGCTATGTAAATAGTCGTTATACTGTATTGTTTAGGGAATAATGATGAGAAAAAAGTCTGTACTTGCTCGAACAAGAAGTGCTGGAAGAGCACTTCTGGGTTTTTGTGATTCGCGGTTGGTGCATGTGGAATTCGCGGATAAGGAGGGCCGACTGTATTTCTTTAAGGAAAGATTTTCTCCAGACGTCAAAGGTTAAAGGACAACTTGATGGAAGCATATAAAACAGAGGCATGCATAAGGTAGGCAGTCAGTTTATTTTCAAGGGGTAGAAAAATTAATTCTACAGGACGTGTATTTGACGTGAGGAGGAACCTTTAAAAGAGATTTACATGGCTGTGAAACTCACGGTGAAGGAAGCAGATGGGGAAGCCGTTAGACGCATGAATAGGCAGGAGATGCTGATATCATTCATGTGTAGGTAAACAGAATTAGTTAAATTTGGCACCAAGGTTGGCACAGACAGGTGGGCTCCAGAGCTGTTCCTGTTCTGTGTTCCCAATCCTTGCAGTTGCCTCTGATGTCGGCACAAAGTAAGTAGAGCCCCAAACAAATCAGCAATCAGTCCAATTTCCTGAATGGATAGGTTTGCGTAAAAGTTCTCCGGTAAAACATAATTAACAGGAACATTTATCCCCACAGGTTTGATAGCCAGGGGATCTTCCTACTGGACTTATCCAAGCTGCTTTGCTGGATATGCTCTTTCTGAAGGATAGAGCATCTGAGCTTTGAAAATGTATGCTTGTGATATGATGTGCAGTTCCACTGGTGTTCTAGGTGATGTCTATAGGGAAAAAACAGGTACCCGTATTTATATACAATACCATTCTACAATGTATCGCTTGATACTTGTAGTCTATTATATAATAATTTAGTTTTGAACTGATCCCACTCTGGTTGCCTATGGTTTAATAAAAAACAACTTTGTTTAAAGAAATTCCCTTTTTCACTAGTGTTTACACAAGGATCGCTCTCTATCAGCCCTGAATTCCTCATGGCTTTGTCATCTAGTCTACGTCCATTATGAAATCCACTAGTTGAAAGTGTTAAGAAGGTAGAACTTGGTGTAGTTCTTGGTGTAGAGGTAGTCCACAATTACCAAAGAGGCAATTAATGGAACCTTTGTTTCAAGCTCGAGTTCACTTAGTGAAAGCTGAAGTCAGCTATTTGATCCCCTGATCATTGCATGTTGGGCAAACAGTAACCTTGGCTCAGAGGAAGATCAGACAAGGTTCCTTATCTTGACCTGGGCATGGTCAAGCGTACCACTGAGTGCTTGCTTGGATAAACAAATGACAGTGTTTAGTGGGTTGGTATGGAGAATAGAAAATAACAGAGCAAAGGTTAAAATGAATGAAACAAAGAGATGGGGCCTGAATAGTTTCATACAGCCCACCTCCGCATCTGACAGGAGTGTCTGGGTGTAACTGGGAGGGTCTTGGTTGGGCTGGATCAGACGGCACAATTGTATGCTATCTTCCTTTACCAGTACCCCAGATACAGGTATTGTCGAATGCTGGAAGAAGGATCGTTCAGGGGAAGAACGGCCGATTTTCTACTTATGTTTATTTTTGGAGGATTTTTAATGACGGTATCCTTTCATCAAGTGTTATTGGTCTTGTTGATCTTGGACTGTCTCTCAGGACTGAGGATGACTTGCTGTTTGTGTTCTGATGGGGCCAAAATGGAAACCATGGATCAGGCAGAGGAGTAGGTAGGTGAGTGTTTGAGGAAGTGCACGGTCAACCCAGCATTCCAGTTACTCCGTACTGCACGAACTCCAGATTCCTGGCACCATCCCAAATGTTCTTTCTCACCTTCAGTACCAGGAGACTGTGAGGGTGATTCAGTTTTTCCCAAGGAGGCTTTGAGTATATCCTTGTCCAGTAGGCACCTTGTCCACACCTCCATCACCATCTCATCCCTAGGGCTAGCAGCAGGGGAATCCTTTCCACCATTACTTCCCTCAGACAGCACTGGCGTGGAGTACACAGAGAAAGAAGTAGCCAAACAGTTGAAACTGCTCCTTCGATTGTTGCCCTCACACTAGCTGTACGGAACTCATGGATGGACCGAGAAGAGCAACACTGCTGAGCAGCAGTGGCCAGGATCGGGGGAGAGGTTAGAAATGTTTTATTTATTTGTTGAGCTACAGCAAGGCGTCGGCCCTTACAGCCACACCACCCATATCATGGGACAGTTTACAATAACCCGTACACCTCTGGACTGTGAGAGGAAACTGGAGCCCACGTGGTCACGAGGACAACGTACAAACTCCTTTCAGACGGCAGTGGGAATTGAACCTGGGTCACTGGTACTCTAAAGTGTTGTGCTAATCACTATGCTACTGTGCCACCCCAACATCTGAAACCTCAGTTTGCTGGGCTGATTAACAGGGAGAATGGCTTAGATACTGAACAGAGGGCCTGTGTGTGTACCTGCTTCAGACTGCTGATCCTTGACTCTGTAGTGTTCAGCTGTTTGGAATTTTTGCCAGTTTGTTTTTCCTGGGACAAGCTTTCACCATCATGCTGGTTTACATTTGGAGCAGGAGGAACCCGTTTGTACGAATGAATTTTTTTGGGCTCTTGAACTTCCGCGCACCCTTCTTGCCCTGGGTGTTGATGGGATTCTCACTGCTTCTGGGAAACTCTGTCATCGTTGACTTGTTGGGTAAGTTTCAGGTAACCGTTACGGGGCTGATAGCGTGCTGTAAACAGGCGAATAATTTAACATTAAAAAGGGGAATATCAGATCGATAAGATCCAGGGACACCCCAGGGCCACAATGCTTTATGTAGTCTGGTGACAACACGAGGCCAATGTCGTATGTAGTTTGTATCTCATCACCTACTGACAGAGGTTCAGTCTCTGCCCACCTCCCTTCCCCCACCCCCACCAATGTGTCTGAAGCGCGTCAGTAGTTGATCAACTGGACTGGGCTCTGTGGCTGTAATTTTGTACATTGTTTACAAATGTTCACACTATTCATTTGCTGCTCTTAGCAGTATTTCCAGAGGAAAGAGATTATAACCTATCCTGTTAATTATTGGTATTTTAAACTAGCGCACTTTTAATTCAGCCCCAAGGAATTCTGCTCCACTTTGGCAAAAAAACTTAAGGTAACTTTTAAAACTAATAAATTTTAATTTGTTTTACATGGTGACATTGTTATTTGGTCAGGTAGATTTTTTCAAAAGATGCACATTTTTTCCGAAAAGGAAAAAGCCCAAAATTCATCTGACCGTGGCATTCTAGCTGAGAAACATTTTTGTTTATTTTAAATTTTATGAAATGAATTGTAAATAGCCAGTCCTGGTAACGCTGAATATAATTTGATGAAATTTTATAAGTTTATGGGAACAACAAATGATTTGGTTAAAGTTCCCTGATGCATTAAATATTTTTCAGCTGTGTGATTACTCCTAAATAGTAGAAAATCAGTTCTGAAATTGATACTAGTCATTTATAATCACAAAACATGCTTTTTGTTGTATAAAATGCTCATCATCCATTTCTACACATGCAGATAATTCTGTCCGGAGGAGGTCAGTAATCAGGAGCCTGAATAAACCAGTCTTTTCCCTTTTCCCAGGGATTGTGGTCGGTCATGTATATTACTTTCTGGAAGATGTATTCCCAAATCAGCCAGGGGGAGTGAAGCTGTTAGTGACTCCAAGCTTTCTGTAAGTCTTGCCTCTTATAACCGTTACAAAGGTGGTTAAGACAGCTGGTTGCTGTTCTGAAAATGCAGTACAACACAGGACAGGAACTGTGATCCAGAGTGTTGTGCCAGACTAATCCCTGCTCTCTGCACAATGTCAGTATCGCTCAGTTTAACTGAACATTCATGTGTCTATCTCAGAAATCTGTCTCCACCACCAGCCATAGCAGCACACTCCTGACTTGCCTCTCATCTTAGGCGAAACCCTCTACTATTAAACATTTAGACTATGGGGAAAAGATACCAGCTGTCAATACATTCGATGCCTCTCATAATTATATAAACCTCAGACTCCACTGCTCCAGAAAGAAAAACAACCCAAGTTCGTCCATCCTCTCCTATGTCTTCCAATCCGAGCAGAGTCACCAAAATGCAGTTTGCCCAATGTGGCCTAACTAGAGTTTTATGAAACTTCCAACACAACTTCCCATTCTTTAATTCGGTTCCTCAACTTGTAAAAGCAAGCTTGCCATATGCCTGCTTTACCACCAACGTGTGTAGCCACTTTCACTTCGACCACAAGATCCATCCGTACATCAACACAGTCAAGGTGCCTTAACATTAGACCGTCCAAGGTGCAATGCCTCATATTTGGGTGGATTAACCTCCACGTGCCATTTCTCTGCAACTGACTTACGTATGCCCTTCGGCAGTCTTTTACACTATCTTCAATAAGATTAATATTTGTATAACTGCAAGCTTACTAACCCATCCAGTTCATATATTTATATTTACAATGGCAGAGGTCCCTGCAATTCATCACTAGTCGCGCGCTCCAGTTAGAATAAGTCACATTGATCACTATCGTCTGTCTTCTGTGGGCGAGACAGCTGAATCCAAACAGCTAAATCACTGTGGATCCCATGCACTTTAATCCTCTGGATGAGCCTCCCATGAGGGAGCTTGTCAAAAACCTTCCTAAAATCCATGTAGACAACATCCACTGCTGTACCTTAATCATCACTTTCATGGAACACTCGAGCACTACCGCACTGTCTGTAACCAGGCTCCACTCTCCAAATGCAGTGAGGCCCATCCCCATCTCCAGTAGCTCCCCTACCACTGACATGAGACTCACTCTAGTTTGCAGGATTACCCCAGGAGACAGGAGAGACTGCAGATGCTGGAATCTGGAGCAACAAACTATATGCTGGAGGAACTCTAACAGTTCATTCATGCTGCTTCTGTGCGAAAAAGAAATTGTTGATATTGCAGGTTAAAATCTTACATTAGGATAACCAAAACTTTGACAATTTCTTTCCTCCCGTAGATGCTATAAAATCCACCAAGCTCCTTTCTTGAATAACAGAACATTAGCAATTTGGCGGTATTTCAGGAATTTGGCTCTGGCTGGAGAGGACATAAACATCAAGGCTTCAGAAATCTCGTCTCTTGTCTCTCTCAACAACCTGGGGACCTTAACGCTCTATACATTACCTCCACCTTTCTCTCAAAATCCCCTGGCTTACGAGCACTGATCTCATCCTCCCCATCCCTATCCTAGGTAAATACTGATACAAAGTACTTATGTAGGACTGCTCTCATATCCTCTGCCTTCAAGCACATGTTCCTTCCTTTATCCTCGACAGCCCTACTCACTCCTAGTTATCCTCATGCTCTTTATGTACGTATAGGGTTCTCTTTCATTCTACTGTAAAGGACTTTTCATGGCCCCTCCTGTCTCTCCTAATTCCTTAAGAGTTCTTTTCTAGGTTTTTCATAAGTCTTAAAGACTCTGACTTTAGCTTCCAAAACCTAAGACTTTTTCTTCTTGACTAAATTTAATTCTCCTTACCTTGCCAACCTTCTTACTGAATGTACCTGTTCTGTACTCTGTACAGTTGGTCTTTAAACATCTTCTATATGTCAGATGTAGACTTGCCCAAAAACAGCTGTTCCCAGTTAACTCTCCGATTCCTGCCTAACATTGTTGTAATCCCTAATTTAGCAATTTCTCCCGAGGTGCAGTGTTATCCACATCTGTCACTGTCTGAACACTAATTATGCACTCTCGTTTGCCTTACTCTAATTTGATATGCAAGGCTCATTCGTATTCTATCTATAGCTCACATTGAAACTTAGGGAACACTGACCACAACACTTTCCCATTAAGTGGTCAGACAGCTGGTCATTTCCCAACTCCAGGTCCAGACTTGTCCCTTCTCTAGTTGGACTATCTGTAAACTTATTTAAGAAACCCTCCTGGGTGCACCTAACAAATTCTGCCCCATCTAACCCTCTTTCACTAGGGACGCCTATGTTGGGGGAAGTTGCTATGACAACCCTATGACAACAACCCTATTTTTACCCCTTTCTTTAATCTAACATGTCAGGGCTGGTCTAGATCAGTGTCTGAATACTGTATCCTGAAGGCACATTCGTGATTCAGGAGAAGGGTGGATGTGAAAATGCACAGTATTGGGGTGTGGGACTTCAAATAAATTTATGTTCCGTGAGGGTTGATCATTTGCTTTTCAAATCATTAATCACTTTTCCTTCTGCAACCCTGGGGTTCCCACCAAATAGTGGAAACATCTTTTCATCTCCTTTACAATCCTGGATACCTCCTATTAAATTGCTGCACTCCAAGGAGAACTCCAGTTTTTCCAGTCTCTTGTTTAATGAAGATTCTTCCATTCCTGAATCATACTGATAGGGCTCCTCCTCACCCTCACCAGCGGTGTCCGCTGAACTCACAGAGGATGAGCATTTGAGGTGTGCAGTCGTTGGTGTTTCCGGTAATGCTTGTGTTTATGTAGCCCCCCCCCCCCCCCCAATCACTTGCCTGTGTCCTGATTGACTACCCCTTCAGTTGACCTCTTTAGGGGGTTCCTGAATGGCATCTATAAAAGATATGTTTGTTTTCAGAGTTATCAGAGGAGAATGGCACTTCCTAACTGGAAGACTACAGTCTGTGCGGATTGGAAATAACACCTCCACCTTGCTGACGCTCCACAGGGGTGTGTGCTTAGCCCACTTCTCCATTCTCTCTACACCCATGACTGTGTCGCTAGGCATAGCTCAAACAGCAGCTGTAAATTTGCTGATGATAGAAACGTTGTTGGCAGAATTTCAGATGGTGACAAAAGGGTGTACAGGAGCGAGATATACCAGCTAGTAGAGTGCTGTGGCAGCAACAACCTGGCACTCAATGTCAGCCAGACCAAAGAGATGGTTGTGGACTTCAGGAGGAGTAAGTTGAGGAAAAAGAAACCAATCCTCATAGAGGGATTAGAAATGGAGATAGTGAACAATTTCAAATTCCTGGCTATCAATATCTCTGAGGACTTAATCTGGACACAACATATTGATGCAGTTATAAAGAAGGCAAGACAGTGGCTATATTTCAGTAGGACTTTGAGGAGATACAGTTTGTCATCTAAAACATTCAAACTTCTAGAAAGGTACTGTGGAGAGCATCACCATCTGGTATGGGAGGGATGGGGGGGGGGTTACTGCACAAGATCAAAATAATTGCAGAAACTTGTAAAATTAGTCTGCTCTATCATGGGCACCAGCCTCCATAGTATCCAAAACATCTTCAAGGAGTGGTGCATTAGGAAGGCAGCGTCCATCATTAAGAATCCCCACCACCCAGGGCATGCCGTCTTCACACTTACCGTTGGGAAGGAGGTACAGAAACCTGAAGGCACACACTCAGCATTTCAGGGACAGCTTCTTCCCCTCTGCCATCCGATTTCTAAATGGACACTGAACCGATGAACACTACCTCACTACTTTTATTTCTGTTACTTTGCGCTATTTAAGACCATTCGACCAGAATTAGGCCATTTGGCCCATTAAGTCTACGTCGCCATTCAATCTTGGCTGACACTTCCCCCCCCTCACTCCTCAGCCCCACATGCTGGCCTTCTCGCCATTACTTTAGATGCCATGTCCAATTACGAACTTATCAAGCTCTGTCTTAAATACACCCAATGACCTGGCCTCCACAGCGGCCTGTGGTAACAAATTCCACAAACTCACCACCCTTTGGTTAAAGAAATTTCTCCGCATCTCTGTTTTAAATGGACACCCTATCCTGAGGCTATGCCCTCTTGCCAAAGACTCCCTCACCGTGGGGACCATCCTTTCCAAATCTACTCTGTCCAGGTCTTTCAACATTCCAGAGGTTTCAGTGAGATTCCCCTGAGCCTTCTCAATTCCAGTCAGTACAGACATAGAGCCATCAAACATTCCTTGTGATAACCTTTTCATTCCTGGAATCATCCTTGTGAACCTCCTCTGAACCCTCTCCAATGCCAGCACATCTTTTCTTAGATGAAGAGCCCAAAACTGTTCACAATACTCAAGGTGAGGCCTCACCAGTGCCTTATAAAGCCTCAACATCACATCCCTGTTCTTGTATTCTGGACCTATTGAAATGAATGCTAACATTCATCTTCCTCACCACCGACTTTACCTTTAGGGACTCCTAAGTTCCTTTACATCTCAGATGTTTGGATTTTCTCTCCGATTAGAAAATGGTCTAAACATTTATTTCTTCTACCTGATTGCATGACCATGCATTTTCCAACATTATATTTCATTTGCCACTTTTTTGCCCTTTCTCCTAATCTAAGTCCTTCTGCATCCTACCTGTTTCTTCAACATGACCTGCCCCTTCACCAATCTTCATATCCTCTGCAAACTTGGCAACAAAGCCATCTATTCCATCATCTAAATCATTTATATATGGTATAAAAAGAAGCGGTCCCAACACCAATCCCTGTGGAACACCACTAGTCACTGGCAGCCAACCAGACAAGGATCTTTTTATTCCCACTCACTGCCTCCTACCAATCAGCCAATGCTCTAACCATGCCAGTAATTTTCCTGTAATACCATGGGCTCTTAACTTGGTAAGCAGCCTCATGAGTGGCACCTGTCAAAGGCCTTCTGAAAGTCCAAATATACAACATACACTGCATCCCCTTTATCTATCCTACTTGTAATCTCCTCAGAGAATTCCAAAAGCTTCATCAGGCAAGATTTTCCCTGAAGGAAACCATGCTGACTTAGTCCTATCTTGTCCTGAATCACCAAGTACTTCATAACTTTATCCTTAACAATTGACTCCAACATCTTCCCAACCACTGAGGTCAGGCTAACTGGTCTATAATTTCCTTTCTGCTGCCTTCCTCCTTTCTGAAAGAGTGGAGTGACATTTGCAATTTTCAAGTCCTCTGACACCATGCCAGAGGCCAATAATTTTTGAAAGATCATTACTAATGCCTCCACAATCTCTACCGGCTACATCTTTCCAAAACCTAGGGTGCAGTTCATCTGGTCCAGGTAACTTGTGTACCCTTCGGACTTTCAGCTTTTTGAGCATCTTTTCCCTTGTAACTGCACTCACTTCTCTTCCCTCAAACCCCTCAACATCTGGCACACTGTTAATGTCTTCCACAGTGAAGACTGATGGAAAATACTCATTTACTTCATCTGCCATCTCCTTGTCTCCTGTTATTATTTGTCTGGCCTCATTTTCTAGCAGTCCTATATCCCCTCTCATCTTTTTCATTTTTTACCTACTTGTAAAAGCTTTTACTGTCCACTTTGATATTGTTTGCTAAAGCTTGCTTTCATATTTCATCTTTCCCTCTGAATGATTCTTTTAGTTGCTCTCTGTGGGTTTTTAAAAGCTTTCCAAACCTCTGTCTTTCCAATAATTTTACTTCCAATAAAAGTACAATAGTGTACTTTTGCTTTTACACTAGCTTTGACTTCCCTTGTCAGCCACGGTTGTACTATTTGAGTATTTCTTTGTTTTTGGAATACATCTATCCTGCACCTTCCTCATTTTTCCCAGAAACTCACGCCATTGCTACTCTGATGTCATCCCTCTCAGCATCTCCTTCCAATTTACTTTGGCCAACTCCTCTCTTACCACTGTAATTTCCTTTACTCCACTTAAATACTACTATTTATTTTAACTTAACTATTCAATAGACATATACAGTTACAAGAAAAGGTTTGTGAAACATTTTGTAATTACTTGGTTTTCTGGAATAATTACTCATAAATGTGGTCAGATCTTCATCTAAGTCATGATAATAGACAAACAGAATCTGCCTGTCTAAACTAATAACACACAAACAATTATATTTCTTATCAATACTGAGTACGCCATTTAAACAATCACAGTCTAGGTTCAAAAAAGTTATGTGAAACTCTGTGGTAACGCCTTCTACAAAAGCTATTTGGAGTCAGGTGTTCCAATCAATGAGATGAGATTGGAGGTGTGGGTTGTAGAGGCGCCCTGCCCTATAAAAAGACACACAGTCAGGTTACTGACAGAGTCTGCTCTTCAAGAAAGATCTACTTATGTGCACCGTACTTCAATCAAAACAACTTTCGGAGAACCTTAGAAGAATTGTAGAGATGTATGAAGTTGGAAAAGACTACAAAAACATTTCTAAAGACCTGAATGTTCATCAGTCCACAGTAAGAAACTATCTACAAATGGAGGAAATTCAGTACTGTTGCTACTCATGGAATTACCCATGAGTACTACTGAGTTACCCATGGAATTTCATCAGGAGATTCCTAGTAAGGAGAACGTTGCATACATTTTCATATGCATTGATCATGCAACCTTGCCCTACATCAAGAAGATCTCAGAAATGACAGCTCGACTGCTCGAACCCAATGGCATCACATCGCTCACAAACCAATGGTGACTTTAAGGAAGCTTTTCTCGAGAACCAAAGTACTAGTAAAGACAACAGACAAAAGTAGTGTGGTATACAGGCTCAGCTGTGGAGGCTGTAACAGTACTATGTCAGCCAGACAGGACAAAGACTCTTAAATCGATTGGCAGTATGGAGAGGTGATCTCGGTACTGACCAAGAAGATTCTGATGCAGGCAAATACGAAGCAGGCACGAGTACTTTTAGAAGCATGGTTCTCTGATAACTCCGTAAACAAACATATCAAAATAAACGCTATCTATGAACCCCTAAGAGCCAAAGCAATGTGAACCAATAGAATTAAGTTCAGCTGAAGGGGTAGCACATCAAGACACAGGCAAGCAACCGGGGGCTATATAAACACAACCACTTCCAGACAGAAACACCTACAGCTGTGCACTGAAGATTTCACCTCAGCTGGTGATGAAACATCTGCAATCTAATTGCCAAGCTCGGTGAACTCTGCAACATCAAACTCCTCAACCCAAGCTACCAATGTTCACGACCATCCTCAAGTATACTGTGGTCAAAACTACGCAGTCCTCGAATTGTGGTCTGACCAGATATTTGTAAAGTTTCAGCATAGTGTCCCTTTTGTACTCTGTACCTCATACTTATGAAATCTAAGATCCAGATCCCTCACATTTGCTCTCAGTGTGCATACTGGAGGAACTGTAAAACCTAACACCAGCTATTGTTTGTGCTTGCGAACTGTATAACAACAATTCCCAATTGCTAAATTCGGGATTAGCCAGGACTTGGCTTCATTATCTTGGTCTTATGAACATTTTGTCTGCTTCAACTTTCTGCAAGTGGGCAGATATGACACCCAAACATCTGCCCACTTTCCCAAATGGTACATGTCATCTGCACATGAATACCATCTACCTCTGGCCTACACACCCACATCATTGCACTGTCATCTGTACACTTCCTGCATTTTGTCCCTGGTACCCATTGCCTTCCCAGTGCTCAAGTTCAGCTGCGATCCTACTGTACCCAGGGCTCTGGAAACTTATCACAGTTGTTAAATGTCCACACAAGGAAATCTGCAGATGCTGGAAATTCAAACAACACACACAAAATGCTGGTGGAACACAGCAGGCCAGGCAGCATCTATAAGGAGAAGCACTGTCGACGTTTCAGGCCGAGACCCTTCATCAGGACTAACTGAAGAGAAAGATACTAAGAGATTTGAAAGTAGTGGGGGGAGGGGGAAATGCGAAATGATAGGAGAAGACCAGAGGGGGTGCGATGAAGCTAAGAGCTGGAAAGGTGATTGGCGAAAGTGATACAGAGCTGGAGAAGGGAAAGGATCATGGGACGGGAGGCCTTGGGAGAAAGAAAGGGGGAGGGGGGAGCACCAGAGGGAGATGGAGAACAGGCAGAGTGATGTTGTCTCCATCGCATCTGCTCTCAGGATGAGGCTTTTCATTCCAGGACGAAGGAGATGTCTTCCTTTTTTAAACAATGGGGCTTCCCTTCTTCCACCATCAACTCTGCTCTCAAACGCATCTCTCCCATTTCCCACACATCTGCCCTCACCCCATCCACCCACCACCCCACTCGGGATAGGGTTCTCCTTGTCCTCACCTACCACCCCACCAGCCTCCAGGTCCAACATATAATTCTCTGTAACTTCCGCCACCTCCAACGGGACCCACTACCAAGCACATCTTTCCTCTCCCCCCCCTTCTGCTTTTCGCAGGGATCGCTCCCTACTCGACTCCCTTGTCCACTTGTCCCCCCCATCCCTTCCCACCGATCTCCCTCCTGGCACTTATCCTTGTAAGTGGAACAAGTGCTACACCTGCCCTTACACTTCCTCCCTCACCACCATTCAGGGCCCCAGACAGTCCTTCCAGGTGAGGTGACGCTTCACCTGTGAGTCGGCTGGTGTGGCATACTGCGTCCGGTGCTCCCGGTGTGGTCTTTTATATATTGGTGAGACCCGATGCAGACTGGGAGACCGTTTCGCTGAACACCTACGCTCGGTCCGCCAGAGAAAGCAGGATCTCCCAGTGGCCACACATTTTAATTCCACGTCCCATTCCCATTCTGATATGTCTATCCATGGCCTCCTCTACTGTCAAGATGAATCCACACTCAGGTTGGAGGAACAACACCTTATATACCGGCTGGGTAGCCTCCAACCTGATGGCATGAACATTGACTTCTCTAACTTCCGTTAATGCCCCTCCTCCTCTTCTTACCCCATCCCTGACATATTTAGTTGTTTGTTTTTTTCTCTCTCTCTGCCCATCACTCTGCCTGTTCTCCATCTCCCTCTGGTGCTCCCCCCTCCCCCTTTCTTGCTCCCAAGGTCTCCCGTCCCATGATCCTTTCCCTTCTCCAGCTCTGTATCACTTTCGCCAATCACCTTTCCAGCTCTTAGCTTCATCCCACCCCCTCCGGTCTTCTCCCATCATTTCGCATTTCCCCCTCCCCCCACTACTTTCAAATCTCTTACTATCTTTCCTTTCAGTAGTCCTGACGAAGGGTCTCGGCCCGAAACGTCGACAGTGCTTCTCCTTATGGATGCTGCCTGGCCTGCTGCGTTCCACCAGCATTTTGTGACAGTTGTTAAATGTATTATTTTTCAATTCCCACAAAAGACATAATTACCCCGCTCCATCTGATTTGCAGGAAGGCAATATTTGACGTTGCAGAGGAGGATCCCAATTATAACATGCTGCCTGAAGATCGACCTGTGGGATTCAACTGGGGTCAAGGGCAAAGGCTTGGGGATTGGAATTAATAGAAACCTGAAGCTCACCAATAATACCTTTTATTTTGAGGGACTGAATGTTGAAATAGAGAACATTTATTTTTTATTTTGTATTGTGATCCAGTTGCTTTCACAACAAATGTAATTAAACATTATAATAGTTTGCATCAAAGTCAGCATTGAGAATTGTTGAGTCATTGACAGCTTTGCGTAAATCTGTGTAGCAATCATAAGCTACAATTTCCCCCCAACTGCTCCGCTTGATAGTTACTTCAAATTCCCTAATATTCATTGGCGCCTCCTCAGTGCAAAAGGTTCAGACGGGGCAGAATATGTCAGGTTTATCAAAGAATGGTTCCTGATGCAATAATCTTGACCAGCCAACTAAAGGAGAGGCCACACTGGATCTGGTATAGCATTAACCAGTATAGTATTAGATTACTATTTCAGAGACAGTGGCCACAACTCCCTGACCTTGGAGTAGATGGTATGGGAATTACAGGAACTTGGGAGTAAATTGAGAATGGATGCAGTCAAGGAAAAGTGTAATGAAAATGTGGAGGCTGTTTAAGGACACATACGGGGTTCTGGATAGATTTGTCCCATTGAAGCAGGGAAAGAATGGTAGAGAGAAGGAACCAAGAGATGTGG
Source organism: Hemitrygon akajei (assembly GCF_048418815.1). Lineage (NCBI taxonomy): Eukaryota > Metazoa > Chordata > Chondrichthyes > Myliobatiformes > Dasyatidae > Hemitrygon > Hemitrygon akajei. The sequence goes on along the minus strand of NC_133132.1, from coordinate 19,439,088 downwards.
AACATCTTGTTGAGAAGGAGAAGGCAGAAGGTTTAGGACACAACGATTATACAGGGCTCCTGAGAGCCATAAGGTAGTCAGAAAGGAGCTTATAAATGGATGTGGAGAGAAGGCCTTGGAGAGTAAGATTAAAGAAAGCCCCAAGGCATTCTGTATGTATGTGAAGAACAGGAGGACAACTGAGGTGAGTGTAGGATCTACTAAAGATAAACAAGGAAACGTACCTGGAGTCAGAGTAAGTAGGCGAGGTCCTAATGAATACTTTGCTTCAGTGAGTGGGAGCTTGATGAATGCAGGGACATCACAGAACAGACTGCTTAGCTTCAATGTTCAGTATCAGAATGTGATGTCAGCGTAGAACAGGTGGGTATGCTGGAACATGTCGATATTAAGAAAGAGTATGTGCTAGAACTTTTGAAAAACATAATGGGATATATCCCAGGTTAGTCTAGGATGTGAGGGAAGAGATTGCTACACCATTGCTGATGGTCACTGGCCACAGGAGTAGCACCAGAAAATTGGAGGGTGGCAAATATTACTCCTTGTTCAAGAAAGGTAATGGAGAATTATATACCAGTGAGTCTTGCATCAGTGATGGATAAAACTAGTGGAGCGGATTCTTAGGAAAAGAATTTACAGGTATTTGGAGAAGTATAGTCTGATTACGATAGCATAGTTTTACGAGGTTAGTGTGGAAAATTGTCCTGGTATGTCCTGTACACAACAAATCCAACCCAGCCAATTACCACCCTATCAGCCTACTCTCAATCATCAGCAAAGTAACGGAAGGGGTCATCAACAGTGCAATCCTGCAGCACCTACTCGGTAATAACCTGCTTATAGATGCCCAGTTTGGGTTCCGTCAAGGCCACTCATCCTGACCTCAAAGGCAGCTTTTGACCGAGTATGGCATCAAGGTGCCCTAGCTAAAATGGAGTCAATAGGAATTAGGGGGAAGGCCTCCGCTGGTTGGAATCATACCTGACACAAAGGAAGATGGTTGTGGTGGTTGGAGGTCAATCATCTCATCCTCAGGAATCATTGCAGGAGTTCCTCAGGGAAGTGTCTGAGGACCAACCATCTTCAGCTGCTTCATCATTGACCTTCCTTCCATCATAAGGTCAGAAGTGGAGATGTTCGCAGATGACTGCACAATGTTCTGCACCATTTGTGACTCCTCAGATAGTGAAGCAGTTCATACCCAAATGCAGCAGGACCTGGACAATATCCAGGCTTGGACTGACAAGTGGCAGGTAACATTCGAGCCACACAAGTGCCAGGCAATGACCATCTCCAACAAGAGAGGCTCTAACCATCGTCCCTTGACAGGAAACGGAACAGGTCTTGCCATATAAACACCATGGCTACCAGAGCAGGTCAAAGGCTATGAATCCTGCGGTGTGTAACTCACCTCCTGACTCCCCAAAACCTGTCCACCATCTACAAGGCTCAGGTCGGGAGTGTAATGGAATACTTGCCACTCGCCTGGACGAGGGCAGCTCCATCAACACTCAGGAAACTTGACACCATCCAGTAGAAGGTGGCCCATTTGTTTGGTACCCCTTCCACAAGCATCCAATCCCTCCACCATTGACGAACACTTGCAGCAGTGAGTACTGTCTATAAGCTGCACTGCAGCAACACACCAAAGGCAGCACCTTCCAAACCCACCGCCACCACCATCTTGAAGGACGAGAACAGCAGATACCTGGGAACGCCGCCATCAGGAAATCCCCCTCCAAGTCGCTCACCATCCTGACTTGGAAGCATATTGTTTATCCTTCATCGCCGCTGGGTCAAAATCATGGAATTCCCTCCCTAACAGCACTGTGGGTGTACCTGCACCTCAGGGACCGCAGCAGATCAAGAAGGCAGCTCATCACCACCTTCTCAAGGGCAACGAAGGATGGGCAATAAATGCTGGCTTAGCTGGTGACGCCCTTATCCCACAAATGAATGAATAAAAAAAAAGTCATGTCTCATGATCCTGACTAACGTCTTCGGTAAGGTGGCAAAATAAATTGATGAAGGTCAGGCAGTGGATGTCTTTGGATGTTGGTAAGGTTTTCCATGGTTTTCAGGAAGTCAGGAGGCATGGAATACAGGAAAATGTGGCTGTGTGGATTTCGAATTGGCTTGACTACAGAAGGCAGAAGGTCGAGGTAGATGGAGTGTATTCTGACTGGAGATCAGTGGTTTCTGCAGAGATCTGCTCTGGGACTCTGCTCTCTGATTTTTATGGAGAGGAGATTTACCAGGTGTTGCCTGGATTAGAGAGCATGTTTTGAGGTTGAGCGAGGTCAGGCTTTTGTCTTTGGAGTGAAGAAGGATGAGAAGTGACTTCATAGAGTGGAAATAACTACCAGGGGGGAGGGCAGAATTTTAAGGTGATGGAGGGAAGTATAGGGGGGGGGGGGGGTGCAATGTTTGAGATAGGTTTTTTTTAACATAGAGAATGGTGAGTCATGGAACGTGCTGCCGTGGGTGGCAGTGCAGGCAGGTACATTAGGGACATGTAAGCAACGGGTATGTGGGAGGTAAGGGTTTGATTCATCTTGGAGTAGGTTAAAAGGTCAGCACAAGATCATGGGCCGCAGGGACTGTACTGTCCTATATCCTATAACTTAAGCTCAAGATTTCAGAACACACAAAATACTGTCAAGGGCAAAAAAAAATCCCCTTCCTTACCAATAATTAGTTTTAAATGCAGGCAGCAGTGAGTGGAAATGCTACGATCTACTGTCGTGTCCAAGATGGAACTTTCAATGGAAACTCACGCTTTCACAATGTATTCACGGGCCATTCCTCTTCCCCAGTAGGAGTTCTCATCTTTGCCCAGACTTCAGCATGGACCATGACACGTGACACAGATCCGATTTCACAACTCACTAATCAGACGTCGTTTTAAACATACACTCCCTCACCGCAGACTTCCATCAGGTAAAGCATTCCTGGTCGAGCTGAAGCACACCATACATGATTTGTAGCTCTTCCCTCACCCCCAAGCAAACTATCACATCAGATGCATTAAAAACCATTGCAGTATAACTAAAATTAAGACCTTTATTTTATAAAAGAACTGCTCTAGAAGTGCAATGAGCATCTATACAAAAACAGATTAAGGCAAGACTTCTGTGCATTGACTGTAGGGAATAGAACTGCACAAGCCATCTGATGAACAGAGTCTTATCACACAGTGTGGGGGTCTGCACCAGTCTTATCACACAGTGTAGGGGGTCTGCGACAAGGCCGCTGTGGGGAATGTCTACTTCTCTCAGAACAAGCACTTGCAATGGTTAACCACTCGTCATCAATTGAACCAGACCGAGTGCCAGTCTAGAGATGGGGCCGCACACAGGATCAATTCCCAGCGAGGGGGGCAGCACTGAGCAGGGAGCGGCTCCCAACGTACAGACTGGAGGCTTGAGTGTGGGGCAGGTACCAGGTAGAGGGCTGATCTGAGCCTGGGATCAGTCAGCTAGTTCAAGGCAAACTGAACTCAAGATCAGTTACCAGGCCGGCGCGGTATTCGCAAGACGCCTGATCCTCCTGTAAAACAAGAAAATAATGCAAGCAGTTGTTAGCAGAGAGAAATAGGTCACCTGGAGAAATGACAGACTTCATCCTCGATTTATATCATTCAAGTTCAACATGAGGGGGAGGTATGTCTGCAAATATACGCGAGTATGTGTATGTGGACAAGGGTAAGGGAGGGGTAGAAGGTGTTTGTGCAGGGTATGGGGTAGGCAGACAATGATGCTGTGAAACAAGAGTGGGGCATACCGGGTGTTGCGGTCCTGATCACGAATCTTCTTCTCCATCTCTGCGTCGGTGAGGGTCTCCAGCAGCGGGCACCACTGGTCAGCATCGCCTGTGTTCCTGATGGCGATCTCCACCGTGGGCAGGGGGTTCTCACTGTGGCACAGAGCACAGTCAATCACTGCAGGGCACCGGGTGGCACCTCCTCCGTTAGCAATCACCCCCCCAGCAGCCTTGCAGCAATTCGGTCAGCAGGAGAGGGGGATGCGCTGAGAGGAGAGACGGGTGGGAGCAGGTGAAGAGGGGCTAGTGAGAAGATGGAGCCAGCTGAGAAAGAGGAGCTGTGGGAGTGTTGGGATCTGATGAGGAAGGTGCTAAATGAGCGAGATGAGGAATGATGGGGAGGTGGAACCAGGTGGAGAGGGGGAATGGACTGAGTGACGGGACAGGAATGTAGGGAGAATCAGAGAACAGTGAGTGCGATTACTTGGGTTGTTGATCACCCTGTGGCAATGGAGGAGGCCGTCGACAGACAGGTTGGTGTGGGAAAATGAGCTCCATTTGGTTACAGAGTGCCAATGCCCCGGGAAGCAGTCGCTCATTCTGTACTTGAAGGAAGTCACATCAGGAGCAGGAGGTGGTGCACGTGAATCTGCCACGCCTGAAATGGCTGCCTTCATGCTGGATGGTGGTGAGGGAAGTGATAAAGGGACACGGTGAGGACCTACTATGGTTGCAGTGGAAATCAGGGTGGGAATGATACCTGTGAAAAGGGGTGGTCAATTGCCACAGTCACATAAGGCTCCACAAGAAGCCATGAAATGAAACATACAGTGTGCTTTGAACACAGAGCTTGGCAGGGTCAGGGAGGGTGTTGTAAAGCAGAGAGATCCTTGGCAACAGAGATAAACATGGCATGTTTGCCTTCATCTGTAACAGCAATGAGCACAGGAGTTGGGACATCATGTTACACCTCTACAAGATGTTAGTGAGACTAGAGAGTATTGTGTGCAGTTCTGGCTGCCCAGTTTAGGAAGGATGTCATTAAGCTGGATGCAGGAAAGAATCAGACGGAAATGATTTAGTCCATGCTGGCCTGCTTTTCTGCTTAGTGCCATCTACCTGAACCATAGCCCTCCAAACCCCTCTCATCTATTTGCATATCCAAACTTTTCCGGCTGTTACTATTGAACCCACTTCTGCGATTTCCACTGGCAACTCATTCCACAGTGAAGTCCTGACTTTATAGCTCAGGTCCTCAACTCCTGACAACACCCTTGTAAACTTTCTCTGTGGCCTTTCAAGCTTGATATATATCTTGTAGGTAGGCAACCAGAACTACACACAATACTCTAAATTTGACGTGTGTCTTATACAACTTCATCAAAACTGCTGAGTCAGTGCTCTGATTTATGAAGTCTAATGTGCCAAGATCTCTCTTTATGACCCGATCTACCTTTGAGGCCACTTTAAAAGAATTATCATCCCTTTGCCCTGGCCTCTTTGTTCTACGGCACAACTCAATGTCCTACCATTCATAGTGCATGCCTTACCCTACTCTGTGCTCCCAAAAAGCAACATCTCACACTTGTCAGCATTAAATTCCATCTGCCATCTTTCCAGCTGGTCCAGATCAGCTTGCCTTCCTTACTGTCCACTACACCACCAATTTGGCGTCAGCTGCAAATTTGCAGAAACAATTTACCACGTTATCTTCTAAGTTGTTAATGTAGATGATAAAACAGCAACATCCCGACGGCACATCACTAGTCACAGGCCTCTAGTAAGAGGCAGCCATATCATACCTCTGGCTTCTGCTAAGCCAACGCTGAATCTGATTAACTATCTCATCCGGAATGCCAGCTGATTTAATCCTTGCTCAAGTCCACGTGGACAACGCCCACTGCCTTTCCTTCATCGACTTTCAACTCCAGAAGATTGGTTAGACATGACCTACCATGCACTAAGCCATGTCAACAACTGTCCCTAATCAGGCCCCGTCTATCCATATTAAGACATATGACCATAAGACATGAGCAGAATTAGGCCATTCAGTGTGCTCCACCATTCCATTACGGCTGATTTGAAATCCCTCACAAACTCATTCTGGCATGGTCCCGGAGGACTGGAAAATTGTAAGTGTCACTCCACTTTTTAAGAAGGGAGGAAAACAAAAGATGAAATTTTAGGCCAGTTATTTGGGAATGTGCTGGAGTCTTTTATTAAGGATGAGGTTTCGGAGTACTTGGAAAATAATGATAAATCAAAGTCAGTATGGTTTCTATGAAGGGAACTTGTGCCTGACAAATCTGTATTGGCAGATATGGTGTTAATGGTAAAACTCCTGGCAGTGTGGAGGATCAGAGGGATCTTGGGGTCCGAATCCATAGGACGCTTAAAGCAGCTGTGCAGGTTGACTCTGTGATTAAGAAGGCATATGGTGTATTGGCCTTCATCAACTGTGGGATTGAGTTTAAGAGCCGAGAGGTAATGTTGCAGCTATATAGGACCCTGGTCAGACCCCACTTGAAGTACTGTGCTCAGTTCTGGTCGCCTCACTACAGGAAGGATGTGGAAACCATAGAAAGGGTGCAGAGCAGATTTACAAGGATGTTGCCTGGATTGGGGAGCATGCCTTATGAGAATAGGTTGAGTGAACTCGGTCTTTTCTCCTTGGAGCGATTGAGGATGAGAGGTGACCTGATAGAGGTGTATAAGATGATGAGAAGCATTGATCGTGTGGATAGTCAGAGGCTTTTTCCTAGGGCTGAAATGGCTGCCACAAGAGGGCACAGGTTTAAGGTACTGGGGAGTAGGTACAAAGGAGATGTCAGGGGTAAGTTATTTTACTCAGAGAATGGTGAGTGTGTGGAATGGGCTGCTGACAACAGTAGTGGAGGCAGATACGACAGGGTCTTTTAAGAGACTTTTGGATAGGTACATGGAGCTTAGAAAAATAGAGGGCGATAGGTAACGCTAGTAATTTCTAAGGTAGGGACATGTTCGGTCCAACTTTGTGGGCCGAAGGGCCTGTATTGTGCTGTATGTTTTCTATGTTTCTATAAATCTGTTAGAATTCTTTGAGGAAGTAACAAGCAGGGTGGACAAAGGAGAAGCAGTGGATTCATTTACTTGGGTTTTCAGAAGGTATTTGATAAGGTGCCTCACATGAGACTGCTTAACAAAATAAAATCCTATGGTGTTACAGGAAAGATACTGGCATGGATAGAGGAATGGCTGACAGGCAGGAGGCAGCAAGTGGGATTAAGGGGGCCTTTTCTGGTTGGCTGCCAGTGTCTAGTGGTGTTCCTCAGGGGTCAGTATTGGAACCACTACTTTTCACATTGTTTGTCAATGATTTAGACAGTGGAATTGATGACTTTGTTGCAAAGTTTGAAATATGAAGATAGGTGGAGGGGTAGGTAGTGCCGAGGAAGCAATGAAATTGTAGCAGGACTTAAAACAAATTGGAAGAATGGGCAAAAAAATGGCAGATGGAATACAGTGTTGGGAAATGTATGATAATGCATTTTGGTAAAAGGAACAATTATCTAAATGGGGAGAAAATTCAAACATCAGAGGTGCAGAGGGACTTTGGAGTCCTTGTGCAAGAGTCCCTGAAGGTTTGCCTGGTTGAGTAAAGAAGGCAAATGCAATGTTGGCATTTATTTCGAGGAGAATAGAATATAAAAACATGGAGATAATGCTCAGGCTTTATAAGACACTAGTCAGGCTGCACAGAGTCTCGGACCCCATATCTCAGAAAGGATGTGTTGTCATTGGAGAGAGTCCAGAGGAGGTTCATGAGGATGATTCCAGGAATGAAGGGGTTAACATATGAAGAACGTTTGGCAGTTTTGGGCCTGTACTCACTGGAATTTAGAATGCACAGGGTGGGGGGGGGGGGAGAGCATCTAATTGAAATCTACCGAATGTTGAAAAGACTACATAAGACAAATGTGAAGAGGATATCCAGAACTAGAGGGGATCGCTTCAAAATTGTGGACGACCTTTTAGAACAGAAGTAAGGAGGAGTTTTTTAGCCATAGAGTGATGAATCTGTGGAATGCTCTGCCACGAATAGTGGTGTGGGCCAAGTCCGTGGGTATATTTAAAGCAGAGGTTGGTTGGGGCATCAAGTGATATGGTGAGAGGACATATATATGGGATTGAATGGGATCCGGGATCAGCCATGATGAAATGGTAGAGCAGACTCAATGGGCTGAATGGCCTAATTCTGCTCCCCATCTTACGGTGTTATGGTCTCATTCTCCTATAACCTTTGATACCCTGATCAAATCTACCCAATGATTTGGCTCTGCAGCTGCCTGTGGCAATGCATTCCAGATTCACCACCCTCTGGCTAAAGAAATCCCTCCTTATCTCTGTTCTAAAGGAATGTCCTTCTGTTCTGAAGCTGTGCCTTCTGGTCCCAGATACCTCCGCTACAGGAAGCATGCTCTCCATCTCCACTTTATCTAGGCCTTTCAATATTCAATAGGTCTAAATGAGATATCCCCTCATTCTTCTAAACTCCAGAGAATACAGACCCAGACCCATCAATATATTAACCCTTTCATTCTCAGAATCATTCTCATGAGCCTCCTCTGGACCCTCTCCAATGACATCTTTTCTTAGATAAGGGAGCCAAAACCACTCAATCGCGGTCTGACCAATGCCTTATAAAGCCTCAGCATTACATTCTGTTTCTTATAATACCTTCCAATAATTTACCAATGACTAAGATCAAGTCCACTGGCCCATAATTTCCCAGTTTATTCTTAGAGCCTTTCTTGAACAACGGAACATAGCCAAACTCCCATTCCTCTGGCCAAGGACTTGTTAAATACGGCTGCCAGGGCCCCTGCAATTCCTGCACTAGCCTCCCACAAGTTCTGGTGATATATCCACTTTAATTTGCCTCAAGACAGCAATCTGTATATGGTCCATGACCTCACCGCTGTTTTGCCTCACTTCTGTAGACTCTATGTATGTCACTCAAGTAAATACAGATTCAAAACATCATTTCAGATCCCCCCCCCCATCTCTTTTAGCTCTAAGCACTGATGACCACGCTGTTACTGAAGAGGATTAACTTCATTCCTTGCTCTTAATTACAGAAGCCTTTGTGATTCTGTTTCACTGTGTCATGTCCTCTTGTACCCCTCCTGATTTCTCTCTTCAGTGTTGTCTTGCATTTATTACACTGCTCAAGTGCCTCATTTATTCCTAACTGCCTTTATCTGATATGTGCCTCCTTCATTTTCTTTACCAGGGGCTCAATATCCTCTGATAACCACGGTTCCCTAAATCTACTACACATGCTTTTTTATTCTAACAGGAACATACAAATTATGGACTCTCAATATTTCACAGCTGAAGGTCTCCCGCTTACCAAACATCTCTTCGCTGGAAAACCTATCCCAATCCACGTCTGGCAGTTTACTTCTGATGCCTAATTCTAAATTGGGCTTTTCCAGTTTCGAATTTCAAGCTGAGGATCAGACCGAGCCATCATAATTGTTTTGAAACCAATGGAATGATGATCAGTAAATCCAAAGTGTTCCCTTACAGCCACTTCTGCCACCTGCCCTGCCTTCATTCCCTGAAAGGAAATCCAGTATTGTGCTCTCTCTACTTGGGACCTCTACATATTGATTAAGGAAACACATTTGACAAACTCTATTTCATCCAGTCCTTTAACAGCATGGTAATCCCAGTCAATATACGGAAAGTTAAAAAATCACTTACTACTACAACTTTATATCTCCTGCAAATGTCCTCTACCTCTCTACAAATTTGCTCCTCTAAATGTTGCTGAATATTGGGAAGTCTGTAATATAGTCTCATTAACTGAGTCATTTTTTATTCCTCAGTTCCACCCAAATTGCCTCGATAAACTAGGCTTCCTGTCTGACCAGCTATGAAGTGTGACATTTTCCCCGGTGAGTAATGTCACCTTTTCCCCTTTAATACAGTACCTCCATTTATCATGGCCATAAGACATGGGAGTCTGCTACACTATTCCATCATGGCTGATCCTGGATCCCACACAACCCCACACACCTGCCTTCTCGCCATATCCTTTGATGCCCTGAGTGATCAGGGAACGATCAACTTCCACCTTAAATATACGCACAGACTCCGCAGTCTATGGCAGAGCATTCCACAGATTTACCTCTCTCTGGCTAAAAAAATTCCTCCTTACCTCATTTCGAAATGGTCACCTCTCAATTTTGAGGCTGTGCCCTCTAGTTCTGGATACCCCCACCACAGGAAACATCCTCTCCACATCCACTCTATCTAGTGCTTTCAACATTCAGTTGGTTTCAATGAGATCCCCCCACATTCCTTTAAATTCCAGTGAGTACAGGCCCAAAGCTGCCAAACACTCCTCATATGTTAACCTCTTCAGTCCCAGAATCATCCTTGTGAACATCCTCTGGACTCTCTCCAATGACAACACATCCTTTCTGAGATATGGGGCTGAGAACTGTTCACAATACTCTGAGTGCTGCTTGGCTAATGTCTTTTAAAGCCTCAGCATTATCTCCTGGTTTTTATATTCTATTTCCTTTTCAATAAATGCCAACATTCCACTTGCCTTCTTTACTACAGTCTCATCCTGTAAATTAACCTTCTGGGAGTCTTGCACGAGAACTCCTAAGTCCCTCTGCACCTCTGATGTTTGAACCTTCTCCCCATTTAGATAATAGTCTGCACTATTGTTCCTTTTACCAAAATGCATTATCATACATTTCCCAACACTGTATTCCATCTGCCACTTTTTGCCCATTCTTCTAATTTGCCCAAGTCCTGCTGCAATCGCATTGCTTCCTCAGCACTACCTACCCCTCCACCTTTCTTCGAATCATCTGCAAATTTCGACACAAAGCCATCAATTCCCTGAGGAACACCACATGTCACCGGCAGCCAACCGAAAGGGGCCCCCTTTATTCCCACTCACTGCCTCCTGCCTGTCAGTCATTCCTCTATCCATGCCAGTATCGTTCCTGTAATGCCATGGGATTTTATCTTGTTAAACAGCCTCATGTCAAACAACAGAATCCCAGAACATTAAACAGCCAGTCCTGCCCCTCCTGTAACTAGGCTACAACATCATCACTCCACATATAGATCCATGCTGTGTTCATCAGCCTTACTGCTTGCATTGAAACAGACACAACTCAGAACATTAGACCCACTTATAGGTGGTGCAGATCAGGAGGCAGATTTTGGAAAAATGCAAAGATAACAGGGCTGTTATCATGGGGGACTTCAACTTCCCTAATATTGATTGGCACCTTAGATGGAGCGGATTTGTTAGATGTGCCCAGGAAGGATTCCTGACAGAATTCCTAGACAGGTCAACGAGAAGAGAGCCCATATTGGATCTGGTACTATACGACGAACCTAGTCAGGTGACAGATCTCTCAATAGATGAGCATTTTGGAAACAGTGATGGCTCTGGGCCTACACTCTTTAGAGTTTAGAAGAATTGGGGGGGGGGGGGAGGGGTGATCTCATTGAAACCTATCGAATAGTGAAAGGCCTAGATAGAGTGGATATGGAAAGGATATTTCCTATAGTGGGATTGCCTAGGACCAGAGGGCACAGCCTCTGAATAGAAGGGCGTCCGTTTGTCATAAAGATGAGGAGGAATTCCTTTTGCCAGAGGGTGGTGATTCTGTGGAATTCATTGCCACAGACAGCTGTGGAGGCCAAGTCATTGGGTAGATTTAAGGCAAAGGTTGAAAGGTATCAAAGAATCTGGGGAGAAGGCCGGGGAATGAACAGGTCATGGCAGAAAGGCAGAGCAGACTCGATGGTCTGAATGACCTGATCCTGCTCCAATGTTCTATGGTCTTATTGAAGTCCCCGTAAGTATTGAAGCTAAAAATCACCCACTACAATAACACTGCTGCTTTTAGATCTTTCTGTAATCTACCTACACGTCAATTCCCCTATCTCCCAGTAGCTTTTGGGAGGTGTATCGTATAACCCTATCAAAGTGAATGCACCTTTCCTGACTCGGCAGATGAGCTCTGCAGTGTGTCCTGAGCGCAGCTGTGACATCGTCCCTGGTGAGTAATGCAACTGCGTTTCTATCACGTCTAAAATGTCGATATCAGCAACACTGAGCTGTCAGTTCTGTTTCTGTAATATCCGCATCATTAAAATTCTGTGCGTTCATCTAGACAGTAACTTCATCCACCTTGCCTGAAATGAACTTATTTTCACCCATCAGTCCCACCATGTTCCTGAACCTGCCTTCCCCTCATATTTACCTGACCTGTCCTTTACCTTTCCCTCAATCCTTCCACCTTGACTTGCTGTCTTGTTTCCCACCCACTCCTACTTTAGTTTAAACCTGAGCAGCACAACAAACTTCCTGGTGAGGATGTTGGTTTGCCTCCAGTTTAAGTACAGCCCATGTCCCCTGTAAAGGGAGCCCAGTCTCCTGTGCCAGCTGAAGCCTGGTGAGGTTCCCCACAGGTGGTTCTTCCACCTGCTCTATCTCGTACTGGGCTCAGTGGACGTGCTGGGGATGGGGCTGGGGGAGGTATCTGGGTTTAAAGTGGCGGGGCCTGTCCGTGTTTTATCGGAGGAAAGGTCCCTGGCCCCCTCTCTCACCCTCACAAAGCGGATTATCTTGGATATCTCCCTACCCATGGCCTCACTGAGCTCTCAGACCAGGCAACAGTTTATGAGGTGAGGTACAGGACTGATGTTCTGAGGCGAGCCCAGAGAGTGAGGAGCATCACAGAACTCGCTCTGTCTGCCCCTGAAGTCCAGCCAACATCATTTTGTCCAATGGGAACACAACTCATCACTGATCAGAGCAACTCCTGTCTGCCGAACAACAGAGGGAAGGTACTTTGTACAGTTTTGGTCACCCTGTTATAAGGAAACAAATGGTAAAACTGGAAAGAGTGGAAGATTTGTGAGGATACTGCCAGCACCAGAGGGCTTCAGCTGTAGGAAGAGTAAGAGAGGACCTTACAGAAGTACTCAACGTTATGAGAGGCACACATAAGGTGGACGATGTCAGTCTTTTCCCCAGCCAATGAGAGTCCAAAACTAAAAGGGTATATAGATTTACAGTGGGGAGGTATATTTAAGAGACCAGAGGGGTATTGTTTTCAAGCAGATGGTGATGAGTATATGGAATGAGATGCCAGGAGAAGTGATGGTATTATTTAAAAAGCACTTGGGCAGGGACGTGGAAGAGCAGGGATCAGGAAATTGGGATGAGCTCTGGGGTCTGCATGGACTGGTTGGGTTGTCCTTGCTGTATAGCTTTGTGACTATGTCTCTGCAATTTCACCTGGTCACCCACCTCCTCTCTCTATACTCCCAACCCACTCCAGGGAAGTCTAGCTTAGCCAATCACTTCCCAGAACTTCAGGTAACCTGCCTGTGAATCTCATCTGCACTCTCTTCACAGCCACATCTTGCTGCAGTGTGGTAACCAGAATTGTACACATACTCTCAACATGACATCATATTTCCTGCTCATACCCTGACCTACAGGGACAACCATGCCATCAGCCTTCTTCCCTACCCTGTCCACCTGTGTTGCCACTTGTGGAATTGATAAGGGAGAACCAGTAGATGTGGTGTATATAGACTTTCAAAAAGCTTTCCATACCAGATGACACGTGAAGTAGGTCAACAAATGAGAGGAGAAGAATCTGAAGTTCATATCTTGACCTAGATGGAGAAATGATTCTCAGACAGAAAGCAAAGAGTGGGAATCAGTAGATCCTCCTTAGTGAGCATGGGGAATCAGGCTGCGGCCTGCAGAGGACAACAGGGTTGATGGTGCTTGGGCTGCAGCTTGTCACCACTAGAAGGAATCAAATGTCACGTTACCAGCTCTGAGGACAACACTAAACTAGGCGGCAGGATTTACAGAGGCTTTGGTGAATGTGGACAGGCTGAATGAGTGGGTGAGAGGACAGCAGAAGGAATGCAATGTGGAAAAATATAAGGTCATTCACATTGATGCAAGAGGCGACGGAGATTGGTACATAGCCTGTTCCATCACAGAAACAGCTCTCTCCACCATCTAGAACATCTCCAAAGAGCAAAATCTTCTGTCATCAAGGACCCCTACCACCCAGGCAATGTCCTCTTCTCATTGCTGCCATCAGGCTGTAGGTACAGGAGGCTGAAGACTCAATGTTAAGGTTCAACAACATCTTCTTCTCCACTGCCTTCAGGTTCTTGAACTAACCTGACAGACTCTAATCAGGGAAGGGGGGTAAAAGGGTGGAAGGTGGGCAGGGAAGTGGCATTGCTCATCTGTATGGTATCATATCTGCAGAAAGGGAGGATGTCATGGAGGGGTCATCTACTGCAGGGGTTCTCAATCTTTTTTATGTCATGGATCATTAAGCAAGGGGTCTGTGGACCCCAGGTTGGGAACCTCTGACCTACTGAGTCAGAAACAGGGAAGGGAGCAATCATTCTGTTGGGAGTATTGTATAAGTCCATCATCCAAAAGCCACTGGGACACTGAAGAGCAGTGAGTAGGCAAATTTTGGAAAGGCACAAAATTCGCCTTGGGTAACTTCAACTTCCCTCATATTGATTGACTCTTCCTTAGTGCAAAAAGCTTAGATGGGACAGAATTTGCTGGTACATCCAAGAAGGATTCCCGACAGTGTGTGGACAGGCTGACTAGAAGAGAGGCCATACTGGATCTGGGATTAGGCAATGAATCTAGTCAGGTGACAGAAACTTTGGTGGGCGAGCATTATGGAAATAGTGACCACAACTCCGTCCTTCAGCATACCGGGGACAAGAAAAGCAGACAATTTAATTGGATGAGGGTTAATTACAATGGTATCAAGCAGGAAATTAGGAGCATAATACATAGGAATAGATGTTCTCAAGAAAATGTACAGCAGAAATGTCAAAGTTGTTTAGGGAGCTTTTGCATGGGGCTCTGGATAGATTTGTCCTATTGAGGCAGGGAAAGGATGTTAGGTGAAGAAACCACGGTTGACAAGAGGTATGGAACGTCCAGTCAAGAGAAAGAAGCATACTTAAAGTTTGGGAAGTAAGACTCAGACAGGACTCTTGAGGGTTACAAGGTAGCCAGGGAAGAGCTTAAGAGAACCAGAAGGGGGCATGGGAAGACCTTGGCGGAAAACCCCAAGCCATTCTACACATAGTGAAGAGCAGGAACATGTCAACATTAAGAAAGAGGATGTATTGGAACTTCTGAAAAACATTAGGATAAATAAGTTGAGGTGGGGGGTGCCAGATGGTATATATTCCAAGAATGGGAAGTGAGTACGCCCTTGGCGATGATGGTTTCATTCCTACTGGCCACAGGAATGTTGAAATCAAACCCACATCCACCACTTACACTGGCATCTCATTCCACACTCTGTAGCTCTCTGCTCGATGAAGTTTCCTCTCATGTTCCCCTTAAACATTTTACCTTTAACACTTAACCTCTAGTTCTAGCTTCATGGAACCTGAGTGCAAAAAGGCTGCTTGCATTTACCTTACCTATACCCCTCACAATTTTGTATACCTTGTTCTCAATCGCCTCTCATTCTCCTACACTCCAGCAAATTAGAGTCCTAATATAGTCACCTTTTCTCTACAATGCAGATTTCCACATCCTGGCCACATCTTTGTAAAGTTTCTCTGCAGTCTTTCAATCTTACTAACATCTTTCCTGCATGTTATTCCATGTTATTCTTTTGTTCAAGAAAGGGAGTAGAGAATTATACAGCAGTACGTTTCATGTGTTGGCCTTCATTAGTTGGGGGACTGAGTCATAAGGTAATGCTACAGCTCTACAAAGCCATGATTAGACCACACTTGGAGTATTATGTTCAGTTCTGGTCACCTCATTATAGAGAGGATGTGGAAGCTTTCGAGAGAGTGCAGGAGATTTACCAGGATGCTAACTGGACAATGCATATCTTGTGAGCTTGCTCAGTCTTTCCTCTTCGGAAAGGAGGAGGATGAGAAATGACGATAGAGATGATAAGAGGCATAGATCAAGTGGTCCAGACAGACTCAGGGCAGAAATGGCTAATACTGGTGTAACTTTAAGGTCTTGGGAGGATGTATACAGGGGTTATCTGAGGCAGTTTTTTTTTTACACAGAGTAGTAGATATGTGGAATGCGCTGCCAGGGGTGGTGGTGAAGATCAATATATTAGGGACAGTTACACGCATGGATGAAAGAAAGATGGAGGACTATGTGGGAGGGAAGAGTAAGATTGATCTTGATTTCAGATTTGTATAATTTGATAGTAAATGATTTGAGTAGGTTAAAGGGTTAGCAAAACATCGAAGGCCAAAGGGCCTGTATTACTCTATTTTCTACACTATAACATTTGGTTTCCATCTTTGTAGCCTTAACATCTACTTTTCCCACAACCACTCCACTTCCTTTCCTGCAACTCTGGTTCACAACCACCTACATTTCTAGATTAAACCCCCTGAGCAGCACAAGCAAATCTTCGCCAAAGGATATTGGTCCCCTTAAGTTTGGTTGCAAACCACCTAACTTGTACAGAACATTGAAATCTACAGCACATTACAGGCCCTTCAGCCCACAATGTTGTGCAGACATGTAACCTACTCTAAGAGTCTCTTAGAAGACCCTATTGTGACCGCCTGTACCATCGTCGCTGGCAGAGCATTCCACGCACCCACCATTCTGTGTGAAAAACTACCTCTGACATCTCCTCAGTACCTTCTTTCAAGCACCTTAAAAATGTGCCCCTTCGTGTTAGCCATTTCAGCCCTGGGGAAAAGCCACTGACTATCCACACGATCAATGCCTCTCATCATCTTCATGTCACCTCTCATCCTCTGTCGCTCCAAGGAGAAAAGGATAAATTCACTCAACCTATTCTCATAAGGCATGCTCTCCAATTCAGGCAACATCCTTGTGAATCTCCTCTGCACTCTCTCTATAGTATCCACATCCATCCTGTAGTGAGGTGACCAGAACTGAACATAGCACTCCAAGTGGGGTCTAACAAAGGTCTTATGCAGCTGTAGCATTACCTCATGGCTCTTGAACTCAGTCCCATGGTTGATGAAGGCCAACACACCATACACCTTCTTAACAACACTGTCAACCTGCACAGCTGCTTTGAGTGTGCTATGGACACGGACCCCAAGATCTAGTTGATCCTCCACACTGCCAAGAATCTTACCATTAATATTGTATTCTGTCTTCAAATTTGACCTACCGAAATGAACTACTTCACACTTACCTGGGTTGAACTCCATCTGCCATTTCTCAGCCCAGTTTTGCATCCTATCGATGTTCTGCTGTAACCTCTGACAACCACAACACCCCCAACCTTTGTGTCATCAGTGAACTTATGAACCCACCCTTCTACTTCCTGATCCAGATCATTTATAAAAATGACGAAGAGAAGGGGTCCCAGAACAGATCCCTGCAGAACACTACTGGTCATTGACCTCCATGCAGAATACGAACCATCTACAACTACACCCTTTGCCTTCTGTGGGTAAGCCAATTCCAGATCCACAAAGCAAGGTCTCCTTCGATCCCATGCCTCATGACTTTCTGAATGAACCTTGTATGGGGAACCTTATCAAGTGCCTTACTGAAATCCATATGCACTACATCCACTTCATCAATGTGTTTTGTTACATCCTCAAAGAATTCACTCAGCTTCGTAAGGCACAACCTGCCCTTGATTGACAAAGCCATGCTGCTTATCCCTAATCAGATCATGTCTCTCCAAATGCTCATAAATCCTGCCTCTCAGGATCTTCTCCATCAACTTGCCCACCACTGAAATAAGACTCATTGGTCTGTAATTTCCTGGTTTATCTCTACTCCCTTTTTTGAACAAGGGAACAACATTTGCAACCTTTCTATCCTCTGGTACTTCCCCTGTCCCTATTGATGATACAAAGATTATTGCCAGAGGCTCAGTGATCTCCTCACTCGCTTCCCACAGTAGCCTGGAGTATATCTCGTCCGGTCCCAGCGACTTAACTAACTTAATACTTTTCAAAAGCTCCAGCACATCTTCTTTCTTAATGTCTATGCATTCAAGCATTTCAGTCTGCTGTAAGTCATCCCTACAATTTCCAAGGTCCTTTTCACTGGTGAATACTGAAACAAAGTATTCTTTAAGTACCTCTGTTACCTCCTCTGGTTTTATGCACATGTTCCACTATCGCTCCTGAATGGTCCTATTCTCACATGGCTCATCCTCTTTCTCTTCACATACTTGTAGAATGCCTTGGGGTTTTCCTTAATCCTGCTCATCAAGGCCTTGTCATGGCCCCTTCTGGCTCTTCTAATTTCATTCTTGAGCTCCTGACTGGCACACTTGTAATTTTCTAGAGCTCTAACACTAGGTGGTTTCTTGAACCTTTCATAAGCTTTTTTTTCTTCTTAACTAGATTTCCTAGATACTTTGTACCCCATAGTTCTTTTACCTGACCATCCTTAACCTGCCTCAATGGAACATATTCAGAACGCTATGCAAATGTTCCCTGAACATTTGCCAATTTCTGCCATGCATTTCCCTGAGAACATTTGCTCCCAATTTATGTTCCCAAATTCCTGACTAATAGCATCACATTTCCCCCTACCCCAATTCAATGTTTTCCCAAATTGTCTGCTCCTATCCCTCTCCAGCGCTAAGGTAAAGGAGATCAAGTTGTGATCACTACCTCCGAAAAACTCTCCCACAGAGAGATCTGACACCTGACCAGGTTCATTTCCCAATACCAGATCAAGTGCAGCCTCTCCTCTAGTTGGCTTATCTACATACTGTGTTAGGAAACTTTCCTAAATATACCTAACAACAAATTCCACCCCTAAGGAGATGATAGGTGACAGTAGGAAAGTTAAAATCACCCATCACAAAATCCCTATTATTACTGCACTGTTCCAGAATCTGCTCCTTGATGTCTCTGTTACTATTGGGGGATCTGTAAAAAACACCCAGTAGAGTTATTACCCCCTTCACTGTTTCTGACTTCCAGCCACAATGACACAGTAGACAATCCCTCCACAACTTCCTCCTTTTCTGCAGTGGTGATACTATCCCCAATTAACAATGCCACCCCCCAATCTTTGTGATGTCCTTTTTGAAACATCTAAAGCCCGGCACACTCAGCAACCATTCCTGCCCGAGACTTCCAAGTCTCTGTAATGGCCACAACTTCATAATTCCATGTATTGTTCCATGCTCCAAGTTCATCCGCCTTGCTTAATGATACTCCTTGCATTAAACCATCTGGCTAAGTGCATCTTTGCTCTATCATCTGCCTCTCCTTCCTCACAAACTCTCTACAAGCTGTCTCTACTTGTGCTCCAACCGTCCCATCCTCTGCCTCTTCACTTCGGCTCCCACCCCCTGCAAATCTAGTTTTTTAATAGCCTTAGCAAGCCTTCCTCCCAGGATATTGGGTCGCCTCCAGTTCAGGTGCAACCCGTCCCACTTGTTTAGGTCACCCCTTGCACAGAAAAGGTACCAATGATCCAAGAACTTGAAACCCTGCCCCCGTCACCATCTCCTCAGGCACTCATTCATCTGCGCCAGCTTCCTGTTCCGACCTTCGCTAACTCATGGCACGGGAAGTAATCCGGAGATTACCACCTTGGAGGCCCTGCTCTTCAGCCTCCTTCCTAACTCCCTAAGCTTACTGCCCCTCTCCTGCCTATGTCATTGGTACCACCATGTACCAACAACCTCCTCTTGAAGGAGATCCCTCTCCTTGAAGAATACGCTGCAACCGCTCAGGGACATCCTGGACCCCAGCTTACTATCCTGGTGTCTCTTTTGCTGCCGCAGAGTCTCCTATCTGTCTTCCCATCTATTGAGTTCACCACGACCACTATCTGTCTTCCCATCTATTGAGTTCACCATGACCGCTATCTGTCTTCCCATCTATTGAGTTCACCACGACCGCTATCTGTCTTCCCATCTATTGAGTTCACCATGACCACTATCTGTCTTCCCATCTATTGAGTTCACCATGACCACTATCTGTCTTCCCATCTATTGAGTTCACCATGACCACTATCTGTCTTCCCATCTATTGAATTCACCATGACCACTATCTGTCTTCCCATCTATTGAGTTCACCATGACCACTATCTGTCTTCCCATCTATTGAGTTCACCACGACCACTATCTGTCTTCCCATCTATTGAGTTCACCATGACCACTATCTGTCTTCCCATCTATTGAGTTCACCACGACCACTATCTGTCTTCCCATCTATTGAGTTCACCATGACCACTATCTGTCTTCCCATCTATTGAGTTCACCATGACCTCTATCTGTCTTCCCATCTATTGAGTTCACCATGACCACTATCTGTCTTCCCATCTATTGAGTTCACCATGACCACTATCTGTCTTCCCATCTATTGAGTTCACCATGACCACTATCTGTCTTCCCATCTATTGAATTCACCATGACCACTATCTGTCTTCCCATCTATTGAGTTCACCACGACCACTATCTGTCTTCCCATCTATTGAGTTCACCACGACCACTATCTGTCTTCCCATCTATTGAGTTCACCATGACCACTATCTGTCTTCCCATCTATTGAGTTCACCACGACCACTATCTGTCTTCCCATCTATTGAGTTCACCATGACCACTATCTG
The DNA here is from genome assembly GCF_048418815.1 of Hemitrygon akajei. Taxonomy (NCBI): domain Eukaryota; kingdom Metazoa; phylum Chordata; class Chondrichthyes; order Myliobatiformes; family Dasyatidae; genus Hemitrygon; species Hemitrygon akajei. The sequence goes on along the minus strand of NC_133132.1, from coordinate 19,418,672 downwards.
TCTTCCCATCTATTGAGTTCACCATGACCTCTATCTGTCTTCCCATCTATTGAGTTCACCATGACCACTATCTGTCTTCCCATCTATTGAGTTCACCATGACCACTATCTGTCTTCCCATCTATTGAGTTCACCATGACCACTATCTGTCTTCCCATCTATTGAATTCACCATGACCACTATCTGTCTTCCCATCTATTGAGTTCACCACGACCACTATCTGTCTTCCCATCTATTGAGTTCACCACGACCACTATCTGTCTTCCCATCTATTGAGTTCACCATGACCACTATCTGTCTTCCCATCTATTGAGTTCACCACGACCACTATCTGTCTTCCCATCTATTGAGTTCACCATGACCACTATCTGTCTTCCCATCTATTGAGTTCACCATGACCTCTATCTGTCTTCCCATCTATTGAGTTCACCATGACCACTATCTGTCTTCCCATCTATTGAGTTCACCACGACCACTATCTGTCTTCCCATCTATTGAGTTCACCATGACCTCTATCTGTCTTCCCATCTATTGAGTTCACCATGACCACTATCTGTCTTCCCATCTATTGAGTTCACCATGACCTCTATCTGTCTTCCCATCTATTGAGTTCACCATGACCACTATCTGTCTTCCCATCTATTGAGTTCACCAATTGCTCTGCCTATCCTTCTGAGGCTCAAGAGCCGACCACAGTGCTAATGGCCTGGCTGCTGCTGCCTTGCGGAGAAAGGTCACCCCCTCAGCAGTATCCAAAGGGGTACACCAGTTGCGAAAGGAATGGCCACAGGGGGACCCTGCACTGACTTCCTTCTCTCTTTACCCCTCTGGGTGTAACCACCTGCTCGAAATTCGTATTTATCAATTGCTCTGCCTCCTGGATTATCCCAAGTTCACCCAACTCCAGCTCCTTAATTGCATGAGCTGAGGTTGGCTGCACTTCCTGCAGGTGTAGTCATCAGGGAGACAATCAGGTTCCATGAATTCCCACATCCTACAGGAGGAGCATTCCACTGTCATGTCTGCCATCCTGCCTGCACTGTCCTATGGACAACCAAGACCAAATCCTCTAACCTGTGTCTTTGGCCTCAGCCTTTTCTCGTCGAAGCCTGACACTCCTACTCTCATCGCTGACCTGCTCCTGACAATAGTCACCCTACTTGTCCCTTCTGTACTTTTATTTACTAAGTAGTGCTCTGCTCCCGCTGCTGATTGGGCCTCCGGAATGTCTGAAAGCCTGTGAAGCTCCCCTTTTTTGTATAAGCTTTGCCGACCTGCGAGTAACATCTTCAAAGTGCTCTGCTTCTACCACTGATTAGGCCTCCAGAATGAATTGGTCCTACCATCTCCGGAAGAGAGCCCAATGATTCAAAAATCTGAGGCCCTCCTTTGTGTTAAACTGCACTATCTTCCTATTTCTTGTCTGACCAGCACGGGAAGCAATCCTGAAATCATCACCTTGGAGATCCTGTATGTTAACTTAATACCTAACTTAGGGATGTGGGAAGGCAAGGAGACCAGTATTCCTGACAACTACACCTGCGAGAAGTGCATCCAGCTGCAGGTTCTAACAATCTGCGTTACAGAGTTGGAGCTGGAACTGGATGAACTCTGGCTTATTCAGGAGACTGAGGGTGAGATAGATAGGACATAGAGAGAGGTAGTTACCCCCAAGGTGCAGAGCACAGGAAACTGGGTAACAGTCAGGAAGGGGAAAGGGGTTAAAGAGCCATTGCTGAGCACCCCGTGGCCTCAACAACAGGTGTCACTTTGGATACTGTTTGGGGGAGGGGGGTGCGGTTAGCAGAGGAATGTCACAGCAGCCAGGACTCTGCCACTGAGTGGCTCTGTGACTCGAAAGGGAATGGGGAGAAGATATGAGCTTTGGTGAAAGTGGATTCATTAGTAGGGGAACAAAAAGGAGGTTCTAATGGCAAAAACAAGATTCCCAGATGGTACGTTACCTCTTGGGTGTCGGGGTCTGGGAGATCTTGGATCGAGTGGGAAGGTGAACAGACAGAGGTCATGGTCCACGTAGGAAGCAAAGATGTGGGTAAGAAGAATGATGAGGTTCTGCAAAGGGAGTTAGGTGCTAAGTTAAAGGACAGCATTCCCAGGGTTGTGACCCTTGCCACGTGCTAGTGAGGCCAGAAATAAGAAGATTGTACAGTTTAACCATGGCTAAGGAGTAGGTGTAGCAGGGAGAGCAAGCTTCCAGGGAAGGTGAGACCTGTACAGAAGAGACAGTTTGCACCCGTACTGGAAGTGGATATATCATAGTGGGAATGCTGCACGGCGGGATTTAAACGAGGGGAGATGGGAACGAGAATGCCAGAACCATTAGTGGAGAGGTTATGGAGAGAAACGTTTGTAAAGCCTCAAAGTCGGAGATCAAGAGGTTGAGCATGGTGCGACTCGTGTGCTCAGCTGCGTGTATTTCAATGCAGGAAGTATCGTAGGAAAAGCGGATGAGCTCTGGGTGTGGATCAACACCTGGAATTATGATATTGTAGCCATTAGTGAGACTTGGTTGCAGGAGGGGCAGGACTGGCAGCTCAGTATTCCGGGGTTCCGTTATTTCAGATGTGACAGAGCGGAGAGACTAATGGAGGTGTTACTAGTCAGGGAAAATGTCATGGTAGCGATCTGTCAGGACAGACTGGAGAACTCGTCTGGTGAGATATAATGGGTGGAACAGAGAACTATGGAAGGTAGGACTGTGTTAACAGGGCTATTCTACAGACCTGAGGGATTTAGAGAAACAAATTTATGGAGAGATCGCAGATTGTTGTAACGAACATAAGGTTGTTATAGAAGGTGATTTTGACTTTTCACCTATTGACTGGGACTCCCATACTCTAAACTGACCAGATGAAATAGAGTTTGTCAAATGTGTTAAGGAAAATTTCCTTAATCAGTATGTAGAAGTCCCAATCAGAGAATGTACAGTACTTGATCTCATTTAGGTAATGAGACAGGATAGGCTTCAAAGATTCAAAGCTTATTTATTATCGAACAATGTATAAATTATATACCTTGAAATTTGTCTGCTTACAGGCAACCACAAAGCCATAGGCAGGTGACAGAGGTTTGTGTAGGGGAACATTTTGCATCCAGTGATCACAGTGCCGTCAGTTTCAAAGCAAAAAGATAGGCCCGCTCCGCTAGTTAAGATTCTAAATTGGAGAAAGACCAATTTTGATGATATCGGGAATTATCTAGTAAATGTGGACTGTGACAGGCAGAGGTGCACTCGCTAAGTGGGAGGCCTTCAAAAGAGAAATTTTGAAAGTACAAAGCTTGTATGTGCCTGTCAGAATAAAAGGTAAAGATAACGTGTAGGTAACCATGATTTTCAAGAGATATTGAAGCCCTGGTTAAGAGAAAAAAGGTGCATAGCAGGTAGAAAGAAATGAGGTGCTTATGGAGTATAAAAAATGCAAGAGAACACACAAGAAAGAAATGAGGAGGGCTAAAAGAAGGCATGAAGTTGCCCTAGCTGAGAAGGTGAAGGAGCATTTGAAGAGATACTACAGATATTTAAAGAGCAAAAGATCACAAGGGACAAAATGAATCCTCTGGAAGACCAGAATGGTAATCCATCTGTGGATTAGATGGGGGAAATCTTAAATAATATTTTTTGTATCTGTATTGACTTACGAGATGGACACAAAGTTTCAGCACAGTGAATAAAAGGTTGAACCCGGTGTGACCGGTGTCCTGAGCTGTCTATATTTAAATTCAAGAAGGAAAGACGGATGATATTGCTGAAGATGAGGTAGCTGGAAGACAGGGGCAGTGAGGAGAGGCTGCTGATAAAGCAAAACTGCAGTCAACGGATGAGGCAATGTGAAAGGCGGACAATATAGAAAACGGTGAATACAGGACAGAAGGTGATATATTTGTATGCGCGCTGTATACAGAATATGATACACAAACTTGCAGTACAGTTGCAGATTGGCAGGTATGATGTTGTAGGCATTACTGAATCATGGCTGAAAGAAGATTATAGCAGGGAGAATGTCCAAGGATGCACACTGTATTGAAAAGACTGGCAGGAAGGCAAAGGGGCAACGTTGCTACATTGGTAAAACATGAAATCAAATCATTAGAAAGAGGTGACAAAGGGTTGGAAGGCATTGTATCATTGTGGATAGAGCAAGTGTAAAGAGACCTTGATGGGAGTTGAATACAGACCACCCTCCCCAAACATGCACTTTTGGCAAGCATTTTCTATCTAGTCATGGGAGACTTCATATGTGGAAAATTGGGTTGGTGCTGGATTCCAGGAGGGAGCATTTCTAGAGTGCCTACGAGATGGCTTTTTAGAGCTACTCGTGGATGAGCCCACTAGGGGATCAGTTATTCAGGAATGGGTGTTGTACAATGAACTAGAATTGAGCAGAAGCTTAAGGTAAAAGAACCCTGAGGGGAAAGTGATCGTAATATGATTGAATTCACACTGAAATCTGAGGAGAGGCTAAAGTCAGATGTATCAGTGTTACAGTGGAGTAAAGGGAACTACTGAGGCTGGAGAGAGGAGTTGACCAGAATTGATTGGAAAACAATACTGACAGGGATAATGGCAGAGCAGCAATGGCTGGAATTTCTGGAAGCAATTCAGAAGGCACAGGATATGTACATCCCAAAGAGGAAGAAGGATTCTAAAGGAAAGATGACACAACCATGGCTAACAAGAGAAGTCAAAGCCAACATAAAAGGCAAAGAGGGAGCAAAAATTAGTGGGAGGAAGATTGGGAAACTTTTAAAAACTAACAGAAGGCAACTAAAAAAGTAACAAGATAAAGATGGAATATGAAAGTAAGCTAGGCGGTAATATTAAGGAGGAAACTAAAAGTTTCTTCAGATACATAGAGTTTAAGAGAGAGGTGAGAGTGGATATCGGACTGCTGGAAAACAACGCTGGAGAGGTAGTAATGGGGAATGACAGACGGACTGAATAGGTATTTTGCACCAGTCTTCACTGTGGAAGACACTAGGAGTATAGGTGTCAGGGGTCATGAAGTGTGTGAAGTTACTGAAAGGTCTGAAGATAGATAAGACACCCTGACTTGATGGTGTACAGTACAGAGTTCCGAAAGAGGTGGCTGAAGAGATTGTGGAAGCATTAGTAGTGATCTTTCAAGTATCACTTGATTCTGGACTGGTTCTGGAAGGCTGGAAAACTACAAATGTCACTCCACTCTTCAAGAAGGGAGAGAGGCAGAAGAAAGAAAACTCCTGGCCAGTTAGTCTGACTTCAGTGATTGGTAAGATGTTGAAGTCCATTATTAAGGAGTAGATCCCAGGGTACTTGGAGGCACATGGCTAAACAGGCTGTAGTCAGCATGGTTTCCTCAAAGGAAAATCCTGCCTGACAAATCTGCTGGAATTCCCATGGTGGGAGAGTCTGAGACCAGAGGATACAGCCTTAGAACAGAGGGGCAGCCTTTTAGAATGGAGATGAAGAGGAATTTCTTTAGCCAGTGAGTGGTGAATCTGTGGAATTCTTTGCCACAGGCAGCTTTAGAGCCCAAGTCTTTATGTATATTTAAGGTAAAGGTTAATAGATTCTTGATTGGTCAGGGCATAGAGGGATAAGGGGAAAAGGCAGGTGTTTGGGGCCGAGAGGAAAACTGGATCAGCCATGGTGAAATGGCCTAATTCAGCTCCTATATCTTTTGGTCTTATGGTCTACGTGAGGCAAAGCGGCATCAACTTCATGGGCGCTGTACAGATTACGGTCCTGAGGCAAATCAGAAGGGATAGAGCCCCAGGGCCTGACAAGGTGTTCCTCTCGGACCCACAGGGAGATGTGCAGAAACCCCTGGAGCCGGAGCAGAGATATCAAAATCATCTTCAGCAACAGGTGAAGTCTCGGAGGATAGGCAATGTTTCCAACGATCTCGATGATAACGCGGATAACCGGATCAGCAAATTTGTGGACGACACCAAGACTGGGGGGGGGGGGGGGGGGGGGTAGTGGACAGTGAGGAAGTGGCTTGCAGTGGGATTTGGACTGGCTGAAAAATGGCAGGTGGATTTTAATGCAGGCAAAGATGAGGTGTTGCACTCCGGTGGGACCTACCAGGGTTGGTCTTGCATGGTGAAATGGTAGGGCACGACGGAGTGTGGTAGAACAAAGTGATCTGGGAATATAAGTCAATAATTCATTTAAAGTGGCGACGCATGTTGATGGGGTTGTAAAGACCTTTTGGCACACTGGCCTTCGTAAATCAAAGTATTGAATACAAGAGATGGGATGTTATGTTAAAGTGGTATTGGTGAGGCCTAATTTGGAGTATTCTGTGCAGTTTTGATCACCTACCTACAAGAAAAATGTAAATATGGATGAAAGAGTACAGAGAAAATTTACAAGCATATTGCTGGGTCTGGAGGACCTTAGTTATATGGAAAAATTGAGTTTATTCCTTGCAACATCAAAGAGGAAATTTAATAGAGTTATGCCAAATTATGAGGGTTATAGATCAGGTAAATGCAAGTAGGCTTTTTCCACTGAGGTTGGGTGGGGCTACAACCAGCGGTCATGGGTTAAGGTGACCAGAAACGAAAGCAATACCCCAGATGCAGCCCAACAAGGTCTTGAAAAAGCTGCTGTATAACTTCCTAATTCTTGAACTCAGTGCTTTGACTAATAGAAGCAAGTGTGCCTTATGCCTTTTTTACCTCCCTATCAAGCTGTGCAGCCAGTTGGACCCCAAGATCCCTCCATACATTAATACTGTTAAGCATCCTGATATAATAGCACACTATCCCTTTACATTTGATCTCCCAAAGTGCAACACTTCAACTTGGTCAGTTTAAACTGTATCTCCATTTCTCAACAATATCTGCAACTGATCTGTATACTTTGGCAATCCTCCAAACTATCCACAATGTCACAATCTTTTTATCAACCGCAAAATTACTAAGCCACCCATCCACTATTTTTAACCAAATCACTTATAAACATTACAAACATCAGAGACCCCAGTATGGATCACTGCAAAGCACCCCAGGTCATGGACGTCCAGCCAGAATGAGTCCCATTGACCACATTCTTCTACCTTCTCTGAGCAAGCCAATTCTGAAACCAAATGCCCATATCTCCATGTTTGAGCCTACAATGTGAAACCTTGTCAAACGCTTTACTTAAAAGCCACGTAGACATCTACTGTCTTTTCCTTCTTGATATCAACATGCCCTAGAACATTAGCATACACCTCCCTGATTTCGATGCCTTTTGATGCGTATCATCCAGTAGTCTCTGCCTCACTCCCATCTGGGCTTCAAATGATCATCAGCTGGTACCTCTATCAGTTCCTGCCTCACCTCTATAAGCCAACCATCTCCCTCTGCCTCAGGACTGCGAGTAGAGCCCCAAACTGAAACAGCAACTGTTCCTCTGCCCTCGGAGTTCTTGTGCTCCAGATTCCAGCAGATGTAGTGTACTGTGACTCCCCTCTCACCCTCCCGACCTGGTCTGCCCAAGCTCAGCCAAGGCTGCACACACTCTGTCAGCCAGCTCATTACCTTTCTCAGGGAAACAGAGAGAAATTGAATCAGGGATTAAAATCTTGGTTCCAGCAGTAGTTGATTGCCTTGTGTCATACTACAAGATGTACAGATAAGATCCACTGTCCTCAGAAAACAGGGCACACCTGGCCTGAGCCTTCTCAGCTTTCCAGCAGCACTCGGAGAGCAGACACACCTCCAGTCACCAGAGCTGCTGACCTGAGGAGGAGGGGAGAATTAACCCACACAAGGGGCTCTAATTCTGACAGGAAATCAATCTGGCAATGCGGGGAGAGCCGTCGTCAGCAGAATATGACAAGGGAGCCTAGCCTGTGGGTCGTCACCACTGAAAGAGATGACCCATGTTTGCAGAGTGCTACAGAAAGCAGTGCAGCTAAAAAGAGAAGGTCTCAAGGTGGCACTAATCGAACAGGTAAAATGACGGCATCTGAATCTCAATGTAGTGAACTGTTTAGGCCACTTACTTTGGAGGCAACTGGAAAGAATGTGAAGCTGAGAAGAGCAGAGGAACTGGGAAACTTAGGAGTCAACAGACACATGCAAGAACACGTCAACATGTGCCAACCGTTGTCAGCAGAGAGCAGCCATACCTGAAGGCGTAGGTGCGCTGATGCCAGCTCAGCTGGCCTCTGATGCTGTAAGCGATGGTGGTGACAAATTCTCCTCCCAGACCCAACTCGGAGCACAGCTTCAGAGCAAACTTCTCGGGTGAATTCTCCCTCTCTGACATGTCCCACTCAAACTGATCCACCAGAGAGATGTTTCCCACGTGGATGTTCAGCTGCACAAAGCAATGCTTCAGTTATTGCCCAGATCCAATCAGCCCAGTGCTTCAGGAAGCCTCATCCCACATGCTCAATGTGCCTCCCTTCCTTGTGATTACCAGACCACAGGCTTCATGTGGCGACCACCAATTCCACTACTGTACTTAGCATAACCCATCTGGGTTCCGACTCAACAACTACCTATGTTCCTACAGTATAGGAAGGATGCGATTAAAGCTAGAGAAGGTGCTGCATTTGGGGGCTCGAGTTATAAGGAGAGACCAGACAGGATGGCACTGTTTCCCCTGGAGCAAAGAAGGTTGATGAGCAACCACATTAAAGGTTTATAAACCTATGAAGGGCATAAAAAGGTGAACGGTTAGTTTATTACCCAGGGAAGAGCATAGAATACTACAGCACAGGAACAGGCCCTTCGGCCATGATGTTGTGGCAAGCTACTTAAACTCATAATTATACAGTTAAATAATCCCTTCTGCCTACACAATGTCCCTCCATTCTCTGCACATTCATGTGCCTATTCTCTTAAACACCTCTATTGTATCTGCCTCCACTACCAACCCTGGTGCATTCCAGGCACTCACCACTCCTAGGTCAAAAATATCCTCTCCTTTGAACTTCCCATGAGAACTTCCCTGAAGTGCCTGCTTTCTAGTTGTTGACATTTCAATTCGAGGAGGGAGATACCAGCTGTCTACTTTTTCTATGCCTCTAATAATCTTATATACTTGTGGCTTCTTCTCAGCCTCCACCACTCCAAAGAAGCCAAATCTGCCCAACCTTTTTTTAATAGAACATGCCTTCTAATCCAGGCAGCATCCGGATAAACCTCTTCTGCATCTCTCCATACTCTCCACAGCATTCCCGTAACGGGGCAACCAGAACTGAATGCAGTATTTCAGATGCGGCCTAGCCAGAGTTTTATAAAACATGCCTTCGTCAGTCGATGCCTTCTTGAGCACCCTATCAACCCGTGCAGCCACTTTCAGGGAACTATGGACATGGATCCCTCTCTGTATATCAACACTATTAAGGGTCCTACCATTTTACATTTAATCTCAAAAAATGCAAAACCTCACACTTCGCTGGATTAAACTCCAAAGTCCAAAGAGGTGTATTTAAGCTGAGAGGAGGAAAGCTTTAAAAAGGAACCGAGGAAGAAGGCTTTCAGAGAGAGGATGACGGATATATGGAATGAGCTGCCAGAGGAAGAGGTGGAAGTGGGTACAAACATAATTTTTAAAAGACATTTGGATGGGCACATGGATAGGGATGGTTTAGAGGGTGTGGGCCAAACAGAGGCAAGTCAGCAAGGCACCTTGTTTGGCCTGGACAAGTTGAACCACAGGGTCTCTTTCAGGTCATTAATTACCGAATGATGACCCGACTCGGACAGATACTTGAGAACAATTACTACTCCTTAAGTGCAAACACGAGGAAATCTGCAGATGCTGGAAATTCAAACAACAACACACACAAAATGCTGGTGGAACACAGCAGGCCAGGCAGCATCTACAGGGAGAAGCGCTGTCGACGTTCCGGGCCGAGACCCTTCGTCAGTTTTAGATGCTGCCTGGCCTGCTGTGTTCCACCAGCATTTTGTGTGTGTGGTTGTTACTACCCCTCAAGTGCCTTTTCTGACTAAGACTGCCAAGCTGCGACCATACCTTGCACTGAATGTCAGTAAAACCAAAGAACTGATTGTGGACCAGGAAGGGGAAGATGAGGGAACACACAGCAACTCCGACTGAGGAATCAGCAGTGGAAAAGGTGAACAATTCAAGTTCCTGGGCATCTCTGAAGATCTATCCTGGGCCCAGCATTTTTATGCACTTACACGGAAGACATGACACCAGCTATATTTCATTAGGAGATTGAGGACACGTGTTATGTCACCAAACACTCTTGCAAATTTTTTTTACAGATGTACATCACCATATGGTATGGAGGGGCCAGTGCACACAGGATTGGAAAATGCTACAGAAGGTTGCAAACTCAGCCAGCTCCATCATGGCCATTAGCCTCCTCAGCATTGAGGAGATCTTTGAAAGGCAACATCCCTCAGCACCCACTTCTCAATGCTACCATCAAGGAGATATGGAGCCTGAAAACACATACTTTAGAACAGCTTTTTCCTCTGAATGGACAATGAACCCATGTATATTATCTCACTATTGTTTCTTTCTATTTTTATTCTCTTTTTACACAACTTAATTATATATATTTCTTACTGTAATTTATAGGTTTTTATTATTGTGTATTGTAATATACTGCTGCCGCAAAACAACAAATTTCATGATGTATGCCGGTGACCTGATTCTGAACCTGTTGATCAACCACGGACCCCACACTGTCAGTACAGTTTAAGATTGCACCAAGGAAGCCAAGGCCTTACATTCAACTACTGAAGCACGGAATCAGAAGATGAGATCTTGTTCCAGCCCAGTGCACACTACATTTTTGTGGAATCATTTTTCCCCTGGGTTCTTCTCACGAAGAGTTTCCAATTTAGAATATAAGGTTAGAGGGATCTGAGTCAAATGCAGGCAGGTGGGACTAGCTGAGGAAGGCACTGTGATCGACATGGACGTGTTAGGCCAAAGGGACTGTTTCAGTGCTGTATGACTCTATGATTCAACTCCATCACAACACAGTGACAGAGCTGGGCTTCCAAAAAAAATCAGAGGCAGGCCTTCAGGCCGCACCGAAGTAAACTTCTCAATGAGGGGTTTAGTGATGTTTCCAGGACTCTCTCGGAGGAAGGCACAGCGTTGGAGCTGCAACATTCAAAGGCACCCAGCTTGGAGAGGGTCTAGTCACTCTGAGCTGACTGCAAGCTCCAACACCTCAGGCCATTCCAGAGCCAGTCATTCCAACAGTATAGATACAACCACGATACACCACATCCTGGCAACTTCCACTTGCTGCATCAATGAGGCATCAATTTCAAAGGAGCCATGAAACGTGATGTGGTGCTTCAAGCTGTGCAGCATGGAGCAGTCAGCTGACAAGATGAGAAGATGGTTTTGGACTCACCTTGATGATGACCCTCTGATCCGACTGATCCTCCAGTATGGTGTCCATCGGGTAGGAATCAATCTGCTGGCGAATCGCTGAAGCAATGGCAGGGACAAAGGTCAAAGGGTTCAAATCCAGGTCGTCACACAAAATCTCAGCAAACATCTCTGGGGTCATTAACTTCTCTGTCAAGGATACAAGACGCAGGCTGTGAACAGGAAAACCATAACCCAGAGCCTGATAGCAATCACAGTCAGAGAACGCGACAGCTCAGAGACTGGCCCTTCAGGCCCAACAGTCCGTTCATTCGCACAGTCCTACCAACCTGCCTTCTAGAACTCTCCCATTAAACGTTGAAATCAAACCCCCATCCACCACTTCTGCTGGCAATGCATTCCATATTCTCACCAACCTGTGAGTGAAGGCTTTCCTCCTTATGTTCACCTTAAACATTTCACCTTTAGTCCTTAAACCATGACCTCTCATTCTAGTCTCACCCAACCTCAATGGAAAAAGCCTGCTTGCCTTTACACTATCTATACCCCTCAGAAGTTTGTACACCTCTATCAAATCTCCCCTCAATCTTGTACATGCCAGGGAATAAAGTCCAAATACATTCAACCTTTCCCTATAAATCAAGTCTCACAAACATCCCTGTAAATTTTTCCTGCACTCTTTCAATCTTATTGATATCTTTTCTGTGGGTACTATAGGTGACTAGAACTGCACACAATACTCTAACTTAACTTAGACCTCATCAATGTCTTATACAACTTCAACATAACATCCCAACTCCTGTACTCATTCCTTTTTATTCAGGAAGGCCAATATGCCAAAACCTCTCTTTATAACCCTATCTACCTGTGACACCACTTTCAATGAATTATGGATCTGTGTTCCCAGATACCTCTATCTACTGCATTCCTCTGTGCTCTACTGCTCAGCATTCAAGTCCTATCCTTGATTGTCCTCCAAGACTGCAACACCTCACACTTGTCTGCATTAAATTCCATCTGCCATTTTTCAGCCTATTTTCCAGCTGATCCAGTTCCCTCTGCAAGCAATGATAACCTTCCTTGTTGTTCACTATGAAGCCTTGCTAAAGTCCATGTAGACAACATCCGCAGCAACTTCCCTGTTGACCTCCTTGAAAAGCTCTACAACATTGATTAGACTAGATCTACCATGCACAAAGCTACATTGACTATCCCTAATCAGTCCCTCTCTATCCAAATACAGTGGATTCCAATTAATTGGGACACACCAGGACCAGTATGTTTTGACCCAATTAAGCAATTGTCTCAATTAATGGAAGTTTCATGGAAATGGTGAAAATGGTATAAAACAGTCAAACTATGAATGTGAAAAGATAAAATCACCTACCATCACAACTTTGTTTCTTGCAACAGTCTCTGCCTCCGTACCCCAAAACCTCATCCTTAATAATGGACTCTAACATCTTTCTAACCACTGAGGCCAGGATAACTAGCCTGTAATTTCCTTTCCTCTCCCTTCTTCTCTTCTTAAAGAGTGGAGTGACATTTACAATTTTCTAGTCCTCTGGAACCATTCCAGATCTAGTGATTCTTGCAAGATCATTAACAATGCCTTCACAATCTCTTCCACTACCTCTTTCAGAACGTGATACAATGGGCCGAAGTCAGCATGGTTTACTTGTCTGACAGATCTGTTGGAATTCTTTGAGGAAATAAAGGTAAGACAGACTAAGGAGATCCAGTGAATATTGTTTTCTTGTATTTTCAGAAGGTCTTTGACAAGTTGCCGCATATGTGGCTGGTTAACAAGATAAGCAATAAAAAAAACTCCACTTCTTTATCAATAGAAGAAAATATGTCCTCATACCTCGACTTCATTCTATCCCCATTGGTTCAGTCCCTTCCCACCTACATCCATGACACTTGTCAGGCTCTCAGTCTCCTCACTAGCTTTCAATTCCCTGGCCCTGACCGCCTCATTTTCACCATGGAAGCAAAGTCCCTATATACTTCTATCTCCCATTAGGAAGGCCTTGAAGCTCTTAGCTTCTTCTCAACAAAAGAACCAGCGACTTCCCCTCCACCACCACCCTCCTTTGTCTGGCAGAACTGGTCCTCAACATCAGCTTCGGTTCCTTCCACTTACTGCAGACTCAAACGGAAGCCATGGGCAACCAAATGGGCCCCACTATGCCTGCCTTTTCATTGGCTATGTGGAAGAGTCCATGTTCCAACCTTTCCCAGGTAATACTTCCCACTTCTTTCCTCCACTACATTGATGACTGCATTGGTGATGAGTTCATCAGTTTCATCAACTCTGCCTCCAATTTCCACCCTGCCCGTTTCTGAACCCTCCCTCCCCTTCCTTGATCTCTCCATCTCTATCTCCTGAGACCAACTTCAACTGAGATCTTTTATAAATCTACTGATTCCCAGTTATCTTGACTATACCTCTTCCCACCCTCCCTCCTGTAAAAAACACTATTCCCTTATTCATGATCCTCCATCTTCCCGCCATCTAAAAGTGATAGTTTCTCTTGTCCTTACCTACCAGCCGTAAGCCTTCACATCATTCTCTACAAATTCCGCATTCTCCAAAGGGATCCTACCACTCCGTATCTTTACCTTCCCCCATCCCGCTTTCCACAGGCATCGCTTCCTTTGTGATTCTCTTATCCATTTTCCCTCCGAGCACTTATCCCTGCCAGTGGCCAAGGTGCTACAGCTGCCTGTTCACCTCCTCTCAGGGCACTGAAAAGTCCTTCCAGGTGAGGCAACACTTGACCTGCGAATCTGCAGGGCTCATCTGTTGTGTCTGGTGCTCTTCTACATTGGTGAGATGGTAAGACCCATCGTAAATTGGGGGACCATTTCATCGAGCACCTCTGCTCCTCCGTCAAAAGCAGAACTTCCCGGTGACAAAAAAATTTAATTCTGATTCCCATTCGCATTCTGACATGCTGGTCCATGGCTTCCTCTTGTGCCTCAATGAGGCCACTCTCAGGGTGGAGAAGCAACACATTACATTCTGTCTGAACAGCCCTCCAACCAGACGGCATGATTTCTCCTTCTGGTGAAAAGAAAATCCATCCCCCTCCCTCTTTTTCTGTTCCCCACTCTAGCCTCTTACCTCTTCTCACTTACCTATCACCTTCCTCTGGGTCCATTCCTCCTTCCTTCTCTCCTATCAGATTCTTTCCTCTCCACCCTCTCCCCTTCAATCCACCTATCACATTCTAGCTATTCTCCCTCCCCTCCTCACCTTTTTATTCTGGCATCTTCCTACTTCTGCGGGACTGGACGGCATCTCAGGGCAGGTACTCAGGATGTGCACGGCACAACCGGCAGGTGTGTTTACTGACATTTTTAATCTCTCCCTCTCCCAGTGTAGAGTACCCTCCTGCTTCAAATCATCCACCATTGTCCCTGTTGCTAAAAAGACCAAGGTAACATGCCTGAACAACTGGTGTCCTGTCACTCTCATCTCAATGATAAGCAAGCGCTTTGAGAGGCTGGTCAAGGATTACATCTGCAGCTTGTTACCACCCACACTGGACCCCCTACAACTTGCCGATCGACAGATAACGCAACAGCCACAGCTCTACACATCTCCTAACACACCTGGAGAAGAAGGATGCTTATGTGAGAATGCTGTTCTTAGTCTACAGTTCAGCATTCAACACCATAGTTCCCTCCAGGCTTGACAAGAAGCTCAGAGAGCTCAGCCTTTACCCTGCCTTGCGTAGCTGATACCTGGACTCCCTGTCCGATCACTGGCAGGTGAAAAGAGTGGGCTCCCTCACTTCTGCCCCTCTGACCCTCAACACAGGTGCCCCTCAGGGCTGTGTCCTAAGCCCCCTTCCTTACTCTCTGTAAACCCATGACTGTGTCAACACCCACAGCTCCAATCTGCTTATTAAATTTGCTGACAACGCTACACTGATTGGCCTAATTTTAAATAATAACGAGGCAGCCTACAGAGAAGTCATCACCCTGACACAGTGGTGTCAAGGTAACAACCTCTCCCTCAATGCCGCAAAAACAAAAGAGCTGGTTGTGGACTCCAGGAGGAATGAAGAAAGGCTAGCCCCTATTGGCATCAGTGGATCTGGGGTTGAGATGGTGAACAGTTTTAAGTGCCTCGGTATACACATCACCGAGGATCTCACATGGTCTGTACATACCGGTTATGTGATGAAAAAGGCACTCTTTCACCTCAGGCAGTTGAAGAAGTTTGGTATGGGCCCCCAAATCCTAAGAGCTCTCTACAGGGGCACAATTAAGAGCATCCTGACTGGCTGCATCCCTGCCTGGAAAGGGAACTGTACTTCCCTCAATCGCAGGACTCTGCAGAGAGTAGTACGGACAGCCCAGCACATCTGGAGATGTGAACTTTCCACTATTCAGGACGTTTACAAAGGCAGTTGTGTAAAGAAGGACACAAAGGATCATTGGGTCCTGAACCACCCCAACCACAAACTGTTCCAGCTGCTACCAACCGGGAAACAGTACCACAGCATAAAAGTCAGGACCAACAGAATTCCAGAAAGCTTCTTCCACTGGGCCATCAAACTGACTAATTCATGCTGATACAATTGTATTTCTATGTAATATTGACTCTCCTGTTGTACATACTACTTATTATAAATTACTATAAATTGCACATTTAGGCAGAGACATAATGTGAAGATTTTTACTCCTCATATATATGAAGAATTTAAGAAATAAAGTCAATTCAATTCAATTCCTTTCCAGTACTGAAGAAGGGTCTTGGCCCAAAATATTGACTGTTTATTTATTTCCACAGATGCTGCCTGACCTGCTGAGTTCCTCCAGCATTTTGTGTGTGTTGCTTTGGATTTCCAGCATCTGCAGAATTTCTCATGTTTATAACAAGAGAAGAGCCAAAACCATTACAGGAACGATACTAGGGAGGATAGAAGATTGGCTAGCTGGCAGGAGGCAAAGAGTGGGAATAAAAGGGGGCCTTTTCTGGTTGGCGGCTAAAGTTCTTCAGGGGTCGGTGTGAACACTGCTTCATTTCACATTATATGTTAATGTTTGGATGACGGAATTGATGGCTTTGTGTGTGGCCAAGTTTGCAGATGATACAATGAGTGTAACATGCTGTAAGGTTTCACTGCTAATGTAATGGCCTCTCTGTAATGTTTCATTGCTGAGGTAATGGTTTCTCTGTAGCAGCAATGTTTGGGTTATGACGAGAGATAACAGGGTATGTTAGCCAATGAGTGGGATGTTCTTCTTCCTTGTGTGTCTGGGAGAGGGATTTTGCAGTCTTTTGTCAGGGAGCAATGCAGAGAGAGGATGCGAATGGAGAGAGTTGGTAGACTGCCGGAAGAAGTGGACTGAGGAGTGAGGGTCGGCTACACTCAGAGGTCGACGGGAACAAATGGACGACACTGTGAGCTCCAACGTTTGCACATAAGACTGTTTCATGAGAATGGGTCCTTTTCTTTTGTTTCTTTACTAACCATATAGTAAAATTAAGAATTATAAAGCTCAATCGTTTAATTGCATATTGTGTACTGTTTGTTGTTTCGTGGTACTGATTTGTAACAGGAACACATTGCACAGCATCCACCCAAACAAGATTTCTTAAATTTGACTAGGCCAGGGGCTATCATCCCCTAGATTAAGCTGCTAGCCGAACCCAGGGTTCCAGATAGGTGGAGGGGCAAGTAGTGTTGAGGAGACAGGGAGTCTGAAGGAGGACTTAGATAGATTAAGAGAATGAACAAAGAAGTGGTAGATGGAATATAGTGTAGGGAAGTGCGTGGTCATGTACTTTGGTAGAAGAAAGGGTTGACTATTTTCTAAATGGAGTGGAAGTTCAAAAAACAGTGGTGTAAAGGGACTCGAGAGTACTCGTGCAGTATTTCCTAAAGGTTAACTTGCAGACTAAGTCACTGGTAAATGCAGTGTGGGCATTTGTTTTAAGAGGACTAGAATGTAAGAGCAAGGATGTGATGCTGAGGCTTTACAGGGTATTGGTCAGACTGCACTTGGAGTACTGTCAGCAGTTTTAGGCTTCTTATCTAAGAAGAGATGTGCTGGTATTGGAAAGGGTCAATGTATGAGGAGTGTTTGATGCTTTAGGAAGAATGAGGGGGGATCGCATTGAAACCTATCAAACACTGAAAGGCCTAGAGTATACGTGGCGGGAATGCTTCCTATAGCAGGGGATATCTAGGACTAGAAGGCACAGCCTCAGAACAGAGAAATGTCCATTTAGGAATTACATGGAAAACATATTAGGGATGTATTAACAGGGTAACTGGAGAATATCGACTGGTTACTGGGATCTGCGTTACTCCCTGTGGCCCCTGTCCCTGGGATCACACTCACAGGACCCCATTCCAGAATTTGCTTTAAAATCACCTCTTTCAGTTTCCTGCACTCCCCCAATAATACTGGGAATGTTACTTGGAATAAGAAGTGTATGGAGAATCAGTAAGATAACATCAGATAGCCTGTGTAATCTGTGGGTCTGGTACCGAAGACCCAAATGTGCCCAATCCACAGAATTTCTGTATTTTTGGATTTTTAGGTTTGATATCGTCCAACATTAGAAGCTAGTCGGTAATATTAGAGAACATTGAATTGGGACTAAGGTACCAGCATGGTTTGGAAGTTGACATACAGCACGGGGAATAAATGTGTCTTTTTAGGCTACAGTGGTGAACAGAGGCATAATACAGGCATCGGTGCTTGGGCTCAATCACAATAAGGGAAGGTCACATCCAAGTTTGCCAACGATACAGAATGCGGTTGTGGACTGTGAAAGGATGCAAAAAGTCTTCAAGATGATTTTGACAAGTTGAATGAATGGGCAAATACAAGGGATCTCGGACTGCTTGGAGACATGGGAAGTGACCCACTTTGGCAGGAAAAGCAATGTGGTGATGGACTGGGAAAGACTGATGTGAGAAGGACCTGCAGGTGCAGCAAGCAGTTAAAGTGGTAAACAGCGTGCTGGCTTTCACTGCAGAGAAACAAGGATGTCAGGGAAATCACAGCTGCAGAATTATTTTGGTCACCTTTCCCACTGAAGCACCAGCATACAATGCAGGACCTTATAAATGGCCTTATGATGTCTCTACAATTAGACCAATGCTGACTATCCCTAATCACTCCTTGCATTTCCAAGAGCAGACTGACCCCTCTCACAATCCTCTCAAGTAAATTTTCCATCACTGACGTTAGGCTCACTGGCTTGACATTGTTGCCCTTCTGAAACACAGAAACAACTTTAGCCATCCTCCAGAATGACAGAATACATTGCTGTAACAAAAAAAAGGCCAGATGTGTGGAGGTTTCTGCTGGCTGGGTAGCGGAGGCGTGTGTGGTCATGGACAAAATGGTCACATTCTCAAGATCCAAAGCAATTATTAATGTTAGATAGAGAAATGTCCTTCTCCCAGAAGGTGGTGAACCTGTGGAATTCTCCATCTCAGAGGACAGTGGACGCCAATACACAGAAAATATTAAAGTAGAAACAAGGAAAAATCTGCAGAAGCTGGAAATCTGAGCAAAACAGACAAAATGCTGTCTGGCTTGCTGAGTTTCTCCAGCATTTTGTATCTGTTGTAAATATTAAAGTAGATACATTCCTAGGCATGAATTCATGAAGGAGAATGAGGAGAGTGGGATTATGATGTTCAAACAGCAAATAATGGAGCAGGCTTTAAGGGCCAAAAGTCAGATGTCATAATTCTATAACTGCCCCCAAAACTGCAGACGAGAAGTCAGCACAAAACAGGCTTAGAAACAGAGAAAGCCCACAGCACAGCACAATACAAGCCAAACACGTACTTACTTCAGAAATTACCTAGAGTTACCCATAGCCCTCTATTTTTCTAAACTCATGTACCTATCCAGGAGTCTCCTAAAAGACCCTATCGTATCCACCTCCACCACCGTTCCGGCAGCCCCATTCCACGCACTCACCACTCTATGCGTAATAAACTTACCCCTGACGTCTCCTCTGTACCTACTCCCCTGCACCTTAAACCTGTGCCCTCTTGTGGCAACCATTCCAGCCCTGGGAGAAAGCCTCTGACTATCCACACGATCAATGCCTCTCATCATCTTGTACACCTCTATCAGGTCACCTCTCATCCTCCATCGCTCCAAGGTTTCCCTTTCCCTTTGGTTGATCTGAAACATGAACTGAAGGATCTCATCACTGGGTGCTCAGGGGTTCAACAGCCTGAAGGAACCATTTCTAGATTTGTCGTACAATAGTATGAATGGAGCTACCTCAGTGTTACTCACCATTCATGTTCCACGTGAAGGCGTCCCTCAGCTTTTGCCCATCTATCTCCATATCAAGACGAATGGGAACCAGCACCTCAGACTGAGTGGCATTTTCATGGATCACTGCAGGGTCATGGTCATCAAAACTGGGGGAAGGGGTGGACAACAGTTGGGAACATAAGGTTAGAGAGAATGATGCAAAAGGCGTCCAGGAGCACAGCCAGTCAATGGTAGCATCCCATGCCTGATGAATGTGTTGTCACTTCAAACCATTCTGAACCTAAATTACAGTAGAAAATACAGATCCAAAACACACCAAAAATCTCCTTGGAAACTTTGTGCTATAGAGAGCAAGAAGGATTATCTGAGGCCACAGTGTGATACAGATCAGACAGGAGGCTGGATGGAACAATGATAGACAGAATTTAATTATGATAGATGTGACATGATGCACTTGGGAAGGTCAAATAAGGGTTGGGCTTACACAGTAAATACTATGGATTGGGGAATGATCCTGAAGGAAGCGCATATGGCGAGGGGGAGGGGGAGATAGTTATGAAGAGACTTGGCTCGAAACATAGACCGTTTATTCCCCTCCATCAATGTTGCCTAACCTGCTGAGTTCCTCCAGCATTTTTTATGTAAGATAGGCAGAGAGTGTGATGAAGAAAGCATATTGTATGCTGCCTTCATCAGCCAAAGACAAAATATACAAGCAAGAGCATCACGTTAAAAACTTCATGAAACACTGGCTAGCCCACAGATTGTGTGCAGTTCTATCCACCAAGTTTATAGGGGATCTGAGCGGCCATTCACCAGAGAATGGTTGGAATATGGAGCATACTGTCTGAGGAGAGATCCTCACAAAGTTCAACAAGCACTAGGACAAGAACTTGAATATTCAAGCAGATTGTTCTAGATTAAATGCAACAAGTATAGCTCAGTGCGTTGATCGGCATGGGCACTTTGGGCTGATGAGGCCGTTTCTGTGCTGTACAATTCTATAATGACATTACTTTTTCAGATTAATGACATTACATTGAATTCGAAAAAGTTAATCTAAGAGATGTGAAGCAAATACAGAAGCGGGGAAAGGGGCTGCAGTAGAAGGAATTGAAATGTCAATGGCAACACAGTGGGCATGTAAATGAGCAAGATGGTTCTGAAATGAAAATGCTGAATTCAGTGTTAAACAAAAAAAAAAATTGCTGGAAAAACTCAGCCAGCTGAGTAGCACCAGTGGAAAGGAAAATAAGTCAACATGCAGGTAAATGACTTCCCTCAGATTTTTGACCTGAAATACTCACTGGTTTCTTTCTTATAGCACACCCCCTCTAATCCAGGCCATGTTCTTCAGTGTCTTCACCACACTCTTTCTATAATGGAGCATCCAGTACTCCAAGTGTGATCTACACCCCGCTGTATTCTTTTCCACCACCCGAGGTTTCATCTACAAGTTGCTAATCCACCCATCCATATTTTCATTGAAATCATGGATATGTGAGGGCCTCCGTGGGTCAGAGTTGACCATGGAGATTGCATTCTAGCTGTCTGGATATGCGAGCCTGGGCAGAATGATATGGACAGCGAGCTGTTGCCCACGTAGCAAGCTCCCCCTCTCCACACATCTGATGAACCCAAAGGAACAGCAGCAGCAGATACAGTTTGGTACCAGCAACATCACAAGAGTTGCCAGTCAGCATTGAACTCAATTTAGGACTGCCTTAGGGACTCCAGCTCCATATTTTTCCCTCAGGGTTTACCCATTAGTGGGTATAGCTACAAGGCAGCAGAGGTTTGAGATCAGTTTTCCTTCTCCTAAAAGAGCTACCTACCATGACTGATGAACCCCATCTGCCCAAAGCGACCAGTTTAAAGGCACTAGTAACCTGCCTTTGCCCCTTTTCCATCAGAAGAAACAATATATACAGTGCCTATAAAAAGTATTCACCCCCCCATAAGTTTTCATGTTTTATTGTTTTACAACATTGTATACAGTGGATTTCATTTGGCTTTTTTTGACAGTGATCAACGGAAAAAAAAAAAATTGATTGTATCAGTATTCACCCCCTTTATTATGACTCACCAAATCATCACTGGTGCAGCCAACTGGTTTTAGAAGTCACATAATTAGTTAATAGAAATCACTGTGTGCAGTCAAGGGGTTTTGATTGATTGTAGTAACAATACACCTGTATCTGTAACTGTTGGTGAGTCAGTATCCTGGCAAAAACTACACCATGGAGACAAAAGAACACTCCAAGCAACTCCGTGAAAAAGCTTTTCAATAAGTCAAGAGATTGATACAAGAAAATTTCCAAATCACTGAATATCCCTTGGAGTACAGTTAAATTAATCATTAAGGAATGGAAAGAATATGGCACAGTTGTAAATCTACCTGAAGCAGGCCGTCCTCAAAAACTGACTGACCGTGCAAGAAAGGAACTAGTGAGAGAGGCCACCAAGAGACCTATGACAACTCTGGAGGGGTTACAAGATTAAGTGGCTGTGATGGGAGAGACTCTGCATACAACTGTTGCCCGGGTGCTTCACCGGTCACAGCTTTATAGGAGAATGGCAAAGAGAAAGCCACTGTTGGGGGAAAAGAAACTCACCTGAAAGCTCAGCCAGAGTTTGCCAGAAGGCTTGTGGGAGGCTCCAATCTGCTGGAATAAGGTTCTATGGTCTGATGAAACCAAAATCAAGCTTTTTGGCCAGACCAAACACTGTGTTTGGCATTAACCAAACACCGCACATCAGAAACACACCATCCCTACCGTGAAGCATGTGGTGGCTGCATCATGCAGTGGGGAAGCCTCACTGCAGCAGGCCCGGAAGGCTTGTGAAGGCAGAGGGTAAAATGAACACAGCAAGATACCCTGGGAAATCCTGGAGCAGTCTGCAAGAGGACTGCGCGTTGGGAGAATATTTGTTTTCCAGCAAGACAATGACCCCAAGCATAAAGCCAAAGCTACACAGGAATGGCTTAAAAACAACAAAGTTAATGTCCTGGAGTGAACAAGTCAGAGTCTAAACCTCAAACCAATTGAGAATTTGTGGCTGGACATGAAAGGGCTGTTCACTCACGATCCCCATGCGATCTGACAGAGCTTGAGCAGTTTTGTAAAGAGGAATGGGGAAAAGTTGCAGTGTCCAGATGTGTAAAGCTGATAGAGATCTATCCACACAGACTCAAGGCTGTAATTACTGTCAAAGGTGCATCTACGAAATACTGACTTGAAGGGGGTGAGTAATTATACAGTCAATTATTTTGTTTAATAATTGTAATAAAGGGTTAGACCTATTTGTAGAAATTTGTTTTCACTTTGACAGGTACGAGTCTTTTCTGTTGATCAGTGTCAAAAAAGCCAAATTAAATCCACTGTGATTCAATGTTGCAAAACAATAAAGCATGAAAATTTTCAAGGGGGGAATGAATACTTTTGAGAGGCATTGTATTTCACAAACTTCAGAGAACCCAGCACTGATCCTTGCTGAACAACACCAGCTCATGGATCTCCAGTCAGAATAACAGTCTTCTGTCTCCTAGGGCAAGCCAGTTCCAAATCCAAACTTGCACTTCACCTTGGATCCCGTCCATCTTTACCTTTTAATGAGCCAACCATAATGGAACTTATCAAGTACCTAAATGGAGAGAGTGAGCAATTTCAAGTTCCTGGGTGTCAAGACCTCTGAGGATCTAACCTATCAATACAGCTATAAAGAAGGCAAGACAGCAGCTATATCTAATTAGGTGTTTGAAGAGATTTGGTTTGTCACACAAAACTCTCAGACTTCTATAGGTGTTCCATGGACAGCATTCTGACAGGCTGCATCACTGCCTGGTATGTAGGTGGGGGAGGGGGGCGGCTACGGCACAGGACTAAAGCTACAGAAAATCGTAAAATTAGTCAGCTCCATCTTGAGTCCTAGCCTCCATAGTATCAAAGACATCTTTAAGGAGTGTTGCCTCAGAAAGGCAATGTTCATTTTTAAGACCATAAGGCCAGAAGATATCAGAACAGAATTAGGCCATTTGGCCCATCGAGTCTGCTCCACCATTTCATCATGGCTGATCCAATTTTCCTCTCAGCCCCAATCTCCTGCCTTCTCCTCTTATCCCCTCACGCCCTGACCAGGCAAGAATCTACCAACCTCTGCCTTAAACATACAGAAAGACTTGGCCTCTACAGCTGCCCGTGGCAAACTATTCCACAGATTCCCTACATTCTGGCTGAAGAAATTCCTTCTGATCTCTGTTCCAAAAGGACAATCCCTCTAGTCTGAGACTGTGTGCTCTAGTCTTAGACTCTCCCACCATAGGAAATATCCTCTCTACATCTGCTCTATCAAAGCCTTTCACCATTGGATAGGTTTCAATGAGGTCACCCCTCATTCTTCTGAATTCCAGTGAATACAGGCCCAGACCCATCAGACACTTTTCAAGTGACAAGCCATTCAATCCTGGAATCATTTTCATGAACCTCCTTTGAACTCTCCTCAATTTCAGCACATCCTTTCTATGATAAGGGGCCCATTACTATTCACAATACTCCAAGTGAGGCCTCACCAGTGCTTCATAAAGTTTCAACATCACATCCTTGCTTTTATATTCTAGTCCTCTTGAAGTGAATGCTAACATCGCGTTTGCCTTCCTCACCATCGACTGAATCTGCAACTTAACCTGAGGGAATCCTGCACAAGGTCTCCCAAGTCCCTTCATGTCTCAGATTTTTGTGTCTTTTCTCCATTTAAAAAAGTCATCCCTTTCATTTCTCCTACCAAAATGCATGCCATATATTTCCCGAAACTGTATTCCATCTGCCACTTCTTTGCCCATTCTCCTAATCTGCCAAGTCCTTCTCTACTTCCTCAGAACAACCTGCCCCTCCACCTATCTTTATATCATCTACAAATTTTGCAACAAAGCCATCAATTCCATCATTCAAATCACTGACATTAACATAAAAAGAATCGGTCCTAACACACACCTCTGTGGAACACCGTTAGTCACCGGCAGCCAGCTAGAAAAGGCTCCCTTTATTCCCACTCGTTGCCTCCTGCCAACTGGCCACTGCTTTATCCTTGCTAGAATCTTTCCTGTAATATAATGGGCTCGTAGTTTATTAAACAGCGTCATGCGTGATACCTTGTCAAAGGCTTTCTAAAAGTCCGAGTACACAATATCAACCGATTCTCCTTTGTCTATCCTGTTTGTTACTTCCTCAAAGAATTCCAACAGATTTTCCCTTGAGGAAACCATGCTGACTATGGCTTATTTTATCATGTGCTTCCAAGTACACTGAGTCCTCATTCTTAATGATCAACTCAACATTTTCCCTACCACTGAGGTCTGACTGCTTGCCTATAGTTTCCTTTCTTCTGCCTCTCCCCTTTCGGGGTGCATATATCCTGCGCCTTCCAAATTGCTTCCAAAAATTCCAGCCATTGCTGCTCTGCCAGTGATCTTTTCCAATCAATTCTGGCTAACTCCTCTCATGCCTCTGTACTCCACTGAAATACTGATACATCTGACTTTAGCTTCTTCTCAAATTTCAGGGTGAATTCAATCATATTATGTTCACTGTACAACACCCAATCCAGAATAGTTAATCCTCTAGTGGCTCAACCGCGAACTCCTCTGAAAAGACAACTCGTGGGCACTCGAGAAAATCCAGCACCAACCTGATTTTCCCACTCTATTGAAATCCCCCAGGATTATTCTAATACTGCTCTTTTAGTATGTATTTTCAATCTCCCGTTGTAATTTGTAGGTAACATCCTTACTACTGTTGGGTCTGTATACAGCTCCCATCAGGGTCTTTTTACCCTTACAGTTCCTGAGCTCTATCCACTATGATTCACCACCTTCTGACCCTATTACACCTCTTTCTAATGATTTGATTAATTTTCTACTAACCACCCCCTCTGCCTTCCTTCCTATCCTTTTGAAACAATGTGTATCCTTGGACTTCAAGCTCCCTGCTATAACCTTTCAGCCATGATTCCATGATGCCTACAACATCGTACCTGCCGATGTGCAAATGTGCTGCAAGTTCATCTACCTTATTCAGTTTACAGTGCGCATTCAGATACAACAGCTTCAGTCCTGTATTCACCCTTTTCCATTTTGTTGCACCATGTTCAACCTTTTGATTCCTAACTGTGTCTCTCTGTTCTGGCACTCTGGTTCCCATGCCCCTGCAACTCCAGTATAAAATCCCACTGTATAGCATTCACAAACCGCCCTATTAGAATACTGGCCCCTCTCCAGTTCAGGTGCAAACTGTTCCTTCTCTGCAGGTACCACCTTCCTGGAAGAGAGCCCAATGATCCAAAAACCTTATGACTTCCCTCCTACACCAACTCCTTAGCCACATATTAGTGGCATAGATAGTAATCCTGAGATCACAGCCCTGGAGATCCTGCCCTTTAACTTGGCACCTAACTTCCTGAACTCCCTATGCAGAACCTCATCATTCATCCTACCCATGTCATTGGTACCTACATGGACCACAACTTCTGGCTATTCACCCTCCCACTTAAGAACGTTGAGAACTCAATCTGAGATATCCCAGACCCTGGAACCCAGGAGGCAGCATACCACCGGGAATCTCATTCTCATTACAGAACCTCTTGTCCTCTTCCCCTAACAAATCCCCCTTCCCATCTGAGTCTCAGAGGCAGACCCAGTACCGGAGAGCCAACCATTGTGACTTCCCTCTGTCAGGTCATGCCCCCCACCCCCCCAACAGCATCCAAAGTGATATTTCTATTGTTGTGGGTGATGGCCACAGGGGTACTCTGCAGGGGCTCTTTAAATCCTTTCCCCTTCCTGATTGTCACTAAGTTTCCTGTGTCCTGCACCTTGTGTGTAACTACCTCTCTGTATGTCCTCTCTATCACCCCTTCAGCCTCCTGAACGAGTTCATCCAGTTCCAGCTCCAATTCCTTAACATGGTTTGTTAGAAGCTCCAGCTTCTCAGTTGTAGCGGTGGAGGATACCAGTCTCCCTGCTTTCACATATCCCACATTCCACTCTTCTGCCTGTCATCCCTACTGCCCTAGCTGAGCAGATGTAAAGAAGAGAAGGAAAAAAACTGGGGCTTTTCTCTCCTTTGCTTTCACTGAGTGAATCCTCAAAGAGCTAAAGCCTTAAGATCACCGTTCCGACTATTGTCCAGTCAGATAACGGCCAATGCTTTTGCCCCGCCTTTCTTTAACTTCCTCTTGTTAATTAATCCCAAATGCCAATTGGCCGCTGGTCAAAGCTTCATCAAAGAGTAACAATGCCCTCTTCTCATTGTTACCGTCAGGTAGGAGGTACAGAAGCCTGAAGGCACACACAGTGATTCAGGAGCAGCTTCTTACCCTCTGCCATACGATTCCTACATGGACATTGAACCCATGAACACCATCTCATTTTTTAAATATATTACTTCTGTTTTTGTACTAGTTTTAATCTATTTAATATACATATACAATGCCTATAAGAAGTATTCACCCCTCCTTCTCTGGAAGTTTTCATGTTTTATTGTTTTATAACATTAAATCACAATGGATTTAATTTGGCCTTTTTGACACTGGTTAACAGAAAAGACACTTCCCTGTCAAAATTTCTACAAATAAGTCTAAATTTATTCCATTTATTAAACACACAATAATTGATTGCATAATTACTCACCCCCTTCAAGCCAGTATTCAGTAGATGCACCTTTGGCAGCAATTACAGCTTTGAGTCTGTGTGGATAGATCTCTATCAGCTTTGCACATCTGGACACTGCAATTTTCCCCCATTCTTCTTTACAAAACCGCTCAAGCTCTGTCAGATTGCACAGGGATAGTGAGTGAACAGCCCTTCTCAAGTCCAGCCACAAATTCTCAATTGGATTGAGGTCTGGACTCTGACTTGGCCACTCCAGGACATTAACTTTGATGTTCTTAAGCCAATGGCACCACAGTTCATGTTGGCATTCACCCCAGCAAGGTGGTGATTACCAGGCTAAAACTGGAAAAGGATGGAACACAAAGCCAAATCTCGCCAAAGTTGACAAGGATAAGGGGAAATATAAGGAAGAAACTATTGAAAATATGCAGGAGTAATTTTATGTTCTTCTACTTTAAATAAAAACATTTGGGGAAAAAATATTTTTTTTAAAAATCGTAGCAGACTTGATGGGCTGAACAGCCTAATTCTGCTCCTATGTCTTATGGTTAACTTCTTGCATGTCACTGCTTTTGAGGATGGCCTGCTCTAGACAGATTTACAGCTGTGCCATATTCTTTCCATTTCTTGATGACTGACTTAACTGTACCCAAGGGATATTCAGTGACTTGGAAATTTTCTTGTATCCATCTCCTGATTTGTGATTTTTAATAACCTTTTCGTGGAGTTTCACTGGAGTGTTCTTTTGTCTCCATGGTGTAGTTTTTGCCAGGATACTGACTCAACAGCAGTTGGACTTTCCAGATACAGGTGTACTGTTACTACAATCAGTTGAAACACCCTGACTGCACACAGTGATCTCCATTTAACTAAATTATGTGACTTCTAAAACCAATTGGCTGCACCAGTGATTTTTTGTTGTGTCATATTAAAGGGAGTGAATACTTTTGCAATCAATTATTTTGTTATTTAATATTTGTAATTAATTTAGATCACTTTGTAGAGATCTGTTTTCACTTTGACATGAAAGAGCCTTTTTCTGTTGATCAGTATCAAAAAACGCCAAATTAAATCCACTGCGGTTTAATGTTGTAAAACAATAAAACATGAAAACTTCCAAGGGGGATGAATGCTTTTTA
Organism: Hemitrygon akajei; assembly: GCF_048418815.1. Taxonomy (NCBI): domain Eukaryota; kingdom Metazoa; phylum Chordata; class Chondrichthyes; order Myliobatiformes; family Dasyatidae; genus Hemitrygon; species Hemitrygon akajei. Next base: position 19,390,259 of record NC_133132.1, on the reverse strand, counting down.
CAGGCACTGTATATACTTACTGTAATTGATTAATTTTTTCCATACAATATCATGTATTGCATTGAACAGCTGCTGCAAAGTTAATAAATTTCACGACACATGCCGGTGATAATAAATCTGATTTTGATTCTGACATGGGACAAAATTGAAAAGGGTGAAGAATACAGGACTGAAGATGTTACATTTGAGTGCACTCAGTATGAGGAATAAGACATCTGACCTTGTTAGAGAACGGCGGGTATGAAGTTGTGGGCATCACTACATCATAGCTGAAAGAAGATCATAGTTGTGAGTCCAAGGATACCTATTGTATCAAATGGGCAGATGGGCAGATAAAAAATGAAATCAAATCCTTAGAATCACATGACATAGGATTGGGAGAAGAAGATTCCTTGTCAGTAGAGTTACGAAAATTCAAGGGTAAACAGTATCCATGATGAGGGATGCAAATTACCACTGAAGATAGAAAAGCAGGTAGAAAAGACAATGGGAGATTTCAATATGCAAGAAGATTGGGAAAATTGGGTTGGTGCTGAATCCCAAGACAGGGAATTTGTACAATGTCTACGAGATGGGCTTTTTAGAGAAGCTTGTGGTTGAGCCCACTAGGGCAAAGCCAATTCTGTACTGGCTGTTATGTCATTAGGGAGTATGTTTCCTATAGTGAAGGAGCCTAGGACAGAGGGCACAGCATCAGAATAGAGGGATGACCATTTTAGAACAGAGTTGAGGAGGAATTTCTTTAGACAAGGGGTAGTGAATCTTAGGAATTCATTGCCACAAATACTGTGGAGGCCAACTCATTGGGTATAGAGTGCCTTGTAAATCAGCCACCAACATTTGTTCACTTGTTCACAATTACAACCAGTAATTTTAAGCAATTTAACTGTGAAATTTTATTTGTGAATTGTATGCTCCTTTTTTCACAGCAGAGCCCGAAAATGGAAAATTGTAAAGCATGAAAAACTAAAATTTCAAAAACTGAACTGTCAGCAGCTCAAAAGTATTCAACCCCCTTTGATCAGTTTTTAGTTGAGCCTCCTCTTGCAGCTATGACAGCCCGTAGTCTTTTTGGATAATCCTCTATTAGCTTTGCACAAACTGATGGAGCAAGGTTTGCCTATTCATCCTTGCAAAATTGCTCAAGCTGTGCCAAGTTAATTGGAGAGCAGCAGTAGACAGCAATTTTGAGGTCTTGCTAGAGGTGTTCGATGATTAAGATCAGGGCTCTGACTGGGCCACTCAAGCACATCAATTTTCTTCATTTGAAGCCACTCCATGGTTGATTTGGCAGCGTGCTTTGGGTCATTCTGCTGAAAGACAAACTTCCTCTCCAGTTTAAACTTTCAGGCAGAGCTAGCAGGTTTTTAATCCAGGATCTCTCTGCATTTATCAGCATTCATATTCTCATCAATCCTGACCACATTTCCAGACCCTACTGCTGAAAAGCATCCTCATAGCAAGATGCTCCCTCCACCATACTTTCAAGTAGGGAATGGGTTTACTTGGCTGATGTGCAGTATTAGACATGCCACATGTGACGCTTAAAGTCGAGGCCAAGAAGTTCCACTTTAGTCTCATCCGACCACAAGACCTTCCTCCACATTTTTACAGTGTCTTTTAAGTGACGCTTTGCAAAGTATTACAGAATAGAGAGGCGTCTTTTTAGAATGGAGATGAGGAGGAACAACTTTAGCCAGAGAGTGGTGAATCTGTGGAATTTGTTGCCACAGGCAGCCATGGAGGCCAAGTCTTTATGTATATTTAAGGCAGAGGTTGATAGATTCTTGATTGGTCAGGGCGTGAAGGGATAGAGGGAGAAGGCAGGAGATTGGAGCTGAAAGGACAATTGGATCAGCCATGATGAAATGGTGGAGCAGACTCGATGACCCAAATGGCCTAATCTTACCTCTATATCTTACGGTCTCAACGGGCAAAGATATGTTTTTCTTTTAGCCAGTGCTTCCTTGCCACTTTTTCATAAATACTCTTTTTGTGCATGGCCTAGAGACTGTGCAGCCATGAACTTCATCTCCAGTTGCAGACACTTGCTTCCCTCAGAGTGACTGTTGGCATCACGGTCGCCTCTCTGCAAGTGCCATTCTTCACTGGTGACTAAGTTTAGAGGAGGGGCCTGACCTGGACAGTGTGGCTGTGGTTTCATATTTTTTTTTACTTTTTCATGATGGACTGCACTGACCACTGAGGTATGTTCAGTATCTTTGAAATGGTCTGGTACCCTTACCCTTACATTTCAGCTTCTCTATTATCATTTCCCAAACTAGTCTCAAATGCTTTTTTGTCTTCATTTTGGTTTGGTCTGTTGAAAATCTACCATACTGTTGGACCTCACAGAGAGAGGGGGTATTTTTTCCTATAATTCATTTTAAACAGGTGATCCTCCAATTTTCTACATCAACAAAAATGTTTGAGTTGGTGAGGTAACAGAGTATTACACCTGAGGAAAGTTGACATAGTAATTACAAAGGTGACGAATACTTTTTCAGCCTCACAATTTCGGTTTTTAACTTTTAGAGAATTGTTCAAAGGTTTTGGAATTTTTCTTTTGATTTGACATGATGCAGTTTTGTAGATTAGCTCAAAAAAATCCTATTTCAATATATTTTAAACTTAGAAAATGAGACAGTAAAATGTGAAAGTAGTTGTGGGGGTGCTGAATATTTTTTCAATGCACTATATTTAAAGTGGAGGTCCTGAATCTTACGCATGTTTTTTTCTTCTTGACCTCAGTCAGGTCATCCAGGGTTCCCTTACGTTACCACCCATGTCTTTCTTCCTTGCAAAACATGTGATCCTAAATTCCAATCAGCTGGTCTTTGAACAACTTCCTCCCAGACTTTCCTTGCATGAAGGAGAATAACCAGCTTTTCCCATCTCATCTTTTTTGCTAAATTCCCTCCTTCCTGGCACCACCATGACGCATCAAAAGCAAAATAACAGTGATAGAGTACTACAGCACATGAACTTGTGAACATGTACTTCAGCCGATCTAGTCCATGCCAAACAGTTACACTGCCAAGTAACATTGACCGAACCTGGACCATAGTCCTCCATACCCTTCCCATCCATGGACCTGTCTGAAATTCGCTTAAGCACTGCAAAGGCACTCACATACACCACTTATGCTGGCAGCTCTTTCCACTCTCTCACCACACTCTGAGTGCAAAAGATGTCCCTCAGGTCCCCCTAAAATATTTCACCTTTCACCCTTGAACTATGACCTCTCGTTCTAGTCTCACCAAACAACAGTGGAAAAAGCCATCTTGCATTAATTCTATCTATATCTCTCATAATTTTGTATACCTCTATCAAAATTCCCCTCATTCCCCTATGCTCCAAGGAAAAATGACTCATCTATTCAACCTTTCCCTATAACTTTGCTCTTCACGTCCTGGCAACATCACTGTAAATTTTCTATGTAGTCTTCAAATCTCATTAATATCTTTCCTACAGGGACATATACAAAACTGCACACAATACTCCACATCTGGCCTCACCAATGTCATATACAACTTCAGCATAACATCCCAGCTCCTGTGCTCAATACTCTGATTTATGAAGGCCAATATGCCAAAAGCTCTTTTTATAACTTTATCTACCACTGACGCTACTTTTAAGGTATTATAAATTTGTATTCACAGATCCCTAATTTCTACTTTCTTCAGTGCCCTATTATTCACTGCGTGGATCCACCCAAAATGCAACCCCTCACACTAGTCTGCATTAAATTCTATTTGCCATTATCCAGCTGTATCTGTTTCCAGCTGGTCCAGATCCTTCTGCAAGCTTTGCGAGCCTTCTTCACTGTCCACTATGCCCCTCATCTTTGTCTCATCTACAAACTTGCTAATCTGATTTACCACATTATTTTTTATTTTAATTGAGTTACAGCACAAAATAAGCCCTTTGAGCCACTCCGCCAGCAATCCCCTGATTTAATCTTAGCCTAATCACAGGAGAATTTATAATGACCAAATAATCTACCAAGCAAGCATGTTTTCGGACTGGGGGAGGAAACCAGAAGACTCTCAGGAAACCCATGTAGACACTGGGAGAGCATTCAAATTCCTTACAGGCAACGGCGGGAATTGAACCTGAGCTGCTGGTATTGTACTAACCATTACACCACCCATCCAAGTCACTAATGTGACAAACAACAACAGCCTCAGCACCGATCCCTGTGGCATACAGTCAGGTCTCCAGTCAGACAAGCAACCGCCAATCACTCACACTGTCTGGCTTCTCACACTGAGCCAATATTGAATTCAATTTACTACCTCAACCTGAATGCCAAGCACCTGGACCTTCTGGACCAGCCTCCCACATGTGACTTTGTCAAAGGCTATAAGTCCATGTAGACAACATGTCTTTCCTTCATCAATTTTCCTGGTAACCTCCTCAAAAAATTTCAAGATCAGTTAGACATGACCTACCATGTTGATTATCCCTAGTCAGTCCCCGTATAACCAAATACTTGTATATCCTTGTTCCCTACAATACTTTCCAAAAAGTTATACACTACTGACATTAGACTCACCAACGTATGATTTCCTGGTTTATTCTCAGAGCCTTTCTTAAACAATGAAACAACATTAGCCACCCCCCCCCAGTCCTCTCGCATCTTACCTGTGGCTAAGGACATCTTAAATAGCTTTTCCAGGGCCTGTGAAATTCCTGCACTAGCATTCCACAAGGTTCAAGGACAGCAATTCTTTTGTTAGGCCCTGGGGACTTGGGACACTCTAATTTACTTCAAGACAGTAAGCTTTAAGCTACATATGGTCCATGACCTCTGTACTGTTTTACCTCTGTTCTATAGACCTTGTGTCTGTCTTCTGAGTAAATACAGATGCAAAATACCCATTTAAGATCACCCACTTCTTTCAGCTTCATGTAGATGACCAATTTTGTCCCTTGCTATCCGTTTACTCTTAATATATCTGTAGAAGCCCTTGGGATTCTCCTTCACCTTGTCTGCCACAACCTCATAACTTCTTTTAGCCCTCACTGTTTCTCTCTTAAATGTTCTCCTGCATTTCTTATACTCTTCATCGGTTCTTTGCTGCCAACACCTGCAATGTACCTTCTTAATCAGGGCCTCAATATCCTTTGAAAACAAAGCATCCCTGAACCTTGCTTTGTATTCTAACAAGAACATACAAACTCTGTACTCTCAGTATTTCGCTTTTGAGGGTCTCCCATTTACCAAACATCCCTTTGCCAGCAAACAGCCTATCCCAATTCACACCTTCCAGATCCTTTCTCATGCCTTCAAAACAGGCCTTTCTCCAATTCAGAATCTCAACCCAAGGATCACTCCTATCTTCTCCATAATTATATGGAAATTAATGGAATTATGAACACTAGATCCAACGTGCTTCTCTACTGACGTTTCTGTCACCTGCCTTGTCTCGCTCCCAAACAGAAGATCCGGTACTGCTCTCACTCTCGTTAAGACCTCCATATATCGATTAAGGAAACCTTGCCAAACACATCTGACAAATTCTATCCCATCCAGTCCCTTAAAAGTACGGGAGTCCCAGTCTACATGTCGAAAGTTAAAATCACCTTCAATGACAACCTTATATTTCCAATGTTTGCAATCTCTTCAAGTCAAGTCAAGTTGCTTTTTATTGTCATTTCGACCATAACTGCTGGTACAGTAAAAACGAGACAACGTTTGGACCATGATGCTACATGAACAATACAAAAACTACACTGAACTACGTAAACCAACACAAAAACTACACTAGACTACAGACCTACACAGAACAGTGCAAGCATTACAATAAATAATAAACAAGACAAAAGGCACAGCAGAGGTCAGTAGGTTGGTAGTCTGATGGCTTGGGGGAAAATCTGTTACATAAATAATCAGCTGAATGCCAGCGTCCGGGATTCCGTCCGTTTCTGTACTCCCACCGAGTATTTCGTTGCCACAGATGTAGTCCAATTTAATGTCCATTGGATTGCAGAATGGATAGGAGGGCCAGTCGGCTAGTGCTTGCTTTTCTCCTGGCACGGACTCCTGCCCACTCGCCTCGCTTCCTCGCACACCGCTTACGCTGTCCCCACCTCTGGCCACCGGCATCAGGCGACTCCGAGGACTGCAGGCCTGATTCCCACAGCAAGCAGACATTGGAGAGCAGAATGGATAGGAGGGCCAGCCGGCGAGGGCTTTTCTCCTGGCACGGACTCCTGCCCACTCGCCTCGCTTCCTCGCACACCGCTTACGCTATCCCCACCTCTGGCCACCGGCATCAGGCGACTCCGAGGACTGCAGGCCTGATTCCCTCAGCAAGCCGAGGTCGCGCAATCTAACCCGCAGATTTTCATGAAGGTTTGTTTTTGGGTGATCTCTGTATTGTAGCAGTATCTGGTGATGGTAGATAGTCGCTCTGTTATCCATTGCACTAAACCCTAAATGTGCCTTAAAATTAAATTTTAATTTAAAATTAAATTTAAAAAACTAAATTAAAGTAGCACCAGATCCAAAAGGCAGCTGCTGCCGTGTGCTGCACTGCCTACAAATTTGTTGCTTTAAATTCAACTATTGTTTGGTGTAGAATCCCGTTAATATGATCATCCCTTTCTTAATCTTCTGTTCCATCCATATAGCCACAGTAGACGAGTTCTTCATTCTTTCCTGTCTGAACAGTGTCGTGCCATTTTCCCGGATCAGTAATGCTTCCTTTATTACCTCCTGCTCTATCACGTCTAAAACGAAGGAATGGGGAATATTGAGTTGCCAATCCTGACCCTCTTTCAACCAAGTCTCACTATCGGTTACAATGTCATGATCCTACATACTGGTCCATGCTTTACGCTCCTGTCTCACATACAATACTGCTTGCATTAAAATAGATACCACTCAGAACATTAGTCCCACCAAGCTCAACCTTTTAGTTCCTGTCTTTGTCGGTAGGCTTAACAATATTTTTCCCCACAACGACTCCAATAGTTTCCCTGCCACTCTATCTCCCATCAATCTAGAACTATAGTTTAAACATCCCACAGCAGTACTAACAAGTATATTGGACCCTCGCCAGTTCAGCGGCAAATCATCCCGTTTGCACAAGTCCTATCTTCCCTGTAAGGGAGCCCAATGATCCAAAAATCTGAATCCCTCCCTCCGACACCATCTCCTCAGCAAGATTTTAAAACTATATTATCTTCTGATTTCTAGCCTCAGTGGCACATGGTACGGGTAGAAATCCTGAAATCTCAACCCTGGAGGTCCTGTCCTTTAACTTAGCGCCTGAACTCATTTTGCAGAACCTCACCAGCCTTCCTGGCAATGTCATTAAAACTGATGTGGACCATAATCTCTGGCTGCTCACCCTCCCCCATAAAAATGCTATGGACTCAATCCAAGATGTCTCTGACCACTTGGGAGGCAACAAACCAATGTAGATTTTGCAAGTTTGAAATAAAAATAAAAATATGCTGGCAATACACAATCACAGGAAATTTTAACTCCCGTTTTGTCTGCATAGACACTGCCTAACTCAGAGCAACCAGCAGCATTTCTCCTCTATAGAGCAGGGCATCTTGGATTTTTATATTGCTCTCAAACTACAGTGCACTTTATGCAGTCCAGGGTAGGTCTGTAGTCTAGTGTAGTTTTTTTTTCTGTGTTGTTTTCACATAGTTCAGTGTAGTTTTTGTACTGTTTCATCATGGTCCTGAAAAACGTTGTCTTGTTTTTACCGTGTACTGTACCAGCAATTATGGTCGAAATGACAATAAAAAGTGACTTGACTTGAGTAGCCAGAGGTGGATGCAATGCAAGTGTTTTATAATGCAGAACAGCTTCGGCCCACAACGCTACCATAATACCATACGACATGGGAGCAGAATTAGTCCATTCAGCCCATTGAGTCTGCTCTGCCATTCCATCATGGCTGATTTATTATCCCTCTCAACCCCATTCTCCTACAAAGTCCGAACTGCCCCAGAAACGACAGCTATTGCTGTTCTGCTGGCATCCCTGATGGTGTCGCCTTCCGATCAACTTTGACCAGCTCCTTTCTCATGCCCCTGTATTTCCCTTTACCCCACTGTAATACCAATATACCTGACTTTATCTTCTCCCTCTCAAGCTTCAGAGTGAATTCCATCATATTATCATCATCACCTCCAGGATTCTTTTACCTTAAGCTCCTGAATCAAATCTGCTTCATTACACAACACCCAATCCAGAATTGCCTTTCCCCTAGTGGGCTTAATCACTAGCTTCTTCAAAAAGCCAACTCATAAGCATTCTAAAAATTCCATCCTGGGATCCAGCACCAAACTGATTTTCCCATTCTACTTGCATATTGAAATCCCTATTGACTATCGTAAAACTTACTTGCTTTTTCTTTTTTCCCCATTGTAATTTATGTCCCACATCCTGGCTATGACTTGGAGGCCTGTACAGAACTCCTGTCAGGGCCTTTTTACACTTGCAGTTTCTTAACTCTACCCACGTATTCCACATATTCCAATCCTAAGTCACCTTTTTCAAAAGATTCAATTACACTTTTACCAACAGAGTCACGCCACCCCCTCTGCCTACCTGCCTGTCCTTTCAGTATAATGTGTATCCTTGAATGTTAAGCTCTCAACTATGATCTTCTTTCAGCCATCACTCACTGATGCCCACAACGTAATACCTTCCAATCTTTAACTGCCCTACAAGATCATCTACTTTATTCCATGTACTGTCTGCATTCAAGTGTAAAATCTTCAGTCCTTCATTCATCATCCTTTTGGGGGGGAGGGGTTGGGTAGGGGGGGGAGCAGGATGGGGGAGGGGTGGGGTAGAGAGGGGGAATGGGGGAAAGGGGGAGTGGGAGAGGGGGAGGGGGAGAAGGGAGGTAGGGAGTGGGAGAGAGGAGGAGGGGAGAGAGGGACAGGTGGAGGGGAGAGGGACAGGTGGAGAGGGTAGAGGGAGAAGAGGAGGGAGGAGGACAGGGAGAGGGGAGGGGCGAGGGGAAAGGGGAGGGGAGGTGGAAGGGGGGAGAGAGAGGTGGAGAGGGGAGAGTGGGGGGGGGAATGGGGAGGGGAGAGAGGGGGAGAGGGGTAGGGGAGAGAAACACAAGGATGGCACAGCAGAACAGATGGCAGAGTTGTGCCTCACTGATCCAGTGCAATCCTGACCTGTGTAGGGGTTTCACGTTCTCAAGGGTTCCCTTTGGATGACAGTCACACCGCAGAAAGAGGCCCTCCAGCCACGCCAACCAAGATTCCCCTCGAGGCTAGTCCCATTTGCCAGCATTTGGCCCACAACCTTCCAAGCATTTCCAATTTGTGTGCTTGTCCAACTTTCTTTCAAAAGTTGTTAATTTACCTGCCTCAACCATTTCCTCTAGCAGCTCGTTCCACACACCTACCACCCTTCATGTGGGGAATAAAGATCTGTAACCTCACTTCAAGTTCCTATTCCCGCCCCATAAACCTATTCCCTCGAGCTCAATTCCCCAACCCCGGGAAAACTCAATGCATTCACTCTATGCCCATTCTGATCGATTTTCCAGGATTGTTTCTCAGTCTCCGATGCTCCAAGCAAGTATCAACAACTTTACCCATAGAGTACTTTTCATACAGATGATGTAGCTCAAACTGCTTTACAATGGGATAAAAGTACAAAATTGAAAATAAACATAAAAACGGATATGAAAAAAAAAGACAAAAATGTTAGTTAAAAGCAAGGTAAATCACGATTACCCCAAGGCTTTCTCCGAAAGACATGCAAGTTGGTAGGTTCAGCAACATGCACAAAATACCGGAGGACCTCAGCAAATCAGACAGCTTTTATGGAGAGAAGTGTCCAGTCCTGAAGAAAGGTCTCGGCCCAAAACGTTGACGGTTTACTCCTCTCCAGATGCCATCCGACTTGCTGAGATCCTCCAGCATTTTGTGGGTGTTGTTGAAGATTTCCAGTCCCTGATGAGCCTCTGGAATTTACGGGTTGGTAGGTTAACTGACTGCTGTAGGTTGTCACTAATGTTTAGGTGAGTTAAAGGGTGTTGATGGCCCTGTGGGGAGCAGATAATGATGTTGGGGTAGGTGGGTATTTGAAGTCTGTATCGTGCTGATGTTTAGTTGCTGGACACCCGATTCCGGGATGGAGTCCCTTAATTTAGGGTTAAGGGACAGCACTATGGTACAGCGAACAGAGATACTCCCTCCTGCTCCAGTGACCCAAGTTCAAGCCTGACCTAGTGCTCTGTGTGGAGTTAGAACACTCTCCCCATGACAGCACCACTTTCCTCCAGTCGCACAGGTTTCCACTCACATTCAAATGTACAAATTGTCAGGCTAATCGACTGCTGTAAGTTCTCCCTAGTGTGCAGGTATGTGCTAGAATGAGGCGGGAGTCAATGGGAAGGGGTTAAAAACAAAATGGTATTATGAGTCAGCACAGATTTAATGAGTAGAAAGGCTTGTTTCTGTACCATATGACTCAATAACTTTCAATTCTGTGGAGAGAGCAACTTAAGGCGGGGTCATCCATTGCACAACTGGCATTCATTCATTCATTCATTCATTCAAGCAGACATGTGATGGGCCGCAGCTGTGAACAGGCTGCACAAGAATCAGGAACACTGGAAAACCTCAGCAGGTCAAGTATCACTGTATGGAAAGCCAAACAGACAATGTTCTCAGTGTGTGGTCCTTGGTCAAAACTGCAAAGAGACAGAAGCAAGTGAGTGTTCAGTTGGACCAGATTTGAGAAAACAAACACAGATTGGGTGACTGCTTCGTGCTATACCCACCATTATCCCTGTACCAAAAAAGACCAAGGTAACATGCCTGAACAACTGGCATCCTGTCGTACTCAGCTCAATGATAAGCAAATGCTTTGAGAGACTGGTCAAGGATTACATCTGCAGCTTACTAGCACCTAAACTGGACCCCCTACAGTTCGCCTACCGACACAACCGATCGACAGATGACGCAATAGCCACAGCTCTACATATTGTCCTTACACACCTGGAGAAGAAGGATGCTTATGTGAGAATGCTGTTCTTGGACTACAGTTCAGCATTCAACACCATAGTTCCATCCAGGCTCGACAAGAAGCTCAGAAACCTCGGCCTTGATCCTGTTTTGTGCAGCTGGGTCCTGGTCTTCCTGTCAGATCACCAGCACGTTGTAAGAGTGAGCTCCCTCACCTCCAACCCTCTGACTCTCAATACAGGAGCCCCTTAGAGCTGTGTACTAAGTCCCCTCCTTTATTCCCTGTATACCCATGACTGTATCGCCACTCACAGCTCTAGTCTGCTAATTAAATTTGCCGACGACACTACATTGATTGGCCTTATCTCAAACAACAAAGAGGTGGCCTACAGGGAAGAAGTCATCTCACTGACACAGTGGTGCCAAGAAAACAACCTCTCCCTCAATGTTGCAAAAACAAAGGATCTGGTTGTGGATTACAGGAGGAATGGAGATGGGCTAACCCCTATTAACATCAGTGGATCTGGGGTTGAGAGGATAAACAGCTTCAAGTTCCTCGCCATACACATCACTGAGGATCTCACGTGGTCTGTACACACCAGCTGTGTGGTGAAAAAGGCACAACAGTGCCTCTTCCAACGCAGGTGGTTGAGGAAGTTTGGTAAGGACCTCCAAATCCTAAGAACTTTCTACAGGGGCACAATTGAGAGCATCCTGACTGACTGCATCACTGCCTGGTATGGGAAACGTACCTCCCTTAATCGCAGGACTCTGCAGAGAGTGGTGCGGACAGCCCAGCACATCTGTAGTTGTGAACTTCCTGTGATTCAGGACATTTATAAGGACAGGTGTGAAAAAAGGGCCCATACATCATGAAAAACCCTCTCAATGAGAAAAGGGGATGTCCTTAATGATGTATGCCATATTTTTGATGCATCGCTTCTTGAAGATGTCCTGGATGCTGGGAAGGCTAGTGCCCATGATGGAACTGACTGAGTTTACAACTTTCAGCAGCTTATTTCATCCTGTGTAGTGCCCTCCCAAACAAGATGGTGATACAGCCAGTTAGATTGCTCTCCATGGTACATGTAGAAGTTTGCGAGTGTCTTTGATGACATGGCAGATCTCCTCAAACTCCTAATGAAATATAGCCTTTATTGCTCCTTCTTTGTAACTGCAGTGATAGGTTGGGCCCAGGATAGTTCCACAGAGATGTTGACACACAGGAACTCGAAATTGAAATCTTACCTACCATGAAGTCCCTTTGAGGTCCGTGCCTTGGTATTTGTCCTACCCTTATTAGACCACCCAAATCCATCACGCTACATTTATCAGGATTGAGTTCTACAGGGCATGAAAGAGATGCAAGGGCCTTTGTCATAATTCAAACCGAGCAGCTGTGTGACAAGAGGACTCTGATGTACGGGCTGTTCCACACACAGATTGTGTCGACTGCTACTGAAAGGTACAGGAGCCTGAAGGCACACATTTAATTATTCTGGAATAGCTTCTTCCCTTCTACCATCAGCTTTCTGAACAGACATTGAACCAATGAACACTACCTCGCTACATTTTTTTCTTTTTGCACTACTTATTTAATTTTTTTTAAAAAACCTATATACTTCTGACTATAATTTACAGTTTTTATTATGTATTGCAACTCACTGCTGCCACATAACAACAAATTTCACGATATATGCCAGTGATGTTAAACCTGATTCTGAGATGTTGGAGACCATTGTCAAGGATGCGGTTCAGGGTACTTGGAGATGCAAATAGGTCAAAGTCAGCACGGTTTCCTTAAGGAGAAATCTTGCCTGACTAATCTATTGGAATTCTTTGAGGAAATAACAGGCAGGATAGACAAAGTTGAGTCAGCGTATATTGTTTACTTGGATTTTTAGAAGGCCTCTGACAAGGACATGAGACTGCTAAACAAGGTAAGACCCAGGGCACTACAGGGAAGTCAGCATGGTTTCCTTTAGGGAAAATCCTGCCCGATGAACCTGTTGGAATTCTTTGAGGAGATTACAACTAGGATAGGTAAAGAGGATGCAGTGGATGTTGTATATTTGGACTTGCAGAAGGCCTTTGACAAGGTGCTACACATGAGGATGCTTTACCAAGTTAAGAGCCCATGGTATCACAGGACAGTTACTAACATGGTTAGAGCATTGGCTGATTGGTAGGAGGCAGTGAGTGGGAATAAAAGGATCCTTTTCTGGTTGGCTGCCAGTGACTAATGGTGTTCTGCAGGGGTTGGTGTTGGGACCGCTTCTTCTTATGCTGTATATAAATGATTTAAATGATGGAATAGATGGCTTTGTTGCCGAGATTGCAGATCACATGAAGATTGGTGGACAGGCAGGTGGTGCTGAGGAAACTGGTAGGCTGTAGAAGGACTGAAGACAGATTAGGAGAATGGGCAAGAAAGTGGCAAATGAAATACAATGTTGGAAAATGCATGGTCATGCACTTTGGTGGTAGAAATAAATGTGTGGATTATTTTCTAAACAGGGAGAAAATCCAGGAATCTGAGATGCAGAGGGATTTGGGAGTCTTTGTGCAGTACACCCTGAAGGTTAACTTGCAGGTTGAGTCGGTGGTGAGGAAGGCAAATGCAATGTTAGCATTCATTTCAAGAGCTCTAGAATACAAGAGCAAGGATGTGATGCTGAGGCTTTATAAGGCACTGGAGAGGCCTCACCTTGAGTATTGTGAGCAGTTTTGGGCCACTCATCTTAGAAAAGATGTGCTGGCATTGGAGAGGGTGCAGAGGAGGTTCACAAGGATGATTCCAGAAATTAAAGGATTATCATATGAGTAACGTTTGGTGGCTTTGGGTCTGTACTCGCTGGAATTCAGAAGGATGAGGAGGGATCTCATTGAGACCTTTCGAATATTGACAAGCCTAGACAGAGTAGATGTGGAAAAGATGTTTCTCATGGTGGGCGAGTCTAGGACAAGAGGGCACAGCCTCAGGATAGAAGGGCGCCCTTTCAAAACAGAGATGCAGAGAAATTTCTTTAGCCAAAGGGTGGTGAATTTGTGGAATTTGTTGCCACATGCAGCTGTGGAGGCCAGGTTGCTGGGTGTATTTAAGGCAGAGATTGATAGGTTGTTGATGGACATGGCATCAAAAGTTATGAGAAGGTCAGGAACTGGGGTTGAGGAGTATATAGGAAAAAAGGATCAGCTATGATTGAATGGCGGAGCAGACTCGATGGGCAGATGGCCTAATTCTGCTCCCCTGTCTTATGGAAAGATAATGCACGGATAGAAGATTGGTTGACTGGCATGAAGCAAAGAGTGGGAACAAAGGGAGCCTTTACTGGTCTCCTAAAACATATCTCCATTTAACTAATTAAGTGACTTCTAAAACCAACTGGCTGCACCAGTGATGATCTGGTGTGTCATATTAAAGGGGTGAATACTTATGCAATCAATTATTTTAAGTTTTATATTTGTAATTAATTTGGATCACTTTATAGAGAGACCTGTTTTCACTTTGACACAAAAGTATCTTTTTCTGTTGATCTGTGTCAAAAAAGCCAAATTAATTCCACTGTGATTCAATGTTGTAAAATTTAAAACATGAAACTTCCCAGGGCACTGCATAAGTACTTGAATAGACATGGACTGATTAAGGATCACACACAAAATGCTGGTGGAACGCAGCAGGCCAGGCAGAAGCGCTGTCGACTTTTCGGGCCGAGACCCTTCGTCAGGATAGCCCGAAATGTCGACAGCGCTTCTCCCTATAGATGCTGCCTGGCCTGCTGTGTTCCACCAGCACTTTGTGTGTGTTGTTTGAATTTCCAGCATCTGCAGATTTCCTCATGTTTGCTGATTAAGGATTGTCAGCATGATTTCATGTGTGGTAGGTCATGCCTAACCAATCTTACAGAGTTTTTCAAGGAAGTTACCAGGAAAGTTGATGAAGGCAAGGCAGTGGATATTACCTACATGGACGTTAGCAAGGTAGTTGACAAGGTCCCACGTGGGAGGTTGGTCAAGAAGGTTCAGTCGCTTGGCATTCAAGATGAGGTAGTACATTGGATTAGATATTGGCTTTGTGGGAGAAGCCAGGGAGTGGAAGTAAATGGTTGCCTCTCCAACTAGAGGCCTGTGAATAATGGAGTACCACAGATACAGATGCTGGGTCCATTGTTTATCATCTATATCAATGATCTAGATGATAATGTAGTTAACTGGATCAGCAGATTTGCGGATAACACCAAGATTGGGGGTGTTGTGCACAGAGAGGAACGCTCAGGGCTTGTAGCAGGATCTGGACCAGCTAGAAAAAATGGTAGATGAAATTTAACACACACAGTTGTGAGCTGTTGCACTTTGGTAGGGCATTGAGGAGTGTGGTAGAAAAAAGGGATCTGGAATGCAGGTCCATAATTTATTGAAAGTCGCTTCACAGGTAGATAGGGTCGTAAAGAAAGCTTTTGGCACATTGGCCTTAATAGATCAAGGTACTGAGTATAATGGATGGGATGTTATGTTGAAGTTGTATAAGACACGGGTGAGGCCTAATTTGGAGTATTATGTGCAGTTTTGGTCACCAGCCTACAGGAAAGATGTGCCTGTTTCTGTGCTGTGCCATGCACGACTGAACTGTAGAAGAATCAAAGGAGATTCACCAGGACTTTGTCTTAGGTGGAATCTGTCGGTTACATGGAGAAACTGGACAGGCTGTATTTGTAATCCTTAATCTGGCTGAGGAAAGTGCTGGAAAGTGAGCTTAGTAGGTCAGTCTAGCCACATTGGGCCAAAGCACCTGCTTCTGTGCTGTATGACTGCAATTCTCACCTCAAACATTCCCTCCCTCTCTCACAAGCATACCATGGCTACAGAGAGGACCAGTCAAATGCATTGAGCTATTATTTTGAGAGTGCAGAGGAGGTTCATGAAAATGATCCTGGGAATGAAAATGTTAACCTATGAGGGTTTCACGGTTCTGAGCTTGTACTGACCAGAGTTTAGAAAAATGAGGGAGGAACTAATTGAATCCTGAAAGGCCTAGACGGGTTGTTTCCTGTAGCGGGTGGTGAATCTGTGACACTTATTGCCACAGACGGCTATTGAGGCCATGTCATTGTGTATATTTAATGTAGAAGTTGCTAAGTTGTTGATTAGTAAGGGCGTCAAAGGTTACCGAGAGAAGGGACTCGATGGGCTGAATGGCTTAATTCTCCTCCTTTCTCTTATGGTCTTATAGAGTCTACTCCAATAACACAGCACAGACCTGCAGCTGGTAGCAATGAGGTAAGAAGAGCAGGCGTATGGGAACAGCACCATCTACAAGTTCCCTCCATGTTAAGTTTTTTCCCTTATTTTGCACAATAACCTTCCATGTGGTCATCTCAGTCTGGATGTCCAAGTGTAATACTTCCATTGGTCCCCCTTCATCTACGGCAAATATTCAGAGTATTCCAATAACGTTGGTCAGACATAATCTCCCTGCTGACTTTCTCTAATTACTTAGAATTTTTGTGGGTTCTCTATCATTACATCTTTAATAAGAGCTTATTTCTATGTAATGCTCTAAGAAACAGTATCACCTATCACTCCAGGTCAGAGCAGGCACGGCTCAGTTCTCCTGGACAAATTTCAGTGATACTCACCAGAGAGGGAATGTCCTCTTCTTATCCCGGCTCATTCGGTTTCGGTTGATAGTTGTGGAACACGGTACTGCGTCCAGATGATGTGAGCTGTTGGGCAGGGTGGGCACCCACTGGCTGTTGCGTTTTGCCTTTTGCTCCCTGTACATGCATAAAGCGGGAAATTCCCATTACACAACAGAGAACACAATTCACATGATTTTCTCATGTTTGAGGGTGAATTATTTATGCAAGAACCCTATTAATCAACACTAAGCACTATTAACCCTGCTGGATATGACAGGAAAAATTAAAACCAGCAAGGAAGTATAAAACGTGACAGTCATCCCATATAAACCTTGCCAGCATTATTAGTCTGTAATAATCATACAAATTGGTAGCTGCCAACACTTGTTCTAACAGACTGTTAATTCACTTTAATTCTGCCTAGTTTATAAAAACTAATCATTGACCTTTCTGCTTACCACCCACCATTAGTATGACCTGTTTGTGCATTGTATTAGATATCAGCAAGACCAAAGATGACAGACTGGTCAGTGTCTACTGCATTGGACTGGGTGAGATAAAACTTCTAAGACAGATGATAAGTCGTACGTATATTGGAATAGTGTTAAAACAGAGTGTCTGGGAAATAAATGATGTTTGTAGGTGCATGGAAATAATACTGTGCAATGTTCAAGACAGTATCTGACAGAGTGATAAGCCTGAAATATACTGTATGAAAATTAGATATAAGCAGGACATGAGCTAGGTGGTGGGTTAATGTGCGCATGTATCACATAGGGGCAGAATCAGTATCAGGTTTATTAGGGTTAGGTATGGGGTTGCATGTGTCGTGAAATTTGTTAACTTACTAGGTAATGAAAGAATTGAGATACAATGTAGTTCCAAGTGTGAATAGAGGGCTCAATGATAACTTGCTTCCATTCTAGTTCTGTGGGTTCTGAAGTGAATGTGGGAAGAGGTAATCGACAGGTAGGGCAGGAGGTCCTCAACAAGGCAGGTTCCTCTAAACTGTGCTTCCGTGCGCTCAATGACATTCCAAATCTTTGTGCTGCAGCCCACAGATTCCCAGGAATCTCTGGAGCCGTTTAATCTTTTTAAGGAAGTTTAAAGAATATCTTTGAATGCTCCCCTCTGTCTGCCTATTATTCTCTTCCCTTATCAGCTTGGTGCAGAGCGCCTGCTTCAGAAGCCTGGTGTCAAACACAAGAAGGATACGCTCTGCCATAACACGCTGAGTATAATGAAGCTCTCAGTCCTGGGATAAGGATTTTGGAGGGGCCTTTGACTTTAGTTTGCTTATCCTACCAACAGATTTGGAGGGTTCTGATGAGATGACATTGATGGTATGGGGAGAAGAGCTTTAAAAAGTAGCGTTTCACGGGGCTCAGCGCATTAGTGGCGGACCAATCGATTCGCCATTCATTAGGAGGAGCAAATAAAAGTAAAGCAGGGTCAAAGCAGAGTGGCCATTGTGTGAGTGGACCAGTGTAGGAGTGGGAACTTGAGGCTTTGGCTCAAGAGGCTTCGGCATGCAGGCACAGGTAAGGCTTTTGTAGTGATTTAATAAACAGTCACTAAATTACAGCTAATTAAATAAAGTAGGGATGATGCAGGATCAGGTGATGTGCTGTAGCTGCATAATGGGCCCCATTGTGGTCCCTGGTGACCACATCTGCAACAAGTGTCGGCTGCTCGAGGAACTCAGGCTCAAAGTTGATGACCTGGAATCTGAGCTTCAAACACTGCGGCACATCAGGGAGGGGGAGAGTCTGTTACAGGAGGTAATCACATCCGCTGGATTAGCGGCCCCAAATTCAGTCTGCGGTCAGGGACGAGAGGGTGTGACTGCAAGTGAGGCGAGTAGTGGGATCCAAGAGACGGTGCTGGAGGAGCCTCAGTCCTTGAGCTTGTCCCAAAAGGTTTGATATTCTTGTTCCCCATGATGATGAGAGTGGGGACTGCAGGAAGGATGAGCAACCCAACTGTAGCACTGTGGTTCAGGGAGCCATCAAGAGGGTGGGGGGAGAAGAGCAATGTAGTGGTAACTGGGGATAGTCCAGTCAGGGGAATAGACAGAGTTGTCTGTTACGAGGATAGAGCATGCCGAAGGCTGTGTTGCCTGCCTGGTGCCCGGCTTTGGGGAATCTTATCCAACCTGTATAAGAATTTAGAAACATAGAAACAAAGAAAATCTACAGCACAATACAGGCCCTTCAGCCCACAATGCTGTGCCGAACATGTACTTACTTTAGAAATTACTTATGGTTACACATAGCCCTCTATTTTTCTAAGTTCCAAGTACCTATCCAGGAATCTCTTAAAAGACCCGATTGAATCCGCCTCCACCACCGTCACCATCAGCCCATTCCACACACTCACCACTCTGCGTAAAAAAACTTACCCCTGACATCTCCTCTGTACCTCCTTCCAAGCACCTTAAAACTGTGCCCTCTTCAGCCCTGGGAAAAAGCCTCTGACTATCCACACGATCGATGCCTCTCATCATCTTATACACCTCGACCAGGTCACCTCTCATCCTCAGTCGCTCCAAGGAGAAAAGGCCAAGTTCACTCAACCTATTCTCATAAGGCATGCTCCCCAATCCAGGCAACATCCTTGTAAATCTCCTCTGCACCCTTTCTATGGTTTCCACATCCTTCCTGTAGTGAGGCGACCAGAACTGAGCACAGTACTCCAAGTGGGCTCATACCAGGGTCCTATATAGCTGTAACATTAGCTCCTGGCTCTTGAACTCAATCCCAGTTGATGAAAGCCAATACACTGTATGCTTTAACCACAGAGTCAACCTGCGCAGCAGCTTTGAGTGTCCTATGGACTCGGACCCCAAGAACCCTCTGATCCTCCACACTGCCAAGAGTCTTACCATTAATACTATATTCTGCCATCATATTTGACCTACCAAAATGAACCACCTCACACTTCTCCGGGTTGAACTCTATCTGCCACTTCTCAGCCCAGTTTTGTATCCTATCGATGTCCTGCTGTAACCTCTGACAGCCCTCCACACTATCCACAACACCTCCAACATCATCAGTAAATTTACTAACCCATCCCCCCCACTTCCTCATCCAGGTCATTTATAAAAATCGTGAAGAGAAGGGGTCCCTGAACAGATTCCTGAGGCTCACCACTGATCACCGACCTCCATGCAGAATATGACCCGTTTGCAACCAGTTTTGTGGACAAGCCAATTCTGGACTCCCCTTGGATCCCATGCCTCTTTACATTCTCAATAAGCCTTGCATGGGGTACCTTATCAAATGTCTTGCTGAAATCCATATTCACTACATCCACTGCTCGACTTTCATCAATGTGTTTAGTCACATCCTTAAAAAATTCAATCAGGCTCGTAAGGCACAACCTGCCGTTGACAAAGCCATGCTGACTATTCCTAATCATATTATACCTCTCCAAATGTTCATAAATCCTGCCTCTCAGGATCTTCTCCATCAACTTACTAAAAACTGAAGTAAGACTCACTGGTCTATAATTTCCTGGGCTATCTCTACTCCCTTTCTTGAATAAAGGAACAACATCTGCAACCCTCCAATCCTCCAGAACCTCTCCCGTCCTCATTGATGATGCACAGATCATCACCAGAGGCTCAGCAATCTCCTCCCTCACCTCCCACAGTACCCTGGGGTACATCTCGTACAGTCCCGGCGACTTATCCAACTTGATGCTTTCCAAATGCTCCTGCACATCAGCTTTCTTAATGTCTACATGCTCAAGCTTTTCAGTCTGCTTTAAATCATCCCTACAATCGACAAGGTCCTTTTCCATAGTGAATACTGAAGCAAAGTATTTATTAAGTACCTCCACTATCTCCTCAGGTTCCATACACACTTTTCCACTGTCACACTTGATTTTCTCATGTCTTATCCTCTTGCTCTTCACATACTTGTAGAATGCCTTGGGGTTTTCCTTAATCCTGCTCGCCAAGGCCTTCTCATGGCCCCTTCTGGCTCTCCTAACTTCATTCTTAAGCTCCTTTCTGCTAGCCTTATAATCTTCTAGATCTCTATCATTACCTTTCATAAGTTTTTCTTTTCTTCCAGACTAGATTTACAACAGCCTTTGTACACCATGGTTCCTGTACCCTACCATCCTTTCCCTGTCTCATTGGAACGAACCTATGCAGAACACCACACAAATATCCTCTGAACATTTGCCACATTTCTGTCATACATTTCCCTGAGAACATCTGCTCCCAATTTATACTTCCAAGTTCCTGCCTGATAGCTTCAAATTTCCCCTTACTCCATGTAAACATTTTACTAACTTGATGCTCCTTTCCCTCTCCAATGCTGTGGTAAAGGAGATAGAATTGTGATTACTATCTCCAAAATGTTCTCCCACTGAGAGAACTGACACCTGACCAGGTTCATTTCCCAATACCAGATCAAGTACAGCCTCTCCTCTTGTAGGCTTACCTACATATTGTGTCAGGAAACCCTCTTGAACACACCTTACAAACTCTACCCCTTCTAATCCCCTTGCTCTAGGGAGATGTCAATCAATTTTGCGGAAATTAAGATCTCCCATCATAACAACCCTGTTATTATGGCACCATTCTATAATCTGCCTCCCTATTTGCTCTTCAATGTCCCTGTTACTATTGGGTGGTCTATAAAAAACACCCAGTAGAGTTATTGACCCCTTCCTGTTCCTAACTTCCACCCATAGAGACTCAGCTGACTATCTCTCCATTTTCTCTCCATTCCTCCTTTTCTGCAGCCGTGACACTATCTCTGATCAGCAGTGCCATGCCCCCACCTCTTTTGCCTCCCTCCCTGTCCTTTCTGAAACATCTAAAACCTGGCACTCGAAGTAACCATTCCTGTCCCTGAGCCATCCAAGTCTCTGTAATGGCCACAACATCATAGCTCCAAGTACTGATCCGCGCTCTAAACTCATCCGCTTTGTTCACAACACTCCTTGCATTAAAATAGATGCATCTCAAACCATCAGTCTGAGCGCGTCCCTTCCCTATCACCTGCCTATCCTCCTTCTCACACTGCTTACAAGCTTTTTTCTATTTGTGAGCCAGCTGCTCCTTCCTCCATCTCTTCACCCCTCAGCAAATCTAGTTTAAACTCTCCCCAATAGCCTTAGCAAACATCCCTGCCAGGATATTGGTTCACCTTGGATTCAACCCATCCTCATTGTACAGGTCACGCCTGCCCCAAAAGCAGTCCCAATGATCCAGAAATCTGAATTCCTGTCCCCTACTCCAAACTCTCAGCCACGCATTTATCCTCCAGCTCACTCTATTTCTATATTCACTGCCGCTGGGCACAGGCAGGAATCCCGAGATTACTACCCTGCTTCTCAGCTTCTTTCCTAACTCCCTGTAGTCTGTTTTCAGGACCTCCTCCCTTTTCCTACTTATTTTGTTGGTACCAAAATGTACCACAACCTCTGGCTGTTCACATTCCCACTTCAAGATATCGTGGACGCGATCAGAAACAACCTGAACCCTGGAACCTGGGAGGCAAACTAGCATCCATGTTTTTTCTGCATCCATAGAATTGCCTGTCTGACCCCTTAACTATAGAGCCCCCTGTTACTGCTGCCATCCTCTTCCTTTCCCTACCCTTCTGAGCCACAGGGCCAGACTCTGTTGCTTCCCCAGGTAGGTTGTCGCCCCCAACAGTACTCAAACAGGAGTACATATTGTTAAGGGAGACAGCCACAGGGGTACTCTCTAGTGTATGACTCTTGCCCTTCCCTCTCCTGACTGTTACCCACTTATCTGTCTCCCAAAGCCCCAGTGTGACTTCTGGCCTCTCTATCATCTCCTCACTTTCCCTGACCAGAGGAAGGTCATCGAGCTGCATCTCCAGTTCCCTAATGCAGTCCCTAAGGAGCTGCAGCTCAACGTACTTGGCGCAGATGTGGCCGTCTGCAAAGCTGGGAGTCTCCTGGACATCCCACATCCGACACCCAGTACAGAACACTGGCCTCACGGACATACTTCCTATTCCTATACTTCACAAGTAACTTACCTCGCTTCGACCTGTTATCACCGAAGCCCTGTTGAGCCAAAGCCTTCCTACTCTGACGCCCGCTCTATAAAGCTGTCTTCTTTTTAAATTCTTCCCACCGGTCTAATTAGCTGACATCCACATGTCTGCATAGTCGTGCCTCGATGAAACCGCTAAAGAAAAAATGCTCTCCTTTTAAATTCTTCCTGCCTGTCTAACTCGCTGACTTCCATGCACCTGCACAGTCATGCCTCGATCAAACTGCCGAAGAAAAAATGCTCTCCTTTAAAATTTTTCCCACCGTGGGAGAGGAAAGATCCAGCTATCGTGGTCCACGTGGGTATCAACGACAGAGGTGGAACAAGGGCAGAGGTTCTACTGAGGGAATTTGAGCAGCTAGGGACTAAATTAAACAGCAGAAGCAAAAAGATGGTGATCTCTGGATTACTACCTGGCCACATGCAAACTGGCTTAGGATCAAGAAGATTAGAGAGTTAAATGCCAGACTCAAGGATTGGTGTGTGAGGTGGGTTTCAATTCCTGGGAAATTGGCACCAGTATTTAGGAAGGAGGGAGCTGTGCCAATGGGATGGGTACCACCTGAAACGTGATGGGATCTGGATCCGAACAAATCACAAAACCAGGGGTGTGGATAGGGCTTTAAACTAAATAGTAGGGGTGGCGGGTTCAACAGATTGAAGAAGTATGGATAAAGTAAAAAGAAAAGTGTGGATAAAGATAAAGTCAAAACAAAAGATAAAAAAAGTAAGAGTGGAGTGAAGAAAAGTCAAGTGCAAAAGAGTAAAAGATTACAAGATTTTAAAAGCACAATGAGTGCAGGCATACTTAATCTGAATGCCCATAGCATTCAAAACAAGGTCGGTGAACTTGTGGCACAGATCAGTACAAAGAGGTATTATTTAGTGGCCATTACAGAGACTTGGTTGCAGGTTGGAGACGATAGGAAATTAAATAAAAGATTTATCCATAAGATAAGGATGCATAGAATTGGGGGTGATGTATTAGCAAGGATAGAGTATTGGTTAACTAATAGAAAGCAGAGTTGGGATACATGGGTGTTACGCTGGTTGGCAATCAGTGGTGAGCCTCAGGGGTCGGTGCTCGGCCCGCAATTGTTCACGATATACATTAACGATATTGCAGAGTGGACTGAGTGTAGTGTATCTAGGCTTGTTGATGATACTAAACTGAGTGGAAAAGCAAATCGTGCAGAAGATACGGAGAGTCTGCAGAGAGATACAGATAGGTTAAGTTAGTGAGCAAGGTCTGGCAGATGGAACACTATGCTGGTAAATGCAAGGTCATCCACTTTGGAAGGAAAATTGGAAGATCATATTATTACTTAAATTGTAAAAAATTGTTGCATGCTGCTGTGCAGAGGGATGTGGGAGTGCTTGTGCATGAATCACAAAAGGTTGGTTTGCAGGTGCAGCAGGCTATCAAGAAAGCAAATGGGATGTTGGCCTTCATTGCTAGAGGGATTGAGTTTATGAGCAGGAAGATGATGCTACAACTGTACAGGGTACTGGTGAGGCCGCACCTGGAGTACTGTGTGCAGTTCTGGTCTCCATACTTGAGGAAGGATATACTGGCTTTGGAGGCAGTGCAGAGGAGGTTTACCAGGTTGATTCCAGAGATGAGGGGGCTGGACTATGAGGTGAGATTGAGTCGCCTGGGACTGTACTCACTGGAATTCAGAAGAATGAGAGGAGATTTTATTGAAACATATAAAATGATGAAAGGGATAGATAAGATAGTTGCAGGAAAGTTGTTTCTGCTGATAGGTGAGGCTAGAACTAGGGGACATAGCCTCAAGACTCGGGAGATGAGGAACTTCTTTTCCCAAAGGGTGGTGAATCTGCAGAATTCTCTGCCCAATGAAGCAGTGGAGGCTACCTCAGTTAAAAAAAAACTTAAGACAAGTTTGGATAGATTTTCGCATAGTAGGGAATTAAGGGTTATGGGGAAAAGGCTGGTAGGTGGAGATGAGTCCATGACCAGATCAGCCATGATCTTATTGAATGGCGCAGCAGGCTCAGCCGGTTAGATGGCCGACTCCTGCTCCTATTTCTTAAGTTCTTTGTGGCAGTTCTTAAGTTCCAGTGCTTTGTTTGAGAGTGGAAATGGCAAATATAGAGAGGGAGTTAACCTGAGGAGGGGTGAAAACTGACAGGCAAGTTGCACCAGACAGAGGTATCTTAAGTAGATGCAGGCTCAATGTGTGGGGTAAAAAGTATGGTTTAGGACAAACAATGCATGAGATTGGTGATGATCTGTCCGTTAGGACAGTGCAAGGTACAAACAATTCCCAAGGTACAGACTGGAATTGGGTCTATGGTGTACTGGAATATATCGGTGTTTGAGAAAGGTTAGTATACCACTTCCCACACTGGGGTGGTGATAGGTACAGCAGCTAACTGCGAAGTTTCAGTGTAAACTGCACCATGATGATCGATGCGAAGGGATTTACTCTGGCTGGAGGCCCACGACAAGTAGTGCTCTGCAGCGATGTATGACCTGCATGGGCCAGTTAGTACGCTTGCAGACAACATGAAGATAGCTGGTGTTGTGACTAATAAAAGATACAGCAGGATATAGTTTAATTAGGAAATATAGACAGAAATGGCAGATGGAGTCTAATCCAAACAAACTTGAGGAGTAGTACATCAGGAGATCAAACGAAAAGAAATATTGCACAATAATGGCAGGACCCCCTAGAAGAGTTGATAATGTAGAGGGATTTTGTGGTGCAAGTCCATTGCCCCTGAAAGTGGCTGCACAGGTTGAGAGGGTGGAGAAAAAGAAAGGCACATGGCATACTTGCCTTGATTAGACAGGGAATTGAGTTATATCAAAATCAGATTTAATATCACTGGCATATGCTGTGAAATCTGTTGTTTCGTGGTAGCAGTACAGTGAAATACATAATAAAAACTATACATATTAAAAACTAAATTAGTATAAAAAGAGAAGGAAAAGGGTACTCGATGAGAAGAGGGCATGTCCAGGGTGATTGGGGGAGAGGGTGTGGAATCCTTGATGATGGATGCCACAATTTTGAAGCATTGTCTTTGAAGGTGTCCTCAATGCGGGGAGGCTAGTGCTCATGATGGAGCCGGCTGAGTTTACAACTTTCTGCAGCTTTTTCTGATCCTGTGCAGTGGCCCCTCCATACTAGATGGTACTTTCTTCGTAACGGCACTTGTGGTCCCGGAACAGATCCTCTCCACCTCCTGATGAGGACTGGCTCATGGATCCCTGGTTTTCTCCTCCTGCAGTCAATAATCAGCTCCCTGGTCTGGCTAGTATTGAGTGAGAGGTTATTGTTGTGGCATCACTCAGCTAGATTTTCAATCTCCCTCCGATATACTGATTAGTCACCACCTTTGATGCACAGTGGTGTTGTCAGCAAACTTAAATATGGCAGAGAGCAGTACTTAGCCTCACAGTCATAAGTATAAAGAGAGTAAAACTAGAGCTAAGCGCATAACTTGGAGGTGCTCCCGTGCTGATGGAGATTGTGGAGGAGATGCTGTTGCCAGTCTGAATTGACTGGGCTCTGCAAGTGAGGAAATCGAGGATCCAGTTGCACAAGGAGGTATCAAGATCTTGAAACTTATTGTTTCGTTTTGAGGGGATGATGGTATTGAATGATGAGCTGCAGTCAGTGAAGAGCATCCTGATGTGTGCATCTTTGCAGTTCAGATGTTCCAGGGTTGAGTGAAGAGCCAAGGAAATGGCACCTGCTTTTGCCCTGTTGTGACAGTAGGCAAATTGGAGCAGTTTCAAGTCGGTTCTCAGGCAGGAGTTGACACGTTTAATTAAAAACCTCTCAAAACACTTCATCACAGAGGATGTAAAAGCTACTGGGCAATAGTAACTGAGGCAGGTTGCCATCATTCCCACAATTCAGATTGAGAAGTTGCAGAACCTGGGCCTCTGTACCTCCCTCTGCAATTGGATCCTCGACTTCCTAACCGGAAGACCACAATCTGTGTGAATTAGTGATAGCATATCCTCTTTGCTGACGATCAACAGTGGCACACCTTAGGGGTGTGTGCTTAGCCCACTGCTCTACTCTCTATATACACATGGCTGTGTGGCTAGGCATATCTCAAAACCATCTATAAATTTGCTGACAATACAACCATTGTTGGTAGAATCTCAACAGGAGTGAGATATGCCAACTAGTGGAGTGGTGCCACAGCAACAACCTGGCACTCAACGTCAGTAAGACAGAAGAGCTGATTGTGGACTTCAGGAAGGATAAGACGAAGGAACACATACCAATCCTCGTAGAGGGATCAGAAGTGGAGAGAGTGAGCAGCTTCAAATTCCTGGGTGTCAAGATCTCTGAGGATCTAACCTGGTCCCAACATATCGATGTAGTTATAAAGAAAGCAAGACAGCAGCTATACTTTATTAGGAGTTTGAAGAGATTTGACATGTCGACAAATACATTCAAAAACTTCTATAGTTGTACCGTGGAGAGCATTCTGACAGGCTGCATCACTGTCTGGTATGGAGGGGCTATTGCACAGGAGTAAAAGAAGTTACAGAAGGTTGTAAATCTAGTCAGCTCCATCTTGGGTAATAGCCTATAAAATACCCAGGACATCTTCAAGGAACGGTGTCTCAGAAAGGCAGTGTTTATTATTGAGGACCTCCAGCACCCAGGGCATGCCCTCTTCTCACTGTTACCATCAGGTAGGAGATACAGAAGCCTGAAGGCACACACTCAGCGACTCGGGAACAGCTTCTTCCCCTCTGCCATCCAGTTCCTAAATGGACAGTGAATCCTTGAACACTACCTCAATTTTTTTTAAAATATTCAGTATTTCTGTTTTTGCACATATATTTTAATCTATTCAATATACATAATTGATTACTTTTTTTTCTCTGGGCTGGATTATGTATTGCATTGAACTGCTGCTGCTAAGTTAACAAATTTCACATCACATGCTGGTGATAATAAACCTGATTCTGATTCTGTACTGGATAACTGAAGCCTGCTTGAAGCAGAAGGGTATGTTGGACTGCCAAAGCGAGAGGTGAAAGTCATCGGTGAACACTCTAACCAGTTGATCAGCACAGGTCTTCAGTACTCAGCCAGTACCCCATCTGAGCCGAATGCTTCTTGTGGGTGCTGTATTAAATGTGTGTAGCATTCGAAATACGGTGGACAAACTCATGATGCAATTAGAGGTGGGTTGGTATGACTTTGTGGGCATCACTGAGTCGTGGCTGAAAGAAGGCCACAGTTGGGAGCTTAACGTCAAAGGATATAGTTTGTATCGCAAGGACAGACAGGAAGGCATATGTGACGGTGTGGCTCTGTAAGTCAGAAATGCAATTACACCTTTAGAAAGAGGTGGCGTAGGGTAAGAGACTGTTGAATCTTTGTGGGTGGAGTTAAGAAACTGCAAGGGTAAAAAAAATCATTATGGGAATCATATATAGACCTCCAAATAGTAGCCAAGATGTGGGAGCTGGAAAAAGGCATGTAATAGGGGTAATGACACAATTGTAATGGGGGACTTCAATATGCAAGGGTATTTGGAAAATTAGGTTGGTGTCAGATCGCAAAGGAGGGAATTTGTTGAATGCCTATCAGATGGCTTTTGAGAGCAGCTTGTGCTTGAGCCTGCTTGGGGAAAGGACATCTTAGATTGGGTATTGCATAATAATCTAGATCTTATTAGGGAGCTTAACGTAAAGGAACCCTTAGGAAGCAGTGATCATAATATGATTAAATTCATAATGCAATTTGAGAGGGGAAAGCATAACTCACATGTAGCACAATCACAATGGAATAAAGGGAATTATAGAGGTATGCGAGAGGAACTTGATCAGGTGGATTGGAGGAGGATACTGCGGGGGCGGGGGGGGAGTAAGAGCAGAGATGGCTGAAGTTTTTGCTAAGAATTCACTAGGCGCAGGAAAGATATGTCCCACAGAGGAAGAAGTTCTCAGATGGCAGGGGTAGGCAACCATGGCTAACAAAGGAAGCTAAGAACTGCATAAAAGCCAAGGAAAGGGAATATAAGATACTGAAAGTGAGTAGGAAGTTGGATGGTTGAGAAGCTTTTAAAATTCAACAAAAGGCAACTAAAAAAGCTATAAGAAGGTTAAAGATGATGTATGAGATCAGACTAGCCAATAATATAAAGTAGGATACCAAAAGTTTTTTTCAGTTAAAGAGTAAAAGGGAGGTGAGAGTTGTTATTGGACCACTGGAAAATTATGCCAGTGAGGTAGTAATGGGGAACAAAAAAATGGCAGATGAACTTAATGGGGATTTTGAATCAGTCTTCACTGTGGAAGACACTAGTAGTGTACCAAAGGTCTGTGAGTAGGAGTGAGTGTCATTGCTATTGCAAAGGAAAAAGGGCCAGACAAACTTAAAGATCTTAAGGTGGATAAGTCACCTGGACCAGACGAACCACATCCCAGAGTCCTGAGAGAGGTTGCTGAAGAGATAACGGATGCATCGGTCATGATCTTTCAAGGAGCACTTGATTCTGGCATGGTCCCGGAGGACTAGAAGATTGCAAATGCCACTCCACTCTTAAAGAATGAGGAAGGCAAAAGAAAGAAAATTATAGGCTAGTTAGCCTAACCTCAGGTTGGCAAAGTGTTGGGGGTTTATTATTAAGGGTGAGGTTTCGGGGCACTTGGAGACTATTGATAAAATAAGTCAAAGTTAACACGGTTTCTATAAAGGGAAATCTTGCCTGGCAGATCTGTTAGGATTCTTCCTGGAAGTAACAAGCAGGGTGGACAAAGGAGAGGCAGTGGACATCATTTACTTGGATTTTCATAAGGCATTTGATAAGATGCCACATACAAGGCTGCTTAACAAGATAAAATTCTATGGTTCTACAGGAAAGATACTGACATGGATAGCGGAATGGCTGACAGTGGGAATAAAAGGGGCCTCTTCCGTTTGGCTGCCGATGACTAGCGGTGTTCCTCAGAGGTCAGTATTGGGACCACTACTTTTCACATTGTTTTGTCAAGGATTTAGATAATGGAATTGCTGGCTTTGTAACTGTGTTTGTGGATGGTATGAAGATAAGTGGACTGCTAGGTAGTGCTAAGGAAGCAATGCGGTTTCAGCAGGACTTTGACAAATTGGAAGAATGGGCAAAAATTTGGCAGATGGAATACAGTGTTGGGAAATGTATGATAATGCATTTTGGTAAAAGGAACAATAGTGCGGACTATTATCTAAATGGGGAGAAGGTTCAAACATCAGTGGTGCAGAGGGACTTAGGAGTCCTCATACAAGCCTCCCAGAAGGTTAGTTTACAAGTTGAGTCTGTGGTAAAGACATTCTTTCAAGGGGAATAGAATATAAAAGCAAGGAGATAATGCTGAGATAATAAGACTTGAGTCAGGCCGCACTTAAAAGTATTGTTGACAGTTTTGGACCCCATGTCTCAGAAAGGATGTGTTCTCATTGGAGAGAGTGCAGAGGAGGTTCATGAAGATGATCCTGGCAATGAAGGGATTAACATATGAGGAGCGTTTGGGAGCTTTGGACCTGTACTCACTGGAATTTAGAAGAATGAGGGAGGACCTCATTGAAACCTAATGAATGTTGAAAGGACTAGATAGGGTGGATGTGAGAGGATGTTTCCTATGGCGGGGTTATCCAGAACTATGGGGCACAGCTTCAAAATTGAGGGGTGACCCTTTAGAACAGAGGGTAAGGAGGAATTTTTTTAGCCAGAGTGTAGTAAATCTGTGGAATGCTCTGCCACAGACTGCAGTGGAGGCCAGGTCCGTGCATATATTTAAGGCGGATGTTGATCATTTCCTGATTGGTCAGGGCAACCAAGGATATGACAAGAAGGCAGATGTGGGATCTGGGATCAGCCATCATGGAATGGCGGAGCAGATTCAACGAACTGAATTGCCTAATTCTGCTCTTGTACCCCCGGTGTTCTTCATGTAATATAGCTGTTGTTGTACTTCTTTGTAATTGCATCTATATGTTGGGCCCAGGATAGATCCTCAAAGATGTCAACACCCAAGAACTTGAAACTGATCACCCTTTCCACTTTTGATCCCTCGACAAGGACTGATGTGTTCCCTCAACTTTTCCTTCTTAAAGTACACAATCAATTCCTTGGTCTTACTGAAGTTGGATGCAAGGTGGTTGCTGTGACAATCTCATTGATCTATCTCGTTTCTATGCTATTACAACTTTATGAAACTCTAGTCAGGTTTGTATCTGGAGTATTGCATTCCATTCTGGTCACCCCATTATAGGAAGAATGTGGGGGCTTTGGAGAGGGTGCGGAAGAGGGTCAGAGGATGGCGAAACTTGGGCTGTTTTCTCTGGAGTTGCAGAGGCTGAGAGAAGATCTGATAGAAGTTAAGAGAGGCATAGATAGAGTAGACTGCCAGTATCAGTCCTGAAGAAGGGTTTCAGCCCGTTACTTATTTCCATAGATGCTGCCTGACCTGCTGAGTTCGTCCAGCACTTTGTGTGTGATGACCCAGTATCGTTTTCCAAGGACTTAAGTATGTAATACCAGAGGATACATATTTAAGGTGTGAGGAAGGGTGGGGGTAAGTTCAAAGGATAAACATGGGGCAAGTTCTTTTTAAAACACAGAGAGTGGTGGCTGTCTGGAATGTACTGCCTGTACTGTTGGTGAAAGCAAATATGATGTTCAAGAAACCCTTTGATTAGCACATGAATGCAGAAAATAGAGGAATACATATATTTTGATTAGATTTAGTTAGGACGGAAGAGATTAGTTTAGTTGGGACATTTGTTTACTAGTTTAATTAGTTCAGCACATTCTGGGCTGAAGGGACTCTTCCTGTGCTGTACGTTCTACGATTGAACAGAGAATACAGACTACCTGAGATGGCGATGGGTTGGACAATGTTAAGTAGCAACTATACCTGAGATAGGAAGGGGGCTCCGTGCTGATTGAGATGGCCTTGTACTTTTCATCATTACCTTCCAGGATTTCTTCAACTTCTGCAGCCTTAAGAAGCGTCACACTGGTAGCTAAAGTGGTATAACCATGATCTGATCAATTAAAAAAAAACACAACATAAATACTTGAAATTTATCTTTTGATCAAAACTTTTAAAATTGAAAGTTATATCAAGATGATATTCTAGTGCTTCAATCGTAAATGCCTCTCTTCAGCAACTCAGAATAGAGAGGGTTTGCAGCTCTGAGGCCTGAGAGGGCAACGGTGAGAATCCCTTTAATGTCCCCCTCCAAAACCCCCCAATCTCTCTGAACCCTCCCTGGCAGCTGGGGATGTAGCAGGAAATTACCTGCAGCACACACAAAATGCTGGAGGAACTCAGCAGGCCAGGCAGCATCTATGGAAAAGAGGACAGTCGACGTTTCAGTCTGCTGAAGGGTCTCGGCCTGAACGTCAACTGTACTCTTTTCCATAAATGTTGCCTGGCCTGCAGAGTTCCTCCAGCATTTTGAATTGAATTGACTTTATTTCTTACATCCTTCACATACATGAGCAGTAAAAATCTTTACCTTACGTCTCTGTCTAAATGTGCAATGTTCAATCATAGTAATTTATAATAATTTATAATAAATAGAACAGTCAATATAATATAGAATACACTCAAATCAGCGTGAGTTCATCAGTCTGATGGCCTGGTGGAAGAAGCTGTCCCGGAGCCCGTTGGTCCTGGCTTTTATGCTGTGGTACTGTTTCCCAGATGGTAGCAGCTGGAATAGATTGTGATTGGGGTGACTCGGGTCTCCAATGATCCTACGGGCCCTTTTTACACATCTGTCCTTGTAAATGCCCTGAATCATGGGAAGTTTGCAACTACAGATGCACTGGGCTGTCCACACCACACTCTGCAGAGTCCTGCGATTGAGGGAAGTACAGTTCCCATACCAGACAGTGATGCAGCCAGTCAGGATGCTCTCAATTGTGCCCCTGTAGGAAGTTCTTAGGATTTGGGGGCCCATACCAAAAGCACTGTTGTGCTTTTTTCTCCACACAGCTGGTGTGTACAGACCACAGGAGGTCCCGGTGATGTGGATGCCGAGGAACTTGGAAGCTGTTTCCCCTCTCAACCCCAGATCCATTGATGTCAATAGGGGTTAGCCCATCTCCATTCCTCCTGTAATCCACAACCAGCTCCTTTGTTTTTGTGACATTGAGGGAGAGGTTGTTCTCTTGACACCACTGTGTCAGAGAACTGACTTCTTCCCTGTAGGCCACCTTGTTATTTTTGAGATAAGACCAATTAATGTAGTGTTGTGGCAAATTTAATTAGCAGATTGGAGCTGTGGGTGGTGACACAGTCATGGGTATACAGGGAGTAAAGGAGGGTACTCAGTACATGGCCCTGAGGGGCTCCTGTATTGAGAGTCAGAGGGGTGGAGGTGAGGGAGCCCACTCTTACAACCTGCAGGCAATCTGACAGGAAGTCCAGGATCCAACTGCACAATGCAGGGTGAAGGCCGAGGTCTCTGAGCTTCTTGTCAAGCCTGGAGGGAATTATGGTGTTGACTGCTGAACTGTAGTCCAAGAACAGCATTCTCACATAAGCATCCTTCTTCTCCAGATGTGTAAGGACGGTATGTAGAGCAGTAGCTATTGCGTCATCTGTTGATCGGTTGTATTGGGAGGTGAAACTGTTGCTTGGATTTCCAGCAACTGCAGATTTTCTCTTGTTTGTGAAGAAATTACCTACAATCTTGTTGTCACCTTTTACCCCAAGAGAAGCTGCAACCACACTCCCACCATGAGTGACCATCTTGACCTTGTGACATCATCTGACCCCACCCTTTCTTTTATCTTTAAGTTCAAGTTTAATTGTCATTCAGTCATACACATGAATACAGCAAAACAAAACAGCCTTTTTCTTGGGCCAAGGTGCAAAACACAGTACCGACAGCCACACAGAATACATATAGCATGTATCGTTATGCTGGTAGAAAAACACAGAGTCACAAAAAAACAGAAATATAGCTTACACATACGAGCACATTCCTAGCCAGCCTCACTTGCTCTACACTGCAGGAATTTCAAGTGATCCAACTCGCAAGACAGATTACATTATTGGCTTGTCTCAATTTAAAAACATTCTCATTCTTTTTTCCAAACCCTTCCAGAGGCATCAGTCTCAGTCAGAATCCATCACTGTGGCCAATCCAACAACCTCCAGAGTCTGGAGATGGTACAAAGTTGACAGTGTTATGACAATGACGAAGGTCGTCTAACACAACAGCAGGATATTGATCTGAGTGAAAGTTGGGCGGAGCATTAGCAGACAGAATTTAACCCTCACAAGTCTGGGATGCATTCTGTGAAGTCAAATAGGGATAGGATTTACATAGTAAAAAGGTGGACAGTAAGAAATGTTGATGGAAAGAGAAACCTTCTGTACAAGTCCGAGATTCTTTGGAAGTAACAGCACAGGTTGATAGGGTGAAGGCAAGATTGGGCATACATCTTCATAGGTCAAGGCAACAGAATGGGAAAAATGGAACTTTAATTTGTAAATTTATGAACACTAGCATTTGGAATAATATATTTTGGTTCTGGTCATCATATAACTAAAGGAACATTATCATTGTGCTAGAGAGAGTACAGAGGAGATTCACAAAGATGCTGTTTTCTTTGGAGATCTTTAGATATGGGGAGAGATTGGATAGGCTGGGTTAATTTTTCCTAAAATAAAAGAGGTTGATTATAGGAGCTATAGATAGGGTAAACTGACAAAATCTTTTTCCTGTTATATGAGGGTCAAAATCAGGAGCGCATAATTTTAAGGATTAGATCTGAGGGCTAAGTTTTTTGTACAGATAGAGCAGTTATACTGGGTACAGTCTGCAGAGGAGTTAGTGTAGTCAGTGAAATTATTAAATGTGAGAGGCATTTACAGTGATACTTAAATAGGCACAAGATATCATCCCAGTGTGGGTAGACAGAATTACTGTAGATGGACAATGTCTAGATTAGATGTGTGGATGCAGGGCCCCTTTCTGTGCTGTACAACTATATTACTACCGATGAACTTCAAACTGTGACCTCTGGGTTACTCCTGAATGTTCTGCTCCACCATTGCCAACAGCCGAATGCACCCCCTTAACAACACTCCTCCCTGTCTGAGAAGGCTCCTCAATACCAATCACTGGACACAGGAGCTTTTGAACTTCTGCTGCAATGTCTCCAGATATGGCTTGGTATAAAAGATCAGATTCATTGAGTTACAGAGCACCATCGTTTCTATTGCCATTCTCCTACCCATCTTTCCTCATTGACTTACCGATCATGACCTCTCCCCTTCTCTGAGTCCCTCTACCTTTTGACCTGGTGCTCTGGACCCTACCCCCTTGACAAATTAGCTCAAACCCTTCCGAGTACCCGGAGCACAAAGACACTTACATCAGGATGTTTTTCCACTGATGACGACTCAGCCTTTAACACCACACGAGCTGACTGTCAAGCTCCACAGACCTGCTCTCACTACATCAGCCTGTAATTGGGTTTCGGACTTCCACACCAGTCATACCCAGGCAATGAAACTCGGCAAGTGCACATCGACCACCCCCTCCCCCATCACCGGTGCCCCGTAGGGGTGTGTACTGAGCCCACTTCTCTACTCTCTCTTCCCCTACGACTGCGTGCCCGCTCACGCTACAAACTCAGTCATCTGATCTGCAGACGACATAACTGTGATAGTGCTACCACACACAATAACGAATCTGCATGTAGATCGATGCAGGAACCACAACCTATCACTCAACATCAAGAAGACAAAAGTCAAGGTCAGAGATGTCTCAGATCGGGTCTAAAGGGGGAAGTGAGCAGGTCGAAGTCTTGGTGCATATTCTACCAATGACATAGGCTGGAAGAGAGATTTTAGGGAGCGAGGTAGAAAGCTGAAAAACAGGACCTCCAGGGTAGTAATGTCTGGACTGTTGCCCGTGCCATGCACCAGAGAGGGTAAGAATAGGATGATTTGGCAGATGAATGTGTACTGAGGAACTTGTGCATGGAACAGGGGATCGGATTTATGGATCACTGGGATTGCTGACGGGGAAGGGATGACCTGTACAAAATGGACGGGACATACCTGAACCGAGGGGGAGCAATATCCTTGCAGGCAGGTTTGCAGCAGCTGTTTGGGAAAGTTTAAACTAGGAGAAAGGGAACAGGAGTGATAGTGCTGAAGATGAGGTAGTTGGTGTTCACAAACAGGCAGTATGTAATGAGACTGCTAGCAAGGAAAGGCTGATGATAAAGATTCCCGTCAACTATATGAGTTGTAACGTAAAAAGCAGACAACATTGAAAAGGGTGAACACAGGACTGAAGGGGTTATATTTGAGTGTACAGAGTTTATGGGATAAGGCAGATAAAGCTTAGCAGTTACAGATTGGCATGTATGATGTTGTGGATGTCACTGAATCATGCCTGGAAGAAGATTATAGCTTTGAGCTTATCGTCCCACGATACACAGTGAAAGGACAGGCAGGGAGACAGAATGGGGTAGCATGGCTTTGTTGGTAAAAACTGAAATCAAATCATTAGAAAGAGGTGACACAGGGTTGGAAGGTATTGAATCGTTGTGGGTAGAGCTAAGGAACTGCAAGGGTAAAAAGACACTGATGGGAGTTATGGAGTAAAGATGTGGTCTACAAATTACAACAGGAGATAGAAAATGCATGCCAAAAGGGCAATTTTATAATAGTCATGGGAAATTTCTATATGCGGATAGTTTTGGAAATCAGGTTGGTGCTGGATCCCGAGAGGGTGATTTTCTAGAACACCTACAAGATGGCTTTTTAGAGCAGCTCGTGTTTGAGCCAACTAAGGGATCAGCTATTCTGGATTGGGTGTTGTGTTTCAATTAAGAGTGCTTAAGGTAAAAGAACCCTTTGGGGACAAGAGATCATAATATGACAGAATTCATCCTGAAATTTGAGGAGAAGCTAAACTCAGACGTATCAGTATTATAGTGGAGTAATGACACAGGCATGAGAAAGGGGCTAGCCAAATCTGATTGGGAAAAAAAAACACTTGGAAAGGAATGATGGCAGAGCAGCAATGGCTGGAATTTCTGGGAGCAATTTGGAAAGCTCTGGAAAATTATATCAGAGAGGTCAAAATGGGGGACAAGGAAATTGCAGACGAACATTAAGTAGTTTGCACATCTTCACTGTGGAATATGCTACAGTATGCCAGAAATTCGAGAGTATCAAGGGGCAGAAGTGTGTGAAGTTGCCATTACCAGGGAGAAGGTTCTTGGAAAACTGATGGTCTACACCCCAGGGTTCTGAAAGAGGCAGCTCAGGAGCTTATGGAGGCATTAATAATGATCTTTCAAGAAGCAATTGATTCTGGCATGGTTCCAGAGGAATGGAAAATTGCAAATGTCACTCCACTCTTCAAGAAGGGGAGAGGCAGAAGAAATGAAATTATCGGCCAGTTTGCCTGACCTCAGTGGTTTGGAGGATACTGGAGACGATTGTTAAGGATATAGTTTCGAGGTACTTGGAGTCACATGATAAAACAGGCTGTAGTCAGCATGCTTTTCTTAAGGGAAAATCAAGCCTGACAAATTTGTTGGAATTCTTTGAAGAAACAACAAGCAGGGTTGACAAAGGAGAATGGGTGGATGTTGTGTACTTGGATTTTCAGAAGGCCTTTGACGAGGTGCCGCACATGAGGCTGCTTAAGAAGTTAAGAGCCCATGGTATTACAGGAAATCCAGCATGGATAAAGGATTACCTGATTAGCAGAAGGCAAATCGTAAGAATAAAGAGAGCCTTTTCTGGTTGGTTGCCAGTGACTAGTGGTGTTCCACAGGGGTTTGTGCTGGGGCCACTTCTTTTTACATTATAATTATTTGGATAATGGAATTGATAGCTTTGTGGCCAAGTTTGCATATGATACAAAGATAGGTAGAGGAGCAGGTCTTTTGAGGAAGTAGAGAAGCTACAGAACGACATTGACAGATTAGGAGAATGGGCAACAAAATGACAGATGGAACACAGTGTCGGGAAATGTACTGTTGTGCACTTTGATAGAAGAAATAAAACCATCAACTGTTTTCTAAATGGAGAGAAAATTCAAAAATCTGAGGTGAAAAGGGACTTGGGAGCCTCATTCAGGATTCCCTAATGTTTAACTTTGCAGGTTGAGACAGTGGTGAGGAAGGCAAATGTGATGTTAGCACTCACTTTGAGGGGACTGGAATATAAAAACAAGGATGTAACATTGTGACTTTATAAAGCATTGACGAGGCCTCACTTGGAAAACTGTGAGCAGTTTTGGGCCAGAGGACATAGCTTCAGAATAGAGGTGCATCTTTTAGGAACGGAGATGAGGAGGAATTTCTTTAGCCAGATACTGGTGCATCTGCGGAATTCAATGCCACAGGCAGCTGTGGAGGCCAAGACTGTGTGTATATTTAAGACAGAGGTTGATAGATCCTTGATTGGTCAGGGCATGAAGGGATATAGAGAGAAGGCAGGAGATTGGGGATGAGAAGAAAATTGGATCAGCCATGATGAAATGGCAGAGCAGAATTAATGGGCTGAATGGTTTAATTCTACTCCTATGTTTTGTGGTCTTATAAAAGCTAGTATGTAATGCTGAGATTTGAAAAGCATTGGTGAGGCCTCACTTGGAGTATTGAGATCAGTTTTGGTCCCCTTATCTTAGAAAGGATGTACTGAGATTGGAGTGGGTTCAAAGAAGTTTCAGGAAAATGATTCCGGATTGAAAGGCCTGTCATTTGTGGGGCATTTGATGTTTCTGGGCCTCTGCTCACTGGAATTCAGAAGAATGAGAGGTGATGTAACTGAAACCTGCCAAATGTTGAAAGGTCTCGACGGAATGGATGTGGAGAAAATGTTTCCCATGACGGGGGAGCCTAAGACCAGAGGACCCGGCCTCGGAATAGAGGGGCATTCTTTTAGAATGGAGATGAGGAGGAACTTCTTTAGACAGGGAGTGGTGAATCTGTAGAATTCTAGTGACTTGAGGTGTTCCTCGGGGGTCATAATTGGGACTGCTACTTTTTACATTGTTTGACAATGATTTGAATAATGGAATTGATGGATTTGTGGCTAGGTTTGCGGATGATATGAAGATAGGTGGAAGGGTAGGTAGTGCTGAGGAAGCAATGTGTTTGCAGCAGGACTTGGACAGATTGGAAGAATGGGGAAAAAAAGTGTCAGATGGAATTGTGTTAGGAAATGTATGATAATGCATTTTGGTAAAAGGAACAATAGTGCGGACTATTAACTAAATGGGGAGAAGGTTCAAACAAAACCCATATAAAAAAAAGACAATTGAACACCCAATGAGAAGGGAAAATAAACACACCATGCCCACAAAAAAGATCGTTGAGCAGCCAATGTTCAGAGGGAGAGTAAACAATTGAAACCTGTTGGATATTCAAAGTCCTGGATAGATATCAGATAGGGCATTGAGGAATGCAGTAGAACAGAGTGATCTAGGAATAATGGTGCATAGTTCCCTGAAGGCGGGATCTCATGTGGATAGGGTGGTGAAGAAAGCTTTTGGTATGCTGGCCTTTATAAATCAGAGCATTGAGTTTCGGAGTTGGGATGTAATGTAAAAATTGTACAAGGCATTGGTGAGGCCGAATTTGGAGTATTGTGTACAGTTCTGGTCACCAAATTATAGGAAGGATGTCAACAAAATAGAAAGAGTACAGAGGAGATTTACTAGAATGTTACCTGGGTTTCAGCACCTAGTTACAGAGAAAGGTTGAACAAGTTAAGTCTTTATTCTTTGGAACGTAGAAGGTTGAGGGGGGACTTGATAGAGGTATTAAAAATTATGAGGGGGATAGACAGAGTTGACGTGGATAGGCTTTTTCCATTGAGAGTAGGGGAGATTCAAACAAGAGGACATGAGTTGAGAGTTAGGGGGCAAAAGTTTAAGGGTAACACGAGGGGGAATTTCTTTACTCAGAGAGTAGTAGCTGTGTGGAACGAGCTTCCAGTAGAAGTGGTAGAGGCAGGTTCGGTATTGTCATTTAAAGTAAAATTGGATAGGTATATGGACAGGAAAGGAATGGAGGGTTATGGGCTGAGTGCAGGTCGGTGGGACTAGGTGAGAGTAAGCGTTCGGCACAGACTAGAAGGGCCAAGATGGCCTGTTTCGGTGCTGTAATTGTTTTATGGTTATCAGAGGTACAGTGGAACTTAGGAGCCCTCAGACAAGACTCCCAGAAGGTTGATTTACAGGTTTACTCTGTGGTAAAGAAGGCAAAAGCAATGTTGGCATTTATTTCAAGGGAATAGAATATAAAAGCAAGGAGATAATGCTGAGCCTTTATAAGACACTAGTCAGGCAGCACTTGGAGTATTGTCAACAGTTTTGGGCCCCATATCTCAGAAAGGATGTGTTGTCATTGGAGAGAGTCCAGAGGGAGTTCATGAGGATGATTCTGGGAATGAAGAGGTTAACATATAGGGAGCATTTGGCAGCAAATGTTGAAAGGACTAGATAAGGTGGATGTGGAGAGGATGTTTCCTGTGGTGGGGTATCTAGAATTAGAGTGTACAGCCTCAAAATTGAGGGGCGACCTTTTAGAACAGAGGTAAGGAGGTTTTTTTTTAACCAGAGAATAGCTTTGCCACAGAGTGGGGTGAAGGCCAAGTCCATGGGTATACTTAAGGCAGAAGTTGTTAGTTTCCTGATCAGTCAGGGCATCAAAGGATATGGCGAGAAAGCAGATGTATGGGGTTGAGTGGGATCCGGGACCAGTCATGATGGAATGTCGGAACAGACTCGTTGGGCTGAATGGCCTAGTACTGCTCCTATGTCTTATGGTCTGACTATTGCTCTGCCTGACCATCCTTCCTCGCTGAGCCTAAAGGCTGATTTATGCTTCTGCGTAGCAGCCTATGCCGCAGCCTGCGCCGTTGTGAGCATTCATTCCTGTGTGTTGGTGTGTCTGTGTCACTCTGCAATTCACCGCCAAAATGCTGGTTGGCGGTGGGGTTTCTAATGGCGACTGAGCGCATCATGTTGGAGTTGGAGCTAATAAATGTTGAACAAGGGCTACTTTTATTGAAATTACTGCAACGCAGAAAAGAGAGAAGACGTCGGAGGAGATGGTATGTACGACCATTGAACGGATTGAGGCAGGAGGAGGGTGAATTTTCTATGCTTGTCCGGCCACTGAGAGACACGGACAAGGAAATGCATTTCAAATATTTTCGGATGTCGGCAGGCAGATTTGACAATTTGGTTCATCGTCTCCAACCATTTACTTCGCATCAGTGTACACACAGTATGCCTATAGACAGGAGGAAATGCAATGCTACCAAGCGGACCAATCACAGTAGCTGCGGTCTGTGTCGCTGCAATGCGCAGTTACATTTTTGGAGAGGTGCACGTCAGGCTATGGTGTAGGGTAGGGTGTAGGGTACAGCGTAGGTTACGCGGCCACGCCGTACCTACAGCGTTCATTTGACGCAGAAGTATAAATCAGCCTTTAGAGTCATCCACCGTGTCACTGACTTAACTGCTGCTGTTGTGCCCTAATAGGACATCTTCCCCAGCGGTATACTTGCTGCTGAGGGGAGTGGTCACAAGGAAGCCCTGCACCATCTCCTTTCCTGGTCGTCACCCAACTACTGTATATGAAGCTTGCACCTCAGATACGACCACCTCACCAGAACACCTGTCTATCATGCTCTCAACATCTCGGATGATCCGAAATACATCCAACTCCAGCTCCTTAATGCAATCAGTCAGGAACTGCAGCCAACACACTTACAACAGGTGAAGTTACTAGGGAAACTGGCCGTGTACCTGATCTCCCATATCCTATAGCAGGACCATGCCACTGTCTCAACTGCCATCCTGGCCACAGTAATAGGAAAAGTAATTCTAACGAAAATATATTTCATTATTTAAAACTTGAATTCTGATGTCCAGTGCCATTTCAAATCTGTTATTTACTCTCCAAAGTGTTTTCTCCCACAGCCTCTACAAATCTTACAGGACTTGCTTAATAGCCATGTCCCACTGCTCCCTTCCTTCCTTCTCGTGATCAAACCCTCAGTTCCTTTTCTTAACCAAGTATGGTAAAAGATACAAAGAATATAAGTCTAGAGATGAATTACTCATGAGAGCAGCAAACCAGTGG
The DNA here is from genome assembly GCF_048418815.1 of Hemitrygon akajei. Classification (NCBI taxonomy): domain Eukaryota; kingdom Metazoa; phylum Chordata; class Chondrichthyes; order Myliobatiformes; family Dasyatidae; genus Hemitrygon; species Hemitrygon akajei. Next base: position 19,348,466 of record NC_133132.1, on the reverse strand, counting down.
CCACACCAGTAGAAAGGATGAAGGCCGATAATTCCCCTATAGCCTCAATAGCTGACAGCATGAGATCCTCAAAGGAAAGCTTTTAATCAAAAAGGCTAGCAGGGCACCATATAATCGCAGGCCTACAGTTCTCATGTACGTGGTAAGGTTGGAAAAGATCTATACTTGGAAAGGCAGGATAGACTTCAATGAGGATCAAAAGATCCCTGAGATACAAGACACTTGGCAAATTGGATCCAAAACTGACTTAATAATAGGAGGGTGATGGTTGAAGGATACTTTTTGTAAATGGAAGTACGTGACCAGTAACATCTCACAGGAATCAATCTGTGTTGGGGCCCTTACTGTTTGTAACATACATTAAGATTTGGAGGTGAACAATTTGCACATTTTCAGATGCTATATAAATCAGTAGCATTCCTAACTGCGAAGAAGCTGATTCTAGGCTCCAACGTAATACTGATCAGTTGAAAGGATGGGCATAACAATGGTAGACGCAATTTAAGAAGTATGAGGTGATGTAGTTGTAGATGGAGCATACATTTTGAATGGGAGGACCCTGGGGAGCATCGAGGAACATCCAAGGATCCCTGACAATGGCAGCACGGGTACATAAGGAGATACTTTCCTTCATGAGCTGGGATATGGAATACCAGAGTAGGAAAATCTTGGAATAACTTTAGACACAGGTTTTGCCACTGAGTAAGGGCGCAGAAGGAACATGAGTGCAGGGAGAGTGTGCAGAGATTCATCGGGATGTTGCCTTCAGTTATGAGCAGACACTCTTGAGGCTGGTGCAAATTGAGGACAAGGTAACAGCTGTATGAAGTTACGAACACTGAGATATGGTGGTTAGGAGAAAGCCTCCCCCGATATCTGAGTTTAGAGCAAGGAATACAGGGAACCTGAGGAAGAACATTTTCCACCCAGAGGGCAGATGGAATCTGGAACACACTGCCTGAGGGGCTGATGGAGTTAAGTAGTTTTACAATGTACCTGGAGGAGCACTAAAATCACTAAGATATAGAAAACATGGGTAGTGTTTTAGCGTACGAGGTAGTTGATGGTCAGCATGGACATGGCATGACAAAGGGCACGTTTCTTTGCCCTATGGCTCTAACTAGTTACCAAGATAATAGAAGTATTGATTGTAATATTCATGGACTCATACAATATGGAAGCAGACCCTCTGACCCAGCAGATGAGATGTTGGTGATGCCTCATTTGCAGTATCGTATGCAGTTCTGGTCATCTACTTAAAGGACAGATATTAACAAGATTGAAAGGGTGCAGATAAAAGTCACAAAGACGTTGCCAGAATCTGAGCACCTGGAGCGCAGGAGAATTTGATAGTGGTACACAGAATTATGAAGGGTACAGATATGATTAATGCTAGCAGGTTTTTTCTACTGAGGTCATAGGTTAAGGGTGAAAGGTGAAATGTTTAGGGGGAATATGAGGGCTGTGAGAGTGTGATGCTGAAATACACCCTGGGATGCACTGGGTCACATCATCAGTGATGTAACCTGAGGTCACTTGGTGTTTCAGGTCTTTCAACGTCAAGACACTTTCACCCAGGCTATCCAGCCAGAGTTGGTCAGGCTTGTGCCCCAACAGCATTGGTCCACTGGCTACACCTCCTGATGCACAGCCATCGGGAGGCTCACTCAGCAGCCTCCACTTCTGTCCTGTTGCCTCTTTTCCTTGCAGCCCCCATAATGCCGAGGAGAGATTAAGCACAACTCCACACCCTACTCGCATCTGCTCTCCACCCGTCTCTGGCATTGCTCTACCAGCTCCTGGTATTTGGCTTTCTTACGCTCAAACTGGCTTTCCCAAAAACTGTCATTCTACCATGACCACCTGCTTTGAAGTTTCTGACAAACTGACCATGCCAGTCCTCAGGGATAATGACACAGACCGGTTGCCAGAAGAAGTGGTGGATGTGGGTTCAATTTAAACATTTAAGAGAAATTTGATAGTTATATTAGTATGGAAGGCTATGGTCTGGGTGCAGGCTGATGGAACCAGGCAGAATAAAAATAATGGGTCCAAGGGGCTGTTACTGTGCTGTACGACTCTATATCCAGGAGTGAGGTTAGCCAGAGGTCATGGGTCAAAATCAGGAGACACACATTTAAGACAGAGATGAGTAACTTTCAGATTCCTTGTCACAGGGAGCAGAATTCATGAGTTCTGACAATCTGATGAATTTCTAGTTAATAGAAATCAAGGGTTACAAGGGCACAAACATGGACTTGAGGAATATCAGATTAGCCACAATCAAATTGAACGATGGTACTGCCTTAGGGAATGAATGTTATGATGTAACTGACTTAGCCAGAAACATTGCCCAGTGGACAACAGTGTACTTTTGGCAAGATATCTGATCTCCATTAACACCAAGCAGTAAATTTCTTCCTTGATTCCCACTGATCTCATTTTCATTCAGACAGCTTAATGCTTTCGGGCAGTCTTTTTCCAGTGATGCCTGTCTGAGAACGTTGATTCACGGCGACATTGAGAGCTAACTTAGGATCTTTCCATGAACTCCATCATGACTAAACAACACCCCACTACATTCACAAAGAACCAGCAGGCTAGGCTGCATTCCAAGTGCCATCTGAAAATCTTCGGTACTTCACATGAACAGGAGTGAGGAGTGTAGGTTGAACGGACAGAATAAATACAAACAGTGTAACAAATTCAAAGCTGTCCGAACCAGCGACATTTACTGTAAAAGTCAGCGTTTCAACACAGCCACTGCTGTCTGTGGAAATATGTCAGACCTACCATGCGACGATGCTACAATTTTCTTCCTTTCTTCAACAGTGGCCAGTCGCCGACAAAGAGATGGATACCGCTTATACAAGGAGCCCCTAAACATACGCAAGTAGTTACCAACCTAAAACAAAGACAGCCCATCAAAAAGGTGGTCACAGTTTTAAAGTGAGACAGGAGAGATTCAATAATAAGCTCAGAGGCTACTTTTACGTCCGGTGTTCTTTATGGAATGAGCGAGCAAGGGGAGGAGTTGGGGCACGTACATAAACACCATTCAGAAGGCACTTGGACAGGTATATTAGCAAAGCTTTAGCGGGATATGGGACAGATGCTAGCAAATGGGATTAACTCAGATGGTACTTGGTTGGTCCGGATCACTTGGGCCAATCACCTTGTTTCTGTGCCGTGTGATTTCACAACTGCTGTCATTGTTTCACGGGGGAGGAGAAAAAGACGGGTGTGAAAAGAGAAGAAGATGCTCTGTTTTCGTGGGTGGTTGGAAAGAAAAATCATTTCAGGATGTATATTGTATACATTTCTCTGACATTGAATGTACCTTTGAAACGCTTTCATTTGTACAGATTCTTCTGGAGCACAGGATGCCCCAGTGAACCCCTGAAATTAATTTAGTTTCATGAGGAGGAATATTTGGCAGTAAATCTGCAGGCACCAAAATTCAACAGCCAGCACAGTGATAAATCACCAAGAGTCAGTCACAGACAGGTAAACCTCCCCAGAACAACGAAGGCAACCTTCCTGGTCCTTCTAATATAATTACTGGCACAGTTAAGTCCATTTGAGAGGACACATTGGCCCTTGCTTTACCACTGCTAAGACAGCACTCCCTGTTGCACCACTCTGTTAGTGCAAACAATCGAACACACCTCCGGAGCAGGATGCTTTGCAACCTATCACATCACATCTGAGATCCTTGCAAAAGGTGCAACGTGTCCCTAGTTCATTTACCCTGAATATTTCCTTTCGGTGGTTTGCCTGTACATTACCAGGCTGTTAAGGAACGATCTACTTTGACAGGAAAACATACAATAAATGAGATGTGATGTAATCATCATCTTTTCCCAGTGGTAAATTAGGACCCCCCCCCCCCCCCAGCAATACCCAGTGCAGTACAGAATGTGATCTTTTAATAAAACTCAGTGCGGGCAGTTACAGCACAAATCCTGCTGCACAGTACTTCTCACACACTCAGGTACACTTATGGTGTTCCACTCCAGCCAGGAATTGTGCCTTAATCCACCCTGCCAGTACTCACATAATTACATTAAAGGCATCCAAAAAGAAAACTACATCAATTGCAAATGATTGTTGTCCAGAGGCAGCCCTAACTTAGCGCCTCAAACATGTTTTGTGTCTCATTTTGATTAGAGCTGATCTGCAGCTCAGTGCTGATCATCCACTTCAACCACAAAGACACGGGAATTACAAGAGGTGGCCCACAGTGGAGAGAGGGAAGCGGCAAAGTGAGGAGCCAAAGTCCCAAAACCTGGTCTCATGGGAAAAGTTTTCAGATCCACCACATCAAATGAAACAATTCATATGATTTTTGTAGCTGAATGTTACTACCTATTATTATAAGCCATACCACAAGGAAATGGCTTCAATCTACATAAATGATTTAAGAGGAACGTGAGGGGAACTGGTGGGAGACAGGAGTAGTGCAGAGGAATGTACGGAGAGATTGAGGGGTGAAAGGTGGAGATGACCCAGCAGAAGGTGAATGCAGGAGGGAGAGGGGTGGGGGGGGGAACAAAAGGAGTGGGGGGCGAAGGAAGGGGGATGTAATGGTGGAGGGAGGGGGTGGTGGAGATAGGTAGGGAGGGACAGAAGAGATGGTAGAGGAAAGGATGGAGGGGATGGTGGAGGAAGGTAGGTGCAGACTGTGGTGAGAGGAGGAAGGGAGAGAGGAGGGGGTGATGGAGGGAGAAGTGAGGATGGTGTGGTGCAGGGAGGGGTATGAGTGTCCGAGTGTCGGCCCTGCCCCAAGCCACCTCAGAGCCGATCATAAAACTGCCGGACTCACCTCAGAACCGATCATGTACCACTCGCCCGCCTCCTCCAGCTGGAACTTCACAGGCTTCTGCCCGAACGTTTTGCTCAGCGCCATCTTCCCTCCGCGCCAGCCCATACGCATGCGCCAAACCGCCCACCGGAACCCGGAACCCGGAACCGGGGATGCGGAGTCAACCGGAACCAGGAGTCGGGGACACCAGCTGGGAGAGAGTGGCGCAGCGGCTCTCCGGGTCTGGTGGGTCGTGGGGTAACATGTGATGGACTGAATGAACATTTTCTATAATAAACGCAAAAGGGCAGCGAGAGCGATAGATGGCCTGTGTGTCGTTATGATGAGTGTAAACGTGATGTTTCTGTTTACGCAAACCCAAGCAGATTTGCAGATGCTGGAAATTCAAGCAACACACACAAAATGCTGGTGGAACGCAGCAGGCCAGGCAGCATCTATAGGGAGAAGTACAGTCGACGTTTCGGGCCGAGACCCTTCGTCAGGACTAACTGAAAGAAAAAATAGTAAGAGATTTGAAAGTGGGAGAGGGAGGGGAGGGGAGGGATGAAGCTAAGAGCTGGAAAGGTGATTGGCAAAAGGGATACAAGGCTAGAGAAGGGGGAGTATCATAGGACAGAAGGCCTTGGTAGAAAGAAAGGGGGAGGGGAGCACCAGAGGAAGATGGAGAACAGGCAAGGAGTTATTGTGAGATGAAAAGAGAGAGAAAGAAAGGAAGAATAAAAAATATGTATATAATAAATAAGTAGGGATGGGGTAAGAAGTGGAGGAGGGGCATTAACGGAAGTTAGAGAAATCAATGTTCATGCCATCAGGTTGGAGGCTACCCAGACAGAATATAAGGTGTTGTTCCTCCAACCTGAGTGTGGCTTCATCTTGACAGTAGAGGAGGCCATGTATAGACATATCAGAATGGGAATGGGACGTGGAATTAAAATGTGTGGCCACTGGGAGATCCTGCTTTCTCTGACAGACAGAGTGTAGGTGTTCAGCAAAACGGTCTCCCAGTCTGCATCGGGTCTCACCAATATATAAAAGACCACACCGGGACCACCGGACGCAGTATACCACACCAGCCGACTCACAGGTGAAGTGTCGCCTCACCTGGAAGGACTGTCTGGGGCCCTGAATGGTGGTGAGGGAGGAAGTGTAAGGGCAGGTGTAGCACTTGCTCCGCTTACAAGGATAAGTGCTAGGAGGGATATTGGTGGGAAGGGATGGGGGGACGAATGGACAAGGGAGTCGCGTAGGGTGTGATCCTTGCGGAAAGCAGAAGGGGGGAGGGAAAGATGTGCTTGGTAGTGGGATCTCGTGGGAGCTGGCGGAAGTTGTGGAGAATTATATGTTGGACCCGGAGGCTGGTGGGGTGGTAGGTGAGGACAAGGGGAACCCTATCCCGAGTGGGGTGGCGGGAGGATGGGGTGAGAGCAGATGTGCGTGAAATGGGAGAGATGTGTTTGAGATCAGAGTTGATGGTGGAGGAAGGGAAGCCCCTTTCTTTAAAAAAAGAAAGACATCTCCTTCGTCCTGGAATGAAAAGCTTCATCAGAGAGCAGATGCGGCAGAGATGGAGGAATTGAGAGAAGGGGATGGCATTTTTGCAAGAGACAGGGTGGGAAGAGGAATAGTCCAGGTAGCTGTGAAAGTCCGTGAGCTTATAGTAGATATCAGTAGATAACCCGTCTCCAGAGATGGAGACAGAAAGATCAAGAACGTGGAGTGTTCCACAAAGCCAACAAAAAGGCAGGCATAGCTGGGACCCATGTGGGTGCCCATGGCTACACCTTTGGTTTGGAGGAAGTGGGAGGAGCTGAAGGAGAAATTATTAAGAGTACGGACTAATTCCACTAGACAGAGGAGAGTGGTGGTAGAGGGGAACTGGTTGGGTCTGGAATTCAAAAAGAAGTGAAGAGCTTTGAGACTTTACTGGTGGGGGATGGGGGTATATAGTGACTGGACGTCCATGGTGAAAATAAGGCGGTGGGGGCCAGGGAACTTAAAATCATTGAAAAAATTCAAAGCATGAGAAGTGTCATAAACATAGGTGGGAAGAGATTGAACAAGGGGGGATAAGACAGTGTCAAGGTATGCAGAAATGAGATCGGTGGGGCAGGAGCAAGCTGAGACAATAGGTCTACCTGGACAGGCAGGTTTGTGGATCTTGGGTAGGAGTTAGAAACGGGAAGTGCGGGGTGTGAGGTTGGTGGCAGTGGATGGGAGATCCCCAGAGCTGAATAATTCTTATTTAGAAAAGATGAATGTAATGTTAAAATTGTACAAGGCATTGGTAAGGCTGAATTTGGAGTATTGTGTACAGTTCTGGTCACTGAATTATAGGAAAGATGTCAACAAAATAGAGAGAGTATAGAGATTTACTAGAATGTTACCTGGGTTTCAGCACCTAAATTACAGAGAAAGGTTGAACAAGTTAGGTCTTTATTCTTTGGAGCGTAGAAGGTTGAGGGGGGAGTTGATAGAGGTATTTAAAATTATGAGGGGGATAGATAGAGTTGACGTGGATCTTTTTCTGGTTTGCTGCCAGTGACTAGTGGTGTTCCACAGGGATTGGTGTTGGGACCGCTTCTTTTTATACTGTATATAAATGATTTAGATGATGGAATAGATGGCTTTGTTGCTAAGTTTGCAGATGATACAAAGGTTGGTGGAGGGGCAAGTACTGTTGAGGAAACAGGATGCAGAAGGACTTATACAGATTAAGAGAATGGGCAAGAATGTGGCAAATGAAATACAATGTTGGAAAATGCATGGTCATGCACTTTGGTAGTAGAAATAAATGTGTGGACTATTTTCTAAACAGAGAGAAAATCCAAACATCTGAGATTATTAGATTAGTTTTTTTTTGCATAATTTTTTTTTCTTTTTCTTTTTTCTGTTTTTTTAAATATATATATTATGATATACCTAGGTTTGCCTTGTTTATTTGTTACTTGTATCGTCCATGATTTGGGAATACTCATTTATACTGTAACTGTTGCTTATGTATTCTTTCATGTTCAGTTGTAATGTGTATGTTTGTAATCCCATTATCTATGTATCAATTTTATTTTGTTGATATTAATAATAATAATAAAAAGATTGAAAATGAAAGAAACTTAGGAGTCTTTATGCAGAACAACCTATAAGTAGAGTTGGTGTGTTGGCAAGTGGCCAAGTGTCTAAGGTGTTGGTCTGCTGAAGGTTGCTAGTTCGAGCCTCAGCTGAGGCAGCGTGTTGTGTCCTTGAACAAGGCACTTAACCACACACCACTTTGCAACAACACCGGTGCCAAGCTGTATCGGCCTAGTGCCTTTCCCTTGGACAACATCGGTGGTGTGGGGAGGGGAGACTTGCAGCATGAGCAACTGCCGGTCTTCTATTCAACCTTGCCCAGGCCTCAGTCAACATCGAAATCGATGGACAGCCGAAAAGAGAGAGAGAGTGTGTGTTGGTGGTGAGGAAGGCAAATGCCATGTTAGCATTCATTTCAAGAGGTCTAGAAAACAAGCGCAGAGATGTGATGCTGATTGTGAACAGTTTGGCTCTTCATCTTAGAAGAGATGCACTAGCATTGGAGAGGGTCCAGAGAAGGTTCACAAGGATGATTCCAGGAATGAAAGGGTTATCAAACGAGGAACATTTGATGGATCTGGGTCTGTATTCCCTGGAATTCAGAAGAATGAGGGGAATCTCATTGAAACCTTTTGAATGTTGAAAGGCCTAGACCGAGTAGATGTGGAAAGGATGTTTCCCAAGATGGGAGAGTCTAGGACAAGAGGGCACAGCCTCAGGATAGAGGGGCGGAATTTCAAAACAGTGATGTGGGGAAATTTCTTCAGCCAAAGAGTGTTGAATTTGTGGAATTTGTTGCCACATGTGGCTGTGGAGGCCAGTTGTATTTAAGGCAGAGATTGATAGGTTCTTGATTGGACATGGCATCAAAGGTTACAGGGAGAAGGCCAGGTTCTGAGGTTGAGGAGGAGAAGCAAAAAAGGATCAGCCATGATTGAATGGTGGAGCAGATGCGATGGGCCAGATGGCCTAATTCTGCTCCTATGTCTTATGGTCTACTTGAAGAGTGGAGTGACATTTGCAATTTTCCAGTCTTCTGCAACCTTTCCAGAAACTAGTGATTCTTGAAAGAACATTAGTAATAGCTCCATGATCTCTTCAGGCACCTCTTTCAGAACACCAGGGTTTACACCATCTGGTCCAGGTGGCTTATCTATCTTCAGACCTTTCAGTTTCCCAAGAACCTTCTCTCTAGTTATGGTAACTTCACACACTTCATGACCCCTGACACCTGGAACTTCCATTATACTACTGGTGTCTTCCACAGTGAAGACTGATGCAAAATACTTATTCAGTTTGTCTGCCAATTCCTGGTCCCCCATTACTAACTCTCCAGCATTGTTTTCCGGTGGTCCAAATCCACTCGCACCTCTCTTTTTCACTTTGTATATCTGAAGAAACTTTTGTCTCCTCTTTGATATTATTAGCTAGCTTACTTTCGTATTCCATCTTTCCTTCTTAATTACCTTTTGTTTGCCTCCTGTTAGTTTTTAAAAGCTTCCCAATCCTCTCACTTCCCACTATTTTTTGTTCTATTATATGCCCTCTCTTTTGTGTTGGCTTTGACTTCTCTTGTTAGAACATAGAACAGTACAGGCCCTTCGGCCCACAATGTAGCCATGGTCATGTCATCCTTCCTTTAGAATACTTCTTCCTCTTTGGGATGTTTAAGACCATAAGACAAAGGAGCAGAAGTCGGCCATTCGGCCCATCGAGTCTGCTCCGCCATTTCATCATGAGCTGATCCAATCTCCCCTTTAGTCCCATTCCCCCACCTTCTCACCACAACCTTTGATGCCCTGGCTACTCAGATACCTATCAATCTCTGCCTTAAATACACCCAATGACTTGGCCTCCACTGCCGCCCGTGGCAACAAATTCCATAGATTCACCACCCTCTGGCTAAAAAAATTTCTTTGTATCTCTGTTCTAAATGGGCGCCCTTCAATCCTTAAGTCATACCCTCTCGTACGGGACTCCCCCATCATGGGAAACAACTTTGTCACATCCACTGGGTCCATGCCTTTCAACATTCGAAATGTTTCTATGAGGTCCCCCCTCATTCTTCTAAACTCCAAGGAGTACAGTCCAAGAGCAGTCAAACGTTCCTCATATGTTAACCCTCTCATTCCCAGAATCATTCTCGTGAATCTTCTCTGAACCCTCTCCAACGTCAGCACATCCTTTCTTCAATAAGGAGCCCAAAACTGCACACAGTATTCCAAGTGAGGTCTTACCAGTGCCTTATAGAGCCTCAACATCACATCCCTGCTCCTATACTCTATTCCTCTAGAAATGAATGCCAACATTGCATTTGCCTTCTTCACCAACGACTCAATCTGGAGGTTAACCTTAAGGGTATCCTGCACAAGGACTCCCAAGTCCCGTCGCATCTCCAAACTATGAATTCTCTCCCCATTTAAATGATAGTCCATGACCCTGCACTTTCCAACATTGTATATCATTTGCCACTTCTTTGCCCATTTTCCCAATCTATCCAAGTCTTTCTGCAGACTCTCTGTTTCCTCAGCACTACCGGCCCCCCACCTATCTTTGTATCATCAGCAAACTTAGCCACAAAGCCATTATTCCATAATCCAAATCGTCGATATACAACGTAAAAAGAAGCGGCCCCAACACGGACCCTGTGGAACACCACTGGTAACCAGCAGCCAACCAGAATGGGATCCCTTTATTCCCACTCTGTTTCCTGCCAATCAGCCAACTCTCTATCCACATATGTAATTATCCCGTAATTCCATAGGCTCTTATCTTGTTTAGCAGCCTCATGTACGGCACCTTGTCAAAGGCCTTCTGAAAATCCAAATACACAATAGCCACTGCATCTCCCTTGTCTAGCCTACTTGTAATTTCCTCAAAAAATTGCAATAGGTTTGTCAGGTAGGATTTTCCTTTAAGGAAACCATGCTGAGTTCTACCTATCTTGTCATATGCCTCCAGGTACTCCATAACCTCACCCTTGACAATCGACTCCAACAACTTGCCAACCACCAATGTCAAGCTAACAGGTCTATAATTTCCTTTTGCTTCCTTGCCCCCTTCTTAAATAGCGGAGTGACATTTGCAATCTTCCAGTCCTCCGGAACCAGGCCAGAATCTATCGACTTTTGAAGGTCATTGTTAATGCCTCCGCAATCTCCACTGCTACTTCCTTCAGAACACAAGGGTGCATTCCATCTGGTCCTGGAGATTTATCTACCCTTAGACTATTCAGCTTCCTGAGTGCTTTCTCTGTCGTAATTGTGACTGCACACACTTCTCTTCCCTGACACCCTTGAGTGTCCGGTATCCTGCTGATGTCTTCCTCAGTGAAGACTGATGCAAAATACTCATTCAGTTCCTCTGCCATCTCCTCATCTCCCATTACAATTTCTCCAGCATCATTTTCTATCGGTCCTATATCTACTCTCACCTCTCTTTTACTCTTTATATACTTGAAAAAGCTTTTAGTATCCTCTTTGATATTATTTGCTAGCTTCCTTTCATAGTTCATCTTTTCCCTCTTAATGACCTTCTTAGTTTCCTTTTGTAAGCTTTTAAAAACTTCCCACTCCTCTGTCTTCCCACTAATTTTTGCTTCCTTGTAAGTCCCCTCCTTTGCTTTTACTTTGGCTTTGACTTCTCGTCAGCCACGGTTGCATCCTTTTTCCATTCGAAAATTTCTTCTTTTTGGGAATATATCTGTCTTGCACCTTCCTCACTTCTCGCATAAACTCCAGCCACTGCTGCTCTGTCGTCCTTCCTGCTAGTGTCCCTTTCCAGTAAACTTTGGCCAGTTCCTCTCTCGTACCACTGTAATTTCTTTTACTCCACTGAAATACCGGCACATCGGATTTCGGCTTTCTCAAACTTCACAGTGAACTCAATCATGTTGTGATCACTGCCTCCTAAGGGTTCCTTCACTTCCATCTCTCTAATCACCTCTGGTTCATTACACAATACCCAATCCAGTACAGCCGATCCCCTAGTGGGCTCAACAACAAGCTGTTCTAAAAAGCCATCTCATAGACGTTCTACAAATTCTCTCTCTTGAGATCCAGTGCCGACCTGATTTTTCCAATCCACTCGCATGTTAAAATCCCCCACAATTATCATAACACTGCCCTTCTGGCAAGCCTTTTCTATTTCCTGTTGTAATTTGTAGTCCACATCACTGCAGCTGTTTGGAGGCCTGTATATAACAGCCATCAGTGTCCTTTTACCCCTGCGATTTCTTAGCTCAACCCATAAAGATTCTGCACCTTCCGATCCTATGTCACCTCTTTCTAATGATTTAATATCATTTCTTACCAATAAAGGCACACCACCTCCTCTGCCTACCCTTCCGATACACTGCGTATCCTTGGACGTTCAGCTCCCAGAGACATGCATCCTTTAGCCACGTCTCAGTGATGGCCACAATATCATACCTGCCAATCTGTAGCTGTACGACAAGATCATCCACCTTATTCCTTATGCTGCGAGCATTAAAGTATAACACCTTAAGTCCAGTATTCGGTACTTTTTGCACTGCAACTCATCCCAATGGCTGCAAATTTGCCCCATCACCTGCCTGTCCTTCCTGATATCTTTACTGCTCACCATCTTAGATTTATTTGTTTCCCCTTTCTCCGCTCTATCATTCCCATCCCCCTGCCAAATTAGTTTAAACCCTCCTGTGCCTTCAGAAATTCCAACCATTGCTGCACTGCCATCATCCCAATCAATTTAGACCTACTCCTCTCACCCTCTATAATTCCCTTTACCCAAATGTAATACTGATCCATCTGACTTCAGATTCCCCTTCTCAAATCGCAGGGTGAATTCAATCACACCATGATCACTTGCCCCAAGGATTTTTTTTTTAGCTCGTGGTCTCTAATCAATTCTGGTTCTTTGCACAGCACCCAATGCAGAGTAGCTGACCCCTTGGTGGACTCAACCATGAGCTGCTCTTAAAAAAACCATCCTGTAGAAATTCCATCCCCCCCCCCCTCCAGAATCCAGCACCAGCCTGATTTTCCCAGTCTACTTGTATATTGAGATCCCCTGTGACTATTGTAACAGTTAGGTAAACATTTTCTATCTCCTGTTGTAACTTGTAGGCCACATCCTTACTGCTGCTTGGGGGTCTGTATACACGTCCCATCAGGGTCTTCTTACCCTTGCAGTTCCTTTGTTCTATCCACAATGATTCAACACCTTTTGACCCTATGTCACCTCTTTCTAATGATTTGATTTAATTTTTTTACCAACGCTGCTCCCTCTGCCATCCTGCCTGTCCTTCAATACAATGTGTATCCTTGGACAGGAAGCTCCCAGCTATAATCTTTCAGCCATGATTCAGCGATGCCTGATTACAACGGAGGAAAGGGAATTATAGAGGCCTGAGAGAGGAGTTGGCCGAAGTTGATTAGAAGGGGACACACGGAGGCCAAACAAAATCTTCTTTTCTTTTTTAAATGTCTTTTTTTTTTTAACTATCACAAGATAATGCTGGATTGCAAGAACTTTTGGTCTACCCCATCAGTGAGCTGCTCATGGGTGGAGGAGCTGGACTTTGTGCAGACCGTGTTACTGCCTGCTCCAGGAAGGCATCAGAACTGGTGCACGATGTAACTGCTGATGACTGTCTCGGACATTTGTCTTGTGATCGCAAGACCCTGTTGGATATCGATAATGTAAGATGCAACAGGCCTGTTTCTCTTGTTTGGTGGCATAACAGATGGCAGGGGAGCTGAATAGCCTTGGATGTAGCAACGACTCGGACTCAAACCGTGGGCTTGCCTTTTACTGCAGTCCAGGAGAGGAGATGTCAGAGGCGGTGTAGCGTGGCATCCATGTTCAGTCAGGGGCTCCTGTTGGTGCTGCCCCCCGGTGTTTGATTGGTGGAATGACAAGCCGGATTGCATGCATGTGTTAGTCTGTGGACTGCTGCAAACTGCACCATTAATCTGCGGGACGTGTCACTCGGGGGGCTATATTTTTTGCGTGACTGGGTGCTTGCTATCTTGAATGTGCTTTGTATGTTTTTGCACCTTGGGCCCCAGAGTAACGCAGTTTCATTCAGCCGTTTTCATGTATGGCTAAATGATAATTAAACTGGGATTTGGGTTTAGACTAGCAGGAATTATGGTAAGACAACAACAGCTGAAGTTTCTGGGAGAAATTTGGAAGATGCAGGATAGATACATCCCAAAGAGGAGGGAGTATTCTAAAGGCAGGATAAAACAACTGAGACTGACAAGGGAAGTCAAGGACAACATAAAGGCAAAAAAGAAGGCATATAATAGAGCAAAAATTAGTGGGAAGTTAGAGGATTGGGAAGCTTTTAAAAATCAACAAAAGACAACTAAAAAGCCATAAGGAGGGAAAAAATGAAATATGAAGGTGAGCTACCCAATAATATCAAAAAAGATACCAAGAGTTTTTTCCAGATATACAAAGAGTAAGGGAGAGGCAGAAGTGGATATTGGACCACTGGAACATGACTCTGTAGTAGTGGGGGAGGGAAAGGAGATGGCAGACAAACTAAATAAGTATTTTGCATCTGTCTATCTGTACTGTGAAAGACACTAGCAGTATGCCAGAAGTTTGAGAGTGATGGGGGCAGAAGTGAATGTAATTGCTATTACTCGGGAGACGATGCTTGGGAAACTGAAAGGTTGGAAGGTAGATGTTTGCTGGACCGGGTTTCTGAAAGAGTAGCTGAAGAGATTGTGGATGCATTAGTGATGATCTTTCAAAAATCACTAGCTTCCAGCATAGTTCCAGAGGACTGGAAAATTGCAAATGTCACTCCAAGGGGGGGATGGAAACAGAACAAAGGAAATGTTGGAGTGGAATGTTAAGGATGGTGGAGGCACATGATAAAATAGGCCAAAGTCAGCGTGGTTTCCTCAAGGGAAAATCTTGCCTGACAAATCTGTTGGAATTCTTTGAGGAAATAACAAGTAGGACAGACAAAGGAGAATTGGCGAATGTTGTGAACTTGGATTTTCAGAAGGCCTTTGATCATGTACTGCTTAACAAGATAAGAGTCCATGGTTTTACAAGAAAGATATTGGCATGGATAAAGGATTGTCAGGAGGCGAAGAGCAAAAATAAAGAGAGCCTTTTCTGGCTGGCTGCTGGTGACTACCGGTGTTTCTCAGGGACCAACTTATTTTTACATTATGTGGCAATGATTTGGATGATGGAATGGATCACTTTGTGGCCAAGTCTGGATGATACAGAGATCGATGGGGAGGAGATACTGTTGACGAAGCAGCAACGCTGCAGAAGGACTTAGGCAGAATAGGAAAAGTTGGGAAATGTTTGCTCATGCACCCTGGTGAAAGGAACTAAAGTGTAGACTATTTCCTAAACTGGTAGAAAATTCAAACTGCACACGTGACTAAATAACCTATTGTCCCGTATGGCTTTGGAATGTGGAAGGAAACCCACACAATCACGGGGAGAATGTGAAAGCTCCTTGTAGACGGTGGTGGAACTGAAGCTGAGTCACTGGCACTGTAATAGTGTCCCCCGGAGGCTCGAGGTGCACAGGTGGGTGAGTGGGAGGAACAGGGTTTGTTTTGCTGTTGTCTCTTGGTATAGTCTGTTTTGTCATGTTCTGCTGAGCATTGAGGCCATGCAATGTTGGTGCAGAAATGTGTGGCAATAATTCTGGGCTGTCTCCAGCACATCCTTGGACGTGTTGGTTGTTAACACATACAACACATTTCACTGTATGTGTCAATGTACAAGACACATGATAAATAAATCGGAATCTGAGACTCATTGCGATTTTGGAAACTCTGCTGAATTCTATAGTTTCATTTAACATCAGAGAAATGTATGCAATTATACATCCTGAAATTCTTGTTCTTTGCTTACATCCACAAAAACTGAAGCATGCCCTGAATAAGTGACAGTAAAAATGTTAGAACCTCAAAGCCCCCTTACACCCCCAAGCAGCAACAAAGCAACTCCCCTCTCCCACCCCCACTTACTTTAGCAAAAAAAGCATTGGCTCCCTCCACCCACCAAGCCAGCAATCGCAAAGCCCCCAAGGAAGACCATGATCTACAGTGCAACAAAACTTCACCCGACAATTCAACATACTCCAGGCTCCCTCTCTCCTTAATAAAAGGGAAAAGTTGTGTCCCCTTTCACCGTGAGAAGGGAGACTTAACAAAACAACTCACAGATATACGATGATAAAGTCTGTCACTCCGTTTTTTCCCCCTGCAAATCGGGGGGAGGGAGGGAGATGGAGAAACACTGAGACTCCAACAGCTGATCTGTTGCTCCTAATGCTCCATTTTCTCTTGTGCTGCTTCTGTTGGCAGCACTGGCACACGGAATCGGCCTGTCCACAGTGCCACAAAGTCTTGGAACCCCGAAGGCATGCTTGTCTTCTAGGCCACATAGCAAGTAAATACATAAGCAGCCAGTTGCAAGCGCTCAGGAGTGGGGCTCACCACTGCAAAGACCCAACTTCCGGGAGATTACCAGAAGATTGAGAACCAGCCCTTGTTCAAAAAAGGAAGGCAAACGGAAGGGAACCATTGGCCACTTAGTTTAACATTTATTGTTGATAGGTGAATAATCAAAGAGGAAATCGTTAAAGTGAATACAATCAAACACGGGCAATGTGGTTTTAGGCAAATAACATTTGGAAAAGTTCTCAGATTTTTTGTGGATGTGACAGGAGAGTTGGAGGAGAATCAGCTGAGATTTCAAAAGGACATTTGGATACCTGCCACATCGGCACTTGTGTACCAATCAAAAGCCTACGGCAATGGAGGAAGTGTGTGAGCTGGTTTTGAAAACTGGCTGTCCCATGGTTAACAGAGTTGGAATAAGTGGATCCTTTTCTGTTGGAGGGATGTAACAAGCGGAATATCCCAGGGATCAGTTCATGGGTCTTGACTGTGATGCGGAAACAGGCCCCATAGCCAAATGTGTCTATACTGACGATGTCAGTCCAGCGAATCCAATCTGCCTGCACACGGCCCGCATCCCTCCATTCCCTGCCTGCTTATGTGTCTACCAGAATTCCTTTTACCACTTCTCAGGCAGTGCATCCCAGGCACCTCCGACTCTGTATACGGAAAAGTTTGCCTTGCACATGTCCTTTAAAGTCCCGCAAACAGCCCTCGTGAAATCTACGCCCTCCGGTATTTAAGATTTCCACTCTAAAACCAGTTTCTATCTACTTTAACTATACATCTCATAATTTTATAAACTTCTATCAACTCTCCCCTCAGCCTGCGACACGACTACAAATTCACCCTTGTTCGTCCAACCACTTCCCGTCACATGTCCTGCAATCCTTGCAGCATCCTGGGAAACCGTTTTCGCACCCTCTCCAAAGCCTCACATCCTTTCTCTAAAACAGTGGCCAATGTTCCAAAAGCTCTTTTCACGATCCTATCTACCTGTGACATCACATACAAAGAGTTATGGTCTATTCTGTACATCCCTTTGTTCTACTGCGCTCCTCAGTGCCCTGCCATTTCCTGTGTGTCATACCCCGGTCTATTGGATATATTTAATGTGGAGTCAGCAGTGTAGAGGAGCTGAGACCAGTGTTGTTCAGCTGTTATCATAGCTGGTTACCGATCCTGCCCTTGTATTCATGTGTTATTTTATTAGCTGAGGCAAAGACTATGTCAGGGAGGTTCTATTGGAACTGCGTACCACACAGGTCAGTCAGGAGCCTGAGCACTATTTACAGTTCTTGTCACTACATAACAGGGGAGATATGATTACAGTGGAAAGATGGTGGAGGAAATTTGTAAATTTATTGCTAACTAGAATATTTTAAAGACAGAGGAGCAGAAATAGGCCATTTGCTCCATCAAATCTGCTCCAACATTCCAAAATGGATAACTTACTATCCCTCTCAACATTATTCACCTGCCTTCTCCCCTTAATTTTTGATACCTTTGCTAATCAAGGACCCATCCACCTCTGCTTTAAATATAGACAATGACTTGGCCTCCACAGCCATGACAATGAATTCCACAAATTAAACTCCCTCTGAGTAAAGAAATTTCTCACCTCCGTTATAAGTGGACATTGGTACCCTCTGGATCTAGACTCCCCCAATATAAGAAACATCTTTCCCACAGCATTCAATCCAGGCCTTTCAATATTCGATGAGTTTCAATCAGATCTCCCTCATTATTCTAAATTCCAGGCCACAGCTATCAGAAGCTCCTTACACATTAACATTTCATTTCCAGAATCATTCTCATAAACCTCCTCTGGACCCTCTCCAATGCCAGTATGTCTTTTCTTAGGATAAGGGGCCCAAAACTGCTCACAGTACTCCAAGTGTGGTCTGACCAATACCTCAAAAGCATCAGCATTACATCTTTGCCCTTATATTCTGCTTCTCTTGAAGTAGAAACATAGAATACCTACAGGACAATACAGGCCCTTTGGCCCACAATGCTGTGCCCAACATGTACTTACTTTAGAAATTACTAGGGTTACCCATAGCTCTCTATTTTTCTAAGCTCCATGTACCTATCCAGGAGTCTCTTAAAAGACCCTATCGTATCCGCCTCCACCATTGTCGTCAGCAGCCCATTCCACGCACTCACGACTCTCTGCGTAAAAAAAACTCACCCCTAACATCTCCTCTGTACCTACTTCCAAACACCTTAAAAATGTGCTTTCTCGTGTTAGACATTTCAGCCCTGGGAAAAAGCCTCTGACTATCCACACAATCAATGCCTCTTATCATCTTATACACCTCTATCAGGTCACCTCTCATCCTCTGTTGCTCCAAGGAGAAAAGGCCGAGTTCACTCTACCTATTCCCATAAGGCCTGCCCCCCAATCCAGGCAACATCCTTGTAAATCTCCTCAGCACCCTTTCTATGGCTTCCACATCCTTCCTGTAGTGAGGCGACCAGAACTCAGCACAGTACTCCAAGTGGGGTCTGACCAGGGTCCTATATAGCTGCAACATTACCTCTCGGCTCCTAAACTCAATCCCATGACCGATGAAGGCTATTAATACTATACTTTGCCATCATATTTGACTTACCAAAATGAACTACCTCACACTTACCTGGGTTGAACTCCATCTGCCACTTCTCAGCCCAGTTTTGCATCCTATCAATGTCCCGCTGTAACATCTGACAGCCCTCCACACTATCCACAACACCTCAACCTTTGTGTTGCTACCATTTAATGCTAACATTGCATTTATCGGCCTTATTACCAATTCAACCTGCAAGTTAACCTTTAGGGAATCCTGCACAAGGACTCCAGTTCCTTTGCACCTCTGATTTTTGAATCCCCTCCCATTTAGAAAATAGTTTACACCTTCTACCAAAGTGCATGACCATACAGTTCCGTACACTAACTTCTATCTGCCAGTTCTTTGCCCATTCTCCTAACCTGTCTCAAGTCCTTCTGTAGACTCACTGTTCCCTATCTATATGCTGCCCCTCTACCTAACTTGGCTACAAAGCCTCGTCAAAGACCTTTTGAAAATACAAGTACATAACATTCTGTGATGTCATTTTCAATTACTCTTGTGCCTGTAATTACCCTGAAATAATGGACAACATCCTCCCAACCATTGGAGTCAGGCTAACATAGTCATAGAAAAGTATAGTACGGAAACAGGCCCTTTGGCCCTGTAGACCATGCTGAACCATTTAAACTGCCGATTCCCATCAACCTGCAACAGGACCGTAGCCATCCATACTCCTACCATCCATGTACATATCCAAATTTCTCTTAAGCATTGAAACTGAGCTTGCATGCTCCACTTGTGCTGGCAACTCATTCCACACTCTCAGTGAAAAGGTTTCTCCCCATGTTCTCCTCAAACTTTTCACCTTTCATCCTTAACACACAACTTCAGTGGAAAACGCCTGTTTGCATTTACTATATACCCCTTATAAATTTTTATACCTCTATCAATCACCTCTCAATCTTCTAGATTCCAGGGAATTAAGTCCAAGTATGTGAAGAGCAAGAGGATAAGACGCAAGAGAATAGGACCAATCTAGTGTGACAGTGGAAAGGTGTGTATGGAACCGCAGGAGATAGCAGAGGTGCTGAATGAGTACTTTGCTTCAGTATTCACTACGAAAAGGATCTTGGTGATTGTAGGGATGACGTACAGCAGATTGAAAAGCTTGAGAGTATAGACACTCAGAAAGAGGATGTGCTAACACGAGGAGATCTGCAGATGCTGGAAATTCAAACAGCAACACACACAAAATGCTGGTGGGACACAGCAGGCCAGGCAGCATCCATAAGGAGAAGCACTGTCGACGTTTCGGGCCGAGACCCTTCATCAGGAATAACTGAAAGGAAAGATAGTAAGAGATTTGAAAGTAGTGGGGGGAGGGGGAAATGCGAAATGATGGGAGAAGACCAGAGGGGGTGGGATGAAGCTAAGAGCTGGAAAGGTGATTGGCGAAAGTGATACAGAGCTGGAGAAGGGAAAGGATCATGGGACGGGAGGCCTCGGGAGAAAGAAAGTGGGGGGAGAGCACCAGAGGGAGATGGAGAACAGGCAGAGTGATGGGCAGAGAGAGAGAGAGAAAAAAAACAACTAAATATGTCAGGGATGGGGTAAGGGGAGGAGGGGCATTTCACTCTGCCTGTTCTCCATCTCCCTCTGGTGCTCCCCCCTCCCCCTTTCTATTTCCTGAGGCCTCCCATCCCATGATCCTTTCCCTTCTCCAGCTCTGTATCACTTTCGCCAATCACCTTTCCAGCTCTTAGCTTCATCCCACCCCCTCCGGTCTTCTCCCATCATTTCGCATTTCCCCTTCCACCCACTACTTTCAAATCTCTTACTATCTTTCCTTTCAGTTAGTCCTGACGAAGGGTCTCGGCCCAAAACGTCGACAGTGCTTCTCCCTATAGATGCTGCCTGGCCTGCTGTGTTCCACCAGCATTTTGTGTGTGTTGTTAAGAGGATGTGCTGGAGCTTTTGGAAAGCATCAAGTTGGATAAGTCACCAGGACCGGACGAGATGTACCCCAGGCTACTGTGGGAAGCGAGGAAGGAGATTGCTGAGCTTCTGGCGATGATCTTTGCATCATCAATGGGGATGGGAGAAGTTCCACAGGATTAGAGGGTTGCAGATGTTGTTCCCTTATTCAAAAAAGGGAGTAGAGATAGCCCAGGAAATTATAGACCAGTGAGTCTTACTTCAGTTTTTAGTAAGTTGATGGAGAAGATCCTGAGAGGCAGGATTTATGAACATTTGGAGAGGCATAATATGATTAGGAATAGTTAGCATGGCTTTGTCAAAGGCAAGTTGTGCCTTTCGAGCCTGATTGATTTTTTTGAGAATGTGACTAAACACAATGATGAAGGTAGAGCAGTAGATGTAGTGTATATGGATTTCAGCAAGGCATTTGATAAGGTGCCCCATACAAGGCTTATTGAGAATGTAAGGAGGCATGGGATCCAAGGGGACATTGCTTTGTGGATCCAGAACTGGCTTGCCCACAGAAGGCAAAGAGTGGTTGTAGATGGGTCATTTTCTGCATAGAGGTTGGTGACCAGTGGAGTGCCTCAGGGATCTGTTCTGGGACCTTTACTCTTCATGATTTTTATAAATGACCTGGATAAGGAAGCGGAGGGATGTGTTAGTAAGTTTGCTAATGACACAAATGTTGCGGGTGTTGTGGATAGTGTGGAGGGCTGTCAGAGGTTACAGCGGGACATTGATAGGATGCAAAACCGGGCTGAGAAATGGCAGATGGAGTCCAACCCAGATAAGTGTGAAGTGGTTCATTTTGGTAGGTCAAATATGAGACTCCTAGATAGGTACATGGAGCTTAGAAAAATAGAGGGCTATGGGTAACCCTAGGTAATTTCCAAAATAAGTACATGTTCTGCACATCATGGGCCGAAGGGCCTGTATTGTGCTGTAGGTTTTCTATGTTTCTATGCTCTCCCACTGAGAGATCTGACATCTGACCAGGTTCATTTCCCAATACCAGATCAAGTACAGCCTCTCCTCTTGTAAGCTTATCTACATATTGTGTCAAGAAACCTTCCTGAACACACCTAACAAACTCCACCCCATCTAAACCCCTTGCTCTAGGGAGATGGCAATCAATACTTGGGGAATTAAAATCTCCCACCATGACAACCCTGTTATTGTTACACCTTTCCAGTGTCTGTCTCCCTATCTGCTCCTCAACGTCTCTGTTACTATTGGGTGGTCTATAAAAAATACTCAGTTGAGTTATTGACCCCTTCCTGTTCCTAACTTCCACCCGCAGAAACTCAGTGGACAATCCCTCCAAGACTTCCTCCTTTTCTGCAGCTGTGACACTATCTCTGATCAACAGTGCCACTCACCCACCTCTTTTGCCTCCCTGCCTGTCCTTTCTGAAACATCTAAAGCCTGACACTCTAAGTAGCAATTTCTGCCCCTGAGCCATCCAAGTTTCTGTAATGGCCACAAAGTCATAGCTCCAAGTACTGATCCACGCTCTAAGCTTGATCCACTTTGTTCATGATGCTTCTTGCATTAAAAGAGGCACATCACCAAGCATAGGTCTGGGCGTATCCCTTCTCTATCACCTCCCTATCCTCCCTCTCACACTGTCTCCAAGTTTTCTCTATTTGTGAGCCAACAGCCCCTTCCTCTGTTTCTTCAGTTCGGTTCCCACCCCCCTCCACAGCAATTCTAGTTTAAACTCTCCCCAATAGTCTTAGCAAACCTCCCCGCCAGGATACTGGTCCCCCTCGGATTCAAGTGCAACCCGTCCTGTTTGTAGGGTTGCACCTGCCCCAAAAGAGGTCCCAATGACCCAGAAATCTGAAACCCTACCCCCTGCTCCAATCCCTCAGTCACACATTTATCCTCCACCTCACTCTGTTCCTATAATCACTGTCGTGTGGCACAGGCAGTAATCCGAAGATTACTACCTTTGAGGTCCTGCTTCTCAACTTCCTTCCAAACTCCCCGTAGATTTCAGGACCTCTTCCCTTTTCCTACCGATGTTGTTGGTACCAATATGTACCACGACCTCTGGCTGTTCACATTCCCACTTCAGGATATCGTGGACGCGATCAGAAACATTCCAGACCCTGGCACCTGGAAGGCAAACTACCATCCATATTTCTTTTCCGCATCCACAGAGTCACCTGTCTGACCCTTTAACTTATAGAGTCCCCTGTTACTGCTGCCTTCCTCTTCCTTTCCCTACCCTTCTGAACCACAGGGCCAGACTCTGTGGCAGAGGCACGGCCACTGTTGCTTCCCCCAGGTAGGCTGTCTCCCCACCCCCCAACAGTACTTAAACAGGAGTACCTATTGTTAAGGGGGACAGCCACAGGGGTACTTTCCAGTATCTGACTCTTGCCCTTCCCTCTCCTGACTGTGACCCACTTATCTCCACAGGCCCCGGTGTGACTACCTGCCTATAGCTCCTCTCTATCACCTCCTCACCCTCCCTGACCAGACAAAGGTCATCGAGCTGCATCTCGCGGTCCCTCAGGAGCTGCAGCTCGACGCACCGGGTGCAGATGTGGCCGTCCAGGAGGCTGGGAGTCTCCTGAACTTCCCACATCTGACACCCAGCACAGAACACCAGCCTCACAGACATACTTCCTGTTTGTATTCCTCACAGATAACTTACCTCGCCTCGACCTGTTAATCTATTGCTCTCCTCAGTGTCCTGTCATTCACTGTATTTAGACTTACCCTGAAGTGTAACTCCTCACACTTGTCCGCATTAAATTCCATCTGCCCTTTTTCAGTCCATTTTCCAAGCTTGTTGCAAGCCATGATAGCCTTCCTCTCTGTCCACTACACTCCCAATCATGGTGTCATCCACAAATTTGTAGGTCCATTTAACCATATTATCATCCAGATAGAACAAAGAACGTGCACATTACACGCCCCTTCAGCTGACAATGTTGTGTCGACCGTGTAACCTTTTCTAGAAACTGCTCAGAATTTCTGCACAGCCATCTATTTTTCTAAGCTCCATGTCCCCATCTAAGAGACTCTAAAAAAAAACCCTATTGTATCCAGCTCTACCACTGTCACTGGCAGTGTATTCCACCACTCTCTGTGTAAGAACCTTACCTGTGACATTCCTCTTCTGCCTACTTTCCAGCACCTTAAAACTATGCCCCCCTCATGTTAGTCACTCCTGCCCTGAGAAAATGCTTCTCATCATCTTATAATGGAATTTCCCATTCCAAACAAGCCCAGACTGGCTCCTAATGATGACGCCTAAAACCTATGAAGTTCATTGAGTCTCATTGATGGTAAATGGTGGCTGAATGACATCAATTACAATGGATCAATAAACAAAAACACTTGTGCCTTTCAGGAATAGTTTAGGACTTTACTCCCTGGAACGTAGAGGATTGAGAGGAGATTTGACAGAGATATACAAGATCCTGAAGGTATAGATAGGGTAAATGCAATCAGGCTCTTTCACTGAGGTTGGGTGGGATTACAATCAGAGGTCATGGGTTAAGGGTGAAAGGTGAAATATTGAAGGGGAATGTGAGGGGAGGTTTTTTCACTCAGAGGGTCGTGAGAGTGTGGAATGTGTTGGCAGCACAAGTGGTGCATGCAAGCTCAATTTCAACATTTAAGAAAAGTTTAGATGGCTATACTGTTGGTAGGGGTATGGAGGACAATGGTCAATAGGAGTAGGTAGTTTAAATGGTTTAAGGGTCTGTTTCTGTGCTGTACTTTTCTATGATTGTAACCTCCTTTTATTTGCAATTTTCCAGAACGGTTCAGGAATCTAGTGATTCTTGAAAGACCACTACTAATGCCTCCACGTCTCTTCAGATACCTCTTTCAGAACTCTGGGGTATAGTCCATCTAAGTGACTTGGCTACCTTCAAACCTTTCAGCTTTCCAAACACTTTCTCCTTAATAAAAGCAACTACAATCACGTCTGCTCCTGACAATCTCTGATCTCTGCATACTTCCAGTGAAGACTGATGCAAAATACTTGTTTGTTCTCCATTTCTTTGTCTCCCTTTACTACCTCTCCTGAGAAATTTTCCAGAGATATGCACTCTTGCCTCTCTTTTAATCTTTATATATCTGAAAAACCTTTTTGTATGCTTTTATATTATTGGCTAGCTTACCTTCATATTTAATCTTTTCTGTCCTTATGACTTTTTTTAGTTGCCTTATGTTGGTTTTTAATAGCTTCCCAATACTCCAACTTCCCACTATTTCTTGCTTTTTGTTATCTTTGACTTTCCTTGTCAGTCACAGTTCTATCCTGTACCTTCCGAATTTTTCCCAGAAACGTCAGCCATTGCTGTTCTCCCGTCATCTCTGCTTGTTTACCTCTCCTATCAACTTTGGCCAAGTTCTCTCTCGTGCCTCTGTAACTCTAATTATTCCTCTAATACAGATACATCTGAATTTAGCTTCTCTCAAACCACAGAGTGGATTCTATCATGTTGTGATCACTACCTTTAACTTAACTTCCTTTAACTTAAGCTCCCTAATTAAATCTGGTTCATTACACAACACAGATTGCCTTTTCCCTAGTGGGCTCAAGCACAAGCTGCTCTAAAAAGCCATCTCACAGGCATTCTACATATTCCCTTGCTTGGGATCCAGCACCAACCTGATTTTCCCAATCTACCTGAATATTGAAATCCCCATGACTATTGTTACATTTTCCTTTTTACAAGCCTTTTCTACCTGCTATTGGAATATGTATCCCACATCCTGGCCACTGTTTGAAGGCCTGTGCATAACTCTCAACAGGGTCTTTTTACCCTTTCAGTTCCTTAAATCTACCCACTAGGATACTACATCTTACAGTCCTTTGTCACCTCTTTCTAAAGATTTGATTTCTTTTTTTTTAAACCAACAGAGTCACCCCACCCCTCTGCCAACGTGCCCAACCTTTCCACATCCTTGGAGCTAAAAGCTATGATCTTCTTTCAGCCATGACTCATTAATGCCCATAATGTCATATCTGCCAATCTCCAACTACACTACAAGATCGTCTACTTTATTCCATATGCTGTGTGCATTCAGATATAACATCTTCAGTCATGTTTTCATCACCCTGTTTGATTTTCCCTTCTTGTTACACTTCAACATCTCACTGATTGCAATTTTGCAACCTGTCCTTCCTCACAATCTCACTGCATGCTGCATCTACTTGTATATAAACTATCCCACCCTCAGCCCTATCACTCTGGTTGCCACTGCCCTGCCGAATTAGTTTTAACCCTCCCCAACAAGGATATTGGTGCACCTCAATTTCGGGTGTAACTCATCCTTTCAGTACAGGTCATACCTTCCTGAAGAGATCCCAATATTCCAGAAGTCTAAAACCTGCCCCCCCCCCCCGCACCAGTTCCTCAGCCGTTCATTCATCCATCAAATCATCCTGTTTTACCCTCTCTAGCATGCGGTCCAGGCAACAATCCAGAGGTTCCTACCCTTTACGCTCCACCTTTCAGCTTTTTAACTAGCTCCCTATATTCTCTCTGCAGAACCTCAGCCTTCTACCTTTTGTTGGTACCAATATGTACCACGATTTCTGGCTGTTCACCCTCCCCGTCTTAAAATGCTGTGGACCTCATCTCAGTCCGTCTGGACCCTGGCACCTGGGAGGCAACACATCAACCAGGTGACTCTTTCACATCTACGGGATCGTTTGTCTGCTCCTCTAACTATGGAATGTCCTGTCAGCACTGCCCTCCTCTTCTTCCACCTTCCCTTCTGAGCCACAGAGGCAGCCTCAGTGCCAGAGGTCGTTCCTCCCCAACAGTATTCATCATTATTATCGAGGGGTGCTCCACACTGGCCGTCAATTCCCTTTCATCCTCCTGACAGTCACCCAGCTACCTGCCTCCTGCAACCTCAGGGTGACTACCTCCCTGTCACCTCCTCATTCTCCCGTATGAGCCGAAGGTCCCCCAGCTGCAGCTCCGGATGGACTTTGGAGTTTTCTTTCGAATAGTGGAAATAAGGGGAAGTTTAACTGAGTTGTATGGTACTATGAGGTTGGTCCCTACATAGACTAATAAAGGAGTTATTTCCTTTCACATCGGTTTCAACAGGAGAACAAAGTCATGTTTTGCACAAAGGTCGTGCTTGTTATAGGTCAATTAACCAGCCCCCGGACATCACAGTGGGAGTTCCTCAAGACATTTTCCTGGGCTCAGCCACCTTCATTGTCTTTACCAGGCATTTGCCCACCAGGCAGTCAGCAGTGGTGTTCTTTCATCAATACACAATATTAAAATCTATTTCCAATGTCCCAGTAGAAGAAGCATTCCAGCAGTGGACTGATAACATTTGCACCTCAAAGGTGCTGGACAATGGCCGTCTATAACAGGACTATCAAATTCCTATTGTAAACATTGTTGATACTATGATTGGAGGGCATGAGTTATAAGACACAAGAGCAGAATTAGGCCATTCAGCCCATTAAGCCTGCTCCGCTATTCCATCGGGGCTAATCCTGGGTCCCACTCAACCTGATGCACCAGCCTTCTTGCCATATCCTTTGATGCCCACAGACTTGGCCTCCGCCACAGTCTGCGACAGAGCATTCTGCAGATTCACCACTCTGTAGATAAAAGAATTCCCCCTTACCTCTGTTCTAAAAGGTCACCCCTCAATTCTGAGGCTGTGCCCTACCATAGGAAACATCCTCTCCACATCCACCTTATCTAGTCCTTTCAACATTCGGTAGGTTTCAATGAGATCCCCTGCATACTTCTAAATTCCAGTGAGTACAGGCCCAAAGCTGCCAAACGCTCCTCATATGTTAACCTCTTCATTCCCAGAATTATCCTTGTAAGGCTCCTCTGGATTCTCTCCAATGACAACACATCCTTTCTGAGATATGGGGCCCAAAACTGTTTACAATACTCCAACTCTGTGCAGCCTGACTAGTGTCTTACAAAGCCTCAGTAATATCTCCTTGCTTTTATATTCTATTCCCCTTGAAATCAATGCCAACATTGCATTTGCCTTCTTTAGCACAGACTCAACCTGTAAATTAACCTTCTGGAAGTCTTGCACAAGGAGTCCCTCTGCACCTTCTCCCCATTTAGATAATAGTCTGCACTATTGTTCCTTTTACCAAAATGCATTATCATACATTTCCCAACACTATTCCATCTACCACTTTTTTGCCCATTCTTCCAATTTGTCCAAGTCCTGCTACAATCGCATTGCTTCCTCATCACTACCTACCCCTCCTCCTATCTTCATATCATCCACAAACTTTGCCACAAAGCCATCATTCCATTATCCAAATCATTGACAACCAATGTGAAAAGCAGCGATCCTAATACTGATCCCTGAGGAACACCACTAATCACTGGCAGCCAACTAGAAAAGGCCCCTTTTATTCCCACTCACTGCCTCCTGCCTGTCAGCCATTCCTCTATTCATGCCAGTAGCTTTCCTGTAACACCATCGGATATTATCTTGTTAAGCAGCCTCAAATGCCTTCTGAAAATCCACTGCACCTCCTTTGTCCACCCTGCTTGTTACTTCCTCAAAGAATTCTAACAGATCCCTTTTAAAAAAAAACCATGCTGACATTGATTTATTTTATGGTGAGTCTCCAAGTACCTCGAAACCTCAACCTCATCCTTAATAATAGACTCCAACACTTTCCCAACCACTGAGGTTAGGCTAACTGGCCTGTAATTTCCTTTCTTTTGCCTTCCTCCCTTCTTAAAGAGTGGAGTGACATTTGCAATTTTCCAGCCCTCCGGGACCATGCCAGAATCAGGTGACTCTTGAAAAGATGACGATCAATGCATAACGGAAGGCTGGATAGAGTTACACACAGGGGCTCTCTTCCATCTCACCTTAAACCTGTGCATTCTAGTTCTTGATTCCCCAACCCTGGGAAAAATATCACCCTATCTACGCCCCTCAAATTTATACACCTATATAAGATCCTAACTCATGGAATGGGACTTTTACCCCTGGAGTTGGGAGACTGAAGGGTGATCTTACAGAGGTAAATAAAGTAGAATGCCATAGTCTTCAACTCAGAGCAGGGGAGTCTAAAACTTGAGGGCATAGATTTATGGAGAGAGGGAAAAGATTTAGTGACCTGAGGGCACTTTTTCCATACAGAGAGTAGTGGGTACATTACACAAGGGGCCACAGTAAACTGTGAAGGTGGGTTCAGTGACAATGATTAATACATTTATAGTTACGTGTACAGCAGAGGCCGAGAGGGCCTTACACATGCTTTCTCATCCCAGCAATATCCTGATAAACCTCCACCGTACCTTCTCTAAAGCCTTTCTTAAATGTGACCAGAATTGAAAGCAATCCTGTAAACATGGCCTAACCAAGAGGTTTATAAACCTGTAACATAAACCTTCTGGCTCTTAACTCAACACCTTGACTAATGAAAGCAAGCATGCCGCATGTCACCCCTACCGTCCTATCAAACCGCAGCATTTCTAGGAAGTCGTGTATCTGGACCCAGGATCCCTCTGTCTATCAAAGCTGTTGAGGATCCGGCCATTAATCGTGTACTCTGCCTTCTCTGCCCATATCTGCAGCTGACAGTGTTGTATCTTGTGACTATCCTGTACACAATCCACAACACCACCTATCTGTAAACCTACTCATCCCCCCCACCACACTTTAATACATAACAGAGAGATTGCTGCTGAGCACCACGAGTCAGATCTCCATACAGAATAACACTCAATCCACCACTACTTTCTGCCTTCAGTGAGCAGGCTAATTTTGAGTCCAAATAGCCAAGTCCCCTTGGATCCCTTCTGGACGATCTGCTCATAAGGGATCTTGTAAAAACACTACTAAAATCCGTCTAGACAGCATCCACTGCTCTACCTTCATCCGTCACCTCCCTGAAAAGCTCAGTCAGATTAGATATGACCTGCCCCACACACAGCCATGCTGACTGTCCCTAATTGGGCCACATTTCTCAAATGCCTCACAAATTTTATCCCCAAGAATCTTCTCAAGTAACTTTCCTGCTGTTGAAGTGAATTTCACCGGTCTACAGTTATCAAGATTAACCCTATTTTACTTTTTGAATAATGGAAAATTATGACCATAAGAGTAAGATTAGGCCATTCAGCTCACTGTCTGCTTCCGTCGTTCTCATGGCCGATTTATTAGCCTTCTCAATTCCATTCTCCTGCCTTCACCCCATATATTTTGACAGCATAACTAATCGAGAACCTATCAACCTCTGCTTTAACTATTCCCAAAGACGTGGCCTCCACAGCTGTCTGTGGCATCAAAGTCCACATCTCTGGCTGAAGAAATTCCTCATCTCTGTTCTAAATCGACATCCCTCTATTTTCAAAGGTCCAATTTAATGTCAGAGAAATGTATACTATATACATCCCGAAATGCTTTTTCTTTGAGGCTGTGCCCTCTGAACCTCACTATAGGAAACATCTTCTCCACATCCACTCCATCAGGCCTTTCAAAGTTTGATAGTTTCACTGAGATCTCCCCTCCCAGTTCTTCAAATCTCCAGCAAGTACGGATCAAGAGCCATCAAACGCTCCTCGTACGTTAACACTTTCATTCCTGAAATTATTCTCATGGACCTCCCCTGGACCTTCTCCAATGCCAGCATTGCTCGCAATACTCCAAGTGCAGTCTGACCACTGCCTTATAAAGTTTCATTATTACATCCTGACTTTTATATTCTAGTTCCCTTGAAATGAATGCTAACGTTGCACGTTGTCTCCTTACCATTGACTCAACCTGCAAGTTAACTTGCAGGGAATCCTGCACGAGGACTCTGAGGTCTCTTTGCACCTCCGATATTTGAGTTTTCTCTCTGTTTAGAAAATATCTTTATCCCTGCTATCAAAGTGCACGACTTCCCTACACTATATTCCATTGACCATTTCTTTGCCCATTCTTCTAATCTCCTCAACATTAACTACTTGCCTGTGCTCCAGTTAGCAAAGATATAAAGATCTTGGTTCAGGTGTCTTGTCTCTAGGGACTTATCCATCTTAATGTTTTTCAGGAGTTCCAACAGTGTCTCTGTGTTTTCCACTGTGACATGTTGAGCCTTTTCTCTACTTTATGGCTATGAGAAATTCTAAATATTCATCCTGAGCATTGCCAAGATCCTACCAGCACTATCTTAGCGGCAGCAACTTGGTTACAGTTAACCAGAAACTCAAGTGGACCAGCTGCAAAAATAAAAAGTTGATGACTTTGGTCAAAGGTCTGTTTCTCTCTACACAACACTGTCTGATCTGTTGAACGTTTTCAGATTTTGAGCCATGCCAATACCCTGGGTACAAGAGTTTCAGAGGCTGCTTCCCGAGGTGAGCCTTCTTACCATCTAGAGGGCATGTGTCGGGACTGTAGCATCAGCAAATGCCAAAGAACTCTGATGCCAAGCTGGTAGGATGGTCAGCGATACTGCTTCACAACTCCACCGACCACAGGTGCTGTCAGTGTGGAGTTTGCAAGTTCTCTCTCTGACTGAGGGGCTTCTTCTGGGGAATGGAAGAGGGAAACAGGGATTTGTGTCGATGGATGCTTGAAGGCTTGCACAGAGGATGGGGTCGAATCACCTGTTTCCTTACTGTATCGCTCCAAGTCAAAACTGCCATGCTGCAGTTAGCGCGATCACTTTACAGCCCCGGTGAACCTGACTGGGTTCGATCCCACGGTTCGTATGCTCTCCCTGTGACTGTAGGGGTTTCTTCCAGGTGCTCCAATATACTCCTACGTACCAAAGAGACATCGTTAGGGTTAGAAAGTTGTAGGTGTGTTATGTTGGCTCCAGAACCATGGCAATACCTGCCCGGTACAATCCTTGCTGGTTTGGTTTGACCAAAACAACACATTTGGATGAACATTTTAAAGGGAAAGCTCGTCAATCTGCGCCCAGCCACCACCCTCAATATTCATTGTCCTGGCCCAGTGCAGTGACTGTCGTGCAGATGGTGCTCTTTGACAGGCTACTTCAACAGCACCTCCCTAACCTTCACCAAAACCATTACTGGAGGCATCTGTGCAAGCCACAGGCCCCCGTGACTTAAACATCTGTGGCTCTTCACTGCTGCTGGCTTTGAATCCCGGATCTCTGTCCAACAACACCATGGGAATATGTTCATTAGGAGGATGGTGAGGGGCAGTAAACATTGTCCCGGCAAACATGCCCAGAACCCAAGAAATGGGTCCACAAGACCATCGGATGTAGATTCAAATTATTTAATTGAAGGATCGGCTTTCATACATCAGAATACTGAGTACAGGAGTTGGGATGTTGAGACTGTATGAGACCAAATGTGTATTATTGTGTGCAGTTCTGGTCACCTACCTACAGTAAAAACATCAATGAAAATTAACTACCTGAGTTATAGGGAAAGGTTGATTAACTTAGGATTTTATCCCTGGAATGTAGGAGAATGAGGGGATATTTAATAGAGGTATACAAAGTTATGAGGGGTATAAATAGGGTAAATGCAAGCAGGCTTTTTCCACAAGTTGGGGGAGACTGAAAGCAGAGGTCTAGTAAAAGGTGAAGAGAAACCTGAGGGGGAGCCTCTTCATTGGTGTGAGTGTGGGTGCAGAATCTGCAACATTTAAAGAGAAATTTGATGAAGTATATGCATGGGAGCAGTACGGAGAACTATCTTCCAGTGTAGGTCATTGGAATTAGACAAAATAACAGTTTGGAATGGACTGGATGGGTCTTGTTTCTGTGCTGCAATGCTCTATGTCTCTATGATTGAAGAGAAAGAGAGTATGGGTGTCATAGCGTTAATGTGAAGCTATTACAGCTCGGGGCATTCCCGGAGTTCAATCCACCACCTCCTGTGCATGATACGTGCACTGTCCGTATCCTTTAAACTTAGCACCTCTCACCTTAAAACATGCCCTCAAGTATTCGACAATTTGACTCTCGGTAAAAAAAAATGCCAGCTCTTTATCGATGTCTCTCATAATCTTATAAACCTCTATCAGGCCTCTGCTGCTCCTCTACTTATCCACCCTCTACTTATAGCCCTCTAATCCTGGTAAGCCACTTCTGCACCCTTCCCAAAGACTCAACATCCTTCCTAGAATGGGCAACCAGAATTGTATGCAATACTACAAATGTGGCCTAACTAGAGTTTCATGAAGCTTCATCCTAACTTCCTGACTCTTGAACTCAGTGCCTCAACTAATAAAGGCAAGCATGCCCTTGGACTTTAAAATCCCTCTGTACATCAACACTGTTAAGGGTTCTGCTGGTAAAAGTGTATGGTGCCATTACCTTTAATACTCTAAAGTGCAACAGATCATACTTGGCTAGGCTAAACTCCGTTTACCATTTCTCCACCCATATCTGCAGCTGATCTAAATCTTTTGGCAATAGTATGTACTATCCACACCACCACCAATCATTGTATCTTCTGTGGATTTACTAACCCAAGCATCCATATTTTCGTCCAGGTCACTTATAATCACCACGATGTTCAGGCAGATGAGAGTAGTTGCATTCGGCATAACGTTCCTGTACTAAACTGTTCAATGTTTCCCCATTTACTGCTTTCATTTCTGTTTTGTCTTTAAACTTCGAATCTAATCTTCCAATGTGCGGTCCCATTAACCTCGTGCTCCTCTGATATGCGGATATCTATGTTGCATCGGTAGCCTGATCTCAGTGTAATGTGGGATCAATGACCTTATATTTCTCGTTTGTGACGCCTTTAACCTTGCGTCACTGTTCTGTGAAGGAAGACAGAGGTTTCTCAATGCTGGCTCCTGCTTCCCTGTTCAAACTCTGCTATTTTTTTATTGAATTAACCTCAGCCCAAATCAAGTCCTGAACTAATTCTGTAGCTCGCTAGACACATGGGGAGAAACCACAGAGAGTGAGAGGCTCTAATACAACACCATTGGTCATTAAGGTTTTGAAGAGTAATCAAGTTTCTGGAGGATTTGTAAGCAAGTGCTGTGGCCAGGACCTGCCATGACCAACCACACTTTGAATTAACGCCTTTTGAGTCAGAACACCTGGCCAGCACAATAAAGTCACCAATGTGCCCATTCCTGTCCCTGTGTCAGCTCTGCCAGTACGACCACGATGGATTGCTCTCAAGCAGTAGTTCTCCTCCACCTATATTAATCTAGAACCAAATGATGCCCTGTTAGTGGTTTCTACCTCAAAGCATGATCAGGATCAAAGGTCAGTACAGACCTTGCAAGTTCTGCCTGTAGCTCTGTGGGCTTCCTCCAGGAATTCTAGTTTCATCCCACGTCCCAGAACACAAAGTGCAGGAGAAACTCAGCAGGTCAGGCAGCATCTGTGGAGGGAGATGAACCGTCTGTTTCAGGTTGAGACCATTCATTAGGACTGAGTTCCTCCAGCATTTTGTGTGTGTGTGTGTGTGTGTGTTGATCCAGTTTCCCAGCATTTGCAAGTGTCTCTTCTTTCTCCAAAATTATGTAGGTTGTGAGGTTTATTCACTTTTATAAACCGCCATCAGTGCGAATGTAAGTATTAAGCGGGGGTTAATTGGACATGGGGAGAGTAAAATGGGAGCCTGGTGGAGCGCCCAGGCAACATGGACTGAAGACCTTTCTCGGTGCTGTCTGGTGCACATGTGACATGCAATGTGCTGCCTCTGGGGGTTGTGGTTAGCAGCATAGCTGCTCTCTCCTGGTGGCCAGATGAGATCCCCCAGAACACTGGATGAATGGAGGAGAGGTGGTGCTGTCATTCCAACACACAGTTGTGCAGTATCCTCCTTCCAGCTCCTATCACGATGTTCCATCGAACTCTGGATCACAGTCCACAAAAAAAAAACCCAAAAGAGTAAGTGGGAATGGAAATATCCAAAGTGAAGGGTTAAACAGGAAATTCACAGTCGGAATCAGAGCAGATCTGGAAGTTTTAAAGCGGAGCTTCACCGATATGACTACGTTGGTGAGGAAGAGCATCCAAAAAAGTCTTGGCCAATCCGCCTTGGATGATGTTCTTGTATCTTCACCTGAACTGGGTCGAACTTCCAGTAATCCCTTCCACGGAGAAAGTAAGCGTAACCTGCAAACAGCAAGCTCAGGTTTAGAGCACAGAGATGGACTCAAGGATTTCTTAAGGACTTGCAGTAACAGTCTCACATCAAAGATACGTAACTCGCGGCATCAATCAACCAATAACATTTCCCTGTACCTTCGTCGTCCGAGGTTCGAGAGGTTGCTAAATCTGGGTTTTGGGAAATGGTGCTCTACTAGTTGGAAACAGAAAATACATTTTGCTTAGTTTTCTCCCTTTTTTTCCACTTTCCTGGTGCATTGAGTTACCCCCGAGACATGATGCAACAGGCATTGACTATCTTCTGCGTTTGCCAACAGATGCTCTGCTGTTGTCTTGATGAGACACCCCTTGATTCCTGATGTGGCCAATATGATGCAAGAGGTAATGCTGTCATGAATGAAACTTGGGTAACACTCTGACCGGTTGCTGTCTTTGAAGCTCGTTCACTTTCATACGCTGACACATACTTGTATAGAATTGGACATGCAGGCTAATCGATGATGACAGATTTCCTCCCCAAGTGTACGCTAACACAACCTAATGACACTTCCAAAAACTGCAGCAACACTTTGATTGCTCTTAGTGAAAACTAAAATGGTTTTGGAATTGTACACAGAGATTCTGATCCACATCACAGTACTTCCAACAAGTCATAGAATCACAAAGTAACATAAAATGCTGGAGGAACTCAGCAGGTCAGACAGCATTCATGGAGAGGAATAAACAGTCAACTGTTCGGGCTGAGACCCTTCATCAGTACTGGAAAGGAAGGGGGAAGAAGCCAAAAAATAAAGTGATGGGGCAGGGGAAGAAGGTGATAAGTGGAGCCGGGTGAGGGGAATGTTAGGTGGGTGGGTGGGAGAGGGGGATGTTAGGTGGGTGGGAGAAGGGGATGTAGAGAGAAGCTGAGAGGTGATAGGTGGAGCCGGGTGAGGGGGATGTTAGGTGGGTGGGAGAAGGGGATGTAGAGAGGTGATAGGTGGAGCCGGGTGAGGGGATGTTAGGTGGGTGGGTGGGAGAGGGGGATGTTAGGTGGGTGGGAGAAGGGGATGTAGAGAGGTGATAGGTGGAGCCGGGTGAGGGGGATGTTAGGTGGGTGGGAGAAGGGGATGTAGAGAGAAGCTGAGAGGTGATAGGTGGAAAAGGAGGAGGAATCTGATAGGAGAGGAGAGTGTACCATGGGAGAAAGGGAAGGAGGAAGGGTACCAGAGGGAGGTGTTAGCTGGTGAAAAGAGAAGGGGTAAAAGAGGTGCGCGAATAGGGAATGTAAAAAAGACATAAGGAGAAGGGGGAAAAATCAATGCCTCTTAAAGTCCAACCCCCTGTCCCTATTGTGAGTGACGGAAATGGGAAAGGGCAGCCAACGGTGAAGCTGTTTCGGCCAACCCTCCGTACCGTGGACACAATGGATTATAGAAACATCGATAAGCCTCAGTGGAAAAATCCTTTCCTCTGTCCTGAGCACCGACCGCCGTGACATTTTACTCGTTACGCCCCACCCCCCTTTAATTCCTTCCTTCTGTGACATCTCTGACAACGGAAGCCCAGGACATTGAGCAATTAAACAGAAGTTAGGTTTAAACTGACCACTGTGTGAGTGAAGGGAGTTCTGGTGGAGGAACCTAAACCTTGGAGGAAGAATCATCGGCAAGGAGAAGTGGAGGTTGGTACGAGCTCTCCGCTGGAGTATTAAGAGTGGCTCCCTGGTCAGTAGCGTGCTCCTCGTGCACGATGATGGAGATCTGGGAGGCTTCTCGTCTCCCGAATTACTACCTCGGCAAATGCATCCTGCTGTAGCTTCTTATCGAGCAGGTTCGGGAACTGTAGCTGGATGACCTTTGGTTGATTGGAAAGGATGAGCAGATGTAGGGAGGTAGTCACCCTAAGGTGCAGGTGGCAGGTAGCTGAGTGACTGTCAGCAGAGAGAAAAAGGAATAGGAAGATGGTACAGAGTAGCCTTGGATACCATTGGTGGGGAACAACCCACACGGGAAAGCTCTCTGGCCCTGTGCCTCAGAAGGGAAGGAGGGGGAAGAGGAGAGTCTGTGGCTGTGAAAGAGACGCGGGCTGGAATGTTGCTTCACACGTGTCAGGGTCAGGGACGTCAAGTCTGAAGGGGGAGGGGGAGCAGGCAGAAGTTGCAGTACATGGTTGGTACCAAAGTCACAGACAGAAAAGGGGGTGAGGTCTTACAAAAAGGAAGGGTTACACTTGAACTCAGAGGGAACAGATATCTTGGCCGGCAGGGTTGCTAGGACAACTGGGATGCAGCAGTTGGTATAAGGATAGATACATCGTGTAGAGAGACCATGAGGAAGGATAAACAGTTGTTAAGGCATAAATGGATCCCGTTGGATGGATTGAAATGTGACTATTTAATGAAATAAATATCAAGTGCAAAAATGATGAACTTAGAACGTGGGTCAGTCAGTATATGTAACTACGATGTTATGGCCATTTAAGAGTCTTGGCTATCACAAAAGCAGGATGTTCCAGGGTTCAGATGTTTCAGGAGGGACGGGGAGGGAGGTAAAAGAGGTGGGGGAGTGGCATTGCTAATCAGGGATGGTATCACGGCTGCAGAGAGGGAGATAACCCTGGAGGGATCGTCTACTGAGTCACTGTGGAAGGAAGTCAGTCATCACTCTGTTGAGAGTATTCTATAGACCATCTACCCCCCCCCCCCCCCCCCATAGTAACACAGACACTGAGGAACAAATCAGGAAACAGATTTTGGAAATGTGCAGAAAAACTGGTCAATGTCTTGGGGGAATTCAACTTCCCTAATATAGATTGGCACCTTTCTAGCGCAAAAGGTTTAGTTGAGGTGGAATTCCTTGGGTGTATTCAGGAAGAATTCCTGACATAATATGTGGACAGGCTGACTTTAGGAGAGGTCATCTAGCAGGTGAGCATTTTGGAGACAGTCACCAAAAATCCCAGACTTTACCATAGCTTTGGACAGGGATCAAAGCAGATAGTCAGGGAAAGTATTTCATTGGGAAGGCCAAATGATGATGCTTATTAGGCAGGAACTTGGGAGTGTAAATGAGGAATGGATGCACCCAGCGAAATACACAACAGCAATGTGGCTTGTCCGGAGAAGGCAGAGGGTGATAGGAGATGGAGAGTATTATGCTTGGAAGTCAGTGACCAGTGGGGTTCTGCAGGCATCTGTTCTGGAATTCCTGCTCTTTGTTATTTTTATTAAAGATCTGGATGAGGAAATGGAAGTGTGAGTGAGTTTGCAGATGACACATAGATTGGTGGTATTGTGGATGGTGTCTGTCATACATTACAATGATACAGATGAAGATTGAAAAGTGGCAGATGGCGTCCCATCAGGAATAGTGTGAAGTGATAAAGTCTGGAAGGTTGCACTCAAAGGCAGACTTCAGGGTTAGTGGCAGGATTCTTAGCAATGTGGAGCAACAGAGGGATCTTGGGTTTGATGTCCTTGGATGCCTCCAAGTTGCACACATCGATGGCTTGGTTAAGAGGTGTGTTGGCCTTTATTAGTCAGGGGAGGGAGTTTAAGAATCGTGAAGTAACGTTGCAACTCTAATACTCTGGTTAAACTACACTTGAAGGATTGTGTTCAATTCTGGTCGCCTCATTATAGGAAAGACGTGGAAGCTTTTAGAAAGGGTGCAGCAGAGCTGGCGCTGGATAACGCCTGGATTAAGGAGCAGATAGGTTGAGAGAGCTGGTGCTTTTCTCTTTAGAATGAACGAGGATGGGAGGTGACATGAAGGAGAAGTGACTTATGCGAGGTATAGATCAAGCGAATACCCTGGGTGGAAATGACTACTACAGGAAGGGATAATTTTAAGGTGATTGTAGGAAAGTTTAAGGAGGATGTCAGAGGAAATTCTGTTTTCACAGAGTGGTGGGTACATGCAATACGGTGCCAGGGGTGCTGGAGGAGGGAGATACATTATGGACATTTAAGGGAATCTTAGATAGGCACATGGATGAAACACAAATGAAGGGCTGTTCAGGTTGATCTTGGATTAGGTTAAAAGGTCGGCACAACACTGCGGGCAGCTGTACTATTCTAATCTCTCCATTCTCGGGGGGTTGATGCAGATACGACAGCAACGTTGAAGAGATATTTAGTCAAGCACACGAACAGGCAGGGACTGGAGGGAGCTACAGACCACATGAAGGTGGATGAGAATAGTACAATTTCACACCACGTTCAGCACAGATGAAGGGTCCACTCCTAGGCCGGCCCATACTCACCGTACTCATCCTGGAAAGCTCCATCGACGCTGGGAGGGAGTCCTTGCCACTCACTGGTGCTGCGCGGGTAAACACTTTCCACGGTATTTCTGTTGACAATGAACTGCCAATAATCATTTCCTTTAAAGAGGTATATCTTATTCTGCTCCAGACCCCACATCAAAGCAGCGTGCACCTCTGCCACAGGAAGGCCCAGGTCAGAGATCAGCTTGGGTCCCAGTACTCTCTGTTCTCCGTCATAGATCCAGTAACTAGAACCTAGCAGTGAACACAAGCAGAAATGATGCAAAAATACTGAGAGCAGTGAATATCATATTCATATACAGACGGGGGCAATCATAAAGAGAACTCTCACCATTACTTTATAACTCTAATTCAAAGGGGAGTAACATAAAGAGAAGAAAATAACATTAACCCTTTGATGCCTCCTCCTAAACGCCTTTTATTTACGTAAACTGATATTCTTGGCTCTTGCTGGGCAATGGACGCCAGTTTTAAGCACCTCTGGTCAGGGTAACGCTGAGCCCATCCAGTCCCCGCTCTGTTACAGGCGACACCACAACCAACCAAAACTCCACCAGCTGCACAGCCTGTCTTCACAGTCATCCCTGATGGGATGAGAAGCACTGATCGCTTCAGTGGCTGGTTGGCAGAGATCAGAGAGAAGAACTCTTGTCTAATCAATGATACCTCAATGACATCCCTCCTCACTAACTTCCACGGAAAACCCTGCTCAGTATCCTCTCATTGCTATTCCCAACTCTGGCTATATCCTCCTAAATCTCAATATCCCCACCCCCATGATTCTGCAGTCCTCCTGTAGCCTGGTGGCTGGAACAGTGCGTGGCCAGAGTTGTACAGCACAGAAACAGGCCCTCGTCCAGGATGATCTACACCAGTTCCACCTGGCAGCACCAGGCCTGTGTCCTCCTACGCCTTGCCTATTTATGTGGATGTCTTTATTCATCTACTACCTCTGGCAGTGAGTCCCTGTGTCAGTGGAAAACTCAGCCGATCCAGTATTTCGCCGTAACTGAAGTCCTGCCGGGGGCCTGACCTAGGAAGACAAGAGTGCCATTGATACCGCCACATCCACCCGAGTCCAATCTGATCAAAGCAGCTCTACCAGGACACCCTGGCTCTTGCATCTTGCGCCTTGGCTCAAATGTCAGGCTGGAAGTGGATAGGTGAGGGTGGAGGAAGGTAGGTGGGGCAGGGAGGGATGGAGTGAGAAGCAGGGAAGTGATGGGTGACAGAACTTGATTGGAGAGGAGAGTGGACCGTGGGTGAAAGGTGAGGAAAGGCACGAGAGGGAGGTGCTGGACAGGCGAGGAGAAGAGAAGGAATGAGAGTAACGAAGATGAGGAATGGAAAAAGGGAGGAGGGGGGAAGGTGGAGAAATCAATGTTCATGCCATCAGGTTGGAGACCATCCTGAAGTGTGAGAGCAAACTTCAAAGAACACAGCAAAACTTCTACAAATGTGGAGATAGAAACTGATGTTAACTTTATAGCTGAAAACTGCAAAATTAGTCATGAGTAGAAAAGAGATAAAAGGGCAATTAAACAAATACTTTGCCTTTATGGAAGAGGTCACAGAAAGCTTCCCAGAAATGCCAGGGAACCAAGAATCTAATGAAAAGGATTAGAGGAAATCAGTATTAGTAAAAATAATAATGCATGAAACTTTAATGTCACTAAAAATCATTAAATCCCCGAGGTTAGACAGCCTGCATTCCAGAGTACTAAAGGAGACAGCCATGGAAATAGTGGATGCATTTTATTTCTCTTCGAGATAGGGCAGTAAAATCCTCTCACCGAGGGAGAGCAGGTAGGGAGCCTCATGAGGTTGCCGAGCCTCATGCTATCATAGGGCTGATGCTAGAGTTGATTATAAAAGTCACTTTGAAATTATTGATGGGCTTAGGCCAAGTCGCAATGAACTGATGAAAGGCAAATCATGTTTCTCAAACCTGCTGGAGACTTTAAAGATGTAACTGATAGGATTGATCAGGAACCAGAGGAGTGGAGTTTTTACAGGACCTGTGATAGTGTCCCACATAGAATGCAGCTACTTTATCAGGGTCAGAGGCAATGACGTGGGCATTGTGTGCACAATATACCTCAACGAGTTCGATGAGTTCGACTTTATCAGGGTCAGAGGCAATGACGTGGGCATTGTGTGCACAATATACCTCAATGAGTTCGATGAGTTCGACTTTATCAGGGTCAGAGGCAATGACGTGGGCATTCTGTGCACAATATACCTCAATGAGTTCGATGAAGAGTTCAAATCTTATGGGTCAGCATCAGACCGTACAGAAACAGGCCTTTCAGTTAACTTCTAAACAGTCTGTGGCCTCCCTTGTCTAGAAAGTTTGCAAAGGAGGTGAAGCAGTTTGAAAACAGGAAACATCAGGGTCACCTCTGCCTGTTGAGCAAGTGGGCAAACACACGGCAGAGGCATGAAATGCAGATAAACGTGAAGGCATCCACTCCAATCAGATAAACAGGAAGGCGAGTTGGGATCTGCTGGTGTGAGGAGGATCTCAGTGTCTGTGGACACTGAAGATAAGCACCAGGCGCAGCCAGTAGTTAAAGCAACATAATGTCTATACAGGAGCAGGGTAATCAGACAGGGCCAAGGTGAGGGTCGCCAGGATACTGTGCACACCTCTCTCTCTCCTCTCTGACACCAAACAGGACAGCACAGGAAGAGGCCCTTTGGCCCATCCCAGATTAAACTAATTCCCACTGCGGCTCAATGTCCTTATCCCTCTATTTCCTACACGTTCATGTGTCTGTGTAAAAACCTCGAACACCTCTACTGGAACTGCTACCAGTGCCAGCCAGATGCCCAGCATTATCTGTGTAAAAAAACTTATCCTGCATATTGGCTTAAGGTTGTGCCCTCTATTATTAAACAGTTCTATCCTGAGTAAAACATTAAAATATTCTGGCTATCTATCTATGCCTCTCATAATCGTACAAACTACTACCAATTCTCCCCTTAGTCTTTGACGCTCCAACCCGTGTTTGTCCAACTTCGCTTTGAATCCAGGCAGCATCCTGGGTCCAAAACCTTCACTTCTTTCCTGTAATGGGGTGACTGATGTACGATTGCCTTATCTCTACCCCTCATGATTTTAGAAACCCCTGTATGATTATCTCTCAGCCTCATTCACTCCAGAGAAAATAGTGCCAACCTATCTATTCTTCCTTTGTAATTAAAGCCTTCCTGTTCTGGCAATATTCTTGTGAATCGTTCCTTCATCCTCTCTGCCTTA
Source organism: Hemitrygon akajei (assembly GCF_048418815.1). Lineage (NCBI taxonomy): Eukaryota > Metazoa > Chordata > Chondrichthyes > Myliobatiformes > Dasyatidae > Hemitrygon > Hemitrygon akajei. The sequence goes on along the minus strand of NC_133132.1, from coordinate 19,306,030 downwards.
TTCATAATGTTCCTATAGTTAGACAAACAGAACTTAAAAAAGAGATTCTTCAACATCTTGTATAGCTCCACCCCCGTCTCAATGCCCCGTCTGATGAATGCATGCAGGGTACACGTCGTCTTCACTATCTTGACTAACAGTGTCCCCAGTTTCATGAAACAATGCACTTCAATCCCTAGGTCGTTCTGCTCTGCAGCAATCTAGAGCCCTGTCATTTTCTGTGCAAATCACAGACTTCATGCCCAGACAGCTGTTCCTGTGCTGTGCTGGTTTAACGACCCAAAGAATGAGTTAAATTCTACCATTCCTTGGCCTACTTTCACAGTCGATTTCAATCCTGTTCTCATCTGAGACAACCTTCTCCATCACAACACTCCCAAACCAATGTCATTCGAAAAATACTAATCATACAACCGCAATTCCCAGCGTCGGTCCCTCTGGCATATCACTGGTCACTGGCCTGCAATCTGTAAAACAACCCTCCACTACCACCCCCCGACTCCATCCACCAAGCCAACTTTATATCCAATTGGCTCACCCACCCTGGATCCCACCTGCTGTCATCTTCCAGACCTTTCCACGTGCAGATAGATTCGATTCCTCAAAATCCTCTCCACTGATGTTAGGCTCACTGGCCTGCAGTTCCCTGGCTTGTCCACACAGCCCTCTTAAATAAAGGTGCAACTTTAGTCCTCAGCTGTGGTTAGTCAAGTTCTGGGAATACCTTCACTTTTGTATAAATATATTTGAGGACATCATTGTTCTTTTCCCTGAACTCCCTATCTGGCCACAATCTTCTCCACTGTAAATACAGACAAAATGTTTTCATTTAATACCCTACTCATCTCCCTTGACTCCACACATGGATGACACACTACTCTCCCCCCAGTTACCTTTTCTATATTAATACACCCATGGGTTCTTTTCAGATTCTCCTTTATTCTTCTAAGGATATCTTACGTCCACATTTTGGCCCTCCTGATCTTCTGCTTGTGTACTCCTGCACCCACTAGATCTCGTACCTGTCCCTGACACAGACTTCATTTTAAGCCCATCACCTCTGCTGAGGCACAGACAGATGACAGCGGTTCACAGAGTCCTCTCTTCGGGGCCAGTCTTTCAAATTATCCGAGCTGTAACCCATCCTTGAAGATCCCTCCTCTTTCAGGGATGAGGTCTTTGGAGTCTCTGTAAGAATTTCTGTAGCACTGGGTTTTTACCGCATGGAGTTGCTAGCCCCGTGTCCAACCCTCTTCCTTTCGCAACCGGGCGTGGAACAGTCCATGGTAGAGTTATACCTGACATATGCCTCTTTAATTTTCCTGACCAGAGCCTCAACATCACTTGCCAGCCAAGGTACCCTCCCTCCTGTTAGCCCTGCCCTTCCATTTAATTAGCAGGAATATTCCGGCCCTGAACTTTCACTGGCTCACTTTTAAAAGGTCTCCACTTGCTGGACGTCCTTTTATTTACTTAAATCCTCTCCCAATCAACTTCTGCAAGTTCCAATCTCATGCCATCAAAATTAGCCCTGCCAATTTGAACTTTAAAATAGTTATGGAAAAATATAGGTCTAGTCCACAAGTTAAAGTAGTTTTGTAGAATTCTGGTCAATGGCCTCAGAATGCTCCCCCACCGATAGATCAGCCCTGCCTCATTTCTGAACATAGTGTTGGGCATTACCCCTCTTTAATTGGACCACCTACATATTGCTTGAGAAACCTTTCCTTGGCACACTTGGCACTTTCTGCCCCATTAGCACTATGGCAGTCCCATTAAAATTAGGCAAGGCATAGAATATGAGTTGGGATGTTATATTGCAGCTTTGCAAAAAACTGGTTATGAAAACTTGGAGCTCTGTGTGCAGTTCTGGTCAGGACACCATAGAAAGGATGTGGTTGCATTAGAGAGGGTGTGCAGAGGCGATTCACCAATTTGTATATGGGCAAAAATTAACAGGACTTTAGTTACAGGAAGAGACTGAATATGTTGTGCTCATCTTCCCTGGAATAAAGAAGGCTGAGGATGATCTGAGAGAGAGATAGGGTAGCTAAACACAATCTTTTTCTCATGGTCAGGGCTATCAAAAACAAGAGGGCATAATCTTTAAGGTGAAAAGTAGTTTTAAAGGGGATAAGTTTTTTAAAAAACACAGAGAATGGTTGCTATCTGGAATGCACTGCTGGAGGCAGTGGTGGAATCGGGTATAATCAGCGCATTTACGGAAGGTAAACTCTGAAACAGGCAGGGCCGAGGAAGATGCTGTGCAGATGCAGGTGAATAGATTAGGGTTGGTGGGCAAAAATGCCAGTGGACATGATGGGTTGAAGCGTGCTTCCATATTGTATAACTCTGTTACTCTGGTTGGTGAGATTTGAGAGTCCATTATGAAAGATGAAGTTTACAGGCACATGATAAGATAGGCTGAAGTTAGCACCATCTCCTTAAGGACTGGTCTTGCCCTGACATTTTTTTTTGAGAGGACTAGAATATAAGAGCATGGATATAAGAGATGGATCTTTATAAGATATTGATCAAACTGCACTTGGAGTATTGTGAGCAGTTTTGGGCCCCATATCCAAGGAAGAACGTTCTGGCATTAGAGAGGGTCCACAGGTCGTTTATGAGAATGATCCCAGATGAAAAGGTTCATGCACGACGTGTGTTTAATGACTCTGGGTCTGTACTCGCTGGAGTTTGGGAGGAGGAAGGGCATTTCAGGATACCTGCCAAATACCAAAAGCCCCGGACAGAGTGCATATGGAAAGGGACGTTTCCAGTAGTGGCAGAACGAGACTCCAGAATACAAGGAACACAGGAGGGGTTTCTTCAGCCACAGAGTGGCAAAACAATTGCTGCAGAGGGCTGTAGCGGCTCAGTCTTTGGGCATATTTAAAGCAGAGGTTGATAGGTTTTTGATTTGTAGGGGTGCCAAAGGTCGCTGATGGGAGTACTGCGCAGGCACAACAGAAGTGTTCCAGTGCAGGTCCGGCGAAGAGCTTTAAAAGCCCAGTCTCTATAACAGAGAGATCCCGCCTAGCGGAGCCGTCAGTAGTCTGAGATCAGAGTAATGAGGCCTTGGCTCAACAAGAACAAACAGAGGCAAGTAAGCGTGTGAGTTCATTCCTTATTCAGCTCTAGAGAGAATGGGGGGCATGTCTACAGGACCAGTGTTATATCCCGGGGGATTTCCAGCCTCCCTGATGGCCGCGTCTGCACCAGATGCTGCTCCTTAGAGACCATTTTAGGGAACTGGAGTTGCAGCAGTACGACCTGTGACTTGTTAGGGAAATTGAAGCAGTGATACTCAGGAGCTACAGGGAGGTGGTCACCCTGAGGCTACTGGAGACCCACGCATCAGGGAACTAGCCGAAATTAGAATGGGTGGCCACGGGGAGATCCCGCTTGTTCTGGGGGGTGCTCGGGAAGCGGTCTCCCGATCTTCGTTGGGTCTCACCAGTACACAACGGTCCACACTGGGAGCACCGGTCACAGTAGATGACCCCAACAGACTCACAGGTGAAGTGTCGCCTCACCTGAAAGGACTGCTTGGGGCCCTGAATGGAGGTGAGGGAGGAGGTGTAGAGAGGGAAAGATGTATTTGGTGGTGGGATCCAGTTGGAGGTGGCAGAAGTTTCGGAGAATTATGTGCTGGACATGGAGGCTGGTGAGGTGGTAGGTGAGGACAAGAGGAACCCTATCCTATTCTTAACTTCCACCCACAGAGACTCCATAGACAACCCCTCCATGACTTTCTCCTTTTCTGTAGCCGTGACACTATCTCTGATCAACAGTGCCACACCCCCACCTCTTTTGCCTCCTTCCCTGTCCTTTCTGAAACATCTAAAGCCTGGCACTTGAAGTAGCCATTCCTGCCCCTGAGCCATCCAGGTCTCTAACAGCCACAACATCATAGCTCCAAGTGCTGATCTACACTTTAAGCTCATCCGCTTTATTCATAATACTCCTCGCATTAAAACAGACACATCTCAAACCATCAGTCAGAGTGAGTCCCTTCCCTATCACCTGCTCATCCTCCCTTTCGCACTGTCTCCAAGCTTTCTCTATTTGTGAGCCAATCTCCCTTTCCTCTGTCACTTCAGTTCGGTTCCCACCCCCCAGCAATTCTAGTTTAAACTCTCCCCAATAGCCTTACCAAACCTCCCTGCCAGGATATTGATCCCCCTCAGATTCAAGTGCAACCCGTCCTTTTTGTACAGGTCACACCTGCCCCAGAAGAGGTCCCAATGATCCAGAAATCTGAATCCCTGCCCCCTGCTCCAATCCCTCAGTCACGCATTTATCCTCCACCTCATTCCATTCCTATATTCACTGTCACGTGGCACAGGCGGTAATCCCGAGATTACTACCTTTGGGGTCCTGCTTCTCAACTTCTTTCCTAACTCCCTGTAGTCTGTTTTCAGGACCTCCTCTCTTTTCCTACCTATGTCGTTGGTACCAGTACTGTATGTACTATGGCCTCTGGCTGTTCACATTCCCACTTCAAGATATCGTGGACACAATCAGAAAGATCCAGGCACCTGGGAGGCAAACTACCATTCGAGTTTCTTCCCCGTATCCACAGATTCACCTGTCTGACCCCCTAACTATCGAGTCCCCTATCACTACTGCCTTCCTTTTCCTTTCCCTACCCTTCTGAGCCACAGGGCCGGACTCTGTGCCAGAGGCATGGCCACTATTGCTTCCCCCAGGTAGGCCATCTCCCCCAACAGGAGTACTTATTGTTAAGGGGGACAGCCGCTGGTGTACTCTCTAGCATCTGCTTCTTGCCCTTCCCTCTCCTGACTGTGACCCAGTTATTTGTCTCCTGAGTCCCCGGTGTGACTACCTGCCTATAGCTCCTCTCTATCACCTCCTCACTCTCCCTGACCAGACGAAGGTCATCGAGCTGCATCTCCAGTTCCCTAACGCGGTCCCTAAGGAGCTGCAGCTCGACGCACCGGGTGCAGATGTGGCCGACTGGGAGACTCCAGAACTTCCCACACCCAACACCGAGCACAGAAAACCGGCCTCACACACTTTCTTTCTGTCCGTATTCAAAACAGATAACCTCCCTCGCTTCGACCCATTATCACCGAAGCCCCATTGAGCCAAAGCCTTCCTACTCTCTCCCTCTCCTCTGTCACGCACTCCGTAAAGCTGTCTTCTTTTTAAACTCTCCCGCTGTTCTCACGGGCCGACCTCCACGCACCTGCCCCATTCAAACTGCTGAAGAAATAGCTATGTTCCTATAATTTTAGGATAAAGGAGGGACATTTTGGCCAGAGATTAAGAAAATCTTCACACAGAAGGCCGTGAATATTTATAAGACCATAAGACTACAAGACAGCAAAGCAGAATTAGGCTATTTGGTCCATCAAGCCTGCTGCGCCATTTCACCATTTGAAATTCTCTGCTGAAGAAGGCGGTGGATGTTCTTGCAGGCTGCATCAGTACGTCGATCGGGTCTCAGGAAGGAGGGTGGACGAGAAACGGGGATGGTGGAACAAGCATGAGGCTCACTGCCACCCCACCTCCCACCAGACTGAGAGGCACCTTCATTACCCCACTGAACGAGCCTTCAGCGTGAGCAAATCACAGACTGCTAAACAATTCAGTGGGTCAGGCAGCATCTGTGGAGGTGGAGGGATAACTGACATCGGGTCAAAGCCCTTCAGCTTCATCAGGGTCTCAAAATTAATGCTGACCGTCTGTCTGCCTGCGCGGGTACTGGCTGATCGAGTGGGTTCTCCCACTGATTTTGCTCCCAGTACCGGGTTCTGCAGTCCCTGGCATCTCTGAGCCCCATGGACTGACTCAAGTTGGTTGTCACCTGATGGAGGGCAAGAGTGGGGTCATTAATTCTCCTTGTGCAGAGGAGGTTCTGCAGTCTGTGATTGGGCAGGTGGGTCACTTCCTTTGGAATGGGGGCTGAGGAGGAACCTGACAGAGATGTACAAGGTCATGGGGGGTAGCGAGAGGTGACTACTGCCAGAGGGTCTAAGGTGAGGGGAAGGAGGGTTACAGAAGATTTGTGATCTGTAATACATGCAGAGGTGGCAGGAGCAGTGACTTCGACAACAGATAAAGCCGAGTTAGAAAACTGGATTAGTATAGACGGGAATTTGCTGGCTTGTTCTTAGCTCCTTGACCGACTGAAAATGCAGGCTCCCCCAACAAGAATAAGCAACATGGTGTATTGATGTAAATTAATACATGTTACATGAACAAATTTGACAATATTTTCCCTGATTTTCTTAATCCTTCGTGAGTTCGAGTTTTTTCCCCTAGTTCACCTCCTACACCTATCATCTGCAGATTGAGAGGAAGGAGTCAGTTTTATAGAGTTAAGCAGAATGGAAACTCTTGCAGTTATCTGAAATAAACAATATGCCATTCCTCAGTCCACTTGCCCAGTCGATCAAGATCCCATTGTAATCTCAGATAACCTTCTTCATTGTCCACTATACCACTTATTTTAGTGTAACCTGTACACCTATTAACTATGCCACCAGTATTATCATTCAAACCCTAAATAACAGTGAACCCAGCACCAAACCCTGCTACACACCACTGGTCAAAAGCTTCCAGTCTGATAAATAATGTTCCACCACTACACTCTGCCTCCTTCAAGCTAAATTTGTACCCTGCTGCACAAACGAGAGATTCTGCAGATTCTATCCCATAGATGCTGCCTGGCCTGCCGAGTCTCTCCAGCACTGTATGCGTAATTTGTATCCTAATGGCAAGCTCACCGTATGTTTGAACTTTCCAGTGGGGCCTACCACGTGATACCTTGTCAAAGCTCAAACCATGTAGATAATTGCTATGCTTCATAAAACTAATTGAAAGAAAAACATGGAGCCAAGAATGATGTGCCTTAGTTTTGTTTTCCTTTCGTGAGGCACATATGTCATCCATGTACTTTTATATATAACCTGTAATGTGTAAACAAAAAGGCTTAATCAAACAATATACTTACAATATTACTGAAATATTAAATACACAACAATAATATTTTCCACACTTCCCTCATCTATCTTCTTGGTCATCTCTTCAAAATACTCAACCAATTTCTTGAGCTACGACTTCCTATGCACAAGGCCACACTGATCAGTTGGATGTCTGTCCTATCTGTCAGAATTACCTCTAATAACTGACACACCACTGACATTAAGTTCAATGATCCACAGTTCCCAGGATTTTCCTTGCACCCTTTCTAAAATAAAGGCACAACGTGGGCCACCTCCAAGTCTTCTGCCACCTCACTATTGATGGCAGAAATATCTCCACAAGGGACCCTACAACCTCTTCCCTGGCTTAGAAAAATAGAGGGCTATGGGTAACCCTAGGTCATTTCTAAAGTAAGTACAGCACAGCATTGTGGGCTGAAGGGCCTGTATTGTGCTGTAGGTTCTCTATGTCTCTATGTTTCTGTAATGTCCTAAGATACACTTGCTCAAGATCCAGAGATTGATTTACCTTTATGCATTTTAATATGTTAAAGCACCTACTTAGAACCTGTTCGTGACACAATTGCAAATGGATGACAATATCCATTGATGAACTAGCTGAGACAAGAGCTCAGAAATCCGGTAAAAGGCCATGATCTGATCTGATGTTCAGTTTACAGCTGATCTTTAACCCTGAACTCCACTTCCCCGCACTAATCCCCGACCATCGATCCATCTCCCTGGAACATATTCAGCTCCAAGTGTTTGCAGCCTCTTTAGTGAAGATCCACCACCGTTTGGATCATGAAACATTTCACGGCTTGGCATCAAGTGGCAAATCCCTTACTTTGATACCCTGAGGCCTGATTGTAGATGTTATTCCATCAAGATCCTCGGTAACTAGAGAAAAAGCTACTACTCCTACATTCAAATTCTCTGCAGTGAAGGCCAAGACGCCATCTGCCTTCCTGGCTGCAATCCCTACACGTTAACCCTCTGGTGTGTGTGCAAGGACACTGCTCACGCTGAACAATAACTCCTTTCCAATAAATCTTATTAAAACAAACTTTTATTCTTTCTACTGAAGTGAATTACTTGCATTTTCCCACATGCATCTTCCATGTCCTTTCCCGTGCGCTTATCCATCAGCAACAGCCTAGACCATCTCGCTACTGAGTATGAGAGTGGTGGAATATGTACGAACATCAACCATTTAAGCTTTACAGGTGCCTCTAGCCCTAGTTGTCTCATGCATTAGTATGAAGGTTAGGAAAGGACAGGAGGGTCAGCTGCAGACATACAGAGTAATCTGAGGAAATCGAACCTTGAAAAATCCAGAAGTTGCCACCGGTGTCCTCAAAGCCGGCATCAATGTGGTCTGGGAAGTCCCACCAGTGCTGCGAGGCCAGGGCTGGGTAGCCAGGCTGAAGCTGTCTGTTCCTCAACCTCCACACATACTTGGATTTAAAAAAGAAGAGCTCCCCGCGGATCATTGAGACTGCATCGAAGTCTGTCTCACAGGCATCTGGCTGCAATCACAGTGGTGACAAATACACATTCAATGCACAGGACAAGGACCCAGAAATTTCACACGCGCTCTGTCTCCAGCCACAGCCACTTTGCAAAACGAACAGATTCAAAGTAGCTCTCAGTAAAGACCAGGGGTAAACTAGCCAACCCAACCCTCAATGTCAACGCTACCAGTCCAAGCTACCTTCATCACTCTCGGGTCAGCTCGGAGTAGGAACCTCACAAAAACCATCAGTTTTTTTACCTTGGACATGAGTTTGCTTGTTAGGTGCATCAACAGCTGGGTTGAACATATCACTCCCCCATCATCTTGACCACATTGTTAAGACACCTTACAAAGACTGCTCCGACTACACTTCCTAAACTTGCAGCCTCTGGAATTTTGACCTGGCCACAGGTGGGAGATTTCACCATGGTGGCTTCAATGGATCTTGCGATGCTCACCACGTACGAGGAAAAATGTACAAAAGTCCAACACAGGAGCAGGCCCTCTGGGCTATGATGACTGTGCTGACAATGATACACATCAAAATTAATCCCACCTGCCTGCATGTGGCCCATATCCCTCCATTCCCAGCCCATTCATTTGCTGTCTAAACATTAAGAACTTGATTGAATTTTCTGAAGAGGTGACCAAAAGGAATGACAAGGTTGCATTAGTAGATATTGTCTACGTGGACTTTAGCAAGGCCTTTGACAAAATACTCTATAGCAAGCTCGACCTGATGTGAGATCAGCTGGGATCCAGGGTGAGCAAGCCAACTGGACATAAAGCTGGCATGGTGGGCTGAGTTCGAGGTTGGTAGTAGAGGGTTGCTTTTCAGATCGAAGGCCTGGTGTATCATAGACTTGGGTTCTCACAAACAAGAGAAAATCTGCAGGTGTTGGAAATCCAAGTGTGGAAGAAATTTTGTTACTAGCTAGATACTAAGGGGTTAAAGAGTTTTTTTTTCACCCTTAAACTGCTCCTGCAGGATTGCTGTAAAGGGCTAACTAGCTTGAGAGGGAGTAATCAAAGCATAATCACGTGATGTTCTGTTTTTTTTAAATAGCTGAACTGTGTAATTGTCCTGGCTTCAAGGTTGTAGGCAGAAGTAGCTTTGAATAGATAGAGAAAACAGTAACCTGATTATATTTTTTTCACTGTGCTAAGACATGATTATTGAGCAAAGGAATTATCTGCTTGCATGCTGTATTTCACAAACGTGCTTGGAAGCTTTTGATAATATACACTATGTCTATATAATGAGAAAAGTGTGTACTCGGGGAGAGTCTCAAGAACTCTGCTTTAAGAGGTTGAGCTCTCCATGATACGTATCATGTTATAATAAATACTTTCAAAAGCAATCTCCCTTTGTGTCTGAGTAATACCTTTTCCGCAACAATCTGGCGACGAGGATGGGATCCTCATAGTGCTCTACCACCCTTCAAGTTAGAAGGGAATTAGTGGAACGAGCAACTTAGCAGGATTTTTAAAAAAAACCCGAGCGGAAAGAGTTGACTTTCCAAGTTAGGAAAGGCACCGGCGTCCCAGCTGAAAGCGGGAACGGCCGTAATTTTTCTGGCGCCCTAGCTGAAAACGGGGCGGACAGTGGAGGTCCTAGCTGAAAGGGGGACTGAAAAGTAAGAAAGAGTAGCTACCAAACTGAAGATAAAGGAGTGAAGGGACCGCTGATGAAACTCTAACACCGGTGAGCACTGTAAATAGATTACCAGAAACCGCGCGGCGTAACTGTGCTTTTTTTCAGACAATGGGAAATTCTAGCACTCGAGCGGCTTCTGCTGCTCCTGCGACCCCATCCCGACGAACAAGTCGAAAGGGGCCTTGAAGGTAAGTAAGAAAACGGAGAAGCGAATGAGAACTGTGAAGAAAGCTCGATAGAAGGTAGGAGACCCTCTGGTGTCCCCGGGATCACCTGCCGATACGGTGAACCGGGAAAACGGAGACGACCGATATGCAGTAACTTTCAGCAGTGATCTCTACGGCTGGTCACAGGGAGACTGGCCGTACGGGGGGACTTCTAAAATTCCATTAATACAAACCTGGTGGGACGAGGTGGAGAACGGAAATGGAAACCCCAATTGGGGTTTTGAGTACATGATGGGGCGCTTTGAAAAATGGATGGAGGTAGCTAAAAGACACCAACCTCCGAAACAAAAAAGGATGGAGAAGTCTTCCGAAACATCGGGTTCTCCTAAAAATCAGGGCCCTGCTCCACCACGCCCGCTCCTGTGCCGCTATATCCCCAGATACTCCAAATGGTGTCCCAGGCCAGGAGGGATTACGGTCCCAATGTAGGACCGGACGGAATGATGGACGAGGTAACAGAAATGGTCACTGCCTGGCGTCAGCAGACTACAAGGACAAGCAGTGCCGCCCGCCTCGGTGGAGGAACAACCTCCCGAAGCACGGGAAGGGGCAGTGGGGGGAGGTCAGGTAGAAGAACGATTAGGAACTGCTATGCAAACTAGGAGCCAAACCCGACATCACTCACCCCCTCCTGCCCTTCCCAATTAGTCCTCTCACCCGGTTCAGCAAGATCCAAAAATAACCATCAGGGAGACAGCAATATTAAAGCTGTGGGCCCCTGCAGAGGCGCGGGCCATGGTAAGACCCACTGCTTTTCTTCATTGGCCGGAACAGATGTGTGAGATTTATAAACCTCTCCCGGGTGATTTGCGAACCCTCCTGAAGTGTGCCTGTGGTAGTTCCTGGGCCGCGTTGAAGGATACAGTGCAGGTCCCACCTGGGGAAAATGGGGATTGGCGACCTAATGATGATCAGGAGGGCAATGAATCTCTCGCACACTGGTTACAACTTAGAGGAGAAGAAGCCATTATGAGGGCAGCGAGTGGCACGGGGATCTAGGAGAGGTTACTAGACGTCTGCAGGGAAAGGAGGAGGGAGCCCCTGATTTTACAGTCCGATTCAGGAATACTTGGGAGGATTATGCCGGGGAAACGGACCGCCAGCCATTCAGACCCTCCTCACGCTGCCACAGCAGGCTCAGAGCCAGCAGACTATGTCCTGGCCTGAGATAGTTACCACACTGGTAAACGTGGACAGGGAGGGACTTTCTGTTGGGCCACGAGATGGCCCTGAGGCCCATAGAACACGGTTCCGGGGAGAAGGAAATGAAAGAGAAAGTAGAAGGGGATAGAGAAGGGATGTGTCCCGGGATATATGTGGAAAGTGTGGGAAGAAGGGGCATTGGGCCAGGGAGTGTCGAAGCATCCCTTATAGAGAGCCTACGCAGCCCGCCGAGTCAAATGAAAGGGAAGGTGTCCCCCCCACCCTTCACCCTTTTCCGCCAGAATAGGGGGGCCCAGGGCAGGTGGTGGTGCAGGGAGCGGTTATACCACTTTCCCAAGACTCCGAAACACAACCCATGGTAACCCTTAGAATAGGAGCCTTGGTGGAGACTGGCACTACCCTGTCCTCAGTACCCCCCCCCCCGCCCTGGGACAAACAGGGTGGTAACTGGAAGTAGCTGGCATCCCCCTGTCAGAACCCCTAACAAAGAAGGTCACTGTGTCTCTGGGAGACAATCGTATAGAAGAAACTCTGATAGTATCCAAAACTACTCCATTGCCCCAGTTGGGGCACCAGGCTCTTTGCAAACTAGCAGCCACTATTTACTGCACCCCTCAGGGCATGTACACGGACGTACCCTCACCCCAGACACACCAGTTAACGTCCCTGCTCCTTAGCTCTGAAGCTAAATCCGAGCCAATGTTATACTGCTGGCAGGTCAGGGGCAACCCCAGTACTGTCACGATGTTCCGCCTGAGGCAGCAACTCGACAAACTGACAGCAGCGGCTGACACCGAAGCTCCCCGGGGCCTGTTGCAAGTGGTCCAGTATCACTCCTGCTTGCACTGCGTGGCGTGGTAGCTAAAATACACCCAGAACCTTTCCTCTGCTTTGGGAAGGAAGGATTGGGTATCCCGGTACGCCTCTCTGCGGAGCAACAATCCCTGTTCTCCCTTGACTCAGTGCCTCACTTGACCCTTGCCGTGCGGCCCCCCCCATCAGGCGGTTACAATCTGCCCCCATTATCGACTGTATCGGGGATTTCGAGTGGTACGGGCCTGAAGGAGGAAGAATATATCTGCCGGGAATTTCCCGTCAGTCGGAAGAACCCCTAACGGAGTTCCAACGACAACAACCGCCTGAGCCGCCAGGTTCTACAGGTCCTTTAGCAATGGAAACAGTAGATGCAGACCTCTGGGCCCTTCACAAGACACACGTAGGCCGGGTGCTCACTGCAAAAGACCACTGTGTCAAGCTAAAAAAGAATTCTGTATCACCATGCGTCAGACAATACCGATTGGCCATCGAGGCAGAAGGTATAGCCCTTGTCATGGACTCTCAGCTACAGAAAGGGGTTCTCAGACCTACTGTCAGCCCCTGTAATACACCGATACTGCCTATACCCAGGGTTGGACGGCCTAACGAGTGGCGCTTTGTGCAAGATCTAATGGCTGTAAACAGTTATGGGGTAATTCCCACAGCCCCGGTGTTACCTGACGTTAACATGGTTCTTTCATCTATTCCATCTGATGCTAGTGTCTACACTGTTGTCGACTTGCGTTCCGCCTTCTTCTCTATTCCCCTCCACCCGGACATCCAGTATCTGTTTGCCTTCACCTACAAGGGGCAGCAGTACTCCTGGACTCGGCTGCCCTAGGGATATACTGAAAGTCCAGCCGTGTACGCTGCTGCTATTAAATATGATTTGGATGAGTGCCACATGGAGGGAATATTGATACAATACGCCGACGACCTTTTAGAGGCGTCATCTACCCAGACAGACTTTGTAAGAGACTCGCTGGCTCTGCTTCAGTTCTTAGCCGCCCGAGTGTCCAGAACTAAGCTGTAATTTTGTCAGCCCCAAGTACAGCATCTTCGGTTTACCCTGGAACTCGGGAGGCAGGACCAGACCGGATCCAGGCCATCCTTCGGATGTCGCCAAGACAAAGAAGGAGGTCCTTTCTTTTCTGGGATGGTCGGCTATTGTCAACAATGGAAACACGAATATTGCCAGTCTGATGCAGTCCTCCGTGTTGCCACTGGAAAAGAGGCGCCTATGCATGTAGAATGGACCCCAGAGAGAGAAAACGCATTCCAAGCCTTGAAGGCAGCTGTAACCACCGCCCCGGCTTTGGGACTCCCTAATTGTGCGCACCCCTTTCAATTACATGTTTGTGAGAAACGAGGGTTCGGCACTGGAGACCTTACCCAGAATTATGGGGGCGGGAAGAGACCAATAGCCTACTATTCTACAGTTTTACCCTCTGTGGTCCTGGGAATGCCTGTCTGTCTTCGTGCCACGGCTGCTACAGCAATAATGGTCGAGAAGTCCTTACCACTGGTCCTCGATCACCCTTGCGAGGTAAGAGTACCGCACGCTGCTATGCTGCTTCTGAATTCAGCGGCAACGCAACACTTCACCGCCTCCAGACGTACAGGATGTGAAGTAATTCTGCCATCGCACCCCAACTACACCTGTCAACGATCACCTTCCGATGCCTAAATTGCCCTTTTAAAATCTGCAAATTGGTTTCGTGCACATGCCCTCGGCCTCGGGATATCAGAATATACTGGTAATAATGGACATGTTCACCCGATGGGTGGAAGCCTACACTACTCAAAAAGATTATGCTGGGACGGTGGTGAAAATATTGTGGAAGGAAATAATACCGAGATACGGAATACCCATGGGGATCAATAGTGACCGAGGTACCCATTTTACCAGCAGAATAGTAAAGGCTTTAGTACAGGCCATGGGGATTCCCCATCAGCCTCAGTCATCGGGGAATAGTGGTAAGGGTGAATGGGGAATTGAAAAATACCCTGTCCAAAGTGTGTTAGGATAATAGCTTGTCACGGCCAGAAGCTCTCCCCATTGTGTTGTATGCAATGCGAAATAGAAAGAATAGAGCTACAGGAGTGAAGCTCTCATGGGACGCCCAATGACCACAGGGGCCAGACCCCCAGTATGTGCCGAAAAATTGGCTCTGATATGGAATGATGAGCAAACTCTGGCCTATGCACAAGCCATATGTAAAACAGCGGCTGAAATGCGTGAGGATGAGACAGGCACAGCCCCTGTTGGAGATGCCCCTGTACATGCATCCCAACCAGGAGACAAGTATGTGTAAACAATTTAAACAGAGATTCTCTTTCTCCTCGGTGGAAAGGACCTTACATTGTGCTGCTAACCACCCGGACGGCCCTGAACGTATACGGAAAAGAAGATTGGGTTCATGCAGCGAGATGCAGAAAACATCGCCCGTCGAAAGCGGAAAGCGACGGGGCAGTTGAGTCAACTAACAATCAGCGGAGTCAGAAAAGACCGAAGACGCATTGGATGACGGGGTTGGTGTACATGGGAGGGCTAATGCAGATTGCGAGTAGTGGTCACTCTAATACCTTTTTATCCTTATGTCATACCTATGCTAAGCAGGTAAAGCGGGGAGCCTGCTGGGTATGTGCTAAAGTACCACAGCATGGGAAAAGCATGCCCATGATTCCCCTCACCCAAAATGAGATGGATACTATTCCTCGATTTCAGGCGTTCGGTAATGGGACAAACTGAGGTGCAAACTGTTCCGAAACAAGAAATCCGAGAAGGGATCAACGCTACCCCTGTTGCTTTGAGGGAGGATACACCGGCCAACCCCGAGGGATCTCTCAAATTTGAGTCTTGGAATTAAAATAGATCCCTCCTCTGAGCCGGTG
The DNA here is from genome assembly GCF_048418815.1 of Hemitrygon akajei. NCBI lineage: Eukaryota > Metazoa > Chordata > Chondrichthyes > Myliobatiformes > Dasyatidae > Hemitrygon > Hemitrygon akajei. The sequence continues at coordinate 19,290,802 of NC_133132.1, read as the reverse complement.
GATGCCACTTGCTATTGTAATCATAACCCTAGTGCCCCTTATCAACTGGGCAATGGCAACTGTACCCGCTTTACCACTGCCTACCCTACCCGACCAGTAAATGGCACTAACTGGGTGTGTGGGAGCAGGGCAGACCCCTGGCTCCCGAGAGAGCCTGGTGATATTTTAGAATTAATTCTTAATAAGGAATGGAGTGGCTGCTGCTATTTAGCATACCTAGTGCCTCACTTAAGGGTTATAGATCATCCCAGGGAACCCCCCCCCCCCCCATTGGACTAAGACAAGAAGGGGCATATCAGAGGCAGAACGATTCGGGATGATAATGTTTCCTAGCTACGGAGTGGGTCGGACCGTCACAGAAATAATTAAATTAGCTGCTGCCTTAGAAGAACTAGCCAATAACACTGCTGATGTTCTGGAAGAAACTCAGTCCCAAGTGCATGGCATAACCACCGAGATGATCGCCATTAGGCAGACAGTTTTGCAAAATCGAATGGCGCTTGACTTTATATCGGCTGAAAAAGGGGGGACCTGTGCTATGATAGGGAAAGAATGTTGTACCTACATCCCTGATGTTTCGGAAAATATAACCGACCTGAACCAGCACGTAATGGAAAAGGTTGTGGAGATGAGTAAAATGGGAGAACAATTTGAAAACATTTAATAGCGGAGGATACTGCTGGGAAGGGCTATGGGAATGGTTCCCCCGGGTGGGGAAAATGGGTCATGCATGGAATTATAATAGTGACTGTGGTATGCATTTTGGGGTGTTGTGTATGTGGGTTCTTGAGGATGTGCTGTAGTCAGTTGATAAAAGGGACTTTGCTCAGCCCTAGGGTACCGGTGGTGGCCCAGATGATGAACTACCGACCAGGTACAGGACACTGGTGGGGCGAAAAGGTGTACCCTGGAAAGGAAAGACCCTTCCACTAGGGATATGAACCCCCTTATGAGGAAGAGGAGAAATTACCATGTGAGGAGTGTTGATCTGAAAAAGATCAACAAGGAGTGAACTATGGAAGAAATTTTGTTACTAGCTAGATACTAAAGGGTTAAAGTTTTTTTTCACCCTTAAACTGCTCCTGCAGGATTGCTGTAAAGGGCTAACTAGCCTGAGGGGGAGTAATCAAAGCATAATCACGTGATGTTCTGTTTTTTTTAAATAGCTGAACTGTGTAATTATTCTGGCCTCAAAGTTGTAGGCAGAAGTAGCTTTGAATAGATAAAGAAAACAGTAACCTGATTATATATTTTATTTAATGTGCTAAGACATGATTATTGAGCAAAGGAATTATCTGCTTGCATGCTGTATTTCACAAACGTGCTTGGAAGCTTTTGATAACATACACTATGTCTATATAATGAGAAAAGTGTGTACTCGGGGAGAGTCTCAAGAACTCTGCTTTAAGAGGTTGAGCTCTCCATGATACGTATCATGTTATAATAAATACTTTCAAAAGCAATCTCCCTTTGTGTCTGAGTAATACCTTTTCCGCAACAATCTGGCGACGAGGATGGGATCCTCATAGTGCTCTACCACCCTTCAAGTTAGAAGGGAATTAGTGGAACGAGCAACTTAGCAGGATTTTAAAAAAAACCCGAGCGGAAAGAGTTGACTTTCCAAGTTAGGAAAGGCACCGGCGTCCCAGCTGAAAGCGGGAACGGCCGTAATTTTTCTGGCGCCCTAGCTGAAAACGGGGCGGACAGTGGAGGTCCTAGCTGAAAGGGGGACTGAAAAGTAAGAAAGGGTAGCTGCCAAACTGAAGATAAAGGAGTGAAGGGACCGCTGATGAAACTCTAACACCGGTGAGCACTGTAAATAGATTACCAGAAACCGCGCGGCGTAACTGTGCTTTTTTTCAGACAATGGGAAATTCTAGCACTCGAGCGGCTTCTGCTGCTCCTGCGACCCCATCCCGACGAACAAGTCGAAAGGGGCCTTGAAGGTAAGTAAGAAAACGGAGAAGCGAATGAGAACTGTGAAGAAAGCTCGATAGAAGGTAGGAGACCCTCTGGTGTCCCCGGGATCACCTGCCGATACGGTGAACCGGGAAAACGGAGACGACCGATATGCAGTAACTTTCAGCAGTGATCTCTACGGCTGGTCACAGGGAGACTGGCCGTATGGGGGGACTTCTAAAATTCCATTAATACAAACCTGGTGGGACGAGGTGGAGAACGGAAATGGAAACCCCAGTTGGGGTTTTGAGTACATGTTGGGGCGCTTTGAAAAATGGATGGAGGTAGCTAAAAGACACCAACCTCCGAAACAAAAAAGGATGGAGAAGTCTTCCGAAACATCGGGTTCTCCTAAAAATCAGGGCCCCGCGACACCTACCGCTCCACCACGCCCGCTCCTGTGCCGCTATATCCCCAGATACCCCAAATGGTGTCCCAGGCCAGGAGGGATTACGGCCCTAATGTAGGACCGGACGGAATGATGGACAAGGTAACAGAAATGGTCGCTGCCTGGCGTCAGCAGACTACAAGGACAAGCAGTGCCGCCCGCCTCGGTGGAGGAACAACCTCCCGAAGCACGGGAAGGGGCAGTGGGGGGAGGTCAGGTAGAAGAACGATTAGGAACTGCTATGCAAACTAGGAGCCAAACCCGACATCACTCACCCCCTCCTGCCCTTCCCAATTCGTCCTCTCACCCGGTTCAGCAAGATCCAAAAATAACCATCAGGGAGACAGCAATATTAAAGCTGTGGGCCCCTGCAGAGGCGCGGGCCATGGTAGCGGAGGCACCTAACCCAGTAAAAAGACCCGCTGCTTTTCTTCATTGGCCGGAACAGATGTGTGAGATTTATAAACCTCTCCCGGGTGATTTGCGAACCCTCCTGAAGTGTGCCTGTGGTAGTTCCTGGGCCGCATTGAAGGATACAGTGCAGGTCCCACCTGGGGAAAATGGGGATTGGCGACCTAATGATGATCAGGAGGGCAATGAATCTCTCGCACACTGGTTACAACTTAGAGGAGAAGAAGCCATTATGAGGGCAGCGAGTGGCACGGGGATCTAGGAGAGGTTACTAGACGTCTGCAGGGAAAGGAGGAGGGAGCCCCTGATTTTACAGTCCGATTCAGGAATACTTGGGAGGATTATGCCGGGGAAACGGACCGCCGGCCATTCAGACCCTCCTCACGCTGCCACAGCAGGCTCAGAGCCAGCAGACTATGTCCTGGCCTGAGATAGTTACCACACTGGTAAACGTGGACAGGGAGGGACTTTTTGTTGGGCCACGAGATGGCCCTGAGGCCCATAGAACACAGTTCCGGGGAGAAGGAAATGAAAGAGAAAGTAGAAGGGGATAGAGAAGGGATGTGTCCCGGGATATATGTGGAAAGTGTGGGAAGAAGGGGCATTGGGCCAGGGAGTGTCGAAGCGACCCTCATAGAGAGCCTACGCAGCCCGCCGAGTCAAATGAAAGGGAAGGTGTCCCCCCCTTTACCCTTTTCCGCCAGAATAGGGGGGCCCAGGGCAGGTGGTGGTGCAGGGAGCGGTTATACCACTTTCCCAAGACTCCGAAACACAACCCATGGTAACCCTTAGAATAGGAGCCTTGGTGGAGACTGGCACTACCCTGTCCTCAGTACCCCCCACCCCGCCCTGGGACAAACAGGGTGGTAACTGGAAGTAGCTGGCATCCCCCTGTCAGAACCCCTAACAAAGAAGGTCACTGTGTCTCTGGGAGACAATCGTATAGAAGAAACTCTGATAGTATCCAAAACTACTCCATTGCCCCAGTTGGGGCACCAGGCTCTTTGCAAACTAGCAGCCACTATTTACTGCACCCCTCAGGGCATGTACACGGACGTACCCTCACCCCAGACACACCAGTTAACGTCCCTGCTCCTTAGCTCTGAAGCTAAATCCGAGCCAATGTTATACTGCTGGCAGGTCAGGGGCCACCCCAGTACTGTCACGATGTTCCGCCTGAGGCAGCAACTCGACAAACTGACAGCAGCGGCTGACACCGAAGCTCCCCGGGGCCTGTTGCAAGTGGTCCAGTATCACTCCTGCTTGCACTGCGTGGCGTGGTAGCTAAAATACACCCAGAACCTTACCTCTGCTTTGGGAACGAAGGATTGGGTATCCCGGTACGTCTCTCTGCGGAGCAACAATCCCTGTTCTCCCTTGACTCAGTGCTTCACTTGACCCTTGCCGTGCGCCCCCCCCCCATCAGGCGGTTACAATCTGCCCCCATTATCGACTGTATCGGGGATAACGAGTGGTACGGGCCTGAAGGAGGAAGAATATATCTGCCGGGAATTTCCCGTCAGTCGGAAGAACCCCTAACGGAGTTCCAACGACAACAACCGCCTGAGCCGCCAGGTTCTACAGGTCCTTTAGCAATGGAAACAGTAGATGCAGACCTGTGGGCCCTTCACAAGACACACGTAGGCCGGGTGCTCACTGTGTCAAGCTAAAAAAGAATTCTGTATCACCATGCGTCAGACAATACCGATTGGCCATCGAGGCAGAAGGTATAGCCCTTGTCATGGACTCTCAGCTACAGAAAGGGGTTCTCAGACCTACTGTCAGCCCCTGTAATACACCGATACTGCCTATACCCAGGGTTGGACGGCCTAACGAGTGGCGCTTTGTGCAAGATCTAATGGCTGTAAACAGTTATGGGGTAATTCCCATAGCCCCGGTGGTACCTGACGTTAACATGGTTCTTTCATCTATTCCATCTGATGCTAGTGTCTACACTGTTGTCGACTTGCGTTCCGCCTTCTTCTCTATTCCCCTCCACCCGGACATCCAGTATCTGTTTGCCTTCACCTACAAGGGGCAGCAGTACTCCTGGACTCAGCTGCCCTAGGGATATACTGAAAGTCCAGCCGTGTACGCTGCTGCTATTAAACATGATTTGGATGAGTGCCACATGGAGGGAATATTGATACAATACGCCGACGACCTTTTAGAGGCGTCATCTACCCTGACAGACTTTGTAAGAGACTCGCTGGCTCTGCTTCAGTTCTTAGCCGCCCGAGTGTCCAGAACTAAGCTGCAATTTTGTCAGCCCCAAGTACAGCATCTTCGGTTTACCCTGGAACTCGGGAGGCAGGACCAGACCGGATCCAGGCCATCCTTCGGATGTCGCCAAGACAAAGAAGGAGGTCCTTTCTTTTCTGGGATGGTCGGCTATTGTCAACAATGGAAACACGAATATTGCCAGTCTGATGCAGTCCTCCGTGTTGCCACTGGAAAAGAGGTGCCTATGCATGTAGAATGGACCCCAGAGAGAGAAAACGCATTCCAAGCCTTGAAGGCAGCTGTAACCACCGCCCCGGCTTTGGGACTCCCTAATTGTGCACAGCCCTTTCAATTACATGTTTGTGAGAAACGAGGGTTCGGCACTGGAGACCTTACCCAGAATTATGGGGGCGGGAAGAGACCAATAGCCTACTATTCTACAGTTTTACCCGCTGTGGTCCTGGGAATGCCTGTCTGCCTTCGCGCCACGGCTGCTACAGCAATAATGGTCGAGAAGTCCTTACCACTGGTCCTCGATCACCCTTGCGAGGTAAGAGTACCGCACGCTGCTATGCTGCTTCTGAATTCAGCGGCAACGCAACACTTCACCGCCTCCAGACGTACAGGATGTGAAGTAATTCTGCTATCGCACCCCAACTACACCTGTCAACGATCACCTTCCGATGCCTAAATTGCCCTTTTAAAATCTGCAAATTGGTTTCGTGCACATGCCCCCGGCCTCGGGATATCAGAATATACTGGTAATAATGGACATGTTCACCCGATGGGTGGAAGCCTACACTACTCGAAAAGATGATGCTGGGACGGTGGTGAAAATATTGTGGAAGGAAATAATACCGAGATACGGAATACCCATGGGGATCAATAGTGACCGAGGTACCCATTTTACCAGCAGAATAGTAAAGGATTTAGTACAGGCCATGGGGATTCCCCATCAGCCTCAGTCATCGGGGAATAGTGGTAAGGGTGAATGGGGAATTGAAAAATACCCTGTCCACAGTGTGTTAGGATAATAGCTTGTCACGGCCAGAAGCTCTCCCCATTGTGTTGTATGCAATGCGAAATAGAAAGAATAGAGCTACAGGAGTGAAGCTCTCATGGGACGCCCAATGACCACAGGGGCCAGACCCCCAGTATGTGCCGAAAAATTGGCTCTGATATGGAATGATGAGCAAACTCTGGCCTATGCACAAGCCATATGTAAAACAGCGGCTGAAATGCGTGAGGATGAGACAGGCACAGGCCCCTGTTGGAGATGCCCCTGTACATGCATTTCAACCAGGAGACAAGTATGTGTAAACAATTTAAACAGAGATTCTCTTTCTCCTCGGTGGAAAGGACCTTACATTGTGCTGCTAACCACCCGGACGGCCCTGAACGTATACGGAAAAGAAGATTGGGTTCATGCAGCGAGATGCAGAAAACATCGCCCGTCGAAAGCGGAAAGCGACGGGGCAGTTGAGTCAACTAACAATCAGCGGAGTCAGAAAAGACCGAAGACGCATTGGATGACGGGGTTGGTGTACATGGGAGGGCTAATGCAGATTGCGAGTAGTGGTCACTCTAATACCTTTTTATCCTTATGTCATACCTATGCTAAGCAGGTAAAGCGGGGAGCCTGCTGGGTATGTGCTGAAGTACCACAGCATGGGAAAAGCATGCCCATGATTCCCCTCACCCAAAATGAGATGGATACTATTCCTCGATTTCAGGCGTTCGGTAATGGGACAAACTGAGGTGCAAACTGTTCCGAAACAAGAAATCCGAGAAGGGATCAACGCTACCCCTGTTGCTTTGAGGGATGATACACCGGCCAACCCCGAGGGATCTCTCAAATTTGAGTCTTGGAATTAAAATAGATCCCTCCTCTGAGCCGGTGGATGCCACTTGCTATTGTAATCATAACCCTAGTGCCCCTTATCAACTGGGCAATGGCAACTGTACCCGCTTTACCACTGCCTACCCTACCCAACCAGTAAATGGCACTAACTGGGTGTGTGGGAGCAGGGCAGACCCCTGGCTCCCGAGAGAGCCTGGTGATATTTTAGAATTAATTCTTAATAAGGAATGGAGTGGCTGCTGCTATTTAGCATACCTAGTGCCTCACTTAAGGGTTATAGATCATCCCAGGGAACCCCCCCATTGGACTAAGACAAGAAGGGGCATATCAGAGGCAGAACAATTCGGGATGATAATGTTTCCTAGCTACGGAGTGGGTCGGACCGTCACAGAAATAATTAAATTAGCTGCTGCCTTAGAAGAACTAGCCAATAACACTGCTGATGTTCTGGAAGAAACTCAGTCCCAAGTGCATGGCATAACCACCGAGATGATCGCCATTAGGCAGACAGTTTTGCAAAATCGAATGGCGCTTGACTTTATATCGGCTGAAAAAGGGGGGACCTGTGCTATGATAGGGAAAGAATGTTGTACCTACATCCCTGATGTTTCGGAAAATATAACCGACCTGAACCAGCACGTAATGGAAAAGGTTGTGGAGATGAGTAAAATGGGAGAACAATTTGAAAACATTTAATAGCGGAGGATACTGCTGGGAAGGGCTATGGGAATGGTTCCCCCGGATGGGGAAAATGGGTCATGCATGGAATTATAATAGTGACTGTGGTATGCATTTTGGGGTGTTGTGTATGTGGGTTCTTGAGGATGTGCTGTAGTCAGTTGATAAAAGGGACTTTGCTCAGCCCTAGGGTACCGGTGGTGGCCCAGATGATGAACTACCGACCAGGTACAGGACACTGGTGGGGCGAAAAGGTGTACCCTGGAAAGGAAAGACCCTTCCACTAGGGATATGAACCCCCTTATGAGGAAGAGGAGAAATTACCATGTGAGGAGTGTTGATCTGAAAAAGATCAACAAGGAGTGAACTATGGAAGAAATTTTGTTACTAGCTAGATACTAAAGGGTTAAAGTTTTTTTTCACCCTTAAACTGCTCCTGCAGGACTGCTGTAAAGGGCTAACTAGCCTGAGGGGGAGTAATCAAAGCATAATCACGTGATGTTCTGTTTTTTTTAAATAGCTGAACTGTGTAATTATTCTGGCCTCAAAGTTGTAGGCAGAAGTAGCTTTGAATAGATAAAGAAAACAGTAACCTGATTATATATTTTATTTAATGTGCTAAGACATGATTATTGAGCAAAGGAATTATCTGCTTGCATGCTGTATTTCACAAACGTGCTTGGAAGCTTTTGATAACATACACTATGTCTATATAATGAGAAAAGTGTGTACTCGGGGAGAGTCTCAAGAACTCTGCTTTAAGAGGTTGAGCTCTCCATGATACGTATCATGTTATAATAAATACTTTCAAAAGCAATCTCCCTTTGTGTCTGAGTAATACCTTTTCCGCAACAATCTGGCGACGAGGATGGGATCCTCATAGTGCTCTACCACCCTTCAAGTTAGAAGGGAATTAGTGGAACGAGCAACTTAGCAGGATTTAAAAAAAAACCCGAGCGGAAAGAGTTGACTTTCCAAGTTAGGAAAGGCACCGGCGTCCCAGCTGAAAGCGGGAACGGCCGTAATTTTTCTGGCGCCCTAGCTGAAAACGGGGCGGACAGTGGAGGTCCTAGCTGAAAGGGGGACTGAAAAGTAAGAAAGGGTAGCTACCAAACTGAAGATAAAGGAGTGAAGGGACCGCTGATGAAACTCTAACACCGGTGAGCACTGTAAATAGATTACCAGAAACCGCGCGGCGTAACTGTGCTTTTTTTCAGACAATGGGAAATTCTAGCACTCGAGCGGCTTCTGCTGCTCCTGCGACCCCATCCCGATGAACAAGTCGAAAGGGGCCTTGAAGGTAAGTAAGAAAATGGAGAAGCGAATGAGAACTGTGAAGAAAGCTCGATAGAAGGTAGGAGACCCTCTGGTGTCCCTGGGATCACCTGCCGATACGGTGAACCGGGAAACCGGAGACGACCGATATGCAGTAACTTTCAGCAGTGATCTCTACGGCTGGTCACAGGGAGACTGGCCGTACGGGGGGACTTCTAAAATTCCATTAATACAAACCTGGTGGGACGAGGTGGAGAACGGAAATGGAAACCCCAATTGGGGTTTTGAGTACATGATGGGGCGCTTTGAAAAATGGATGGAGGTAGCTAAAAGACACCAACCTCCGAAACAAAAAAGGATGGAGAAGTCTTCCGAAACATCGGGTTCTCCTAAAAATCAGGGCCCTGCTCCACCACGCCCGCTCCTGTGCCGCTATATCCCCAGATACCCCAAATGGTGTCCCAGGCCAGGAGGGATTACGGTCCCAATGTAGGACCGGACGGAATGATGGACGAGGTAACAGAAATGGTCGCTGCCTGGCGTCAGCAGACTACAAGGACAAGCAGTGCCGCCCGCCTCGGTGGAGGAACAACCTCCCGAAGCACGGGAAGGGGCAGTGGGGGGAAGTCAGGTAGAAGAACGATTAGGAACTGCTATGCAAACTAGGAGCCAAACCCGACATCACTCACCCCCTCCTGCCCTTCCCAATTCGTCCTCTCACCCGGTTCAGCAAGATCCAAAAATAACCATCAGGGAGACAGCAATATTAAAGCTGTGGACCCCTGCAGAGGCGCGGGCCATGGTAGTGGAGGCACCTAACCCAGTAAAAAGACCCGCTGCTTTTCTTCATTGGCCGGAACAGATTTGTGAGATTTATAAACCTCTCCCGGGTGATTTGCGAACCCTCCTGAAGTGTGCCTGTGGTAGTTCCTGGGCCGCGTTGAAGGATACAGTGCAGGTCCCACCTGGGGAAAATGGGGATTGGCGACCTAATGATGATCAGGAGGGCAATGAATCTCTCGCACACTGGTTACAACTTAGAGGAGAAGAAGCCATTATAAGGGCAGCGAGTGGCACGGGGATCTAGGAGAGGTTACTAGACGTCTGCAGGGAAAGGAGGAGGGAGCCCCTGATTTTACAGTCCGATTCAGGAATACTTGGGAGGATTATGCCGGGGAAACGGACCGCCGGCCATTCAGACCCTCCTCACGCTGCCACAGCAGGCTCAGAGCCAGCAGACTATGTCCTGGCCTGAGATAGTTACCACACTGGTAAACGTGGACAGGGAGGGACTTTCTGTTGGGCCACGAGATGGCCCTGAGGCCCATAGCACACGGTTCCGGGGAAAAGGAAATGAAAGAGAAAGTAGAAGGGGACAGAGAAGGGATGTGTCCCGGGATATATGTGGAAAGTGTGGGAAGAAGGGGCATTGGGCCAGGGAGTGTCGAAGCGACCCTCATAGAGAACCTACGCAGCCCGCCGAGTCAAATGAAAGGGAAGGTCCCCCCCCCCCCCTTCACCCTTTTCCGCCAGAATAGGGGGGCCCAGGGGAGGTGGTGGTGCAGGGAGCGGTTATACCACTTTCCCAAGACTCCGAAACACAACCCACGGTAACCCTTAGAATAGGAGCCTTGGTGGAGACTGGCACTACCCTGTCCTCAGTACCCCCCCCCCCGCCGCCCTGGGACAAACAGGGTGGTAACTGGAAGTAGCTAGCATCCCCCTGTCAGAACCCCTAACAAAGGGAGACAATACATTGTATTGGGAGACAATCGTATAGAAGAAACTCTGATAGTATCCAAAACTACTCCATTGCCCCAGTTGGGGCACCAGGCTCTTTGCAAACTAGCAGCCACTATTTACTGCACCCCTCAGGGCATGTACACGGACGTACCCTCACCCCAGACACACCAGTTAACGTCCCTGCTCCTTAGCTCTGAAGCTAAATCCGAGCCAATGTTATACTGCTGGCAGGTCAGGGGCCACCCCAGTACTGTCACGATGTTCCGCCTGAGGCAGCAACTCGACAAACTGACAGCAGCGGCTGACACCGAAGCTCCCCGGGGCCTGTTGCAAGTGGTCCAGTATCACTCCTGCTTGCACTGCGTGGCGTGGTAGCTAAAATACACCCAGAACCTTTCCTCTGCTTTGGGAAGGAAGGATTGGGTATCCCGGTACGCCTCTCTGCGGAGCAACAATCCCTGTCCTCCCTTGACTCAGTGCTTCACTTGACCCTTGCCGTGCGGCCCCCCCCCATCAGGCAAAACAGATGGGCCCTATGCTCAAGCGGTTACAATCTGCCCCCATTATCGACTGTATCGGGGATAACGAGTGGTACGGGCCTGAAGGAGGAAGAATATATCTGCCGGGAATTTCCCGTCTGTTGGAAGAACCCCTAACGGAGTTCCAACGACAACAACCGCCTGAGCCGCCAGGTTCTACAGGTCCTTTAGCAATGGAAACAGTAGATGCAGACCTGTGGGCCCTTCACAAGACACACGTAGGCCGGGTGCTCACTGCAAAAGACCACTGTGTCAAGCTAAAAAAGAATTCTGTATCACCATGCGTCAGACAATTCCGATTGGCCACCCAGGCAGAAGGTATCGCCCTTGTCATGGACTCTCAGCTACAGAAAGGGGTTCTCAGACCTACTGCCAGCCCCTGTAATACACCGATACTGCCTATACCCAGGGTTGGACGGCCTAACGAGTGGTGCTTTGTGCAAGATCTAATGGCTGTAAACAGTTATGGGGTAATTCCCATAGCCCCGGTGGTACCTGACGTTAACATGGTTCTTTCATCTATTCCATCTGATGCTAGTGTCTACACTGTTGTCGACTTGCGTTCCGCCTTCTTCTCTATTCCCCTCCACCCGGACATCCAGTATCTGTTTGCCTTCACCTACAAGGGGCAGCAGTACTCCTGGACTCGGCTGCCCTAGGGATATACTGAAAGTCCAGCCGTGTACGCTGCTGCTATTAAACATGATTTGGATGAGTGCCACATGGAGGGAATATTGATACAATACGCCGACGACCTTTTAGGGGCGTCATCTACCCCGACAGACTTTGTAAGAGACTCGCTGGCTCTGCTTCAGTCCTTAGCCGCCCGGGGTCACAGAGTGTCCAGAACTAAGCTGCAATTTTGTCAGCCCCAAGTACAGCATCTTCGGTTTACCCTGGAACTCGGGAGGCAGGACCAGACCGGATCCAGGCCATCCTTCGGATGTCGCCAAGACAAAGAAGGAGGTCCTTTCTTTTCTGGGATGGTCGGCTATTGTCAACAATGGAAACACGAATATTGCCAGTCTGATGCACTGTTGCCACTGAAAAAGAGGCACCTATGCATGTAGAATGCACCCCAGAGAGAGAAAACGCATTCCAAGCCTTGAAGGCAGCGGTAACCACCGCCCCGGCTTTGGGACTCCCTAATTGTGCGCACCCCTTTCAATTACATGTTTGTGAGAAACGAGGGTTCGCCACTGGAGACCTTACCCAGAATTACGGGGGCAGGAAGAGACCAATAGCCTACTATTCTACAGTCTTACCCGCTGTGGTCCTGGGAATGCCTGTCTGTCTTCGCGCCACGGCTGCTACAGCAATAATGGTCGAGAAGTCCTTACCACTGGTCCTCGATCACCCTTGCGAGGTAAGAGTACCGCACGCTGCTATGCTGCTTCTGAATTCAGCGGCAACGCAACACTTCACCGCCTCCAGACGTACAGGATGTGAAGTAATTCTGCTATCGCACCCCAACTACACCTGTCAACGATCACCTTCCGATGCCTAAATTGCCCTTTTAAAATCTGCAAATTGGTTTCGTGCACATGCCCCCGGCCTCGGGATATCAGAATATACTGGTAATAATGGACATGTTCACCCGATGGGTGGAAGCCTACACTACTCGAAAAGATGAAGCTGGGACGGTGGTGAAAATATTGTGGAAGGAAATAATACCGAGATACGGAATACCCATGGGGATCAATAGTGACCGAGGTACCCATTTTACCAGCAGAATAGTAAAGGATTTAGTACAGGCCATGGGGATTCCCCATCAGCCTCAGTCATCGGGGAATAGTGGTAAGGGTGAATGGGGAATTGAAAAATACCCTGTCCAAAGTGTGTTAGGATAATAGCTTGTCACGGCCAGAAGCTCTCCCCATTGTGTTGTATGCAATGCGAAATAGAAAGAATAGAGCTACAGGAGTGAAGCTCTCATGGGACGCCCAATGACCACAGGGGCCAGACCCCCAGTATGTGCCGAAAAATTGGCTCTGATATGGAATGATGAGCAAACTCTGGCCTATGCACAAGCCATATGTAAAACAGCGGCTGAAATGCGTGAGGATGAGACAGGCACAGGCCCCTGTTGGAGATGCCCCTGTACATGCATCCCAACCAGGAGACAAGTATGTGTAAACAATTTAAACAGAGATTCTCTTTCTCCTCGGTGGAAAGGACCTTACATTGTGCTGCTAACCACCCGGACGGCCCTGAACGTATACGGAAAGGAAGATTGGGTTCATGCAGCGAGATGCAGAAAACATCGCCCGTCGAAAGCGGAAAGCGACGGGGCAGTTGAGTCAACTAACAATCAGCGGAGTCAGAAAAGACCGAAGACGCATTGGATGACGGGGTTGGTGTACATGGGAGGGCTAATGCAGATTGCGAGTAGTGGTCACTCTAATACCTTTTTATCCTTATGTCATACCTATGCTAAGCAGGTAAAGCGGGGAGCCTGCTGGGTATGTGCTGAAGTACCACAGCATGGGAAAACCATGTCCATGATTCCCCTCACCCAAAATGAGATGGATACTATTCCTCGATTTCAGGCGTTCGGTAATGGGACAAACTGAGGTGCAAACTGTTCCGAAACAAGAAATCCGAGAAGGGATCAACGCTACCCCTGTTGCTTTGAGGGATGATACACCGGCCAACCCCGAGGGATCTCTCAAAATTGAGTCTTGGAATTAAAATAGATCCCTCCTCTGAGCCGGTGGATGCCACTTGCTATTGTAATCATAACCCTAGTGCCCCTTATCAACTGGGCAATGGCAACTGTACCCGCTTTACCACTGCCTACCCTCCCCGACCAGTAAATGGCACTAACTGGGTGTGTGGGAGCAGGGCAGAACCCTGGCTCCCGAGAGAGCCTGGTGATATTTTAGAATTAATTCTTAATAAGGAATGGAGTGGCTGCTGCTATTTAGCATACCTAGTGCCTCACTTAAGGGTTATAGATCATCCCAGGGAACCCCCCCCCATTGGACTAAGACAAGAAGGGGCATATCAGAGGCAGAACGATTCGGGATGATAATGTTTCCTAGCTACGGAGTGGGTCGGACCGTCACAGAAATAATTAAATTAGCTGCTGCCTTAGAAGAACTAGCCAATAACACTGCTGATGTTCTGGAAGAAACTCAGTCCCAAGTGCATGGCATAACCACCGAGATGATCGCCATTAGGCAGACAGTTTTGCAAAATCGAATGGCGCTTGACTTTATATCGGCTGAAAAAGGGGGGACCTGTGCTATGATAGGGAAAGAATGTTGTACCTACATCCCTGATGTTTCGGAAAATATAACCGACCTGAACCAGCACGTAATGGAAAAGGTTGTGGAGATGAGTAAAATGGGAGAACAATTTGAAAACATTTAATAGCGGAGGATACTGCTGGGAAGGGCTATGGGAATGGTTCCCCCGGGTGGGGAAAATGGGTCATGCATGGAATTATAATAGTGACTGTGGTATGCATTTTGGGGTGTTGTGTATGTGGGTTCTTGAGGATGTGCTGTAGTCAGTTGATAAAAGGGACTTTGCTCAGCCCTAGGGTACCGGTGGTGGCCCAGATGATGAACTACCGACCAGGTACAGGACACTGGTGGGGCGAAAAGGTGTACCCTGGAAAGGAAAGACCCTTCCACTAGGGATATGAACCCCCTTATGAGGAAGAGGAGAAATGACCATGTGAGGAGTGTTGATCTGAAAAAGATCAACAAGGAGTGAACTATGGAAGAAATTTTGTTACTAGCTAGATACTAAAGGGTTAAAGTTTTTTTTCACCCTTAAACTGCTCCTGCAGGACTGCTGTAAAGGGCTAACTAGCCTGAGGGGGAGTAATCAAAGCATAATCACGTGATGTTCTGTTTTTTTTAAATAGCTGAACTGTGTAATTATTCTGGCCTCAAAGTTGTAGGCAGAAGTAGCTTTGAATAGATAAAGAAAACAGTAACCTGATTATATATTTTATTTAATGTGCTAAGACATGATTATTGAGCAAAGGAATTATCTGCTTGCATGCTGTATTTCACAAACGTGCTTGGAAGCTTTTGATAACATACACTATGTCTATATAATGAGAAAAGTGTGTACTCGGGGAGAGTCTCAAGAACTCTGCTTTAAGAGGTTGAGCTCTCCATGATACGTATCATGTTATAATAAATACTTTCAAAAGCAATCTCCCTTTGTGTCTGAGTAATACCTTTTCCGCAACAATCTGGCGACGAGGATGGGATCCTCATAGTGCTCTACCACCCTTCAAGTTAGAAGGGAATTAGTGGAACGAGCAACTTAGCAGGATTTTAAAAAAAACCCGAGCGGAAAGAGTTGACTTTCCAAGTTAGGAAAGGCACCGGCGTCCCAGCTGAAAGCGGGAACGGCCGTAATTTTTCTGGCGCCCTAGCTGAAAACGGGGCGGACAGTGGAGGTCCTAGCTGAAAGGGGGAC
This sequence comes from Hemitrygon akajei, assembly GCF_048418815.1. NCBI lineage: Eukaryota > Metazoa > Chordata > Chondrichthyes > Myliobatiformes > Dasyatidae > Hemitrygon > Hemitrygon akajei. The sequence goes on along the minus strand of NC_133132.1, from coordinate 19,275,282 downwards.
TGAAAAGTAAGAAAGGGTAGCTGCCAAACTGAAGATAAAGGAGTGAAGGGACCGCTGATGAAACTCTAACACCGGTGAGCACTGTAAATAGATTACCAGAAACCGCGCGGCGTAACTGTGCTTTTTTTCAGACAATGGGAAATTCTAGCACTCGAGCGGCTTCTGCTGCTCCTGCGACCCCATCCCGACGAACAAGTCGAAAGGGGCCTTGAAGGTAAGTAAGAAAACGGAGAAGCGAATGAGAACTGTGAAGAAAGCTCGATAGAAGGTAGGAGACCCTCTGGTGCCCCCGGGATCACCTGCCGATACGGTGAACCGGGAAAACGGAGACGACCGATATGCAGTAACTTTCAGCAGTGATCTCTACGGCTGGTCACAGGGAGACTGGCCGTACGGGGGGACTTCTAAAATTCCATTAATACAAACCTGGTGGGACGAGGTGGAGAACGGAAATGGAAACCCCAGTTGGGGTTTTGAGTACATGATGGGGCGCTTTGAAAAATGGATGGAGGGAGCTAAAAGACACCAACCTCCGAAACAACAAAGGATGGAGAAGTCTTCCGAAACATCGGGTTCTCCTAAAAATCAGGGCCCTGCTCCACCACGCCCGCTCCTGTGCCGCTATATCCCCAGATACCCCAAATGGTGTCCCAGGCCAGGAGGGATTACGGTCCCAATGTAGGACCGGACGGAATGATGGACAAGGTAACAGAAATGGTCGCTGCCTGGCGTCAGCAGACTACAAGGACAAGCAGTGCCGCTCGCCTCAGTGGAGGAACAACCTCCCAAAGCACAGGAAGGGGCAGTGGGGGGAGGTCAGGTAGAAGAACGATTAGGAACTGCTATGCAAACTAGGAGCCAAACCCGACATCACTCACCCCCTCCTGCCCTTCCCAATTCGTCCTCTCACCTGGTTCAGCAAGATCCAAAAATAACCATCAGGGAGACAGCAATATTAAAGCTGTGGGCCCCTGCAGAGGCGCGGGCCATGGTAGCGGAGGCACCTAACCCAGTAAAAAGACCCGCTGCTTTTCTTCATTGGCCGGAACAGATGTGTGAGATTTATAAACCTCTCCCGGGTGATTTGCGAACCCTCCTGAAGTGTGCCTGTGGTAGTTCCTGGGCCGCGTTGAAGGATACAGTGCAGGTCCCACCTGGGGAAAATGGGGATTGGCGACCTAATGATGATCAGGAGGGCAATGAATCTCTCGCACACTGGTTACAACTTAGAGGAGAAGAAGCCATTATGAGGGCAGCGAGTGGCACGGGGATCTAGGAGAGGTTACTAGATGTCTGCAGGGAGAGGAGGAGGGAGCCCCTGATTTTACAGTCCGATTCAGGAATACTTGGGAGGATTATGCCGGGGAAACGGACCGCCAGCCATTCAGACCCTCCTCACGCTGCCACAGCAGGCTCAGAGCCAGCAGACTATGTCCTGGCCTGAGATAGTTACCACACTGGTAAACGTGGACAGGGAGGGACTTTCTGTTGGGCCACGAGATGGCCCTGAGGTCCATAGAACACAGTTCTATGAAAGAGAAAGTAGAAGGGGACAGAGAAGGGATGTGTCCCGGGATATATGTGGAAAGTGTGGGAAGAAGGGGCATTGGGCCAGGGAGTGTCGAAGCGACCCTCATAGAGAGCCTACGCAGCCCGCCGAGTCAAATGAAAGGGAAGGTCCCCCCCCCCCTTCACCCTTTTCCGCCAGAATAGGGGGGCCCAGGGGAGGTGGTGGTGCAGGGAGCGGTTATACCACTTTCACAAGTCTCTGAAACACAACCCATGGTAACCCTTAGAATAGGAGCCTTGGTGGAGACTGGCACTACCCTGTCCTCAGTACCCCCCACCGCCCTGGGACAAACAGGGTGGTAACTGGAAGTAGCTGGCATCCCCCTGTCAGAACCCCTAACAAAGAAGGTCACTGTGTCTCTGGGAGACAATCGTATAGAAGAAACTCTGATAGTATCCAAAACTACTCCATTGCCCCAGTTGGGGCACCAGGCTCTTTGCAAACTAGCAGCCACTATTTACTGCACCCCTCAGGGCATGTACACGGACGTACCCTCACCCCAGACACACCAGTTAACGTCCCTGCTCCTTAGCTCTGAAGCTAAATCCGAGCCAATGTTATACTGCTGGCAGGTCAGGGGCCACCCCAGTACTGTCACGATGTTCCGCCTGAGGCAGCAACTCGACAAACTGACAGCAGCGGCTGACACCGAAGCTCCCCGGGGCCTGTTGCAAGTGGTCCAGTATCACTCCTGCTTGCACTGCGTGGCGTGGTAGCTAAAATACACCCAGAACCTTACCTCTGCTTTGGGAAGGAAGGATTGGGTATCCCGGTACGCCTCTCTGCGGAGCAACAATCCCTGTTCTCCCTTGACTCAGTGCCTCACTTGACCCTTGCCGTGCGGCCCCCCCATCAGGCGGTTACAATCTGCCCCCATTATCGACTGTATCGGGGATTTCGAGTGGTACGGGCCTGAAGGAGGAAGAATATATCTGCCGGGAATTTCCCGTCAGTCGGAAGAACCCCTAACGGAGTTCCAACGACAACAACCGCCTGAGCCGCCAGGTTCTACAGGTCCTTTAGCAATGGAAACAGTAGATGCAGACCTCTGGGCCCTTCACAAGACACACGGAGGCCGGGTGCTCACTGTGTCAAGCTAAAAAAGAATTCTGTATCACCATGCGTCAGACAATACCGATTGGCCACCCAGGCAGAAGGTATAGCCCTTGTCATGGACTCTCAGCTACAGAAAGGGGTTCTCAGACCTACTGTCAGCCCCTGTAATACACCGATACTGCCTATACCCAGGGTTGGACGGCCTAACGAGTGGCGCTTTGTGCAAGATCTAATGGCTGTAAACAGTTATGGGGTAATTCCCATAGCCCCGGTGGTACCTGACGTTAACATGGTTCTTTCATCTATTCCATCTGATGCTAGTGTCTACACTGTTGTCGACTTGCGTTCCGCCTTCTTCTCTATTCCCCTCCACCCGGACATCCAGTATCTGTTTGCCTTCACCTACAAGGGGCAGCAGTACTCCTGGACTCGGCTGCCCTAGGGATATACTGAAAGTCCAGCCGTGTACGCTGCTGCTATTAAATATGATTTGGATGAGTGCCACATGGAGGGAATATTGATACAATACGCCGACGACCTTTTAGAGGCGTCATCTACCCTGACAGACTTTGTAAGAGACTCGCTGGCTCTGCTTCAGTTCTTAGCCGCCCGAGTGTCCAGAACTAAGCTGCAATTTTGTCAGCCCCAAGTACAGCATCTTCGGTTTACCCTGGAACTCGGGAGGCAGGACCAGACCGGATCCAGGCCATCCTTCGGATGTCACCAAGACAAAGAAGGAGGTCCTTTCTTTTCTGGGATGGTCGGCTATTGTCAACAATGGAAACACGAATATTGCCAGTCTGATGCAGTCCTCCGTGTTGCCACTGGAAAAGAGGTGCCTATGCATGTAGAATGGACCCCAGAGAGAGAAAACGCATTCCAAGCCTTGAAGGCAGCTGTAACCACCGCCCCGGCTTTGGGACTCCCTAATTGTGCACAGCCCTTTCAATTACATGTTTGTGAGAAACGAGGGTTCGGCACTGGAGACCTTACCCAGAATTATGGGGGCGGGAAGAGACCAATAGCCTACTATTCTACAGTTTTACCCTCTGTGGTCCTGGGAATGCCTGTCTGTCTTCGCGCCACGGCTGCTACAGCAATAATGGTCGAGAAGTCCTTACCACTGGTCCTCGATCACCCTTGCGAGGTAAGAGTACCGCACGCTGCTATGCTGCTTCTGAATTCAGCGGCAACGCAACACTTCACCGCCTCCAGTCGTACAGGATGTGAAGTAATTCTGCCATCGCACCCCAACTACACCTGTCAACGATCACCTTCCGATGCCTAAATTGCCCTTTTAAAATCTGCAAATTGGTTTCGTGCACATGCCCCCGGCCTCGGGATATCAGAATATACTGGTAATAATGGACATGTTCACCCGATGGGTGGAAGCCTACACTACTCGAAAAGATGATGCTGGGACGGTGGTGAAAATATTGTGGAAGGAAATAATACCGAGATACGGAATACCCATGGGGATCAATAGTGACCGAGGTACCCATTTTACCAGCAGAATAGTAAAGGCTTTAGTACAGGCCATGGGGATTCCCCATCAGCCTCAGTCATCGGGGAATAGTGGTAAGGGTGAATGGGGAATTGAAAAATACCCTGTCCAAAGTGTGTTAGGATAATAGCTTGTCACGGCCAGAAGCTCTCCCCATTGTGTTGTATGCAATGCGAAATAGAAAGAATAGAGCTACAGGAGTGAAGCTCTCATGGGACACCCAATGACCACAGGGGCCAGACCCCCAGTATGTGCCGAAAAATTGGCTCTGATATGGAATGATGAGCAAACTCTGGCCTGTGCACAAGCCATATGTAAAACAGCGGCTGAAATGCGTGAGGATGAGACAGGCACAGGCCCCTGTTGGAGATGCCCCCACACATGCATCCCAACCAGGAGACAAGTATGTGTAAACAATTTAAACAGAGATTCTCTTTCTCCTCAGCGGAAAGGACCTTACATTGTGCTGCTAACCACCCGGACAGCCCTGAACGTATACGGAAAGGAAGATTGGGTTCATGCAGCGAGATGCAGAAAACATCGCCCGTCGAAAGCGGAAAGCGACGGGGCAGTTGTGTCAACTAACAATCAGCGGAGTCAGAAAAGACCGAAGACGCATTGGATGACGGGGTTGGTGTACATGGGAGGGCTAATGCAGATTGCGAGTAGTGGTCACTCTAATACCTTTTTATCCTTATGTCATACCTATGCTAAGCAGGTAAAGCGGGGAGCCTGCTGGGTATGTGCTAAAGTACCACAGCATGGGAAAAGCATGTCCATGATTCCCCTCACCCAAAATGAGATGGATACTATTCCTCGATTTCAGGCGTTCGGTAATGGGACAAACTGAGGTGCAAACTGTTCCGAAACAAGAAATCCGAGAAGGGATCAACGCTACCCCTGTTGCTTTGAGGGATGATACACCGGCCAACCCCGAGGGATCTCTCAAATTTGAGTCTTGGAATTAAAATAGATCCCTCCTCTGAGCCGGTGGATGCCACTTGCTATTGTAATCATAACCCTAGTGCCCCTTATCAACTGGGCAATGGCAACTGTACCCGCTTTACCACTGCCTACCCTACCCGACCAGTAAATGGCACTAACTGGGTGTGTGGGAGCAGGGCAGACCCCTGGCTCCCGAGAGAGCCTGGTGATATTTTAGAATTAATTCTTAATAAGGAATGGAGTGGCTGCTGCTATTTAGCATACCTAGTGCCTCACTTAAGGGTTATAGATCATCCCAGGGAACCCC